>NC_136759.1:24778906-25483906 GCF_936440315.1 Barbus barbus | reverse complement strand
GCTTTGTACAATGATTGTGCCTCCAGAAACATGGCTACAAGTCTGGACAAGTCTGGATTTATTGTGTTATTAATTGAAAATGAATTGAACAAGGCCTTTGTAACTGAATAAAGTATGTATTGGCTAAATGAGGCATTTTGCCATTAGGGCACAAAACAATTAAAATCGACAAAATAAATTAGTGTTTCTTTGAACAAATTTTAAGATAATCGTTGCGAGAATTTAAAAATCTGAAACTTTTTACGTTATTTTGTTAGAGAAGGATGTTCAATTATATATATATATATATATATATATATATATACTGTATACTCTCTTCCCAAAATAAAATATATATTCAAAAGCTCATACTTGCATATGCAACATGCAGGAACAAACCTCACTGTTTTTGGGAATCAAGCAAGCGCATTTGAGGTTCTGTTGACCATATCTGATGTGCTCTATGTGCATTGCTCAATGTTAATATGGGGGGGGGGGGTCCTAAATTAAATCTGTTCATCCGATAAAGTGACGAGTTCTCTTCAGAGAAATTGGATTAATTTTCATTTTTGGGTAAACTATCCCTTTAAAGCTTGCATGTTTTGGCAGGATGGAACAGCGTGAATTGTCAACTTAATATATATGTTTTCAAGCTCCCATAATGACAAACATCCATTATAAATGATGTGCTAATCTTCTGAAACCACAATATAGCTTTGAGGAAAAGACTGAGATCTCTATCTAATCTATCTGTCAATTATTACATTAGTTATTTAGTTTGTGCTATTCTCTATTTAGGCTACACATAAACTCAGTCACACCCTTCAAGACTTATAGTCACAGTCAGAGTAAAAAAAAAAAAAGCTACATTGCAATACAAAAAAAGTAATTAGAACATTTAAATGCAATGGATGAAGACAAAAATGATATGCTCTGACTCAGACTTGTAGCCTAATCTCAAATATTTCTCTATTAATTGAGCAGTCCTAATACAAACTGTGTTAGATTTTTTACATCTAAATGAATGTCTAGCAGACTATTGGATTAGACAGGCACTGGTGGATGTGTTTACAGTGTGCTGCTTTTGACAAATGACACTGCTTCTCCAGCCTGCTGTACTGCACCAATCAAATTATCCCAAGGTGACACGCTGAAATGCTAATATCTTCATCTTCATGAAGCAACATAAAAACCTAGAATGAGCTACTCAACCAGACAAAACAGCACTTTCTATTCAGTAAATCTGACTGAATTCAGACTACTGCCAGTATCTGAACATTTTTATTTATTTATATGTTTGTTTGTCTGTTGTTGTTGTTTCAGCTGGCTGCCAAGGCACTAGTAGCTTTAATTTGGTTTAACTTAATGTACTAAAATAATAATACAAATATTTATATCATGACCATGAATTAAGAATTTATTCCCACGACTTAAAATGTTGCGGCAATGTTCGGCCATGCTCCGGGAGTAGATGAGGATGTCATCTATATAGACCAAAATAAACTTGTGGAGATACTCCCGGAGCACCTCATGCATGAAGTCTTGAAATACGGAGGGGGCGTTTACAAGACCATAGGACATAACCAAGTACTCGTAGTGGCCTGTAGGGGTCACAAAGGCTGTCTTCCACTCGTCCCCCTCACGTATTCTGATGAGGTTGTAGGCGCTGCGGAGGTCCAACTTGGAGAATACGGTGGCTCCGCGCAGATGTTCCAAGGCGCTGGGACGAGAGGAAGGGGATAAAGGAACTTAACCGTTATTTTATTTAGTGCTCGGTAGTCTATACAAGGTTGTAATCCACCGTCATTCTTGGCTACGAAAAAGAAACTTGAGGAAGCAGGGGACGCTGAAGGACGGATATAACCTTGCTTTAGGGCCTTCTCAATATACTCCTCCATGGCGCCTGCTCGGGTATGGAGAGTGGATAGATCTTTCCACAGGGCACTGGCTCACCCGGTAAAAGGTCTATTGCGCAGTCTCATGGCCGATGTGGAGGCAACTGGGAGGCTTTCTGGGGACAGAACACATCACTGAAATGGGCATAACATGAGGGAATCTCAACTGACAACTTCTCTGGAGGACTTTCAATGGATGTCGACTGCAGGAGAGACAGGTTTAGGTGCATTGGGAAAGCATTGGGTGAAGCATTGGTTACCCCATTTCAGGACCTCCCCAGTATGCCAGGAGATATTGGGTTGATGTTGGACGTGCCAGGGCCGCCCGAGGATGATATCTGCCATAGAACCCTCCAGAACCAGCAAGTGAATGCCCTCTTCATGTAGTAAACCGATTCTCAGATGCACTGGCCCAGCACTGCGATTTACACATCTTCGGCTAATGGAAACAGCGTGGTAGGGAGTTTGAGCTGACGACAGAAGTCGCCAGAGATTAAGTTCCCGGCTGATCCTGAGTAGAGGAGGGCAAAGACTGGAAGAGAGGATTCGGAGGCAGTAAGCCAAACTTCTATCGCCAGTGGCTTCAGATTATGTATGACAGTTTGCATGGTACTCACCAAGAGGCGAGGAGGTCTCACTGGGCATGTTGCTTGCAAATGCCCCTTCTCTCCACAATACAAGCATAAACCGAGGGAAATTCTCCTCTGTCGTTGCTGATTCGGTAGTTGAGTACCTTCTATTTGCATGGGCTCAGTGACTGATTCTGGAGGGTGCTGGTCGGTTTGGCGGTGGAGGAGTGAATTGCAACCTGAGTCCGGGGAGGGTTCGGCTAGACAAGACATCATGCGTGTTGAGCATCGAATGGAGTGTTGGATTAGACCCTCTAACCCAAGAGAGTCGTCACAAGCAGCCAGTTGTAAGCAGAGATGGGGTTCCAACCCCTGACAATAGGCGGTGAGGAGGGCATGCTCGTTCCATCCACTGGCTGCGGCGAGGGTACGGAACTGAAGGGCATAATCATTAATAGACAGAGTATTTTGCCGTAAATTATATAATTGATCACTTACTGAATTATCCAGAGCGGACTTGCCAAAAACTTCTTGGAAGTGAAACATTAAGTTTTGTAACGTTTGGGTTACAGTTCCTTCCTGAGCCCAAATTGTCTCTGCCCATTGTAAAGCTTTGCCCTTCAGAAGAGAGATTATAAAGGCGATTTTCGCCCTTTCATTGGGGTACAGATGAGGTTGCATTTCAAGTGCAAGTGAGCATTTCAAAAGGAATTTGTTGCACTCCTCCGCCGCGCCAGAGTAGGGCGCTGGCCTGGCCATGGGACCAGGGCTTGAAAACGAAAAAAAATGTCAATCGGTTCACTCCGAGCAGAATCGATATTTTAACGTTTCCGTTCCTGCGTTCCTCTGTATTATTACCGTTCCGAAACCGGTTTGAGTAGAAAAAATAACGGTTAATACCGTTATTTTTAAAATTGTCTTTGCCTATAATAATAATAATAATAATAATAAAGTACTGTGTTTTCTTTACACAAAAAGAAAAATAAATAAATAAAAAAATACAGAAAGAGATGGTATCTTAACCCGCTGCGCTAATAGGCTATACAGCATCATCTTTTCTAGATTTTTACATTTCTAAATGTAGGCTACTAAACAAAATAAAAAAATCTATTAATGCTTTAAAGACATTAAATATTTTTTAAAGATGTTTGCTGCAAATTGTAAAAAAAACAAAAAAACGCTACTTGTATAAAATGTTTTGAGGGAAAAAAAACAAAGGCTAAGCCTGCATTTTATTAGCCTATTATTCAGAAATGATATAGGCTAAAATGCCAGTAAATCAAAAATGTTTACAAACATTATAAACACTAGGGATGTGCGCTACGACTAATTTGACTGTCGTTTAAACGGAAGTTTTGTATCCGACTAGTCGACTAGTCTAAAAGCTAAACCCGCAAAAAATGGCAAAACAAGTGCGTGTGTCTATATAACAGCCTACACTTGAAATACTTAAATCTTTGAATCACACTGTCAAATCCCTCAATTAATTCTGCTAAAAATAGGTCATGATTATGCTTGCCTCGCGTTATCATCATTTAATATTAGGCGGTCCTTAAACAGAAAAAAATAAAGAGCATACACTCAACAGAGCCCTGCACGGTCCTCAAATGTAGGCCCTAGCCCGGCCCTGGCCAGAGATGCTCGGCCCGGCCCACGTCCGACAGCTTATCAGAATTTCCGACCCGAGCCCTTTTTTCCCCTCTTCTCCTAAAACAGTTTATACTACTGTTTCGGCTATTAAAATAGTTCAGTTTTGTGTGTAATGGCAAAATTATTATATTTCGTTTTGTTTTTTTATTAAGTTAATTTAGTTCTTGATTTTTGTTCTTTAAATAGCCTATACCTTTTTTTTTTTTAAAGTAACGACCAAGCGGCCAGCGGCATGAGCTGATCATAGCCTATGTTTGATAAATTTAGCCTTCTCATATCATCACGACTTGCCTAAAATAAAATCTATAGATATTCTAAAACAGTTCAAGTATATAACAATGTTTAAACGTTAAACCTGCTATAATAATAATGTGCGCTATATGTAAGTTTGTGCGGAGAGTGGAAGCTAAAGCGCGCTCTGCAGGACATGGAGGCACCAGCAAACACTTGCATTGCTTTCAGTGGAAACTAATTAAAATAGCCTACGCCGTCATTTTTTGTTTGTTTGTTTGTTTGATAAAGGTAAGAATAATACATCATTCCGACCTGTAAAGGGTCTACTTGTATTTGTGCGCACTCACAATACCAACAAAAAGGTAGTTCTATTATAAAACAAAGAAAACAAACGATGCGCTTTCTGCCGTCTCGTCTTGAACAGGAGTGCTTCACAAAAATGAACCGAAGCTGAGAGAATACATGCCTCACAGACATGATAAATATATCTATAGAAAGCTTTAAATTATCACTTAACGAAATAAAAAATTGAAAACAAAAACTCTTTTATTATAATCTTAATCATAATCAATAAAGATGCATTTCTCTCTAAAGGCGCGTCTAATGAGGAGACGGCGAGTCAGGATCAGCAACTTCATCCTTGCGACACGGACTCAGAAAACATTAGTTTATTAGTAAATAATTTAAACATCTTACTATTTCCCGCAGACACATTCATGGTTATGTTTGCTGGGGTTTTGCAGCAAGCTTTAGCCTATTGCGTGCATTTGAACGCAGAACTATTCGGCTGCGCTGAAGTCACCTGCTGCTGCGGGACACTAAACTCCATCGAGCTGCTCTCAGTCGTGTGGTCTCCTGTTGTTATTTTAACTTATTTAAAATAATTTAAAATGTAACGTTAAAATTATGGTAATTTGAATGATAAAATGTTTTTTGGGGGGGTTTTTTCTCTCGTGTAATCGACTATTGTTTTCAGTGTCGACTACAGCTGTACCGTTTAGTCGACTAGACCCGCACATCCCTAATAAACACAGTAATTAGTTTCTCTCCACAACAAATCCTCTAAACTTAAGGATAGCCTATAGGCTATAAAAACGTCATTCCAAAAACAAATTAAAGGTGAAACTGATGCCTCTCTCACTCGGCACGAATCCAAATGTTTCCATATTCTCGACGTATAGCCTACTAAGATATTATTTATTGGCTTTTACTTTCATCGAAGCACCGCTGGTGTGTAAGATCTGTTGAATCCATCTTACACTGACGTCGGATAAACGCTAACGCCGGTGTCCTGACGATTTGTGCTACCCTGTCAGATTTTCCATTCAAACAGATGGTAGCAGAATTCATTGCCATTGCGACTAGGGTTCACAGCTGAGCACGGGCGGGCATTTCACTCGCTGGATGCGTCAGCATCACATTTGTATAGGCTGTACTACTTGAATTCGTGATTGGTTGACAGCAAATTTAAAATATTAAATGGAACGATAAAATAACGGTATTAACCGGTTAATGGCCATTTCAAATTTTCGATTCTGTTCGGAACTATAAAATTTGATTTAGTTTCTGTTTCCGGTTCTGTTCCAGTCAAAATTTCGTTCGTTTCCGGTTTTCGTTTTCGTTCCTTGAACCGGTTCAGAGCCCTGCATGGGACTGGAGATCACGGTAGTGGAAGAACTGGTGGAGCTGGTGACGGAAGTGATAGTAGGTGCAGGTGGTGGTGCTGGTGTTAGAGCTCGTCGGAGGATATCCACGAGCTCTTGGAAGGGATCGGGAGTGCTCATGTTGTTGACTGTCGGTGTTGGTCCGGTCTTCTGCTACAGAAGAGACTCGGACAGAGAGATAGATGAAAAAACAGATGTTTATTGTCAACAGGTGAGCAACGATGAGTGGAACAGGTGAGTATTGTACTTGGAAGTCTTCGGTAGAACGCAGAATGGTAATTTGATTATCTTCTTATAACAGGACGTTGGAGTACTGGAGATGACACATACCTCGTACTGACTGGAGACTTGGAAGGAGCACGGGAGCAGACTGACTGGAGAACGTTGGAGAACACACTCGGGAGGAAACACTGTGGGTAAGTAGACACAGAGGTAGATAGAAGGCATAGAGCTGTGAAGCTATAGCAGTCCTCTTCGCAAGAACGAGACCGGACACTGAGTGCTTGGAGGTGTGTGTCTTTTAGTGGTGTGTGTCTTTTGAGTGGCTGATGAATTACATAATGACGTGCAGGTGCGTGTGATCAGTATTCAGGTGAAGGAGTGCGTTGTGATTGGCTGGTGACAATGATCTGTGACAATAGCCTATTGTAGGGGTGGGCGGTGTGACCAAAATTCAGTTTCACGGTATGATTAATTTTATTTCACGGTAACAATATATTTCACAATATAGTTATTCATATATTTAGTTATTCTGAAAATCAGCAAAAAAGGCTTTATCTAATAAATAAACTAAAATACTTTAGAAATGAAAAGTACTACAATTTGTTTGATTTTTAAAAAATTTTATTTGGTCAATTATTTATTTAGTAAAAACACACTCAACATTAGATTAACTGCCCCCAAATGACTGATAGTAAATGCAACTTGTATGTGCAATTACACTTTAAGATGTTTCTGAATTATTATTATTATTATTATCATTATTATTATTTAAATATTATGTTACTGTTTTACAGTTCATAATATCTAAATATTTTATATTGAAATAGTCTATTAATAAAAAATTACATTTACTTCCTTTTAACTCTGTAGGTATACTTTTAATACTAGTTATATTGTTTACATATGTTCCTTGGTATCTACTTATTATGCTGCATTTTTAAGGGGCTTATTTTGCTCTTTTTTGATAACTGACAACCCGTCACTGCATTTTTAACCCTCTGGGGTCTGAGGGTGTTTTGGGGGCCTGGAGAAGTTTTGACATGCCCTGACATTTATGCTTTTTTCAGTTGCTTATAACATAAACACAAAGTGGGCTACAAAAATATGTTTGCAGCATTTATGTACATGATTGTGTTTTTGAGAAAGCAACGTTTATGCGTCTTTAGTGAAAAACTAAAATTTTGAAGTCACTGAAATAAGGCCATAAAACACATACAGAACATTTATTCACAAGACTTTTGAGAACTGGATCTTGTAGCCTAGAGTTTTTGCTTCAAAATAATGTGAAAATCATCTTTTTTACTTGCTCACAGAAAACAATATATTGATTTAATTTTTCTAAGTCACTTTTTGAGCAGAAAGGTTCTATGCGAGAAGGCATCAACCTTCACATGCACACCTGAGAAGACAAAGGCCCTCATAATGAGCTTCATAATGAGCCATTCAGGCAGGTATGTGACTGAGAGGGAAGAGTTACAAGAAAGAATATGAGGACAAAATAAATGTATATATTTTTTGTTTGTGTAATAGCTAAATATATTCTAAATAAACTACAAAGTAACTTGATATTCATTTGTGAGTGCAGTTAAACAGTTTATTAGGAACAATCAAAGCTGAATTTTTAGCATCTACATTTGCGCGCGCCTCACGTGGATGTTTGAATGCGAGACGGGAAAACTGGACATCGTGTTGGTTTCACACGGATTACTTTAACATAGAATATTTGTTTTGGACCTGACTTACTTCATTTAAAAGTAGAGATTTCAAGCTTTCTATACATATATGTCTCATGTATTTGAGGCGAGAATTCGCGGAGATTCAGGTTGATTTATTTATGTGTCTGTGAAGAGAGGTGACAGAGACAGAGCCGGAAGAGAATGCGCCCTGTATATGTTGTCTATATTTTAAAAGCATATTGTTTTGTTGTTATTATGACTATACTCAAATAAAAGTAGACCTTTTGCAGTTTCAAACGATACCTTGTTCTTATCTGTACGATCAAAACTCATGGAGTATTTTTAGTTCATTTCATGTCATAAAGAAAATAGGAGTCAGGCCGCACCAGTGCGGGCTTCAACCCCAGGATGCATTAGAGCATGTAGTAAGGATCAAAAAACATTAAGGGACATTAATTTGCAAGGCAGAATCAGAAACCCATGTAATTTGTGCGCAAGAGTTTTATTAACTAACTAGTCTAACACAAACTAGTCTAACAAACATTTATAATGGGGTCTATAACTTATACCAAACCTCTGTTTCGTTTAGTTAAATGTACGATACTTGCATTGACCGAGTGTCCGGATGCAGTCTCGGATGAAAGTTTTGATGGTTTCAAGGTTTTAGAATTGCTATCATCGTTCTTCCTGGTTTGAAGAGTGATGCATTCCAAAGATGTTCTGACTCAATGGTGTTTGGGAGCTTCTTCCCAGGTGAAAAGCGAAGAAAATTGTCACTGATGTGAGAGCTTTATCTGATATAGAGGTCACACCTCTGGGGAGTCAAAGAGCCAGTGGTGACTTTCACTGTTGGAGGGAAGGTTTACGACTCTTTGGGCCTCATTTATCAATTTAACATAGAAATGAGCGCAGATCCATGCGCACAAATCAACTTACAACAGAGCTCACATGTGATTTATGAAACATTCATATGCCAACAATCCCATCGTACGAAAGATCGTACATCGATAAATGTGGCGGCTCAAAACAATTATCATTTGAATATTATACCCCTAAAAACACGCCGGTTTAGAAGCCTCACCCCTAGAGTTTACGACACAAAGAAACATAAACCGGCCAAAAAGAGGAAGTGGTCTCATGAAAGAAATTGATCTTACTCCAAAAACACCCTTTAACTCTATAATTGCAAATAATGGCATTAATTTATACGTATATTAAATACCAGTAAATATAACAATAACAAATATAAGATGATGTTTTTTTCTTGGAAATCCATCAGGGTCTAGACATTAGCATGTCAACAATACACCCACAACAACAGGTGGCGCCAAATACGCTTAAAACGAGTGTGCCATGAAATACGTAATGTAATGTGTGTTGTAAAGATCGCGAGTGAAAACAAAAGAAAAATAAAAACTTACAGCGGCATGAGTCGTGACTGTCATGTTAGTCTCAGCCTCAGACGTCACGCCCACGGAACATTGGCTAAACGTCTGATGCATATGGTACACTTTTCTGGAAATTGAATTGGGCAATTGATTTGTTAAATCTAATGAAAAATTGTGTGTCTGATTGGTCCAAATGCTACAAGTGACTAGAAGGATAGCAGCAGTATGCAAACTGAACATCAGCTAGTGTTAGTGCTGACTAAGTGGTTTAAATTATACACACCTTATAACCGCGTCATTATTTGACACCACCGCATATGCATCATTTAAAGGGCCATGAACTGCCTTTGTTTTTTATTTTGTACTGTTCTCTGAACTGCTGGGAAATTTTGTCCAGAGTGAGGGAGTGTAGCAGTGAACAGTGACACCAGTTTAATAAACTTATTAGGCAACAATAAATGGTATGATCTCGAGGAACATGCCTCATGATGAAATCATTGGGAATCCTGTGCTGATGAGTGATGCTGATGTTTTGCTACACATGGTCTTTGAAAGCAGAATAGCTGATTTCTCACCTATTTATATTACCTGATGTATACAATGACAATACAAGCTTCAGCTAAAACTGCCCACAGGCTTAAGTTTTCATCCAGCTGTGTCAACTGCTGTGCCATTTCCATAGCTAAATAAATGCTAAAATCACTTCAGTGGAGGAGAGCTGGGGAATCATTCCCCTTGAGGGAGAAATGCAATTGAATCAATATTGGCACAGTGTAGCTCTCCGTTTCATGTTTTGACCCATCTCTACCATCAGCTGGGAGAAAAAAATAAGGTAATTTTTTTTTTATGATTACCATTCACAAGTTTAAATTGACATCCCAAGTGAAGATGGCCTGGCATTCTGGTTTGGATGTTTAATAGTTTGAATTAAAAGAAAAAGTAGCATTTAGGGGTTGTAAATTTGCATTGATGCATGATTATACCATGAAAATACACTTAATCTACTTTAATAATGTATTATTATTATTACAATAATAACAGGTTGCATCATGCGGAATCCCTCAACAGACACTGATTATGCAAGAAAAAGAGATACATACTGCCAAGTTTGGCTTTGTGTATCATTAATCATGTGTGCCCATTTGAGCAAACTAAATTATTAATTGTTTTTTCTTAATAATGATGACAATGTTTAGGCTCATAACTCGTAAAACATGGGAATTACAGTTGCAAATGGACTTTGCTTTTTTATTTGAAATTTGGCAGTCACTGTATGTTCGTAAATTTGAAATCGCAAACAATAATGCAAGATTTGCAATTGCATTGTCACAATTTATGCGTCCACATATGAAAAACACAATTGAAAATGCATTTTGCAATTCCTGTTGAAACTTGTCCTTAATATCCTTCTATACATTCTAAAACTGGTATTTAAAAAAAAAAGACTAATTTCTAAAACTAAAATGTTTAATAAAAAAATTTTACGCATTAAAGAGAGCATTAAACAGATAAAAAAAAACATTATATTAATGTTACTAAACGAATAGGTGCTTTTCCACTGTCTGACTGAACAGTGCCATGACAAAACATTATACGACCCAATATAATCAGTGATGCTGTCTACACTGGATGCGGCTTGATGCGACACGACAAATCCCCGACAGTAAACTGATGCCTTGTACTACTAATGACGTACTGACACAAAGTTCAAATGATTTTCCTTGGCACGTTGTCATTCTATTTGAAATGAACCTAAAATTAATAAATAAACTAATGAACTACTGTCAGGATTTTTGATCACACTTTATTTTAAGTTCCAATTCTAGCTATTAACAAACCATTAACTACAATTTTGCCTTAATAATCTCCTAATTTGCTGCTTATTTATAGTTAGCAAGGTAGTTGTTAAATTTAGGTATTGAGTAGGATTAGGGATGTAGACTATGGTCACACAGAATATCTGCTTTATAAGCATTAATAAACAGCCAATAATGTCATTTTAACCCCCGGTTTCACAGACAAGGCTTAAACCTAGTCCCAGACTAAAGTGTAAATCTGAGCTGTTTTAACTGAAAGAATCTTGCACTAACTGATCTTAAAATATATCAGTGCCTTTGTTTTGTCTCAGGATGCACACCAGTAATGCTTTTTTCTAAGGCATTTTAATAAAAATTACTTAAATTTCCTAATTGAACAGTGGCCTAATCCTGGTTTAGTCTAAACCCTGTCTATGAAACCGGGCCTAAGTATGCTAATAAGCAACTAGTTAATAGGGAGAATTGGTCACTATACTAAAGTGTCACCAGATTTTCTAAAGACACGCAGTAAAACATTGATGAAAAAGTGTGTACAGTTATTTTTGCAGCTGACCTTATTGTGTATGCATTTCTTTTTCAGAGAATTTTTGGTAACACTTTATTTTAGGGTCTCTTAGTTAGTTGCTTAATAGCATGCCTATTACTAGAATATTAGCCATTTATTAGTACTAATTAAGCACATATTATTGCCTTATTCTACATGACCTTATTCTACATCCCTAATCCTACCCAATACCTAAATTTAACAACTACCTTACTAACTATTAATAAGCAGCAAATTAGGGATTTATTGAGACAAAAGTCGTAGTGTTCAAAACACTAATAACAAAAGTGTTCCCTATTCTAAAGTGTTACAGAATTCTTAAATGAATCATGCAACATGATTTACTAAGGTTTGAAGTAGTCAATTTACTGGTATTTGTGCCATTATTTAATGCAAAAAATAAAACTAAAAAAATAAATAAAATAAAAATTGGGGATTGTTTTGAAACCAAAGTTGTTGTCTGTACGCAAAACTTTTCAAATACGCCAAGCAAAACTTCACTGTTTTTAGTACATTGTCATGTAAACATACTCTTAACCCATTTTGCACCTGTGTTGTTAGTAGTTTACCCAGCTCTGCTTGTCCTATGCTAATTTGTTCTGCTCTTGGTAGATTGCATTGGTCATTATGGGAATGACCTGCTTCTGTGTTCTTTAATTTGCACATTGTGAGGATCACTCCCATCAGTGCTTTTATGGGACTGCAGTCTCACGCTAACTTGCCTTGCTTATTAAATCTGGCCTATAATATGTTGTTTAGACAAGTTATATTTTCCTCCATCGATAAATAAGTTTACAACACACACAATATAGCCAAGACAACGTTTTTAGGAGAAAACAGATGGATATTACACTGAGGAAAACTTATTTGGCTACTTTAGCTTTAGTATACAAGAATAATAGGTCACACTTTATTTTAAGTTCAAATTCTTGCTATTAATTATACCATTAACTATGATTTTTGCCTCAATAAACTACTAATTTGCTGCTTATTAATAGTTAGTAAGGTAGTTGTTAAGTTGAGGTATTGGGTAGGATTAGGGATGTAGAATATGGTCATGTAGAATAAATGCTTTATAAGTAGTAATAAATAGCTGATATGTTATTAATAGCTATTACTAATAAGCAGCTAGTTAAGAATTGTTCCCTATACTGAAGAGTTACCGAAAATGAAAGGTTTATAGTAAATACAAGAAGCAAACTATTTGCCATAAAATAAACGTAATTCAAGATAACCTACTGTATATTCCTTGGGGAAAAAAATAAAGATATTTTCACTGATAAAAGATGAAATACTGATTACTGAAGACGGTTATTTTTTGTAGTGCAGATGCTATACAGAAATAAAAAAGGAAGTGGTGTGTGGCCAAATATGGTGACCCTTACTCGGAATTTGTGCTCTACATTTAACCCATCCAAGTGTACACACAGTAGTGAACATACACCCGGAGCAGTGTGCAGCCAATTGGAGCAGTTGGGGGTTTGGTGCCTTGCTCAAGGGTCTCACCTCAGTCGTGGTATTGAGGGTGGAGAGAGTGTTGGTTATTCACTCCCCCACCTACAATCCCTGCCAGAACTGAGACTCGAACCCACGACCTTCAGGTTCGTGCAAGTCCAAATCTCTATCCATTAGGCCACAACTGCCCTGTAAATAAGTAGAAGACCATGAAGAACACTTAAGTTTGCTAATATAAAACTCAAAAGAAGCTTCTTTTTATAAACCTTTCAGATGGATTCAATTTACTTTCAAATGTCAAGCACGTCAGTATAAGAGCTTTATAATTAGCTATTTTTCTGTGTATTGTACACTGCTGTATATAAAGTAATATGTTCTTTTTTTTCAGCAGGCTAGCGTATGTGTTTTCCTCAGATATAAGTAGTTAAGTGTCTTAGAGGTGCACACCCTGAGGGTGTTAATAAAACACCTCAACATTGGTAGAATCACCAGGATGAGCTGAATCAGCACACTGTCAGCCTCATAAACAACCGATTCCAGCCCGTAAAGATGCCATTTCAGACTGCAAAAGTCACCCACAACCACAGCATCTTTCCGCTCCCCCTTTATTATTGGAGGCAACCAAGCAAAAATGCAATCAGTTACATTAAAGACCAAATGGTTTATCCATATGTTGTGCTGTAGCTTGAACCTATAATGAGAATATTGACCTGTAAAAGATTGCCTCTGTAAAATTCCCTGTTGTCTTGTTGCAATATTTTGTGTCTGCTATTTCATTACCTGTTTGTCTCTAAAATAGGATTCTGCTTAGAGAGTCACATCGCTTTTACATAATTTCCTCATTCTAATCCTGTATGACTTCCTTTCATTCATGAAACTCAAAAGGAGAAGGTTTGAAGAATGTTCATTTTGCTCTTTTTTATACAGTAAAAGTGGATAGTGACCAAGGGCTGTTAACCTGTAAAGATGAGGAACAAACTTTAAAATTTAAACTTTAAATTTTGGACATTCAGCTACAAAGAGCTAATTTCGATTACATTTTATACACTTTTACTACATTTTATAAAAAAAAATTAAAATAAAAACATAATAATAATAAACTCAAGATAAGATGTCTCCGATTAAGCTATTGAGGTGCTTTGTTGTTGGATGTAATAACGAATATAGCAGTCGTCATTTACTCCCGACATCTGAGCCGCTGAAGACACAGAGGATTAACGTTACTTTCGCTTTGAAATGAATGCGGCGATCCTGATCTGCCTAAATGAGTCTATGTTCGAGAATCCAGCCTCATGGATTCATTTGTGATCCTGCGTCACCGACAGAAGAAGCGAGTATAAGGTTTTTTTTTTTAATCTTTGCAAATCGCCTTTCCTAATAATGTGCTAGTTAACCAGTTTCGCAGCTGAAGTTTACAGTCTGCTCGTCACTCCATGGAAGAGAGGGGCGGGGTCAACAGAGCTCAATAGCATTTAAAGCAACACGGACTATAGCTTGCTAAAAATAGAGCTGATTTTGACAGGTTTAAAGAGTAGTTTTTTACACTACTATTGAGAAATTTTAACCAAAGTATGTTACATACTTTTAATTAAGACCCTAAAGAATCATATCAACTTGTGCAAAAAGGGCATCCGACGACCCCTTTAATAACAGACTATCACATACTGTAGGTGATGTTTTAAACATGCAGACTGTTCATCAGTAAGTAAATAAATAAATAAAATCACCAGTCAAGTTTAGCAACTGAATGACAAATTTATTATCACGTGCATTATGTCTGACAGACCGCATGTTAAAGCTGCTCAGGCCACCATTTTCTCCTTCTTTTTGGAAGCGATTAGTCAAAACATTCGATAGTGTGACTTCTCCAGGAATGCGTGGTTTCCAGGAACTCCCTGGACCATTGCGCCTGCTAAATACTACCACGTAGTTTTGAAAATCTTTTTAAAATCTAGTTTTTTTTTTTTTTGTTTAATTGGCCGGGGGATGGGGGTGATTATCTCTTATAATAAAATCAATTTTTTGAAACCAATGAATGCAGATCCTTTTGTAAACAATAGTAAAAAAAAAAAAAAAAAACACTTTTTAAAACGAATGGTTTGTTCACTTTTTTGTGGTTCCTTTATTACTGTCTAGCAGATTTTGACTCAGATGAGGACATGGCAGGGAATGTTTTGAAGGATATTGGTTGACTTATGCCCTTTCTGAGTTCTTGAGCTTAACTGAGGCTTGAGTGTTTGTAGACATTTAAAAGACTCCTGTGTCAAACTTGATTTTTTGCAGTATTGAGTTGTCCAGTTTTCTTCTGATTTTGGAAAATATGCCTGATTGCTCTCTTCACAAGTCAACTATTTATTGTTTTTTTTCACTGGCATTTCTCTTAGGTGTTAAGGACCAGGGCTGTGTTTGCGGAAACCTTCTTAACACTACGTCATTCTTAAGTTGTACGTTAACCTGTACTTTATCGTTAATATGTGTTTCCCGAAACATTCTGTAAGCATAAACATACATCTGTAAGTATACTTTTGTAAGGTTGGTCTGGACCACTCTTAGCTATACCTTTTCACTTTTGACAGTTCACATTTCTTTACATCTCATTCTATACGAGTATAATAGTTTTGCAAAATCAAAGATGGCGCCGTCTGCAGAGCCATATACTAAAACTTTAGGGGAAAATAATAAATGAATTGCCGGCACGTCAGCAAATTCTGCAGCTTTTAGATCTTGGTCCGGTTTTATTGAGACATTCAGCTGCTGGCTGCTCTCCTCTTTCTCTCTTTTTCTCTAGCTTAGTAGCTGGTGATTATATGTTTCTCTTGTTGCGTTTTTATTGAGTAGGTCATCCAATAACAGAAATTAGTGATTTACACCTATATGTAATGCAGCTGCTGGGCGATCAACCCTGGTTGTGGAGAAAATGAAGACACAATGGAAAATATATAATAATAATATTAATGAACCATTCAAAGGCCAATGAAGGCATACTACCAGTTAGTCATTTAGACTACGTTTGGGCATGAGGTTGTGGGTTCGCACTCTCATTTCAAAATTATATAAAATATCCCCAGGGTTGGATTTAGTTTGCAATTTGGATTATTTTTTTAAGATCCCATGTGTCCTGATTAATGCAATTTCAACTCTTTCTGAAGTGCTTCTTGTTGGAAAGCACTCTTATCACAGTGTTTTTCTGTTGGACTTGTGTAGGCCCAAGGTGTTATTTTTTATTTATTTATTTATTTTCTCTCTCTCTCTCTCTCTCTCTCTCTCTCTCTTCTGTTAAAAGCTTTTAAGTTATTAAGCAGTGTCTCATATAGTTCTTTTTTTTCTTGTATTTTATGTGGTGACCACTGGGAGGTGCTCTGGGCATATGTTTCTTTCTTGGTTTTCTTCCCTGACGTGATGTATGTTCCAAAGCGATAGTAAAACTTTCACGCAAGTTGGTTGCGTTCTAACAGAAACATAGCATACATAACCAGCTAGTGTTCAAAACTATCAATTTACTTTAGCCCGATTCACAATGGTTGGCTTATAATAATGTTTTCTAATTTGAGTGGTACAGGTAGGTTTTTGCGGGAAATTTGAGCATGGCACTGCGTCATTGCGTCACGTCTGCAAACATAAAGAAGTTGTCCCAGCTAGTAGGCTATCACATGTGAGGATCCTGCAGGTGGCGGATCATTTATAGCCTTTTCTCACAGCAGCTAGAATAATTCAATGTATCATTTTGATGGCGGATTGTAATCCAGAAAGGATTATACGTTTATGAAACACATAGAATTATATTCCAGTTTTAAATGTGCTTCTGATTACAGATAGCCTGGGATCATGCAAGATTTGTATTTTAAAGAGAACCAGTTCGAAGGGAGCATAGTTTGCTTTTTGTGATAAAATAATTTTGTAATATGATATTCGAATGCCATGGCAATTAGATATTAGACTGTAAATGTAAATCTACACGCTAATACACACTATACTCATAGTCACGCAATGCTGATGTTGTTAACATTAATAATTTGAGAACAAAGTATAACAATAATAATAATTTGCATGGTTTGATGTGATGTGAGCAAACAAATCGTTAGATTTAATTCCCATTATAGCGCAATTTATTGTAATGCTTTTTTCCACAGTTGGTCAGAACAAACATGGCAGACTTGTTACTTACTTGTTCAGATGACAATATTCAGTGAACATTCTTATTTGGTTCATATATTCCAAGACGTAGGCTATAATCTGTGATTAATAAGTACAGTATCCACACCGGTGCGGTGACTGACAGACTGACACATACTCTTAAAAAACATTAGATTAATCTGCACAGAGCTGCAATTCCAGGTTTTCAAACAGAGATGGCGACAAAGAGGCAAAACTTACAGACTGCAGCTTTAAAATTAACACTTCTTTTATAAAGAACATCGCTTTCTCACATAACGCACTGAAGCAGCCCGTGCATAGAATGAATAATCGATTCTCGAGCCATTGATATCAACCAATTCAGCACCACTGCCATGGACAGCACCTGGTAACGTCACACGTAAGAAGGTATATCTTAAGCAACCTTCTAAGGTATAGTTCAGGAAACACGCCTAGAAATGCTACACGTTTAGATAAGGCATACCTAGAGTCTTCGTAGCAAGCTAAGAGACAGCGTTATTGGGAAATGCAGCCCAGATCATCTTAGAGCCTGCATTCAGTACGAGTAAAATGCTGTTAAAATCAGATAAGACTTTTACTCGAGACATATTGGAACTGGTAACTTGTAATTTTGTAATTTTGCTGTAAGATATCTGTACTTTTACTCAAGTATGGTTTTCACGTACTTTTTACACCTCTGATTCCAAGTCTTTTGAAGCCTTATGACCTTTATTTGAGGAAAAAAAAGGGTAAATGATAAAAACATTTATCATGTTTGGTGAACTATGCCTTTACAGCAAGCAAAAAGACAATCATTTTCCTTATTCTAATTTAGAGGCAAAACCAGAGTCGTTTGCAAAAGGTCCAGAGATTACATTTTGGCATCAGCACTTTTCACCGTGACTCCCTATTTGCTTTGTATCTGCAGAAAATTTCTTGAATGCAATTTGATTAACAACTCAACCGTGACCTAACCTAAATGGCCTATTGTATAAAAATCAGTTTTTGTGCTGACGCAAAACGAAACTCAGCCGAATAAGTGGGTAAACTAATTATCTCTCACAAGATGCAATCCAGAGGTTACTGTCGATGCAAAACTACAGTGAAACAGACATCCAATTAATACTTTTGCCATTGTGAAGTCTGACTCTGTTAAAGCACCTTTTATAATAAAAATGTCAGAAAAGTTAGCACCAGCCTTTGCCTGAACCGAAAACATTTTGTGCTCGACAAAGCAAATATCCGAGGGGTCCTCAGAGATTATTTTTGCAAAAGGAAACCAGTCAATTATTTAGCATAGTGTCTGTGCCTAGTGGTTTCTTATATCAGCCTCTCTAGCCATAAATGATCTCCCAGAAGCAATCATAGAACTTGGGCTTTGTGAGCAATATTCCTGTGGTTGTTATATTTTCCTGCCTCGGAGGTCAATAGAGCTACTCTCTAAACCCTACTTTCCCACAACATTTTAGATTCAGCATCATTTCTCCTGTTAAATTATTCATGCGCTTCTCTTTCCCGTTTTCTTGGCCTTGCATGAGGAAAAGCATGCTACCTGAATTGAAATGTTTCTCAGAGAAGGAAACAGTGGTTCATGGGGTTATATTTATGTGAGGATCTATTTAACTGACTCTTGGCTTCATATCTCAAAATGTGAGGGCAGGTGCATTAAAAAAATTATGCTGAAAAGGGTGTACTTGACAGAGGCAAGGTTTTGAATACAGACAGTGGCAATTTGTTTTGAAACATATGGTCTACTACAGACTAATGATGCTGAATATTTGCATTAAAAGTGTACATGCCTTATGTCATAAGTATTAGAGGCTACGGACAGGAAATAAAAATCTACACCTTGACACTTTCTAAAATTCAACACATTTACAGTAACACCTGCACATTGATATCCCATTTAAAATACATTTGAAAATATAAATAAATACAATGAAAAGATAATGTGTTTTCACATTATGGACAATTATTTAGATTTTTTGGGGCTATCCTGCCATTAAAATGATCAAAATACATGATTAAAAGACAAATAAATTAATAAATGAATAAATAAAAAGATAAGGTGTAAAGAAAGAAAGAAAGAAAAAGAAAGCTTAAATAGTTCTCTTGTGAAAAGAGTGCACTTAATCATACAAATGTGCACTTGTAACATACTCTTAAAAGTGTATATATATATATATATATATATATATATATATATATATATAGATAGATATATATATATATATATATATATATATATATATATATAGATAGATATTTAAAATCAATTACATAAAAGATATTATTCATATTACATATCATGTTCTCACGCAGTGGAAAATACATTGCAGAGCAAAGAGGACACTGACAAAGCGTCGCCAGACAAGCCAGAGCAAATTACTTCTGGTATGAAAACAAATCTTTGCTTTCAAATTTTGCCATTTTAAAGAAATTCAAACAATTAATAGCGATTCGTGGCTCTTTAATGTGTCGTGACAGATTCCTGATTCGCATTTTCATATTTGCTTAAAGCACGAAATAAACATGAATGAACATCAGAACATATTTTATTCCAACCGAATTTTCGCATGCGTTTTTCCATTTTTTTCGTACACGTCATCCCTTCCTATCAAAATGCATGCTACGGATGCGAAAACGCAGAAAATCGAACCTGATCCGAATTTTTTTATGACGGACGAAAGTTTCAGAGGCTGTGTGTAAACGTGATTGACACAACGTGAGGTTGTATTTATTTTTTGATGTGCAAAAATAACTAATCTATGGGGGGTGGGGGGGTGGAATCAGAATTGTGAGAAAAAAAAGATAGAATTGTGAAATAAAAAAAGTCACAATTATCTTTATATATTAACTATTAACTATATATATTATTATTATTATTTTTAATTCAGTGTTGGAAATAGGCTTCCATATTATTTTGATCTATTTTATGTCATAGATTTAAAGTTATAGAAACTTTTGTGGACAGTTCTCTTAAAAATATAATTTATCTGAGGCTCCGTTTACCATATTTTGTGTGCTCTGTGTATGTTTGTTGATCAGTCCTTATGATAATAAAAGCCCAAATGAATTATGCTTATCATATAAAGCCATCGTGTCTCTTCACAAGACTTGGATTTAACTGTTTGATTAATATGGATTACTTTTTCAGTGCGTTTTTGAACCTTTTTAACGTCAACATTTTGTTTGCATAGACTTTCAATGAAGGATTAGAAATCTAATTAAAATATAATAATATATTGGATTATGCATGTTAAACTCATATTTACATTGTTCTAAAGGTGGCATCTTTCCTCATCTTCCCTACTCTATTTATAGAAAAAATTAGTGGAGAACAAATAAAAGGAATTAGTTTTCGCCAGCCCATAATGCACAAGTTCAACACCTCCAGTTAATGACACTTTTATAGTCAAGTTCATTTTGTGGAGTATTCTTGTCTACATTTAAAATATGCTTTGTTATTGCTGCTGTTAGGTCAGGCAGTCACTGTTATTTTCTCTCATACTGGTGATTTTCCTGTGCCCACGATTTCCATTTAGGCCCAGCCATTTCTGGTGGCCATGGCAACTGTTCTCGGCTAATTGTAGACGGTTGCCTTGATAGTTTGGAAACCATAACCCGATCCCTGTCATTAGGGAACAGGAGGACATATGGATGAATGTGTGAGACTGGAAAGTAGTTGAATACAGCTTTGGCGAGGTAAAATTAAGGAAATTGTAGACACAGGCAATCTCACAGACACAAAATATGAAATCTGTCCATGATTTTCAATGACCTGACAATGGTTTTACATTTTGCATGCCCTCTTAAGATACTCTTTCAAAGAAAATATTTCAAAAGCTAGTGTATACTATATAAGAACTAAGAGATTATAAAAATTCATACTCACCATTATGTCCTTTCAAACTTATATTATTTTCTGTCTTCAGTGGAACACAGAGTTATCTGTCCGAGCTGTTCCATACAATGAAAGTGGCCACTGAATTTAACCTCAAAACTATTAGAAAAGTGCTCAGTTCTACTTGAATGCTACAGTAGATTCCAAGTGTTCTGAATAATGATTGATTGATATGCATATGACAGACTCTTTGGATCGTGAACTGATGTGACATTCACAAACTGATGTGCCGTGTATTTTGTCTGTGGTAGATAGAATTATCTGCATTCAGTGAAACTTCCACATCTGACACACTGTGGAGCACCATGACAGATGTTGATATGATGGAGTTTTAATTTTCAATTTTTTTAACTTAATTAGCTTTCACTCTAGCTTAATCCATCACTCCAATAAAGAAGTCTATCATAATTTGCTTCTGGAAACTACAGATTTGTTTCATGTATGAACTGCATGAAAAGAGCGTGGCCAACTTCATGTTTAGGCAGATTGTCTATATGATCGTGTCCAAACAAAATATGAAGTGCCTTAATTTTTAAATATATTTTTAAAATTGCCAGTGCACAGACCCCCTGTAGTAATCTAATTGACCCCCAGGTCTGTGGACCCTTGGTTGAAAACCTTTGAAATAACAAAATAAATTTTTGTGTCCTGGAGAATAATTTCATATGGAAGTAAAATATTCAGCCACACACAAATGCTGATGAGAATCGTGTTCATAAGTACTGATGAATCATTTCTCCCTAGGCCACCAATTTTCAATGTCACTCTGTCACTATTGCAGAATTATTGTAATTATGCAATTATGTGTCAAATAGGCATATCATGAATAAATACCAAGCCATTATTTTTTTCTTCACACAATAAGAAAATTACACACACACAAAAAAAAAGTGAATGAATGCAGTTTTAAGATGATGGTGCCAAAATGTCCGTTGCTCATTTATTATCTTTTATCTCCATTTTGTGTACCATGTTACCCATTGAATCTCTTTTAACCACATTCATTTCTTTAGCTTTTGAACCCCATGCATAAATAACACTGATATTATCCATATGAGTCATAGCCATACTGATTTGTGACTGCGTGTTTTGAGTTTAAGCTCCGTCAAGTTGATTCTTTATCGTCTATTTTCTATCTTGAAAATAATTTTATACACTATAATTTTCGTTTCTATAACATGTGAATATATCCACTATAGCATTCTAAAACAAAACCAATCAGAGCGCCTTGTTATCACTAGTTTTATTTTGATTTCTCGTGTCTGCTATTAGCTTATAGCCCGTTAGCTAATCTCTCTTAGATTGCTAATACTCTATTCACACACTTTACCATTGTTTCACTCTTACTTGCTTAAATGGCGGATTTGTGTCTACCTTTGAGTGCAGGTGAGGACACATTCGAGCTGCATTCGGTGCAGCTGGAGCTGGAGGCCATGGAGAAGCAGATCCGTGACCTGGTGGAGAAGCAGGCCCAGCTGAGAGAGCGGAGAGCCGCGCTGGAAACATCCCGGGCTGATGCTCACAAGTCCGGGGTAAGTATACAGCACGCTGCTAACACTCCCACCACCTCTACTCCGTGTGTTTCTCTGCACAGACCCTGTGCACCCAGGACGCGATCTTCCCAGATGTCCTTCACTCCGGTGCCGGGACGCCACGGACCCTGGGTGTACCATCAGCGGAAGACACGAGCCAAGCCCCGGGCGACGACCTCTCCCCCTCCGCCGCCTCCGGTCTTCGATATCTCCACCCGGAACCACTTCGCTCCCCTCCGTGAGACAGAACGCGACGCTGTGATCGCCGGAGACTCCATCTTCCGGCATGTCCGTGCTACGTTAGCTGAAGGTAAAGTGCACACTCACTGTTTCCCCGGTGCTCGTGTTCTCGCTGTTTCTGCACAGATACCCGCAATCCTGAAGGGCGACGAGAGCATCGGTGCTGTCGTGCTGCACGCGGGGGTTAATGACACCAAGCTGCGGCAGACGGAGACACTGAAGAGGGACTTCAGGAGCCTGATCCAGACGGTACGCAGCACATCGCCCGCGATGACGATCATCATGTCAGGACCGCTTCCCACGTATCGACGAGGAAACGAAAGGTTCAGTAGACTGTTTGCTTTAAACGAATGGTTATTGTCATGGTGTAAAGTACAGAAACTGCTCTTTGTTAATAATTGGAATATTTTCTGGGAGCGTCCTAGGCTTTTCCGTGCTGATCTCCAGGATGCTACGCTCCAGCTGACTAGTAAGCCAATTCTCAAATAACTGCTATGATGACTTTTGTTCTACCCACTTAAATGATAGAAGTACTTGTGTTGTCCAATCTATACAGACTGTGTCTGTTCCCCGAATAGCGAGGTCAAAATATAAATTTAATGCAGGATCTAGAAAAAAATCAGATCATGATTAAACCAGAAAAATGCGAAAAAAATGAGCAAAAACTATTTTTAAAGCTTGGGCTCCTAAATATTAGATCACTCGCACCCAAAGCAGTTATTGTAAATGAAATGATCACAGATAATAATTTTGATGTACTCTGCCTGACTGAAACCTGGCTTAAACCAAATGAATATTTTGGTCTAAATGAGTCTACTCCACCAAGCTACTGTTATAAACATGAGCCCCGTCAGACTGGTCGTGGCGGCGGTGTTGCAACAATATATAGTGATATTCTCAATGTTACTCAGAAAACAGGATACAGGAGGTTTAACTCATTCGAAATACTTCTGCTTAATGTTACACTGTTAGATATGCAAAAGAAATCTCTCCTATCTCTTGCTTTGGCTACTGTGTACAGACCGCCAGGGCCATATACAGATTTCCTAAAAGAATTTGCAGATTTCCTCTCAGATCTGTTGGTTAATGTTGATAAAGTGCTAATTGTCGGAGATTTTAACATTCATGTTGATAATACAAATGATGCGTTAGGACTTGCATTTACTGACCTAATAAACTCTTTTGGAGTCAAGCAAAACATCACCGGGCCCACTCGTCGTTTTAATCGTATGCTAGATTTAATTATATCGCATGGAATTGATCTTACCGATATAGATATCGTACCTCAAAGTGATGATGTTACTGATCATTTCCTTGTATCGTGCATGCTGCGTATTACTGATATTAATTATATGGCTCCGCGTTATCGTCCGGGCAGAACTATTGTTCCAGCCACCAAAGACAGATTCACAAATAACCTGCTTGATTTATCTCAACTGCTCTGTGTACCCATAAATACACATGAACTAGACGAAATGACTAGCAACATGGGCACTATCTTCTCTAATACATTAGAAGCTGTTGCCCCCCTTAAATTGAAAAAGGTTAGAGAAAAATGTACTGCGCCATGGTACAACAGTTATACCCATTCTCTCAAGAAAGAAACTCGTAATCTTGAGTGCAAATGGAGAAAAACTAACTTGGAAGTTGTTAGAATTGCGTGGAAAAACAGTATGTCCAGCTACAGACAGGCTCTAAAAGCTGCCAGGGCAGAGCATATCCACAAACTCATAGATAATAACCAAAACAATCCAAGGGTTTTATTTAGCACAGTGGCTAGATTAACAAATAAACAGACACCGCCCGATCTAAATATTCCCTTACAGTTTAATAATAATGACTTTATGAATTTCTTTACTGATAAAATAGATAACATCAGAAATACAATATCAAATGTAGATTCTACTGCGTCTAGTATTTCAGCTTCATTCATCGCACCCGAAGAAAAACTGCAGTGCTTTACAACTATAGGACAGGAAGAGCTAAATAAACATATCAGTGCATCTAAACCAACAACGTGTTTATTAGATCCTGTACCCACTAAACTACTGAAAGAGTTGTTACCTGTAGCAGAAGAACCACTTCTCAATATTATTAACTCATCGTTATCTTTAGGTCACGTCGCAAAACCATTCAAGCTGGCGGTTATTAAGCCTCTTATTAAGAAACCACAACTAGATTCTAATGAACTGGCAAATTACAGACCCATTTCAAATCTTCAGTTTATGTCTAAAATTTTAGAAAAAGTTGTGTCTGCTCAATTGTGCTCCTTCTTGCAAAAATATGATCTCTATGAAGAATTTCAGTCAGGTTTCAAGCCTCACCATAGTACAGAAACTGCACTTGTTAAAATTACAAATGACTTACTTCTTGCTTCAGATCAAGGCTGCATCTCAATGCTAGTATTACTTGATCTTAGTGCTGCGTTCGACACTATAGACCATGATATACTCCTAGATCGATTACAAAGCTATACTAGTATTCAAGGGCAGGCTTTAAGATGGTTTAAATCAGGGGTCCTCGAATCTGGACCATTCCTGCAGAGTTTAGCTCTAACCCTAATCAAACACACCTGAGCATGCTAATCAGAGTCTTCAAGATCATTAGAAAATCACAGGTAGGTGAATTTACATTACAACAAATAATGCATTAAAATTACTTCAAACTTTAAACTTGGAATGCAAAATATAAAAACAAAAACTAATTCAACATATTTTAAAAACTATTATAATCTCCTATGATACTGAAATAACACTGGATGTGGTTGCCTAATGTTCAGTTATTGAGTTGGGCTAGTTTGCAGGTTTGATTAAAGTACAGTCTACCTAAAACCTGAGATTAGTCCTGTACACTGCATTAAAAGTGTCCATTAAATGACAATAAGCCATAATAATTAGTATATACTTAAAAACATTTTGGAGCTAAACTCTGCAGCAGATTGGACCTCCAGGGTAAGATTTGAGGAACCCTGGTTTAGATCCTACCTGTCCGATTGCTACCACTTTGTTCATTTAAATGGAGAGTCATCACAATTATCACCAGTAAAGTATGGAGTACCACAAGGATCTGTCCTAGGTCCTCTGCTATTTTCAATATACATGTTGCCTCTTGGTAATATTATTAGAAAATACGGGATTAGTTTTCATTGTTATGCTGATGATACTCAATATATCTCAACAAGACCAGATGAAACTTCTAAACTATCTAAGCTAATAGATGTAAAAGATTGGATGACCAATAATTTCCTCCTATTAAATTCAGATAACACAGAGATATTACTTATTGGACCAAAAAACAGTACACAGAATCTCTTGGATTACAATTTGCAACTAGACGGATACACTGTCATGTCCTCTAAAGTCAAAAATCTGGGTGTTATATTAGACAGCAACTTGTCCTTTGAAAATCATATTTCCCATGTTACAAAAACAGCATTCTTCCATCTTAGAAACATTGCCAAGCTTCAAAACATGCTACCTGTTTCTGATGCAGAAAAGCTAGTTCATGCATTCATGACCTCTAGACTGGACTATTGCTACAGATATGTGATCATAGATAATATGATCATATTACCCCAATTTTACAGTCTCTGCACTGGCTACCTATTCAGTTCCATATCATTTACAAAATATTATTACTTGCCTATAAGGCCCTAAATGGTTTAGCTCCTGCGTACCTAACTTGTCTTCTACCACGCTACAATCCAACCTGCTCCCTAAGGTCGCAAAACTCTGGACTTTTGGTAGTACCTAGGATAGCAAAGTCCACTAAAGGAGATCTTTTTCACATTTGGCTTCCAAACTCTGGAATAGCCTTCCTGATAACGTTTGGGGTTCAGACACACTCTCTCTGTTTAAATCTAGATTAAAGACACATCTCTTTAGCCAAGCATTCACAATGCATCTTATAATCTTGTACTGTAGTATATCTGATCAAATGTACATTTATTATTATTCTTTAGCTTGGGTTGAACAAATCATTTTTGCTTAGATGGAACAGCAGCTACGCTAATTATGTTTCTATTTGTTTCTCTGTTTCTGGTAACTAGGAATGACAGAAGCTTCGGTCTGGATCCAACCTTTAAATGTTCTGAGATGACCGAACACCTGAGAAAAGATAATGCCAACCCCTCAGAGGACTTCGGAGGATGCAATGCTCAGACAACGTACAGAATTACCAAATTTTGCCATAAGTCAAACATATTAAGGTTCTGCAATATATAATATATATTGGGGAAACTTAAATTCCTGTAGAGCTGCTTTGCAACGATTTGTATCGTAAAAAGCGCTATACAAATAAACTTGAATTGAATTGAATTGAGTACGATTTTATAAGTAGTCTACTGGTATTATTTTCACCCTAAACTTTATTCATCATGATTTTTTATTTTATCTTATACTTTTTTTTTACTCCCAGTAAACCTTTTATGAGCTCTTGTCAAAATGTTTTCCCTAGTAAAAAAAGTAATATATTTAAAATACTTAATTTTTTTTAATAGAGCACTACATTGTGCACAATGCACATTTTATATTAAGCCTAAAATGTGTTTTAATGTCATTATTGATGAGGATTGTATGATCTTTGAATAATGTTAGTCTTTAAATTTAAGATATTTAAAGTGTACCTAAAGTATACATGGAATAGCTCCACTTTACCACAATCAAATATACTTCAGTATATCTTTAGTTGGACTTCAGCACTACTTCTGCACAATTAAAGTTCATTAAGTACAAAATTAGTTGTTCCGTATAGTTTAGTATACCAACATTACAGTTGCAGGGTATTTTTATTAAGTATATAAATATGTAACTGTATTTGTAGGATACTTAGCATGAAATAAATGTATTTCAAATGCATTTTAGTATACATTTATTTTTTACTATGGTGGGGTAGCGAGGATTCATTAAAATGGAAATACAGCAAAGACATTTATAATGTTACAAATATTTGCACTTAAAATAAATGTTTTTTTTTTTTAATTCATCAACAAAACTAAAAAATAAAAATAAAAATAAATACTTAAGAAGAATTTTTCACAGTGTCAAAAAAAATTAAACAGCGCAGCTTCAACATTGATAACAAGAAATCTCATAAGCACTATGCCAGCACATTAAAATTAATCTTGTAGGATCACACTGCAGACAGAAGTAATTGATCACAAAAATAAAATATATATTAAAATTAATGCTGTCAAACGATTAATCGTGATTAAGCGCGTCCAAAATAAAAGTTTTTGTTTAAATATATGTGTGTATATTTACTATGCATATATAAATACACACATGCATCATGTATATATTTAAGAAAAATTTTTACATTTATATATTAAATCTATTTATATATGATATAATTTATATGAATATAAATAAATATACATGTAAATAGTTTCAAAATATATGTTTTATGTTTGTGTCTTTATATATACATGATTTATGAGTGTGTATGGTGTATATTATGTAAACAAAAACATTTATTTTGGATGTGATTAATCGTAATTAATCATTTGACAGCACTATTTGCAATATATATTCAAATAGAATAAACTCACGGCAGCCATGGTGCTTCGCCATCCAGTTGTTTTAGTGTTTTTGTTAGTTTGTCCAGTTTTTTGTTTCTCAAACACGATCAGTTTTACCAGAGAAGAACTGCTGAACATTCGGCAGAACACACCACCACAAAATCTCCTACCAGTTTTTGATTATTCGGATGTCTTACTGGACACAGTAGCCGGCGGAGCGGCGGCGCTGTTTAGACGCTTCAGGATGCACAGACGGGGGAAGCGAGCCGGCGCACTCGTGAAGCTTAGACAGCGCGGATTTAGAACGGCGTTGCCTAGCATTCATCTGGTAAATCTCCGCTCTCTACCAACAAAACAGACAAACTCCTTCTGTTCTCCCAGACAAATAAGGATTTCTCAAACTCTGCTGCTCTGTGTTTCACAGAAACCTGGCTGAACGATGCCATTCAAGACAGCACGCTTAATCTGCCGGGCTTTCAGCTGTTTAGTTACAATTCCACTCATTCTCTACTATAGGAGAGGAAGAATTGTATAAACTTGTTAAATCATCTAAACCAACAACATGTATGTCAGACCCTATTCCATCTAAACTACTAAAAGAGCTATTTCCAGAAGTCATAGATCCTCTTTTGGCTATTATTAATTCATCCTTGTCATTAGGATATGTTCCCAAAACCTTCAAATTGGCTGTTATTAAGCCTCTCATTAAAAAAACACAACTTTACCCCAAGGATCTTGTTAATTACAGACCTATCTCAAATCTCCCTTTTCTGTCAAAGATACTAGAAAAGGTAGTATCCTCACAGTTATATTCCTTCTTAGAGAAAAATGGTATCTGTGAGGAATTCCAGTCAGGATTTAGACCGTATCATAGTACTGAGACTGCTCTCATTAGAGTTACAAATGACCTGCTTCTATCATCTAATCGTGGTTGTATCTCTTTATTAGTTTTACTGGATCTTAGCGCTGCGTTCGACACTTTCGACCACAACATTTCATAAATAGACTAGAAAACTTTGTTGGCATTAGTGGAAGTGCCTTAGCATGGTTCAAATCGTACTTATCTGACCGCCATCAGTTCGTAGCAGTGAATGAAGCGGTATCATATCGATCACAAGTGCAGTATGGAGTACCTCAAGGCTCAGTACTAGGGCTATTACTTTTCACGCTTTACATGTTACCCTTGGGAGATATTATCAGGAGACTGCCTTTAACTGAAAATTGAGTTTAATCTTATTATTATACATTACTGACACGCTGTCCTCCAATTTGATACTGTTAAGTGCTTTGACACAATCTGTATTGTTAAAAGCGATATATAAATAAAGGTGACTTGACTTTAGATCAGATCGCGAAGCAGAATCAACGGGGAAACCGTGCGGCGACGGGACGTGCTTTTACATCAATGAGAGGTGGTGTACAGATGTAACAGTGTTAAAGAAGATCTGCTGTTCAGATCTAGAAGCTCTCTCCATTAACTGTAGGCCTTTCTACTCGGCAAGGGAGTTTTGCTCATTCATTCTGGTGAGTGTTTAGATTCCTCCGCAAGCGCACGCGAGCCTGGCTTTGCAGAAACTCGCTGATCTGATCACAGACACAGAACAACAACACCCAGACTCTGTTTTAATAATTCTTGGGGACTTTAATCAAGCAAATATCTTCCATGATCTGACAAAATACAGACAGCATGTTACATGTTACATGTCCCACCAGAGAAAGTAATATATTGGATCACTGTTACACCACAATAAAGAATGCATATCACTCTGTTCCATGGGTAGCTTTGGGGCTCTCTGATCACTGCCTTGTTCATCTTATACCAACCTACATGCAAAAACTTAAATCTGCTAAACCTGTGGTAAAGACTGTAAAGAGATGGACCAACGAGACAGAGCGGGTTTTACAAGCCTGTCTCGACCTTACTGATTGGAGTATTTTTGAAGCTGCTGCCACCAATCTGGACGAGCTCACAGAGACTGTAACTTAATATATCAGTTACTGTGAGGATATATGCATTCCCACCAGGACTTATGTAACATTTGTAAGAATTAGCTCTTATTTTATTATATTATTTTAGGAAATCGAATCATAGGGATTCGATATTGATTTGATTAATTGATATTAATCAAAACATCTAATTTTTACTTTTATCAACGATTGTCCAGCAAGCGTTAAAATCAATATATCTTAACAATTCTGTTTATTTCGTGGCCACGATAATAATACAGAATTGGTTGGGTAAATTTATGAGCACAGGTAGCGGCTCTGGGCAAAGTTTTGGCATGAACATTACACAACAGAAGCTTTTGATAAATGAATCAAAGTTTATTTGCTAACTGTTTCTCTACAATACAACTAAGCTAAATAAAACAAAACATACATATACACAGATACACGTTGCAGGCAATGAATTGTTGCGATTTGAAGACAGTTAAAGTATAGCACTATTTGCTATTTCACCAAGATCTACCTGTGCAGATCATAAACAGAGAACTTATTTTTACTTTAAAAGATGAATGCAACCCAGGTTCAGCAAGATATGAAGATAGTTGTTTGATTACTTGCTCTGAGTTGAGTTGACAGCTGATCTGTTGTTTCTGCGTGTTCCCGTGTGGTCCAAGGAAACCTCCGGGGCTGCTGTTGACGTCGTGCGTGAGGTCACTGGGGATGCCCTTCGGTGGTAGGTTGGCTTCTCTGTGACGTGATGACGCTCTTAGGAAGTTTGTTTGGAGTTCTTACGACTTCAGGTGTTAAAGTTTCTTTGGTCGGAACTTTGGAGGCATGTGTGGATTCATGCCAGATGGTATATGGCTGAGAGCGCTTAACAGCGTGATCAAATGAGAAGTTTTTAAGCAAGTCAGCGAGCAAAGCTTTTGTTTCCATTTTAAATGGCCCGATTTGGGTCCACCCACAGGCAACTGACCCAATCAGATTGTTGGTGTGGGGCGGAGGCCAGCCCCACTCGGCTCATTTTCCGTGCATACATTATCTGCTTATTAGTTCTATCACATGAAGAAAATATCGAAAGCAGATTTCTATACGTGTTGTAATCATACATTATTATAATGCTAAAAGTTAACTTTCATCCATACCAACTTCTTGCCAATGAAATAAGCTTTCGTTCAACATCAAATATCAGGTATTTGGCATACACAAAGTACATACCTTAATTTTATATACTGCATGGCTGAGGCATAGATTAAACTATCCTAAATTCTGAATAATCACACCAAGCATATGAAACTAAACACTATGATCTGTTTGCAGGGAGCAATTATATGTTCAAAAGATTACAAAAATACAGTCGGTTCCAATAACCCAGCAAGCTTATAAATGACATAAAATACAACCTGAATATATATTGTCTTTATATTGCTTTAAATAGCAGCAGCGATTATTAATTGTCCTTTTGAAATACTTTATAAAAGTTTGAGTCTTTGTTCTGTCCAAAAAAGGTGAAAAGAAAAGTGTTTCCTTTGGAATGTGAATCGAAACAGGAGGTGTCTGGAGGTCATGAGAATTTCACTTTGGGTGTGTGTCTGTAAAACTTCAAGCTCAGAGTCCCATCGTAAAATGTTCTTCCCTTGTTGATAAAATCATTGAATTACGCATTAAGCGGTCAGCAGATTCAGGCAGAGTCTGTGCTGGAGCATTTCCAGATACAACGTGCTTTGTACTGTTGTTTATTCGACTTTATTTATGGTAAACCAGTCAGGAACAACATTGAAGGTTCTGTTCTTTAAAGGCAGCCAGATGTTCTCCTCAAATCTATCATTGTTTTATGGGTCTCATAAGATGATAAGATGATTATCCTCTAGACAGGGAGGCGTCAGTAGGCTTGGTCAATTTCTGACTCGCACATGTTTGCCTTCGGTATGTGAGATTCTATAATTGTTTGGGTCTTGTTCAATGAGGTTCTACACATTCAACAATGATAAGCCATGGTTTGCAGCAAAACTCACCTTCGTCAGGCCAAAGAGGATGCCTACAGAAATGGGGAGTCTTGTACAATCAGGCCAGGAACACACTGAATAAGGAGATTAGAGTGGCTAAAAGAACCAACACTAAAAAGCTGGAAGATCAGTTCGCTTCCAATGACTCCGCTTCAGTGTGGAAAGGCCTGAAAGCCATCACCAAGTACAGGACACCATCCCTCAGAACTGAGGTGAATCATCAACTTTCTGAAGACCTGAATGAGTTTTATTGTAGATTTAAACCCCCCACACCCATTTCTCTACATAATCGTTAACACCTGCAGCAACCCCCCTCTCCCCCACTACTGTACTTGAGATCAGTGAAGAAGATGTGCCAGGTCTTCGGGTAGAACAAGAGAAGGAAGGCACCAGGCCCAGATGGTGTGACACCAGCCTGCTTGAAAACCTGTGCTGACCAGCTGGCCCACATCTTCACACAGATGTTCAATAGATCTCTGGAGTTGTGTGAAGTCCCTTCCTGCTTCAAACACTCCACCATCATCCCTGTTCCAAAGAAACCCAAGATAACAGGACTTAATGACTAAAGACCTGTGGCTCTAACGTCTGTTGTCATGAAGTCATTTGAAAAAATTGTTCTGGCTTATCTGATGGACATCACTGGACCCTTACTGGACCCTCTGCAGTTTGCTTACCGAGCAAACAGGTCTGTGGATGATGCAGTCAACATGGGAGTGCATTGCATCCTGCAACACCTGGACAAATCAGGGACTTATGTGAGGATCCTGTTTGTGGACTTTGGTTTGGCCTTCAACACCATCATCCCTTCACTCCTCCAGACCAAACTAACCCAGCTCTCTGTCCCTAGCTCTATCTGTCAGTGGATCACCAGCTTTCTGACAGATAGGCAGCAACTAGTGAGACTGGGGGAATTTATGTCAAACAGCCGTTCCACTAACACTGGAGCCCCTCAAGGATGTGTTCTCTCCCCACTGCTCTTCTCCCTGTAAACCAACGACTACACCTCTAAAGACCCCTCTGTAAAGCTCTGGCCTCATCCAGGATGGCGACGAGTCTGCCTACAGCCAGGAGGTTGAGCAGCTGACTGTCTGGTGCAGTCTGAAAGTGACGCGGATCTGACATGCATCTTATTTTCTCACTTTTCTGACCCACTTCAGGTCTTAAAGTCTCTACTAATGAGTGGACAAGTGGAATCGGGTGTTTTAGATGAGGGAGACAGTGCTGGGGTGCCTCAGGACAGTTTTTAAAACCATTTCAGAGACATGTTCTTAAATATGACGCATATATAACATATTGCATGTGTGCACACAATTTTAAGGCAGCTTTAATTAAGGAGAACGCGCGTCGGAAACACGCGGTTTTGTTGCTGTCAAATCGTACGCTTTTGACGTGTCAAGTGTGCAATCAGATGCCCAAGCAGGCGTTTATGACCACTTTGGCGTTCCATAGAGGTGACGTTAGAGCGCGTGTCTGAAAAGTCTCCCGTTTGATGTGGTCATACAGACATTCTGCACCTAAACAATCCTTTTCAAGAAAAAGCGACAGAGGCAGCAGTTGCGAATGGGGTGGCCAACCCTAGCCACGCCCCTGCGTTAATTGTGTTAAATATTTTTAACGGATCTGAAAAAAATAATAGCATGCGTTAACGCTCTAATTTTGACACCACTAGTATTTTTATTCCCATCTTATTTTTATTGTCTGTGTTTCTTTGTTGTCTCTGTGAACTGGAAGCTCATGCCACTAAAACAAATATGCGCAAACATACTTGCAATAAATCTCTTTCTGATTCTGATTATGAAATCAATTTAAAAGTTCCTTGAACTTATAATAATATTTCATAATATTTCTATTTTTGATCAAATAAATGCAGTTTTAAAGAGCATTAGAGACTTTTTCAAAAACATTTTTGAACAGTACTGTAGGAGTGATTTGTTCAGTACAGTATTAAAATAGTAAATCTGTTTTCTTAATCCAATTTAACATAATAGATTAAGCTATATGACAAATTTGAATATATAAAATAGTACAATAGTAAAGTGATATAGATGTGTCATGAAATCAGTGATTCAATTAATCTCTTCAAAAGACTCACTGCTTACTGGAAAAAATTATGTAACCTGCAGAGAGTAAAACGTCCCACTGAATAAATATCTAGAGCGGGGGGGAACAATAAACAATATAATGGACACAAATTAACAGTTAGATCCCACAATTTCTTAATTTGTTCCCTCATTTTCATTAAATCATGGCCTCTTAAACTACTTTGTCCCCTCGTTTTAATTTAGTTAACAATAAAGCGAGATAATTAATTAATAAATCGTCAGAACAAATTTGAAAATGTGGCCACAATGTAGGACTACAAAGGATCTAATTAATAAAAAATAAAAACAAATCTTAAATTGTGGTCTTTTTTTAGGATGTTGTTATGAGTTAGTTCCTGTTTTCCCTTTTTTGGTTTGTTTCCTGTTCTTATTAGTTAATTATTGTTCAGTCTGTTCACCTGAGTTTAGTATTCATCTCGCTCATCTATGCGAGGGCATTCGTGTCTCTCGCCCTCGCCAGCTCTCTTGATAGAGAGGTCCTCATTACCCCTGGAGAGTCTCCGATCCCGTGCCGGAATCCCGCCGGCCGCTCTGCAGTCAAGCCAGTCGCTGTCCAAGGCTCCGCAGTCAAGCCCGCCGCCACTCGCGGCTCAATCAAGCCCACCGTTCGCAGGGAAGTCAGGCCCGCTGTCCGTGGGGAAATCAACATCGCCATCCGCGGCTCTCTCAAGCTACATCAGCGGCTCCAGTGTTCGAACTATACCGTGGACTTTGGGGGAGCCTACCTTTTTTTTTTTTTACGGGGGGGGGGGGGGGGGGGGGGGGGGGGGGGGTCTATGGGATCGTGCACTTGCGCGTGGACTTAGAATGACTTAGAGCCCTGCACGGGCCTCAAATTTAGCCCTAGCCCGACCCACGTCCTACAGTTTATCAGAATTACCGACCCGAGCCCCCCCTTCTCCTAAAACAATTTATACTACTGTTTCGGCTATTAAAATAGTTAAGTTTTGTGTGTAATGGCAAAATTATTATATTTCGTTTTGTTTTTTTATTAAGTTCATTTAGAAAGACGTTTGGGGCATTTTTGTTCGTTAAATAGCCTATAAGTTTTTTTTTTTTAAAGTAACGACCAAGCGGCCAGCTGCATGAGCTGATCATAGCCTGTTTGATCAATTTAGCCTTCTCATATCATCTCATATCGACTTGCCTGAAATAAAATCTATAGATATACTAAAACAGTTCAAGTATATAACAATGTTTAAATGTTAAACCTGCGCTATAATAATAATGTGCGCTAGTCTATATCTAAGTTTGTGCGGAGAGTGGAAGCTAAAGCGCGCTCTGCAGGACATGGAGACACCAGCGCAAACACTTGCATTTTTTTAGTGGAAACAACTTAAAATAGCCTATGCCCTCATTTTTTATTTTCATTTTTTATTTTTTGATAAAGGTAAGGGTAATACATCATTCGGACCTGTAAAGGGTCTACTTGTATTTGTGTGCACTCGCAATACCAACAAAAGGTATAGTTCTTTTATAAAACAAAGAAAACAAACATGATGTGCTTTCTGCCGTCTTGAACCGGAGCGCTTCACAAAAATGAACCGAAGCTGAGCGAATACATGCCTCACAGACATGATAAATATATCTATAGAAAGCTTTAAATGATCACTTAACGAAATAAAAAAAATTGAAAACAAAAACTTATTATAATTTTAATCAATCAATAAAGATGCATTTCTCTCTAAAGGCGCGTCTAATGAGGAGACGGCGAGTCAGGATCAGCAACTTCATCCTTGCGACACAGACTCAGAAGTTTATTAGTAAATAATTCAAATATCTCCTTACTATTTCCCGCAGACACATTCATGGTTATGTTTGCTGGGGTTTTGCAGCAAGCTTTAGTCTATTGCATGCATTTGAACGCAGAAGTATTCAGCTGCGCTGAAGTCACTTGAGCACCTGCTGCTGCGGGACACTAAACACCATCGAGCTGCTCTCAGTCGTGGCACGGTCTCGTGTTGTTTCCACCAGCCTGCCAATTTTTTTCATCACTAATCGATGGATGTCTACAATATAAAAATAATGACAAACCCAAAACAGGCCTTAGGCCCGGCCCGCGTCTGAACTATGACGTGGAAATTGGCCCGAAGCCCGGCCCTAGAGGCGTAAAAAAGTCGGGGCCCATAGGGCCCGGGCAGAAATCCAGGGCTCTACAATGACTTACTTCTTGGGTTGTCATCCCGGAGGGAGGTGTGCTAACAGGGCTTGCAGCAGGTGATTCGGTCGTGCCATTAAACTGCCTTGTGTTCTTTTTGCCATGGTGGCTGTATGATGCTATATGATTGTAGCACATGTGTCAAATAATAGGCACTTGCTGCTAATATTAACCTTAGGCCAGTAGGTTCGACTGTGGAGATGCAATTAGAAACAACAATTGAGTCAAAATAAATCTTTGTATTGAAAATAATTTTTGTACTGGTTACTGTGTTTTTTAAACGGAAAATAAAACAAACAATTGTTACAATGTTCTTTGTTCAATATAAGATCACAATTGCATGAAATTTCAACTCCAATGAAATTAATTGAACAATTTCACCTGACTCTCTGGTCATCTATTTGCATATATATATATATATATATATATATATATATATATATATATATATATATATATATATATATATATATAAGTTCCTAGAATACAACACTTTTGAAATCAAATTAAACATTTACCATGTTCACAATTAATAATTTTGACAGTTCCCTCAATTAAAGAAAAAATAACTCATTGGTCTTGAACACAAGGCCAATAAACAGTTCAGAAGAAACAGTTAAAAATTCAGTTCAAAAGATTTGTTAGGAAAGTTCGGTTCAAAAAAAAAGATTCAGTTCAGGAAATTCGTTGAAATGTTCAGTTCAAAAAGATTCAGTTCAGGAAGTTTGTTGAAATGTTCAGTTCAAAAAGATTCAGTTCAGGAAGTTCGTTGAAATGTTCAGTTCAAAAAGATTCAGTTCAGGAAGTTCGTTGAAATGTTCAGTTCAAAAGATTCAGTTCAAAAGATTTAATTCAAAAGTCTGCTTACAGACAGGAGGTTAAGGAGCTGGCTGTCTGGTGCAGTCTCAACAACCTGGAGCTTAACACGCTCAAAACGTGGAGATGATCGTGGACTTCAGGAGAAACCCCCCTGCTCTCCCCCCACTCACCATCATGAACAGCACCGTGACTGCAGTGGAGTCATTCAGATTCCTGGGCACCACCATCTCTCAGGACCTGAAGTGGGATATTCACATTGACTCCATTGTCAGGAAGGCCCAGCAGAGGTTGTACTTTCTTCGCCAGCTGAGGAAATTCAACCTGCCACAGGACTTACTGAAACAGTTCTACTCTGCCATCATTGAATCCATCCTCTGCACCTCAATAACTGTCTGGTTCAGCTCAGCTACCAAATCTGACCTCAGAAGACTACGGAGGGTAGTCCGGACTGCTGAGCGAATCATTGGTACAACCCTCCCCACTCTCCAAGAACTGTACTTATCCAGAGTGAGCAAAAAGGCTGGTAAAATCACTCTGGACCCCTCACACCCAGCACACAACCTCTTTGAACTGTTACCATCTGGTCGACGCTACAGAGCTCTGAGCACCAGAACGACCAGACACAGGAACAGTTTCTTCCCTCAGTCAATACATCTCATGAACACTCAATAAATAAACGTAGAACACACAACTAATACATTATCCATTCACCACACTCACTTATTTTATTTTCTCATTTCTAATTTGCACATTCTTGACCTGTACATACATAGTCGCCTATATTATATATTGTGTATTTTTTATTATTTTTTGCTGCTTTGTACATTGGTCATTGGCTATTTCCTGTTATTTTGTTTCATTACCTGTGTCCTGTCCTGTTACTGTCCTTCTGTTGCACTGTGGAGCTTCTGTCACTACAACAAATTCCTTGTATGTGTAAACATACTTGGCCAATAAAGCTCATTCTGATTCTGATTCTGAAATTCACTGTTTTCAGTTACACATCAGTGACAGAAGCTCCCCCAAGATGGCGCCGCTGTGTTCGGACGCCGTGCGGGTCGCTCCACTGAGACTTTGCTTAAACCTACTTTTTTCCCTACTTTTACTTTCTCTTTTTACACATTTCACGTCGGCACTGATCACCTACAACATAGAAACACTTTTGGACATTGGAAACCGCTACACCAACCTGCTTCAGGACACTTTATCCACGAATCCTGCGTGGCCTCTGGAGATTCTTCGGAACACGGAGACGAACAATAACCCCCCGAGGCGACGGATCAAGAAACACCGCGGGAAGCGCGCTGGAATTCGAGTCAGACTCAGGAAAAGGGCTCACAGTCCTCCTCTTCCAAGCATTCTTCTTGCTAATGTCCAATCCTTGGAGAATAAGATGGACGATCTTAGAGCCAGGATTAGTTTCCAACGGGACATAAGGGACTGCAACATCCTTTGTTTGTCAGAAACGTGGCTTTCGTCCTCGGTCCCGGACACTGCTGTAATGCCGAGTGATAACTTCTCTGTCTTTCGGACGGACAGAACAGCAGAGGCCGGTAAATCCAGGGGTGGAGGAGTATGTTTCATGATCAACAAGAAATGGTGTGATCCCAGGAATATCTCCATTCAGTCGCGTTCCTGCTCGCCTCATCTGGAACATCTTTCCATTATCTGCCGCCCATTTTATCTGCCCCGGGAGTTTTCATCGATCATTGTTACTGCTGTGTACATTCCACCACAGGCGGACACCGGCTTGGCTTTGTCTAAGCTTCACGATGTGCTCAGCGGCCACATTAACAAACATCCTGACGCTGCCTTTATCATCGCGGGGGACTTTAACAAAGCCAACCTCAAGCAGGTCATGCCGAACTTTTATCAACATGTATCCTGTCCAACTAGAGGACCAAACACACTGGATCATTGCTACACTCAATTCAAGGATGCCTACAAAGCCCGCTCACTACCGGCTTTTGGCAAATCGGACCATGCCACAATTTTTCTAACACCGGGATACAAACAAAGGCTCGTTCAGGAACCTCCGGTGCAGAGAGTAGTGACGCGCTGGTCCTCCCACTCAGAGGCTATGCTGCAGGCGGCGCTTGATGACGTCGACTGGGACATGTTCCGGGCGAGTTCTTCTGACGTCAGCGAGTTCACGGATGTAGCATTAAGCTTCGTAAACACGCTAACCGAGCAAGCTACAGAAACAATAACGATAAGGACATTCTCCAATCAGAAACCGTGGGTGGACAGAACAATCCGTGCCGCGGTTAACACACGCACTGCCGCTTACAATGAGGCTCTTCTGTCTGGGAATACGAGCGAGTACAAAGCATCGTGCTATGCTCTCCGACGCGCAGTAAGAGCCGCTAAACACAGATACAGAGAGAGAATTGAGTCTCATTTCCAGCTCAACGACTCTCGACGGATGTGGCAGGGACTGAGGACCATCTGTGACTTCGGAAACAAATCCTCCGCGGAGGTGAGAGCAGATCCGTTGCTGGCCGACGAGTTAAACATCTTCTACAGCCGCTTCGATGGCAACGGCGGCGGCGCGTCAGGAAGCAGCAGGCAGAGCAGCGATGATCCTGTAATCACCGTGTCGGAGGATGAGGTTCGGAGGGCGCTAAAGAAAGTGAACGTCAGGAAAGCAGCCGGTCCTGATGGGATAACCGGCCGTGTTCTGAGGTCCTGCGCCGATCAGCTCGCTGGTTTGTTCACTTCCATTTTTAATGAGTCCCTTGCTACCTCCGTGGTTCCCACCTCATTCAAAAAATCCATCATTATCCCTGTGCCAAAGAACAATAAACCCTCTTGCCTGAATGACTATCGCCCAGTTGCCCTCACATCTATAGTCATGAAGGTTTTTGAGAGACTTGTAAAAAGCCACATCTGCTCCTCCATCCCTGATACTTTGGACCCTCTTCAGTTTGCCTATCGCCCAAATAGATCCACGGACGATGCCATTTCTCACGTTCTCCACTCTTCCCTCACACACTTGGACAGCAACAATGGGAATTATGTAAGGCTGCTATTCATTGACTATAGCTCAGCTTTCAACACTATAGTCCCCATCAAGCTGGCATCTAAACTCACTGACCTCGGCCTAAACTCCTCACTCTGTGACTGGATTCAAGACTTCCTCACCGGCAGACCTCAAGTGGTGAAAGTTGGCCAGTTCACCTCAAACTCCATCACTCTGAACATAGGAGCCCCACAGGGCTGTGTCCTGAGTCCCCTGCTCTACTCTCTCTACACGCATGACTGCGTGTCCTCTCACAGCTCCACATCCATTGTTAAATTCGCTGATGATACTGTGGTTCTGGGCCTCATCTCCAACAACGATGAGACCGCATACTTGGATGAGGTAGAGAGACTCACATCATGGTGCCAGGACAACTGTCTCTCACTGAATGTGGGGAAAACTAAAGAACTGATCATGGACTTTAGGAAGAGACAGCAGCAGCCCTACACTCCTCTTATGATCAGTGGGACACCTGTGGAGAGGGTGAGTAGCTTCAAGTACCTCGGCGTAAACATCTCCGAGAACCTGACTTGGACTACACACATCCAATCACAGGTTAAGAAAGCCAGGCAAAGACTGTACCATCTGCGACAGCTGAGGAAATTCAGGGTCTCACCAGCAATCCTGAAAACTTTCTATTCAGGGACCATAGAAAGTGTATTGACTCAGTGCATCTCTGTGTGGTATGGAAACAGCTCCAATCAGGACTGCAAAGCACTACAGAGAGTTGTGCGCTTAGCTGAGCGCATCTCAGGGTCTGCTCTCCCCTCTCTGCAGGACATCTACCTCAAACGCTGCAAAAGTAGAGCTGTTAAAATCTTCAAGGACTCTAATCACCCTGGTAACTGTCTATTCACTTTGCTACCATCTGGTAAGCGCTTCCGTAGCCTGATGGCAAAAACTGAGAGACTTAGGAGGAGCTTCTTCCCCCAGGCCATCAGGCTCCTAAACTCTAAACTCTAACTCTGTGTCATAATATCACTTGACTCCATGTAATATCACCATATCAACAAGTTATTCATAATTTTTTCTCCATGTAAATATCATATATCAATAAGCTATTCATAATTTTTCTCTACCTCATATTGCTGCTATTCAAATACCCTGTACAACTTTTTGCACATTATTTTTTGCACATTCCTCTCATTACTATTTGTCAACAACATACTGACCTGCACATTTATATTTATATTTTTTATCCTATCTTATCTTATTTTATCTTATCTTTTATTTTATGTTTGTACTTCTTCTTAATATTTGTATACTTTATAATTGCACTGTCCTTGGAGCGGACCTGACCTACATTTCACTGCTGGTTATACTCTGTATAATTGTGTATGTGACAAATAAAACTCTTGAATCTTGAATCTTGACATCAATACATACTAACACATTTCCCTTTTTAACATTTAACAGTTATATTTTCGCTGTACTTTGAAGGTTTAGATAACGTCACTGTATTTAAACACAAAAAAAACGTTCATTCGTTATCATCATCAACAAAATATAACACTAGAAACTCCTATATACAATCGTTTTTAACCATTACATCCCTTTTGTATTGTAAAACATAAGAACTCATCAGTATTTCACTCTAACTAAGAAATACATTTTCACTCTCTCTCTCAATTGAATACATCAGTACATGTCTAATCACATTTATGGCAGTTTACACATTGAAAATGCGTCCTCACCAAATCCAAAGAAAATAAAACAAATGAAAACCTCTGTTTTAATCCTCTCTGACGTTATTTTAACTTGTTCAAAGTTATGTTGCTGCTCGTCTCTCACCAGCTTCGAAGAGAAAGAAAATGGCTACTCCCATCCAGCAACTAGCGTGGTGGGGCGGGACTTCAATTTAGACTTCACGTAATTGGACAATCATTAAAATGTCACACTGAAATGCTTCCCAGTGTTTTTATACCAATTTTTTTTATATTATTTCACTCATTTCAAGTTAGGTTACTGTTTTAACAGACTCTTTAATTATTTCCTTTTTATAAATCATTTTCTAAATTATACAGGGTTACATGATGCTAACTGCAGAATGGATTTCAAGGACTGCGCGCACAGATCTACGGCCAATGTTGAATCCAATGTTTATATTTTTCCTACGAATCTTTGAGTTAACGTATTAAACATGAGTGGAATGAATTTGCACCGCAGCGCCCCCACACCTTGATGCTCATGACAAGAATAGCATGTATAGTTATCTTTATTGAAGTGAATTAGGTTTAAATCGCCGTCATGCATGAATTAATATTTTTGCGATTTTACACATAATAATCGAAGATGATCACATTACACAAAACTGAAATTGCACGTCAAAATAACACAGTCAATATTTTTTGAGACCCCCCAAAATTTCACAAATCACGTTTTCAGGGGAGCCCATGTCTTATTAAGGGGAGCCGAGCTCCCCCGTAGTTCGCACCCTGAGCGGCTCTCTCAAGGCCGCCATTCGCGGGGAATTCCAGCCCGCCGTCCACGGCCACCCATGTACCCCTGGGATTATTGGTGGCTTATGAGGGTATGTGTTGGAGCCCAGCTTCGGAGCCCGCTCCTCGACAGCGCCCTCCAGGGCCCATTCCAGTACCCGCTCCTCCAGAGCGCCCTCAAGTGCGTGCTCCTCCAGACTTCTCAGATTTCCCCAAGAAAATTGTTTTGGGGGGGCATATGTCCATGGCCAAGCCGGCTAGGGCCATGGTGGATCCGCCAAGGTCTCCCAAGTCCCCTGACCCGCCATGGCCACTAGTGTCCCCTGATCCGCCATGGCTCCCCGTGTCTCCTGATCCACCCTGGAGGCCTCCCCAGTGTCCCTGTCCTGCACCGGCCTCCAGGACGCCCAGCCACTCTCCGGGGTAGAACTGTTTTACGGCGCAGGATGCTGTAAAACAGTAACTGGGGGAGTAACTGTTATGTTAGTTCCTGTTTGCCCTTATTTGTTTTGTTTCCTGTTCTTAATAGTTAATTATCTTTCAGTCTGTTCACCTAAGTTTAATAATCATCATACATACAACATAATTTGCTCCTTTGACTTGCCTGTCGTTATAAGCCTTAATTTTCTTGAGTTTCTTTGTCCTGTCTTAACGTCATTTAAAGTGGTTGTGTTTTTCCTGTTTTCCTTTGTGGACAGTGTTGGGGGTAACGCATTACAAGTAATGCGAGTTACATAATCAGATTACTTTTTCCAAGTAACTAGTAAAGTAACGCATTACTTTTTAATTTACAAGAAAATATCTGAGTTACTTTTTCAAAAAAGTAACGCCAGCTACTTTGTTTTCCCATTTATTGACTGAAGTCTCCTGTCCCCATGTTGAAAGAAATCATGAGTAAGTGCAGAGGCATTGTGTGCACTGTGTGAAAATGATCTTACTGTAGTTCTAGACTAAATGTAAACATGCATTAATTCATCTCACACACACACACACAAAAATGCAGTATTCATCAGAATGAATTAAAACCGTGAAATGCAAACTCAGAATATGACATAAACCTGCAATAATTAAATGTTATATTACACAAATGTATCTAATCCCATTTTATTAACCAATGTCTTTGCTACTGACCATTGATGATCCAGTTCAACCATACTAATAAGCAAATATTATTTTAGATAAACTAACAATTGTGCTTCATTGTTTTGTTTTTATTATTGCTGAAGAGTGTTGAAACTTCTTCTCCTGTACAGACGTGAATTTACTTTTCCTTCAGCCTGAGGCTTATTCATGTAACGCCACACCAGCAGAGGGAGCTCTTGCCCTAGTATAGACTGTTACTGCTCCCGCTGCTTCTATGGTTACTTCCTGTTTGGCGGCCATATAAAGAGGGCCATGCCAAACAGGCCTTTGCGAAGTCTTGTTCCGCTGTATTTGGACATTTCTGAGCATTCGCATTATCTTGTTTTTGCCTTGCCTGTGTTTTGGACTCTGGACTGTTCTCTTGGTTATTGATTGTTTGCCGCCTGCCTTGACCATTGCCTGTGTTTCTGTTTACTCTCTTGCCTTGCCCTGGATGTTATTGTTTGATGGTGATCGACCCTGCCTGCCTTGACCACAATCTGTATAATAAAGCTTGGATTTGGATCTTATCCCTGTTGTCACGCTCCAGTCCTCATTACAGAAGACTTCGCCCACCACAGATCCAGCAGCTTTGCTATCAACCATGAATCCTGAGGATTGTCTCGTGCGCCTCCGTCAAGGTGAGCTGCCCATTGAAGATTATGTGGCTAAGTTTTGTGAACTTTCCTACCAGACAGATTTTAAGGAAAGCTTCTTGAAAGACATTTTTCGGTTTGGACTAAGTAAGGAAATATCACGCTTAATGCCACGAAATACCCATCACTGGACTCTTACTCGTTATATTGACTTTGCTTTGTGTTTGAGTGGCTCTGCACTTACTGTGGGGACTGCTGATGAGGAACCCGGCTATCCTCCAGCATCCTCCGCACCAGAGTATTTGAACGTCATGTCTGGAATTATTCACGTCGCGTCAGAATCTACACAGCCTGCTCATGTCATTCCTGCCAAGCCAAGGCGAGCTCACGTCAAGCCTAAGTCTACTCACGTCATGCTTTCCAAGCCACAGTCTGCTCACATCAGGCCTGCCAAGTCACACTCTGCTCATGTCATGCCTGCCAAGCCACAGTCTGCTTACGTCACATCTGCTAAGCCACAGCCTGCAAATGTTGCGTCTGTCAAGCCAAATCCTGCTAACATCATGCCTTCTAACCCGGAACCTGCCAACATCATGTCTGCTACACCAGGACCTGCTCACGTCATGCCAGTTAAGTCACAGTTTACTCCTGTCATGTTTAACACGTTACTGTCTGATTACATGTCTACCAGCCCAGAGTCTGATAACGACATGTCTGCTACCCCAGGGCCTGCTCACGTTATGCTGGCTACTCAGGAGATTCTCCATAACATGGCCGCTATTCAAGAGCTCCATCGTAAGATAGCTGCTACACAAGAGTCTCTTGGTAAAATGGCCGCAGTTTTAGAGTCTGCTCACGCCATGCCTGCCCAGCCAGAGCCTACTCGCTTCATGCCTGCCCAGCCAGAGCCTGCTCGCTTCATGCCTGCCCAGCCAGAGCCTGCTCGCGTCATGCCTGCCCAGCCAGAGACTGCTCGCGTCATGCCTGCTCACGGCATGCCTGCCCAGCCAGAGTCTACAGGGCCTACTCCCATCACGCCGGAATACCTGGCCAAGATGGCCACCATGCCTGAGTCCTCTGCCAGGATGGCCACCATGCCTGTGCCTCGCCATGTCACGGCTGTCAATCCAAAAACTGTGTACAAAATGGCCACCATACAAGAGTCACATCACATCTCAGACGATTTTCCACAGTCTTATCAAATCACAGCTGATGTTAAAGAACCAAGTCAAGTCATAACTGCTACCAACAAGCCAAGCCAAGCCACAGCTGATCATCACGAATCAAGCCAAGCCACAGCTGATCATCACGAATCAAGCCAAGCCACAGCTGATCATCACGAATCAAGCCAAGCCACAATTGATCATCACGAGTCAAGCCAAGCCACAATTGATCGTCAGGAGTCAAGCCAAGTCCCAGTTGATCATCCCAAAACAAGCCAAGCCACAATTGATTGCCATGAGGCAAGCAAAGCCACAGTTGATCCTCGCGAGTCCAGCCAAGGCACAGCTCCTCAGCCAGAGTCTTTTCACGCCTCAGCTCCTCAGCCAGAGTCTTTTCACGCCTCAGCTCCTCAGCCAGAGTCTTTTCACGCCTCAGCTCCTCAGCCAGAGTCTTTTCACGCCTCAGCTCCTCAGCCAGAGTCTTTTCACGCCTCAGCTCCTCAGCCAGAGTCTTTTCACGCCTCAGCTCCTCAGCCAGAGTCTTTTCACGCCTCAGCTCCTCAGCCAGAGTCTTTTCACGCCTCAGCTCCTCAGCCAGAGTCTTTTCACGCCTCAGCTCCTCAGCCAGAGTCTTTTCACGCCTCAGCTCCTCAGCCAGAGTCACTTCACGCCTCAGGTCCTCAGCCAGAGTCTCTTCACGCCTCCGCCGAACTGACAAAGGCTGTTACCACAGATTCTAGGTCAGTCCTTCGAGTTCTGATATCCAGTGTGATGGACCCACCACTGATGTCGGTGCGAGAAGCAGGCATTCCCAAGGTCTCAACTCTGGCTGTTACCGAGACTGTTCCCCTGACCTCAGTGCCTCCCGTTATGGCGGTCGCCATTCTGAGTGTGTGGACTGCACACTGTGCTCCTGAGGCCTCTCTGGTCCACAAGCCTGTTCCAGTGCCACCAGAGGTGGCGGCTTCGGCTGCAGAACCTCCCGAAGTGGTGGTACCTACACCCGTATCCCGAGAATCCAGTTCTCAAGTCACGGCCAGGAGTGCCGATCCCGAATCCCGAGAATCCAGTTCTCATGTCACGGCCAGGAGTGCGGATCCCGTATCCCGAGAATCAAGTTCTCAAATCACAGCCAGGAGTGCCAATCCCGATCCCCGAGAATCCAGTTCTCCAGTCACGGCCAGGAGTGCCGATCCAGATCCCTGAGAATCCTGTTCTCCAGTCACGGCCAGGAGTGCCGTTCCTGATCCTCAAGTGTCCGTGCTGCAAGAGTGCCCTCAAGTGTCCGCGCTGCAAGAGTGCCCTCAAGTGTCCGCGCTGCAAGAGCGCCCACAAGTGCCCGCTCCTCCAGAGCGCCCCCTAGAGCCCACTCCTCCAGAGCGCTCCCTAGTGCCCGCTCCTCCTGAGCGCCCCAAAGAGGCCGTCTGTGAACTCACGCCCTGTCCTGTCACGGCTAAAGAGGCCGTCTGTGAATCCTTGCCCTGCCCTGTCACGGCTAAAGAGGCCGTCTGCGAATCCTTGCCCTGCCCTGTCACAGCTATGGAGGCCATCTGCGAATCCTCCTCCTGTCCTACCACAGCCATAGAGACCGTTTACGAACTCTCGACCTGCCCGGTCACGGCCCCTGGGACCAGGGGACTCTCTCTGTGTTGTCTGTCTCTGCTCTCCCTGTGGTGTCTGTCTCTGTTCTCCCTAGATCCCTGATCCTGCCATGGCTTCCTGACCGGTCCGCTCTACCGTGGAGATACTCTACCCAGTCTACGCCACACTGGTGGGCTCCGGCTCCGTCTACTCCGCCGTGGTGGTCAGCTGTCTGGCTATGGGGGTCTCCCGCTCCGCCCAGGTGGGCTCTGGTCCCGTCCTGCCCTGCAAAAAGGACTCTCCCAGTGTTGTCTGTCTCTGCTCTCTCTATGTTGTCTGTCCTTGTTCTCCCCAGATCCCAGTCTCTGTCATGGGTTCCTGCTCGAGTCTGGTGGTTGTCTGCCCCGCTGTGGTGGTCTTATGCTCGGGTCTGGTGGTCATCTGCTCCGCCGTGGCGGTCCTCTGCTCCAGTCTGGTCATCTGCTCCGCCGTGGTGGTCTTCTGCTCAGCCCTGGTGGGCTCTGACCCCGTCTGCCCCGTCCTGGTGGACTTTGACCCCGTCTGATCCGCCCTGGTGGGATTTGGTCCCGTCTGCTTCGCCCTAGTGGGCTCCAGTCCCATCGTCTCCACCATGGCTTCCCACCCTACCAGCTCTGCTATGGCTTAACCTGTCGACTCCACCATGGACACATGCTCCACTGTACCAGAGTTTGCCTTTGCTCCATGATCCAGGTCCTCCATTGCTCCATGATCCAGGTCCACTCCCTCTGCATGGACCTGGCCCTCCGTCCCACCCCCTGGTCTACTTCCTTCCCACCACCCTCCTGGACTGTTTATTTTTGAGCGCCAGGAGTCGCTCCTTGAGGGGGGGATTCTGTAACGCCACACCAGCAGAGGGAGCTCTTGCCCTAGTACAGACTGTTACTGCTCCCTCTGCTTCTATGGTTACTTCCTGTTTGGCGGCCATATAAAGAGGGCCATGCCAAACAGGCCTTTGCGAAATCTTGCTCCGCTGTATTTGGACATTTCTGAGCATTCTCATTATCTTGTTTTTGCCTTGCCTGTGTTTTGGACTCTGGACTGTTCTCTTGGTTATTGATTGTTTGCCGCCTGCCTTGACCATTGCCTGTGTTTCTGTTTACTCTCTTGCCTTGCCCTGCATGTTATTGTTTGCTGGTGATCGACCCTGCCTGCCTTGACCACGATCTGTTTAATAAAGCTTGCGTTTGGATCTTATCCCTGTTGTCACGCTCCAGTCCTCATTACAATTCATTACCAGTTTGGTGTGAAAGAGCTTTTACATTTGCTATAAATAGAACTTTTTTATATTAAAAACAAACAATCAAGCCCTGCTCATATTTAAAAAGTAATGCGGAAGTAACGCAAAAGTAATGTAAGGCATTACTTCCCATAAATACTAAGTACTACAATACTAAGTATTGTAATTAGTTACCTTTTTAGGAAGTAGCACAATATTTGTAACGGGACAGACATGGAGTGTATTTATAGTTTCTGGGCTCATGACGGACAGAGTTAAGAGTTCAGTTAAGGTTTCTGGGATCATGATTGGACTGAGGGGGCAGATAACAGGTTCATTGATTGCGATGGGACTGACAGAAACTTCAAATACTTGGAGTGGACCATCAGATCATTCAAAATCAAAACCATTGATTGGAACTGGACAGGTTGACAATTCACCCTCAGACTCATTAGTGGGAACTGGACAGACAAATAATTCAAAAACAGACTTCTTGACTAAAACAGGGCAAACAGAGGATTTGGTGTCAGACACACATGCAAACGACACATGACCTGACTTCTTGACAGAAACTGAAGAGACTGACAGTTCAACAGTTGACACACTCGGGGAGACTGAGCATGGTGACAGCTTATCATTAGATTCTCTGACAGGGAGTGGTGAGATGGACGGTGTAACAGACATATTTGTGAAAACAGAACAAGTAGATAGTCCATATTTAGAGTCACTGACTGGAACTGGTAAGACAGAGTGTTCACTAACAGCCTCCTTGGCTGTGACCGATAAAGCTGTGAGACTCAAAGCAGCTTCTTCAGCAAGTTCAGAACAAAACAAAAATTCATAATTGGCCTCCATGGCCAGTTCAGTGCAAGGCAGGGATTCATAAGCAGCTTCCGCCGTCGTGACAGGACAGGCAAGCAGCTCACAGACGGCCTTCATGGCTTGGGCAGGACAGGGCGAGAGTTCACAGACGGCCTCCTTAGCTGTGACGGGACAAGGCGAGAGTTCATATTTGAGTACCACTGACACCTCTGAAGGTTCTGCAGTAGATACCACAAGGAGAGTTCAGCAACGGTTCCTTTGACCGTGACTTGACGGGCTGAAAGTGCGTTGCTGGGTGCCACCACCAAGCAAGGAGCTGAAGCGAGCACCGCCGCGTGCGTATCCATGTGCAAGCTTTATTTAAAAGGCGTGGTCACAAGCAGGCTTGGTTCAGTAAACAGCAAACAGACCTGAATGAGGCAAGACAAAGAGTATTCCTAGGACAAGCATGGGTCGTCGATCGGCAAACAATATCCAACAGGGTAAGGCAGAGAGATAATCCAGGTACAAGAGCAATAGTCCAAGTGAGGTGCAAACAGAGTCTGAACGGCAAGGTAAAGGGTAAATCCAGGAAACACGGGCAATAATCAAAACACGAGAAAACGGGCCAGGCAAGACTATGACAACTAAGTGGGCTCCGTAGAGTAGCTATCGCTAGGAGAGTGATATACGCTATACAATACTTGGCGATCTGACTAAGGAAGTCCATGGCTTAAGTAAGGCGTGTGATAGGAATCATTTATGTGATCAATGCAATCAGCTGTGTGTGTGTGTGTCGTCAGTGCAATGGATGAAGGGAATTGAAGTCCAGAGTGAAGTTCAACAGTTAGTGTAGTGCAAGAGTCAATGTGGTGAGCGAGTGACCTCTGGTGGTGAGTGAACGGAAGTTCATAGACCAGATTCGTGACAATATTGTAATGCATTACTTTTAAATGTAACTTTCCCCAACACTGTTTGTGGATATATTAAAGACTCAGTTTGTTTTGATTCTCCATCTCCTTCGTGCTCCTTCGAACTCCTCGCCTCGGCAACCCGTGGCAGATGTCATGAATAGCATTTCCTGTACCACTTTTCAGCAGTGGGGCTTCAATATGATAGAAAATGAATTTCATAAAAGAGAAAGTGCGAGCACATATCCAGCGTAGTCAGTTTCATTAACAAACGACTCCAATGTTTTGGCAAGTCAAAAACACAAAGCACAACCAGTGTAGTCCAGTTCAAATGGACTGTTTTTCCATTCGTTTATGAATCAGAATATTACTATTTCTCAGCTAATGCAGAAGTCTCTGACAAATAGGATAGGATTTCTGAGGTATTGAGATTTTATTTTCCACAGCGTTTCTCCTCATTTATTTGAACCTTTGTTAAACATAAATGTTTTCTTGTGGAAAATGGATTCTCTGACGAAAAATAAAATTTAAGTTTGAAGATCAGAAAAGATAGACAGCTAGCCTAATCAATTCGATTGAATCTGATTGAACCAATCTACAGCATTTCATTGCACTACATTGCTATTTTTTAGAAAAATCAAAATTAGTTTGTTACTCTAGCTGCTGTGTCACTGCTAAAGGAGAGTCCAGTCCTTCCCCACCCAGAGCTTCAGATTATTTATCAGCGATGGCAAGAGTATCTTTTGGAAACCCCACCAGCTTCTTCAAAGCCAAGCTGTTAGCTCATCTGGACAGTGTGGATTTGGCTGAAAGTGGCATTAATAGCTCATGTGCTCAGTATTCCTGGCCACTCTATCAATCAGTTTGGGGACAGCAGAAAGCTTGGGTAATTTGCTTGTGTCCAATTGAGGATAATTGGACTGAACTCCGGGCCAAATTGAGGATCAATAGAGTGGAAGATACAAAGCACGCTGTTTGGTATGGCTAGATAGCATGCCAGTGAGTGAAGCCACATTCATCTAGCGCATTTATTTAGGTCCACCCTGCAATAATCGCTGCTGCCACCCCCCACTGCAAAACAATAGGCATTCACCAGAAACGCAGCGGCATGATGAAGCGCTGAAGACAGCGTGGGAAAACTGCAGCTGCTGCCCACCGCATCCCATCACTGCAGCCATAAATTCTTATCTAAGCTTCCGAGGAAGTCTGTAACTGCATTGGTGTGTAGCATATGTGCTGTATCTTTTTATCTGGGCCACCTAGGACAACAACCCTTGCCTCTGGTTGAGAAGGTGTCTGCCCCTTCTTAACTCCCTGAGCAAAACCATGAAGGGATCACATTAATCTTCAGACCCATGGATTTTCATCTGGTCCTATCGAATTCCTTTATGATTGTTATTATTTTGAACAAAAAGCATACATATTTAACAAAACTAATTGGATTTGAGAGTGCTGAAGCTAATAAAAAAAGGTTACACTTTATTTCGATAGTCCACTTTAGACATTCTACTAACTATAAGTAACTTTGTAACTACATGTCAACTACTTCTCATTAATTTGCAACTACATATCTACTAACTCTCAGTAGGGTAGGTTTAGGTTTAGTATAATAAGTTGACATACTTGCAAAGTTTCTAATAGTCAGTATGTTGTATGTTGTGGACCCATCAAAATAAAGTGTTAGAAGATATTAAGCAGTCAGTCTACTAATACTCTAATGACTGCTAGCTGACATGTAGTTGCAAAGTTACTTATTGTTAGTAGAATGTCTAAAGTGGACTATTGAAATAAAGTGTTACCAAAAAAAATTATAATAATGTAGTTATGCCAAGATTAAATGTAATGACTCTAAAAAATATATAATGTGTAATATATAATGTGTAAGAAAAAAAGCACACACACACAAATACATGAGAGTCCTATATAAAATATAGTTTAATGTTTATTCTTTTACTTGCTTTTGTTTGCTGGCTGCACCTCATAAATTTGATTTGACAGACAAATGTTTTATCAGAATTTATAATATCCAGTATACAATGAAGCCAACCATAAACTCGCCAACCATTGTGAAAAAGTACACTTAAACATACTTTTATAAAGAGTGTTTATTATGGAAATAGCACACTTTAAATGAATACACATAACTTAAATGCAAACCCAATGTATTGTTTTCGGACACTTTACTGCATGTTGGTTGCAATTAAATGAAACCGTATTATAGATTAAATGTGATCCTGGACCACAAAAGTCTTAAGTGTCAGTTTTTCGAAACAGATTTATACGGCATCTGGAAGCTGAATAAATAATTTCCATTCGATGTATGGTTTGTTATGATAGGACAATATTTGGCTGAGATACAACTATTTGAAAATCTGGAATCTGAGGGTGCAAAAAAATTTAAATATTGTGAAAATTGCCTTTAAAGTTGTCCAAATGAAGTTCTTAGCAATGCATATTATTAATCAAAAATGAAGTTTTGAAATATTTACGGTAAGAAATTTACAAAATATCTTCATGGAACATGATCTTTACTTAATATCCTAATGATTTTTGGCATAAAAAAAACCTGATCATTTTGACTCATATAATGTATTTTTGGCTATTGCTACAAATATACCCCAGCGACTTAAGACTGGTTTTGGGGTCCAGGGTCACAAATGTAAATCATATGCATATGTACTGTGTATTATATGCATATTATATGCAATTATTTGAATTAAGTTGCAATTTAGTACAATTATAATATATTATCTTAAAATGCAATATTGAATAAAACACTAGTTAAATTATAATAACTTCATGTCAACACATCTGCATAAGTGTACTTTAAAACATGACAAACGATTATTAAAGTACACTCAAAAAAATGATTCGATCTAAATTGACATTTTATGTAATTTGTTTGCATAACAATTTTCCATCCATTTAGATTACATAGTTTTAACATAAATCAATAAACTTAATGTGATTCATATGCATCAGTCATACGTGAATGAAACAGGTAAGATTTATGTAATAATTCACAGCAAAGTCCCCACACTGCTCAGTGTTCATGTGTTTCCACACTACAGAGTGTTCAATTGAAGCAGTGCTGGAGTTAAGAAGATAATTATGTGATGATTGATCATTAATGATGAACACCTGGGGCCCGTTTCAATAAGGAGGTTCAAACAACTTGGAGTTTAAACTTGAACTCTGAGTTGACTTACTCTGAGATGGGAAACTCAGAGTTTTCGGTTACAGAACAGCTGAATTGTGTTAGTTTACTCAACTTGAGTAGGTTGACTCTGAGTTAAGCGCGTGCACCACGACTATGAAAAGTCATGATCAGCGGAGCGCCGAAATTACGATTCACCATGGCAACAGATCCCGCCAAATAGACGTCAGCGCGTAATTTTAATTCTTAATAACTGTCAATAACCTAATAACTGTCATAATATCAGAGGTGAAAACTGTAAATTATTTATTATTTAACTAATATTCATTTTAATGGTATCCGATGGCCAAAAAAAAAAAAAGGAAAAAGACAAAAAAGAAACAAGAACGTGGCAGCAGCTACAAATGAAGTATAAAAACACAATTCAATCAAGGTAAAGCTTTAAACATAAAAGGTTCATGGGTGTGGGATAAATGACTTTACAGACATTTCACATTAAATATCATTCAATGTCTATTTCAATGCGATGCAGCTTTTTCCACATAGTCTAACACTCTTTTCCCATAATTAAATATTCTCTAATTCAACCTGTTACATATCTTAATTAGAGTAATAATATGAACTACTGACTTGTCGACAGCAAGCACCAGCACCACTGACAGATGAAGAGGAGATGGTCGAGTATTGAAAGATTTCTAAAAATCCAAAAGTAAAAAGAATAACTTTTGCTTTTGTATTAGGAAATAAAAATGACCAAAAAAATTATGAATCATTTGTTTATTTAACAGCTGTGGTGGTGGTTACGGCTCGTACTACCCTACCATCTGGCAGCCTTCCATTCCATACAGTAATCAGTTTCATTTTCAGAAGGGGCGATGGTGGGGATATGCTTGTCATCAATGCATCCAACCACAGTGGAAATCCTGAAGGAAATTCTGATTATTGGGTTACTTCCAGAGGTCACAGAAAGATGTTATCAAGTGAATGTCATTTATCAGATTAGTCTCATTTAAACCGATTTCTACACCACTTACCTACAGTCCTTTGATACTGTCACGGTATATTAATCTACTGCCTCCTTCATGTCTCGTGTATCATTGTCTGTGTCTGTGTATTGTGGGCGTGTCCCTCGCTCGTGATCAGCGCGCCAGCTGATCTCAATTCCCACACCAGCTGCTGCCAATTCACTCAGCTATAAAGCCTCACTAAATCTTCTCTCCCTTGTCAGATCGTTGAATGTTCCTGGATGTGTTGGATGTGCCTCAGTCAGTGTCTCTTCGTGTACCTTTGTCTTCCTGTTCGTGTTCGAGTGTGTCAGAAGTCTTCGTCCCACCCGGATCTTCACCTGCACTGGATTCATCCCCGACACTCTTCACCTGCACTGGATTCATCACTGACACTCTCCACCTGCACGCTGTTCATCTGGTCCCTGCGCCACGACATCATCCGAGAGACTGTTGTCTGTATTGTGCTGTGTATCTGACTATTAAATATAACTTCACCTGCATCTTTGCTTCCGCCTCAGTTTCGTGACAGAACGATCTGACCAGAGAATGGAAGCAGCAGGCGGATCATCCTCATCTCTGGAGGACTTCCTCAGAGCCAGCGTCTCTCGGATGGATGCCCAGGAGAAGAGCATGAACGAGTCCGGGCTGGCGATTCATGCTCTCATGGCGCAGGTGTCCGAGCTCACCCAGAAAATGGAACATCTGCAAATCTCTGCTGCGCCACCCACACCGCCAGCTCCCCTCATACCACCAGAGAGCGTCTCCCAGCCAGAGCCCCGCCTACCAGCTCCGGAAAGGTATAGTGGTGAGCCGAACTATTGCAGAGCATTTCTTACGCGTTGTTCTATGCATTTTGCTCTGCAGCCTAGGACCTTCGCCAACGAACAGAGCAGGGTGGCGTTCGTGCTCACCCTTCTGACTGGGAGAGCAGCACTATGGGGAACGGCAGTGTGGGAGAACCAGGATCCATGCTGTACCTCGTTTCAGACACTCTCCGCCGAGATGAAAAGAGTCTTTGACCGCGCGGCCGCGGGAAAGGAGGCGGCCCGGATCCTCGCGGATCTGAGACAAGGGGAGAGATCGGTAGCGGATTACTCCATCGAGTTCCGGACCTTGGCGGCAGAGTGTCAGTGGAACGAGGAGGCGCAGTGGGATATGTTCCTGCATGGGCTGGCTGACCGCGTCCAGAGGGAGATCTATATGCTGGATTTACCCACCACCCTGAATGGGCTGATCGAACTGGCTCTTCGGGTGGACTCCCGACTCTCGCGAGTTGAACGACGGAGGGTTCCTACTCGATTTCCGGAGGAAACGCCGACACTCAGAGCCAGTGACAGGGACGCGGTCAGCCCCGTCTACGATCCCGAGCCCATGCAGGTCGGGCGAGCTCGGCTGTCTCGGGAGGAGAAGGAGAGGCGGAGGTCCCAGGGCCTTTGCCTTTACTGTGGTACGGCGGGACATTTCGCATACAACTGCCCAGTAAAAGGCCAAGCCCGGCAGTGAATCTGAGGCTACTGTCGGGTGGGATTTCCGCTGAAAAGACCTCATTTACATCTACACTCCTCCCGGTAAGACTAAGGTGGACAGCACACACTCACGACGGTCAAGCACTATTGGACTCTGGGGCAGAAGGTAATTTTATGGACCACAAGTTTGCCCTCCGGATTCAGGTTCCCCTCCTACCCCTCACTCATACCATCTCAGTCCACGCCCTCAATGGCCAAACCTTGCCTACCATTTCCTTCACCACTGGACCCATCACACTCATTGTATCTGGCAATCACACTGAAATCATTTCATTTTACATTCTGGACTCCCCCCTGGCACCCATTGTTTTAGGACACCCCTGGCTTACCAAGCACAACCCCAGGATAGATTGGCAGCAGAAATCTGTATCGGAATGGAGCACTAAATGTCATGAGTCTTGTCTTGTGTCTGCTTGTCCGTCTGTTTCTGTTTCCACTTTGCAGGAGGAGGCAGGGGATTTGTCTAACGTGCCCACGGAGTATCTAGACCTGAAGGAGGTGTTCAGTAAGTCTCGTGCTGCTTCTCTCCCTCCACATAGTCCCTATGACTGTGCCATAGAGTTATTGCCAGGTACGTCTCCGCCTAAGGGCAAATTATATTCACTTTCTGTTCCAGAGAGAGAGGTTATGGAGAAATATATTTCTGATTCTCTAGCAGCGGGGTTCATCCGGCCCTCCTCTTCTCCCGCGGGGGCGGGGTTCTTTTTTGTGGGGAAGAAGGACGGATCACTGCGACCTTGCATTGACTACCGAGGGTTGAACAGCATCACGGTAAAGAATACCTATCCTTTGCCGCTGATGTCTTCAGCTTTCGAGAGGTTGCAGGGAGCGTCGATCTTCACTAAATTGGACTTACGTAACGCTTATCATTTGGTCCGCATCAGGAGGGGGGACGAATGGAAGACTGCTTTTAACACCCCCAGGGGGCACTTTGAATACTTGGTCATGCCCTTCGGGCTGTCCAACTCCCCGGCAGTCTTCCAGGCACTCGTCAACGACGTGCTGCGAGATATGGTCGATCAATTCATATATGTTTACCTGGATGACATATTGATTTTTTCTTCTTCTCTCCAGGAGCACGTGCAGCACGTTCGACGAGTGCTTCAGAGGCTGTTAGAGAATGGGCTTTTTGTCAAGGCGGAGAAATGCGCTTTTCATGCACAGTCGGTTCCTTTCCTAGGGTACATCGTGTCGTCTGAGGGAGTGCGCATGGACCCTGACAAGGTTAAGGCTGTGGTGGATTGGCCAAGCCCAGACTCCCGCAAGGCCCTGCAGAGGTTTCTGGGGTTCGCCAATTTTTACCGGCGGTTTATTCGCAATTTCAGCCAACTAGCCTCTCCTCTGACCGCCTTGACCTCCCCCAGAACTACGTTCAGGTGGTCAAACGCAGCTGAGGCTGCGTTTGCCAAACTGAAGGACCGCTTTGTTTCAGCCCCCATCTTAATTACCCCTGATCCATCACGTCAGTTCGTGGTGGAGGTCGATGCGTCAGAGGTGGGGGTAGGTGCAGTGCTATCCCAGCGCTCTCCGGCAGACGACAGAATGCATCCATGCACGTTTTTGTCCCACCGTTTGTCCCCTGCCGAGAGTAATTATGACATTGGTAACAGAGAGTTGTTGGCAGTCAAGCTAGCATTGGAAGAATGGCGCCACTGGTTGGAAGGGTCGGGGGTACCTTTCATCGTATGGACCGATCACAAGAATTTAGAATACATTAAAACTGCCAAAAGATTGAACTCTAGGCAGGCTCGGTGGGCACTTTTTTTCGGACGTTTTGACTTCACTCTCTCGTACCGCCCGGGCTCCAAGAACATCAAGCCCGATTCTTTATCACGCATTTTTGACCGTTCCGATCGCCCGTCTACTCCCGAGTGTATTTTTCCGGAGACCCTTATCATCTCCGCACTCACATGGGAGGTCGAATCGAAGGTCAAGACGGCCTTGCAAGGGGTAACGCCTCCGGTCGGTTGCCCACCGAACCGGTTATTTGTGCCAGAGGGATTACGGTCCGACGTTATTCAGTAGGGTCATTGTTCCAGTGTGGCTTGTCATCCAGGAGTCAGTCGCACTACATCTTTAGTCAAGCAACGATTTTGGTGGCCACTTATGGCTCGCGATGTTCACAGTTTTGTTTTGGCTTGCTCAGTTTGTGCCACTGGTAAGACTTCCAATAGACCCCCAGATGGGCTCCTTCAACCGCTGCCGGTCCCTTCGAGACCCTGGTCCCATATCGCTCTAGATTTTGTCACCGCCCTCCCACCCTCTCAGGGTAACACGGTAGTTTTGACCGTGGTGGACCGGTTCTCGAAGGCGGCTCACTTTATTCCCTTGCCCAAATTACCCTCAGCCAAGGAGACAGCGGTAACAGTCGTTGACCACGTCTTTCGGTTACATGGCCTCCCGACGGACGTGGTTTCCGACAGAGGTCCCCAATTTGTGTCCAAATTTTGGCGAGAGTTTTGTAAATTGCTGGGTGCTACTGTTAGTCTGTCCTCAGGGTTTCATCCCCAGAGCAATGGTCAAACCGAGAGAGCCAACCAGGATTTGGAGAGAACGTTGCGATGTCTGGTCTCCAAGAATCCTTCCTCATGGAGCCAACAACTGTCAATGGTGGAGTACGCCCACAATTCGTTGCCAGTGTCATCTACGGGCCTATCTCCGTTTGAAGGTAGTATAGGTTACCAGCCACCAATTTTTCCTAGTCTGGAATCCGAGGTCGCGGTCCCCTCCGCTCACGCCTTTGTCCAGAGGTGTCATCGCACTTGGACTAGAGCCCGCGAGACTCTACTCCAAGTGGGAGCGCGCACCAAGGCCAAGGCCGATCGCCACCGGTCTAGACCTCCCGTATATGTCGTCGGTTCCAAAGTGTGGCTTTCTACCAAGAACATTCCTCTCCGCTCCGTTTCTAATAAACTTGCTCCCAAATTCATTGGCCCGTTTGCTGTCACTAAAATCATTAGTCCGGTGGCAGTTCGCCTCAATCTTCCTCCAGTGTACAGGAGAATTCATCCCGTCTTCCATGTGTCCAAAATTAAACCCATTTTTTATTCCCGCATTAATCCGCCAGCCCCGGTTCCCCCACCGCCGCGACTCGTAGAAGGGGAACCTGCTTATTCGGTCGATCGTATTCTGGACTCTAGGCGGAGGGGACGCGGATTCCAGTACTTGGTGGACTGGGAAGGTTACGGTCCGGAGGAGAGAAGTTGGGTGCCTGCTAGAGACATTCTGGATCACTCCCTTATCGATGATTACAATCGACAGGTAAGGGAGTCTGGGGACGCCAGGAGGCGTTCCTAGGAGGGAGGGTACTGTCACGGTATATTAATCTACTGCCTCCTTCATGTCTCGTGTATCATTGTCTGTGTCTGTGTATTGTGGGCGTGTCCCTCACTCGTGATCAGCGCGCCAGCTGATCTCAATTCCCACACCAGCTGCTGCCAATTCACTCAGCTATAAAGCCTCACTAAATCTTCTCTCCCTTGTCAGATCGTTGAATGTTCCTGGATGTGTTGGATGTGCCTCAGTCAGTGTCTCTTCGTGTACCTTTGTCTTCCTGTTCGTGTTCGAGTGTGTCAGAAGTCTTCGTCCCACCCGGATCTTCACCTGCACTGGATTCATCCCCGACACTCTTCACCTGCACTGGATTCATCACCGACACTCTCCACCTGCACGCTGTTCATCTGGTCCCTGCGCCACGACATCATCCGAGAGACTGTTGTCTGTATTGTGCTGTGTATCTGACTATTAAATATAACTTCACCTGCATCTTTGCTTCCGCCTCAGTTTCGTGACAGATACTCCTCTTTGACGGATTTGTGCCCAGGAAAAAAAATTCTCAGAAAGAGCGTGAGAGCGATGCACACTTTCCTTAAAATCTGCATACAGTGGACTTATAATGTGCTTTGCATCTCCGATGTTTTAAAGAAAACTACCATTTAAAATGGTACCGCTCAAATAAATATGCACATGAATACGGTGTAAAAAACAAACATATATATTATAATAAAACATTAAATCCTTTAAGTTCTGATTAAACAGCTTCACAAACAGCAACAGATTGACCAGATTGACTTTATTTCTGTCAGACTTCTAGAAAAGATCTTATTGAGAATTAACAGAGGTTTAGATGCTTTATTATTTTGTTTGAAATCACCATCAAAGAGACCAGAGTTTCCTTTTGTCGGGCTCTTGACCCTTAACATTGTGGTGTTAATATTATGTTGGTTGCTTTAATCGTTTGTTCATATAGCGCACACTTAGCTTTGCCAACAGAGTCAAGTGAAAAAGAGTTGTGGGCAAATGATCCACTGACCTCACTCCAAGACCAATATCTGATTATATGGATGGACAATGCAATGCAATGCTTTAGATTTTTTTTATCGCTTCAGATCTTGCAGTATTGTAAATATCAGATAATTTGAATAATTTACAAATCACTTTTTTCAAATCACAAATTTGCAATGCACAAAAAGTTTTCATCTGTGGGAAGTCAAAGAACACAGACATCAAGAATCAGCATATGAATCTCAACAATGGTGACAGTCAACAAAATATTCAGAGAAAACTCTGAACATCACAACTAAAAGAGCAAACGTAAAATAAATATTTGCGAAGGGTCAATTGTTTGATATAAACTTGAAATTCTAACTTGTGAGATATAATTATGATATATGAACTCGCATTTGCCAGGCAAAGTCAGGATTGCAGGATATAAAGTCACAATTGTGAGAAAAAAATAGTCTGAATTTTGAGTTTATATCTTGCAATTGCATCTTTTTCCCACAATTAGAAGTTTAAATCTCACTTTTTAATTTTTTTTTCCACAATTGCAGGTTTCTATGATGCAGTTCTGAGAAGAAGAAGGAAATAAAACTCAGAATTGCATAGAAAAAAAGTCAGAATTGTGAGATAAAATTACCTTTTTCACAATTACTTTTTTTTATTTAGTGACGGACAGTTATATATATATATATATATATATTGCGACGAGTCGGCTGCCTCCCCCCTTATCATCATCACCACCCCGTTCCGTATTCGCCGCCCTTCACCAGGCTCCCGACGGGAGTGGGTGTGTGAGAGAGGAGGGGCGCCGAAACAGCCAGGGCTGGCGGCGTGTGATGAGGCGCACCTGATGTGAATAGAGCCTCATCACCGCCGCCGTTTAAATGCCGAGCGCGCCTCTCCTCGGGAGACCGGTCTCTTCCCCGTGCATGCACGCTGGTGTCCTCGTGGGTCCAGGAAGGGCGCGTCAAGTAGGAGGGCTGCCGCACCCGTTAGACGGCTGACGGGCCAGGATGCCGGGCCGTCGAGTCCCCCAGAAGCTCCGGGGGCCAAGGAGTAGGACGAAGCCGCTCGAGAGAAGCCGCCGTCACTCGCTCCCGGTCCCGAGAGGGGAGCGCGTGCGGCCACCGGACTCCGCCCCTTCCCTGGACACTTCCCTCCTGAACACTGCCCTCCTTCACAAGCCCCGCAGCACGACGAGGACACCAGATCCCCTGTTTATTTTGGACACTTTTTCCCCTTGGACACTATTTTTGATTTTTTATTGTTTAATAAAAACCTCTCGGAGGCCTGACGCCACACCCACTGTGTCTGTCGTTTGCTCCTCCCGCCACAATATATATATCTAGAAAGAAGTGAAAGTGACATGTGGCCAAGTACGGTGAGCCATACTCGGAATGGGTCTATACAGTATATATATATATATATACTGTATAGACCCATTCCGAGTATGGATCACCGTACTTGGCCACATGTCACTTTCACTTCTTTCTGCAATCAGCATATCACATTGTAGGTATGGCATCATTTCCTGACATTGATAATTACAGTTCTGTACTCTGTGGCCTTATGGGAAGACCCTAATGGAATCACACTGTTTTGTTTGCTATACACAAGACAAATCAAGCACATTATCCCACCGCAATGGCAGTTTCACTCTAATAATCACAATGCAATTATGGATTGCCCTCTAGAATTCATTTGGAAACTGAACTCCCTTGCAAGATCCAAGAAGGATCATTTGCAATAGAATGCAATGAGAACGGCGCCTCCTGAGCTAATCAAGACATGATCTGTGTGTCAGTCTTACAGATCTCAATGAGATCTGCACTTTTGGAGTTTGTATCTTGTAATAATGGCATTCTCCTGTCTTTTTGTACAAGGTAATAAGACAGATATTATTCCTCTCGCTGTTTATCGCACCCTTGAACACCAGTTCGGCTAATGAAGGAAGCTTCAGAGTTGAATATTTTAATGATTTGTTCTCTAAAGCTGTGAGTTTGTCCCCAGAAAATGCCATTCAAATGTAAATGAGGAAATGTCATGCTGCCTCAGCCTCAGATGGCATTCCCACCCACGGTCCTTTACTGACCGTCTGATGCATACAGCACACAAAAGTGGCAAGTAATGGTTGATGCTGTAGGGTTTAATCTGATTGGCTGGTTTTATGGCACTTGTTAATACACTGATAAAAAAAATCTTAAAACTATAACACTCTAATTTGTTACAGCCAAATGTATTTGTTTTTTCTTGATTTATATTTATGGTTCAATTCAAACCTAATGTTTTTGATTTAATATTAACCAAATACATTTATTTTCTCAAAGACAAAAACACATGGTAACACTTTAGTATAGCGACCAATTCTCACTATTAACTTGCTTAATGTTGCTTATCAGCATGCTATTATTAAAATATTGGCTATTTATTAGTGCTTATAAAGCAGATATTCTACATGAGCATATTCTACATCCCTAATCTGACGCATTACCTAAACTTAACAACTACCTTACTAACGGTTAATAGGCAGAAAATTATTGAAGCAAAAGTCGTAGTTAATGGCTTGTTAATGGCAAGAATTTGACCAAAAAAGTGTGACCAAACATGCATATGATTATTTATTAGAAAGACCATACATACAATCAACATATTTTCTTTAAGCACATGCCAAAATGCTACTTAATGTGAAATATGTATTTATTTATTTACAATTTCACTTCACTATAAACAAAAGCTAAATTACATAAGTAGAATTTTGATTTAGGATAAAACTAACTTTTTTTTCAGTCTGTCTTTCTGTTATGTACTGTTCTGTTATGTTTTTTTTTAATAAAGCTAGTCAATAATGCTAGTATGTGCAATTTTTTATTTGATGTATTCCTTTTTTTTTTCTAGGTGAGTGTTATTTGCTTGACAAACTGAACAAAACAAGTTTAAAACTGCAAACCATGATTTTCGTTTAGCCCAATATAAAAGCGCACTTTTAAAAAGTAGACAAAACTATACACTCTGCTTTGTTTAATATATTTTTTTCATTTCCATATCATTAATCATAAGCCTGTCAGTGTCATATGAGAATGGCATGAGGGTGAACAAATGATGACAGATGCCTTTTATTTCCTAATTTTTGAAAAAGGTCATAAGACATAAAACTGTCCAATGCTCTCGCGTCTAACTGGTACCCTTCTTAATTAGCCAGAAGGGGAATTTGCAGTCATAATCCTCAGAAGGTCAACATTGCCATTAAAGTTCTATTCAGCCAGATGACTGCCATTGAATAGGAGTTCAGTCAGAGATTAAATGGTCTGGAGGGCCAGTTATTAATAGGTTATGTGAATATTCATTGATTTATGATGTTATTCAAAATCTTGTTTGAGACTGCATGCACTCTGTACTGAAGCCTTATATGTTTATTTCTTCTCGTGGGATGAACATAAATCTGGGATTTGGATCAGCATAAATTTCAGAGTAAATAAAGTAGGCCCATAATTCTGATTTGTGTCATCATGCATTGTATGTATTTGTAGATATTCCTACATAAACTCTGGGTCTGACAAATGTTTGAGCTGTAAAGTTGGTTAAATAATCATTTTAAAGTGAAAACTTTTTAACGCATTTGACAAATTCCCATGTCCCTGGTAATGATTTCTCAATTTCACTTTGAAATAAATGTTTATTTTATTTTGTGATAATCAAAATTATGAATGCTGCTGATTGAGCGTAACTTGTACTGAACCTGGAATATTATTTTAATATCCACAACATGGACGTGTTTCCCTTATTTGAGCTTTAATAATTATATACGCCTACTATGTATAACAAGTAAAAACAATTTGTCTTTTTTCAATCCCATCTGAATATCATTGATAAATACATTTTCCATTTAAAAGGTCTTTCTTGAACAAAGTTTTTCCATCTGCCATGTCCTAGCTCAGTCTATCACAGTTGGTACAACCCTCGTGCAAAGGTACTTCTATACCTGAGAATATGAATATGATATCCTTGGAAGATGTTCAGCTGGCGTTCACCCCTGAAGACATCTTTAAACCACCATCATGTGAAATGATGTGATGTTAAGTCAGCCTTAAATTTTGAATGTACTGAATCAAGCAAGTTCAGATCCAAATCTCAGGTTTCTGCCCATGTCACATGATTTTCTAGTGCAATATGTGTGCAACACTCAATATTCTGTCTCATTCTGCAAGGTAGCTGCTGTGGGAAAGTGAGATAAACTCTGGGGTTATTCTACCTTTTCCTCAGGCTTTGTTGATTTAATCAAAGTTTATGTATAATTTATCTTTTACTTGAATTCGTGGATGTTCAGAGCTAGCCCCTGGGGATGCATGCTGTCATGGGACTTCTATATTTGTGCTTTTGTAAACAGTGTACCTAACTCAGTTTTCTAAAGGCAGTGGTTTGGGGGGTTGTGTCTCTTTGGATTTATTGCCTAATGCATGTATCAGCAAGGGACTGTGCTGTTTGAAATACTCACTGTCCTTTTTTCTGTTGCAAGACCAGCAATATATTATCGCTATAAGTCGCTATAATATCGCTATAATACATATAGAATTTATTCAAGCTTTCTTCCTTTGTAGGAATTGCCTGGCATACTTGTTGTCAAGCAATAGTGTGGGAGTCTGTTATTGAGTCTGTTTATATGCGCAATCTAAAATTAATTATGCTTAACAAGTTGACAACATGTCATGTAAACATCTAAGACTGTGTTTTATTTCTGCAAAGGTCAAATGATTAAAGGCTGACACGCCTACTTTGGATTTTTGCTTGTTTATCTGATTGATTGTCATTTGTACAACTAAACTCTGATACTAAAAATCTGCTCATTATAAAACCGACTCTGCAGGAATATTGTTTACATGAGATTCTGACATTTTTTGTCAAAATGTGAACAGACATTCATGCACACATTGAATAATCTGTCAGGCATTTAGATAAAAAGTGAAATTGGGATAACGAGCTGAAATCTAGTTAAATAATTTGAAAATAATTATGTTTAGGCATTTACATGATAACGGTTTTAATAAAAAGACGCATCATGTAAATGTGTTTTTGCATTATTCTGTTGTCTCCTTTTCTCTCTTTATTTGCTCCCCCTTGGTTTAATAATCAGGAAGCATGGCTTGTCATTCCATTGTTATGCGGATGATAGCCAGATTTATGTTCCACTTAGAAAGAATGACACAATTAGACCATTACTTGATTGTCTTGATGATATAAAGGCATGGATGGCTCTTAATTTTTTCAATTGTTTCAATTAAAACAAGACAGAAGTGATGGTTTTTGGTGGGACCACTGGGACCCCTGTGGCTGATTTAGGTGCCTTGGCTCAGTACATCAAGTCAACCATCACTAACTTAGGGGTGAAAATGGACTCAGATCTTAAGTTCGACAGCCAGAACAGTGCAGTAGTTAAATCAAGTTTTTTCCAACTGAGGCAGCTGGCCAAGATAAAGCCATATCTTCCAAGGCAACGTTTTGAGACAGTGATCCATGCCTTTGTAACCACTCGACTGGATTTCTGTAATGCATTGTATGTGGGGGTTAGTGGGTCCTCTGTTGCTCGTTTCAGATGGTCCAAAACGCTGCAGCACGTCTTTTAACTGGAACACGTAAATATGAGCATATTTCCCCCATTTTAGCTTCGCTTCACTGGCTGCCCGTACATTTTAGGATTCAATTTAAAATTCTTCTATTTGTTTTTAAATCCCTAAATGGGCTTTTCCCATCTTACATTACTGAGCTGCTACACCCTTACATGCCTACCTGTTCTCTCAGGTCAGCTGATCAGTTGTTCCTGAATGTGCCAAAAACAAAGCGTAAGCTTAGAAGGGACTGTGCCTTTGCTGTGGCAGCTCCTAAATTATGGAATGATTTGCCTCTGCCCATTAGGCAGGCTTCTTCATTGTCTTTATTTAAAACGTCTCTTAAAACATATCTTTTTTCCTTGGTCTTTGACACCTGATGTTGATGTTTTTTTGTATTTTATGTTTGTATGAGTTTTATTTTCAGCAGTTTGGTCCACTTAGGTGTTTTTAAAGTGCTTTATAAATAAAGTTTGATTGATTGATTGATTGATTGATTGATATTAATTGCATGTAAATCCATAAAGCAACTTGTTTAAATATCAACTTATATATATATATATATGCTGTATGACCTGTAGCTTAACAAGCAGTGCAATTATTAAGCTAAGAGTCTCTCTACCTGAGAAGATCAGCCAAAAATAGGCAGGTCACATGTCAAGAGAATGTTAGCTCTATTGAGTACAGAGAGGAAAACAAACACTGAGATATAATCCAGTGACTTTCAACTCTGAGAGCTGCGTTTTACCCATAAGCAAGCAAAAACTGTAGGAGGACAGCTGTGGGCTGGGAGAACAAACATTAAAAATCAATGTAATAAGGCATTGCAGCAAGTATTTTGGTTCAGTGCAGTGCAGTTTATTTCAAGACCGTTGCGGACTGTCTGGCTGTCTCCTAGATTTTGTGATATAAAAACTACAGTAAAAAAATGAGAATTGTGGAGTACCAAATACAAAAACAAATAAAATACTATTTTCTACTTATAAATGTAATGTTTAATTCAACGTTTTGCTTGCCATTTTCTTGTAACTATTTATAAAATTTGCAACAAATTTTTCAGTGTATGCTTTCAGTTACCCCAAATTAAAAAAATTGTCTTTCATGCATCACAATATGATCATTTTTAAAGAATATTAAATAACATTTTGTTTCCATTTCCTTCTTTTCTAGTTGATAGTGTCTGACAACCTCAAAAAAATAATGGATTTTACAAATTCTCCATTGAAAAATAATAACATTATGGATTTGGAACAACCTGAGGTTGAGTAAACAATGACAGAATTTTAATTTGTGACTGAATTCCTTTAATTATTGACAGTTATCCACTAGAAAATGGAGGCAACAGCAACATCATTAAAGACACCGATGTCCATTTAAAAGTTAAATATATTACTATAAAGAGTTGAATACATGAGTGGAATTAACAATTCTTCAACTAAGTAGTTGTCGCACCCCATTGGACTTTTGTTGTGTTTTCATCCCTTATGTGTTCATTGACCTTGTTTCTGTCTCTCTTTCATTAGTTAGTTCCTGTGTGCCCTTATTTCGTCATGTTCCTGTTCCCATCATCATTAGTTAACCTCCCTTCACCTGTGTCTTGTTTATCACCCTCTTTATCCACTGTATATTAATTGGCCACTTGTTGTTCTCCTTTGTCCAGTATTGTAGATGTTTCACTGTGTGTCTTGCAATTAAAATTATTTGTTTCTGTTATCTTCGTTATGCCCGTGTCTTCCTAACAGCAGTGTTTCTAAAAAAAATAAAAAAAAATAAACATGCTAATGGTAAAAAACGTCTCAGGTTACGTATGTAACCATGGTTCCCCGAAGGGAAGGAGACGCTGCGTCCGAAACCGCTTTGGGAACGCCTTCAGCGTGACCGCTCTCTGAATCACATGTGCAATCAGTCCAATGGTAGGGCAAGGCGTCACGGACCAGGGTGATGTCACGACCAGGAAGCTTAAAAGCACGTGCGGCGGAGCTGGCGTCAGCTTCTAGCAATGAAGCAAGAGCTGGCAGGGATGCTGGAAGTGTGGCCTCGAGACACAGCGTCTCGTTCCCTTCGGGGAACAATGGTTACATACGTAACCTGAGACGTTCCCCTTCAGGAACTCGAGCTGTGTCCGAAAACCCTTTGGGTATGAGATACCCACGCCGCCAGACTGACAAGTCCCTGCCTAGTGTGTACTAGGAAGAGAGAACAGAAGAGCCCGGAGTGGCTCGCATGTCGAGGCCATACAACCTCACGAAAGTGAGGGGCGTGGACCACCCAGCGGCGTTGCAGATATCCTGCATCGACACACCTGCTAAGAAGGCCTTGGAGGCCGCCACACCTCGGGTTGAGTGAGCTCTGACTCCTATCGGCGAGGGGAGCTGAGAGGACTCATAGGCAGAGTTAATCGCACCCACTATCCACCTACTGAGCGTCAATGAGGAAGACTGCTCTTAGAGGGACCATAGCACACAAGCAGTTGGTCCGCCTTGCTCCACAGGGCAGCCCAGTGCTCAGTAGAGAAACACTTTGGCCATGCCGGGAGCAAAGTCAAGATAGACAGGGGCCACTGATAGGGCCTGAAGATCACTAACTCTCTTGAGAGAGGAAATAGCCAAAAGGAAGGTAGTCTTGATAGTGAGGATTCTGTCAGATATCTCCTCGATGGGCTCGAAGGGAGCCTTGCAAAGAGCCTCTAGCACCACAGCCAAGTCCCACATGGGGACACGTGAATGTACCAGCGTCCTCAGCCTCAGCGCACCATGGCGGAAAGTGTAACGAGGGGGTGTCTACCCAAGACTGACCACGGACAGAAGCGTGGTAGGCCGCAATGGCCGCCACGTAAACTTTAATGGTGGAGTGGGTTAACCCTGCGGAGAAACGGGCCTGCAGGAACTCCAGCACTGTACCAATCGGGCAGTTAACTGAGTCGAGCTGGCGGTCTCCGCACCATAAAGTGAAGAGTCTCCACTTCAGGGCGTACAGTTTCCTCGTAGAGTGGGCCCTGGATTGGAGGATGGTCTCGACAACCACGGTTAAGAGACCGGAAGCTATGAGCTGTGCCCCCTCAGTGGACACACCCACAGCTTCCATAGCTCCGGGTGAGGGTGGACGATAGTGCCCCCCGCCTGTGAGAGGAGATCTCTCCTGACGGGAATCTCCCATAGAGTGCCGTCGAGGAGAGAAATCAGGTCCGAGAACCATACTCGGCCTGGCCAGAACGGCGCTACCAGTAGTAGACTGACCTCGTCCCAGCACACTCTCGCCAGAACTCTCGGGAGCAGAGCGATAGGGGGAAAAGCGTACAAACGAAGCCTCGGCCAAGTCTGCACCATAGCATCCAGTCCCAGAGGAGCAGGAGGAGTCCCAGCTAATAGAAGGGACATTGCGCTGTCTCCTGAGTCGCAAACAGGTCCACCTGTGCCTGGCCAAACCCTCTCCACATTGACACACTGAAAGTTCTTCATATCAACTGAAACTCAAACATTTTATCAAATTCCTCTATTTTGTAAAACCACTGCCAATGTTTACCCCTGTTTAACCCCGGCTGTCACTTTAACATTTAGTACAAATAATAATAATAATTATATTTACAACACTAAAAGTTACATTTAGTAATGTATATTCTTTCAAATTGACTTATCTTTGCAGATTTTAATACTTTTCTTTGGATTTTTGGCAGCAAAGTACCTTTGGGAATCTACTGGGGAAAAAAAAAACAGAAACATGGCTATAGAAAGTTCAAGAAATGTATTTAGTGTAAATTGAGTGGGTTTCCATGCATAGTCTTAGATTAATTAATCTTAAAGGAGTCATAAATGTGTAAATGTCTCAAGCAGTGTTCTTTTATTGAAGAAAGGTCATAAACAGTTTAAAGACAACATGAAATGAAATAAACATGAAATAAACGTGAAACATGAAATAAACGTGGTCCTAAACTGGTTCTGAGCAGAAAGTAGTTGCTTAGGACCAGCGTAAGACCAGCTCATGACCAGCTAAGGACCAGCTCATGACCAACTAAGAACCATCTTAAACCAGCTCATGACCAGCTAAGGACCATCTTAAACCAGCTCATGACCGACTAAGGACCAGCTCAAACCAGCACCTACAGTATGCTTCAAAACATACCTAACCAGCATATGCTGTTTTTTTTCAACAGGGGAAGAAACAGTTTTATGTTAAAAAAATTGGATTTGTTTTTTAGAAACATGCAGATTTTGGCTTCACAATAAATTAATTGATGGACTGGGGCTTGTTTCATAAAACAAGTTTACCAAATAAGACAGGTTTATTTCAGTTAGTCTGACTTATTGTCTGTTGATTTGGTTCAAGTCAGACTAAGTGAAATAAGCCTTGCTTGTTTGGTTAACTTGTTTTATGAAACAGCCCCCTGGAGTGGTGTGGATTATTTGTGGATTATTGTGATGTTCTTATCAGCTGTTTGGACTCTCATTCTGATGGCACCCATTCACTGAATATAATACTGAATTTAATATTATAAACATGAGCCCCGTCAGACTGGTCGTGGCGGCGGTGTGGCAACAATATATAGTGATATTCTCAATGTTACTCAGAAAACAGGATACAGGAGGTTTAACTCATTCGAAATACTTCTGCTTAATGTCACACTGTTAGATATGCAAAATAAATCTCTCCCATCTCTTGCTTTGGCTACTGTGTATATACCGCCAGGGCCATATACAGATTTCCTAAAAGAATTTGCAGATTTCCTCTCAGATCTATTGGTTAGTGTTGATAAACTGCTAATTGTCGGAGATTTTAACATTCACGTTGATAATACAAATGATGTGCTAGGACTTGCGTTTACTGACCTAATAAACTCTTTTGGAGTCAAGCAAAACGTCACCGGGCCCACTCATCGTTTTAATCATACGCTAGATTTAATTATATCGCATGGAATTGATCTTACCGATATAGATATCATACCTCAAAGTGTTGATGTTACTGATCATTTCCTTGTATCGTGCATGCTGCGTATTACTGATATTAATTATATGGCTCCGCGTTATCGTCCGGGCAGAACTATTGTTCCAGCCACCAAAGACAGATTCACAAATAACCTGCCTGATTTATCTCAACTGCTCTGTGTACCCATAAATACACATGAACTAGAAGAAATAACTAGCAACATGGGCACTATCTTCTCTAATACATTAGAAGCTGTTGCCCCCCTAAAATTGAAAAAGGTTAGAGAAAACCGTACTGCTCCATGGTACAACAGTTGAACTGGCAAATTACAGACCCATTTCAAATCTTCCGTTTATGTCAAAAATTTTAGAAAAAGTTGTGTCTGCTCAATTGTGCTCCTTCTTGCAAAAAAATTATCTCGATGAAGAATTTCAGTCAGGTTTCAGGCCTCACCATAGTACAGAAACTGCACTTGTTAAAATTACAAATGACTTGCTTCTTGCTTCAGATCAAGGCTGCATCTCATTGCTAGTATTACTTGATCTCAGTGCTGCGTTCGACACTATAGACCATGATATACTCATAGATCGATTACAAAACTATACTGGTATGCAAGGGCAGGCTTTAAGATGGTTTAGATCCTACCTGTCCGATCGCTACCACTTTGTTCATTTAAATGGAGAGTCATCACAATTATCACAAGTAAAGTGTGGAGTACCACAAGGATCTGTCCTAGGTCCTCTTCTATTTTCAATATACATGCTGCCTCTTGGTAATATTATTAGAAAATACGGGATTAGTTTTCATTGTTATGCTGATGATACTCAACTATATATCTCAACAAAACCAGAACTTCTAAACTATCTAAAGTAATAGATTGTGTAAAAATGTAAAAGATTGGATGACCAATAATTTCCTCCTATTAAATTCAGATAAGACAGAGATATTACTTATTGGACCAAAAAACAATACACAGAATCTCTTGGATTACAATTTGCAACTAGACGGATGCGCCGTCACATCCTCTAAAGTCAAAAATCTGGGTGTTATATTAGACAGCAACTTGTCCTTTAAAAATCATATTTCCCATGTTACAAAAACAGCAATCTTCCATCTTAGAAACATTGCCAAGCTTCAAAACATGCTACCTGCAGAAAAGCTAGTTCATGCATTCATGACCTCTAGACTGGACTATTGTAATGCACTGCTAGGTGTTTGTCCTGCATCTTCAATAAACAAGCTACAGATAGTCCAAAATGCAGCGGCTAGAGTTCTTACCAGATCAAGAAAATATGATCATATTACTCCAATTTTACAGTCTCTGCACTGGCTACCTATTCAGTTCCGTATCATTTACAAATTATTATTACTTGCCTATAAGGACCTAAATGGTTTAGCTCCTGCGTACCTAACTTGTCTTCTACCACGCTACAATCCAACCCGCTCCCTAAGGTCGCAAAACTCTGGACTTTTGGTAGTACCTAGGATAGCAAAGTCCACTAAAGGAGGTAGAGCTTTTTCACATTTGGCTCCTAAACTTTGGAATAGCCTTCCTGTTAACATTCGGGGTTCAGACACACTCTCTCTGTTTAAATCTAGATTAAAGACACATCTCTTTAGCCAAGCATTCCCATAATGCATCTTATAATCTTGTACAGTAGTATATCTGATCAAATGTACATTATTATTATTCTTTAGCTTGGGTTGAACAAATAATTTTTTGCTTAGATGGAACAGCAGCTACACTAATTATGTATCTATTTGTCTCTGTTTCTGTCACAGGATTAACATCCCGTGGTAACTAGGAATGACAGAAGCTTCAGTCTGGATCCAACCCCTAAATGATCTGAGATGACCGAACACCTGAGGAAAGATAATGCCAACCCCTCAGAGGATTTCGGAGGATGCCAACGCTCAGACAACATACATAATTACCAAATGACCACTGGAACCAGTTGAGACCTTACAATCTGACTTTGCTGCAGTTGGAATTGAACTGCTGGTTCGTTTGGCCAGAGGAGAACTGGCCCCCGACTGAGCCTGGTTTCTCCCGAGGTTTTTTTCTCCATTCTGTCTCTGATGGAGTTTTTGTTCCTTGCCGCTGTCGCCTCTGGCTTGATTCGTTGGGGACAATTCATTTCCAGCGATATCGTCGACCTGATTGCAATTTTTTCTTTCTTTTTTCATTTTACACTATTGACACACTATTTCCTTTTTTTTTGGGGGGGGGGGGGGGGGGGGGGGGGGGGTATTGTGCAGTTGCTTTGACACAATTTACATTGTTAAAAGCGCTATATAAATAAAGCTGACTTGACTTGACTGAATCCATTCATGAGCAAGTGATGGAATGCCGCATTTCTCCAAATCTGTTCCTATGAAGAAACAAACACACCTACATCACGAATGACCTGAGGGTGAGTGAATTTTCTGTTGATTTTCATTTCTGGGTGAACTATTCCTTTAATATATAGAGACTACAAACATAAGTCATTGGTAGAATCTCCATACTGACCCACAGTTACATGCCTGTTGTATAGTCTTTCTCATTGGATTGTTAAACTGTAAAACCTTTAAATGATCCATCTGTTATGTCATTGGACTTAAACGTCCAATATTGCAATATCCAATTAATTAGTAGATTTCTTAATTAGGCATGAATGACAGCTACCGTTACAAGGCACAATCCCTTATAAGTGATGCATGACTAATGCATGTCAGCAGGCAGGACCACTGCGATAGCTGAGGCTCTCATCTGAGAAATCACACCACACAATAACAATGATGGCTGCTCCCAGGGTGCTTAACTAGATGTCCTGTCAAAAGACAAGAAAATTCATATCCGAACACTTCCCAGCTGACGGGCCGTTCGGTTGTCTGAGAGCGTGTACACAGATGTATGAGCAGACTGCTCTGCTAAATCATCATCATCCACAAATTAGCCCAAAGTAAATGTAAGCCATAAATACTTTCTGGAGGCAGGATTTAATGTGGTAAAAATAAGTTAATTTATTATAAACAGATGAAACATATATAAGAAGAATTCACTAAAAATTTATTGCATCCACTAATAGTGTCATTTATTTTCATGTGATGTTTACATTAATTAGCATGCACCCCAGTAATTACACCCATCATGCAAATTAGCTAACAACTCAAACACATCCCAAAATGCTACGGACCATCTTGAATTTATATATGGATGGAGTAACACTACCAGAGTGACCAGACGTTGCCGTTTTCTGGGACAGTCCAGTTTTAGGTTTTAACGCCATGTTGCGTTGATCAACACGCCATTTCATGTTGCATTTTTATTGGCTGGTCAGTAGACGTATGTCATAGCAGCAAACACATTGTGCGATGATCATGCTGAATTTGATCTGACACTCTCAGAAAAGTATAGTAGGCTATCTGTGGTCGTGGCTTTGAGCCTCTCTCACTGTACGACACAGGACCACCGATTAATCGCCATGATTGTTTCACGATGCCAATCTTTTGTCTAGGATAGTCGAAAATTGTGCAGCGTGTCACAGGCTTTAGCCATGAAGAACAATGTAAATCGCTTCAATTTAATTCAAACGATTAAATTCAGAAAATTTCCTGCTTTCCAGTTCTGCAGTCGTAAGAGTTTGTTGCAATGTACAGCTTCCTGTCAATTGTGAAACATTCATCATCAGATCTACCATGCACTTTCACCGTGCTATCTAGATACGCAGCTTGCTGACAATTCTGGAATTTCGTTGTTATAATTTCGCTAATATGTATTATTTTTGCAGTGTATAAAATATATTATATGCATGGTTATTTATAAATCAATATATGCACTGTAGCTGCTGTGATAGTCAGTTACCCCTCCACCATGTTTAAAGTTTATGTTGCCCAATTCGGAAACTCGTGCATCAAATTTAAGAGTTTCACTGTCGTACAAGTCGAAGTCGAATCTCAGAGCTGGGAACGATGTCACAACGGAGTTGACTGCCTTCAGTACAAAAGTCTGAAACCAAGAAGGACGAGTCCATTGCTGGCAATACCAGTTGATAAAAACAAATAAAATCAGTAATTATGCAGCTAATGTGGAAGTATCGCCTCCACAGATAGAGGTTGGATAGTACTGTGTGCAGTTTATTGAGACAGACAAATAGAAGTGCTAATGAGCAATACATTAGCCTACTACTGTTTCACTTATGTTTATGCACTGACCAGCCATTTTCAGGGTTGTTGTGGTTCCTCCGAGTTTCCTCTCGGTCTTGAAAAAGTTCTAATAGATACTCCAAATTTCCAACTTCTTGAAGCTTAAGAGTCCTTGATCTGAAATCCATGAACTGGATGTGACAACTTTGCGATGCTGTTTGTGAATATTTGTTGAAACTATGGATTCGGAAACACCAAATCATTGAACTATGTTGATAATGATGAATGTTACAACCATAGCTGGTTGACTTGCTTTTGGGAAACACATATCTGGACGAGGGTAACATATAGTATGCTTAATATGAGTCTAAAATGCTAAATAAAAAGGGATATTTAGGGATAGTAAAGATCCACTTCCAAAAGCACAGTCATAAAAACACTTATAATTGCTCTACAGAGCATATTTAGAAATATATTCACAATATAGTCACAGTTTGCTATAATTTAATCCTTTTTTATCTTTCTTTATTTATAGATACCATGTTAGACCACTGAACTAGAAAATGTCCCTGGTTTACCACCTAAAGTCACCTGGTGCTATACCAGTGCAAATATCAGCTGGACCAGGGGTGGTTTAGTGGAAAAAAAGCAGCACAAAAGTAATTCTGTAAACACAACTGGCACAGTCGTTTAGTGGATTCATCTCCTATAGTGTTTAGAGGAACAGTTGGACAATGGATAGATAACCTCACAGACTAAACCAAAGGATTTAGCATGGTGGAGAGAGATAAGGACAAGGTGATGCAAGCCAGCAGGACTGAGTTTACCAAAGCAGAGCCCAGATAAATTGAAAAAGGAGGTGGATGACTGATTGGCCACATACACATGACTGCAGCTGTCATTATTTACTCCCTCTCTCAATGTTTTAAATGCATATGCTGTTATTTTATCCTGGGGAAAACAAAATAAGAATTTATGATAAATCTCAAAAAAAAAGAAAGGAAAGCAGCCTAAATGTATAATAAAAGCTGAACAACTTTATGTGAGAAACAAACTTCACAACGCCTGGCCTGAAAGTATAAAATAGTTTTTAAAATTTGAGAGCTTTTTTGTTAAATAGGCAGAGAAAATAAAAATAAAAATAATAATCAAATGAAGAAAGAAGAATACACAATGTCTGATTAGTGTCCAGGTATTCCTGTGAGTGTGTTAATGAAAATAAAAAAAAGTCAAAAATTAATCATAAAATGAACCATCACAAAATTACTAAAATAAATAATATTTTTCATAAACAATAAATTGCAAAACAAGCAATACATTTTTTTTAATCAATGTTTGTTTAAAACTGAAATCAAAAGTCAAAATATTATTTGTTGTACTTTTTACAACATAACATCACCATAAATAAAAGCCAATGATCTAATGATGTATTATTATTATTATTATTTTTTTTATATATATATACAACATATTTTGTACTAAGCCAGTCCCAAAAGTATGAAAGATAAAAAAAAAAATTTTTTAATCTTTCCTTATTTAGTATTCTGTCTATCTCTATTAATTTCAGCCACTGTATATACAGTGTATTGGCCGTACATGCAGTATTTGTATAAATCTGTAATCTGTGTTCTGTATGATATTGTCATGTACTGGATGAAAACAACAAAAAATTGAATTACAAAAAAAAAGTATTTACATTTTTTTTCATAAACAGTAAAATGCAAAAAGCACTTTTTTAACGTACTAAACCTGAAATCATTCATTTACATTAAATAATCATAAACATGAGAGCCTTAATCTGTTTCACATCACCCAAAGGGGTTGAAATGAGGATTCATCATTTTTGCTGACATAAAAAACAAGGATAATGTTGATTGGACATGGGATTCTTAATTTATTTTTTCGCCCAAGTGGATTGCTCATGGTTGTGAGCTTAAACAAGATTTATAATCATTGAGAAGCAACATATGGTATATGCATTGGCACAACTCAAATGCTGTGAGGTGCACTGTCATAAATCACCATGGTAATGTATTATAACATTGTACTTTTGTTATCCAAACCCTGGGCTATTTACCAACTTCAAAGAAAATGAGCATATTTGTTGCCAGCAAGCACAGGTACCATTATGGCTGTTTTGCAAATAGATCCTAGATCCCTTTGCAGCACAGAGCATTGTTCAGAAGCCAGAAATGGTTCTGCTATTTATAGAATATTACTGCAAGAGGGGAAAAAATAGAATGAATGCATACTTGCATGCATGCATGCATACATACATAAAAACCCATTTGCAAACCCAATCCAAATCACATCCATATGTTTTAAAAATCCAATTATAACACATTTATTTGCAGAATGCATCTCTGTCTCAATGACCATATTTGCCAATCTGTAATGCAATAACCTCATTCTAGTCATTCTTTCTTCATATAGTGAACTACATGTAACATTTACTATGTAGTGAATACATGGTTGAATGATGAATCAGTTTTAGACATAGTATGAAAATGTAAAATAGTTCAGACGGTTATGGTCTCTTATGCATCTTCATCGCTGTGGTGAGATGTCATGATGGACCTGAGCACAGCCACAATTTCCTGGTTTTCCATCTTTTCTTTGCACTGACAGCTGCTCTCATCTCTTGATGAGATGAGAAAGACTCTTGGCATCCTGCTGCTGACTTATATCATTATTATAGCAAAGTTTCTATAACGGATGCTAAGTACATTACCTTTTTTAAACAACTGTGAGAAGCCTTACTGTATATTCAAATAACTGACCAACCTTGCACTTATTTCCAGAAAATAAAACCTATCATTGCCTTGCTGTGTATGCCACTTTTTCAGAGCAGCAATGACCTTTACAGAGTGAAATATGCTGAATATAAATCTCTTTCACAAACTGATTTTGTTGTTGCAGGCTTTTCGTACAATGTCTCAATTAATCAGATATCGTGTAAAGACAAAAAAAAAAAACTGAGATTGTGAAGAAAATGCAGCAGTGTCTGAATGTGTACAGTATCAATACAACTCACAGTCTGGCACAATGCCCGATAGCTAACAGTCAAATGGCCAAGCTGTGCCCTTGGGCACGGTGGTGCCTAATTAATTAGGGGTTATATTACTGTAGAAGGTTATTGTCGAGAATATAACAGAGACAGTCAGTGAGAGCCCTTCTGTATGTTATAAGGTAAGTGAGAAAAATATGCCTTGCAATTTACGGTTACAATATGTTTGTATATACATGTATGCTGTTTTGTGGTACATTCAATTAAATAAATAAAGACAATAAAACAAATAATAATAAAAAAGCAGTCAATCATCAAAAATATACAGTACATTTTCCATTTAAATCCATTAAAAAAAACTTATATTAAAAAAACTTATATTAAAAAAAATCAATAAATCAGTTAAAACATTTAAACAATTAATTAATCAATCAGTCCCAAAAACTGAAATGTCAGCATGATTCTAATTTGCTATATCTGTTGTGTAAACATTCTTTACAATTATTTAAATATGACACTTTGTAACAAATCTTTATGTATGGACCGTGTTTCCTCCTCTCTCTAGTAGCTCAGAATGCCATGTAAAAGTATCTGCTTTTACACCAAGAACTGGATTTTTTTATACATAGTGCTAGAGCCAACAATCAGCATGTTCCTACGCCAAGGCACCATCAGAAATATTTTCACCAACTGGTATATTCAAGATTTATTTTTTATTTTTTGTTACGTAATTGGACTACTTGGTCTTCATAAGTGAACAATATAGAGTTGACAGAGGTATATGACTGCAGTCAAAATAGTCCAGGTATTTTGAATGCAGTCATATTTGAACGCATCAGTTAATTCAAGATTCATCTATAAATACTATTTTACTTTAAAATTTGATAGTGTTACCTAATTTCTTGGTGTCAGACCAGCCTGCCATTTACATGCTGTCACCTAGCAATGGAAAATGTTAGATCAAATTAGCATTAGCTAATGAAAAGCTTGCCAGAATTCACACACTGCTTTTGTCACCTCCGAGAGCATATGCAATAACCTGCTAGAATGCAAATTGTGTGTCAATTGCAGGAACGTAGAGCACCCAATTAATGAAACTATGGCTTCTCTGTCAAACTGATAATGACGTAAACTCAAGAGATCTGTTTCGACACATGTAGTGCTTCCTACCTAGACAGCATTCATATCATAGGGGATGACAAAAGGTTGCTCCAAAGAGTAGACAGCAAAATAATTATGATACGATACATTGTTTAGGCCTCATTATGTGCCAGCATTGCATGAATCCTTCTCAGACAAGGCATTCCTAGAATGTACTACAACAAAGTAACAGAAGAAATCTTGAAAGACACTGCAAAGTATGTATAATAAATATCTCAGACTAAAATTTATTTAAAAAGCACAATATTATTTGTGTGTGCTATGTTTTTTTGCTTAGCATAGCTAAGTAGGCTACGCTACCACATGGTTAGCTTAGCAACATGTTAATGCCAAAGATGACCAGATTCATTTATCACAAAACAGAATCTGAAGACATGGAACAGCTCTGAGTAGAACATCACAGAATTGCAGTAATTATGGCATAGCATGAATGCAGCTTATCTACTATTTGTCAAGCATGTGACAAAGGGCAGACAGGGAAGTGTATGTAAGTGCAGGTAAACTTTAATAAAGAAACAGGAAAAAGCTGGGACAAGGGAAAGCAAACCATTTATATACAAGGGAAACAAGCTCAACAAGAGAACAAGGGGGTGTGGTTAATGAGAAACTCCTGGGGACCTAATCAACAGGGAAAACTACAAAGAACTACAAAACAAGACACAAGACAGGAAATAACATAAAAGTCAACAAGCGCACAGCCACAGGTACATGACACTACCCAGTTAACTAAAATGTTCTAAGAATAGTTTGCTAATTTTCAAATCAAATGAAAACATTATTTTGGAATGTTCACTTTTAACGTTTTAACTAAAACTTTTTAGAAGAAAAATCAAAAGTTAATGAGCAATGTGTAAATGTTGGTTATTGTGCAAACATCTTGAGAACATTATAATCTCTTTCCCCATCAGCAATTTTTTTTTGGTGTGCCACCACCAGCATTCTTGATAATTTGATCCTCAAAATAAAATAAAATAAGCAAAAATAAATAAATAAATAATCAAATATTTGAAAATTAGTTGTATGGATATCTGAATATGCAATATGTCAAAAGAAAGAGCAGAGGCTCTGCTTTTAAACAAACACACAACAAAAGCTTCATGCTTTCTTTTTTATCAACACTCGAATGTGGGTAAATTCCATGAATAAGAACAAAAAACTGACAAAATCACATTTTTGTGAAAGACTACATCCAAATAGGATTTAGAACCATGATCAAATCATAGATAATCATCCCCAAGGTCTGCACAGTCTTCTTCCTGGGTCGACATTTTATTCTGTAATGTTGGGCATTTTTTCCTTTATATATATAAAAAAATATATATATATATAAATTTTTATTTTATTAATTTTTTTTTTTGGCCTTTATTAGGATAGGACAATACATTAGACAGGAAGCGAAGCGGGAGAGAGAGAGAAGGGGCGGGGTCGAGAAAAGTCTGCGAGGCAGGACTCGAACTCGGGACGCCCAAAGCACAATGCCACTATATATCGGTGCACTGTCCACAAGGCTTCTGGCGCCAACTAACATTATATAATTTTGATTTACATGCTGTTTAATGCTTGATCATCGTTTTTTTTTTACACACGCATCTGCTTACATATGCAACCGCTTGTTTTTCCCCCATAACTCTGAGAAAACCTTTTTAAAATGTTCTCAGAATTTTCCTTAGATCAACTATAAATTAATTATAAACTCTCATTTTGCCAAAGTTCTGAGATTGCTCCCTGTTGTCTGGGTAATTGAGTTTCTTGTGTGCTTTGTGTGATAGAATGACAAAGATTTTGAAGTTTTGGGAACACACCTTAAAGAAGTTAATCTTAATTTAGGTACAGTATATTGCTATTTATCTCTTTTACAAACTTTGGCCTTTAAGACAGTACAGAGATTATTTTTAGAGAATGATGTTCCCTTATGTTAAAGCATTCCCATTCTCAGCTAGAAAATGACCTGCATTATCTTCTGAATCTCCTCTGAACACAATAAAGGCATGCAGTGAATACAAAGCACAGTGTATAAAATGGGTAAAGCACTTGAAAACTCTCAGTGACTCAAGGCCGAGGAGAACTCTAAGGTTACAGTCATCAGCTGGTAAGATCATTCTCTCAGCTGAAGCATTATAAACGGACAACTGCTCTGATGTCGCTGTCAGAGAAAATTTGATCTTTGACTGTAGAAGAAAGAAGAGCTTTCAGAATGAAACTGCTGTCATTTTGGGTTGGATGTCACTCACTGAATGTGGAGCTGCTTATCCAGCAATTTACGATAAAGTAGCTTAAATATATCTTTTTCTATCTCCCAGATTTTCCATTTCGTGTGGAATGAAAGTTTAAACAGTAAAAGAAAGTGTGGAAGTGGAGAAGGATACGTTCATTATTTAGATTACATCAGTAGCTTCTGTATCTTAAGGATTTTAGGTATTATGACAAGTTAAAATTAAATTAAACATAAACTGGACCAGTTCTAGACTCGAAAGGAGAGATATAAAAACAGGAAACCAGAGGTAAAATCACTTTACTGTAACACAGCAAACACAAATCAATTGTGGGGATCAGCTGGGAAAACACAGGTAACAAAAGGCAAATGAAAGAAACTCTTTCATTCTTTTTTTTTCCTAAATTAGCAATAATTTTATTTAGAAATCCGCCCGGGCTGGATGATTAGATCAGACTAGTTATTTAATAATAATTAGGATTAAACTAATTTCCTTCTTTTTCCGGTCCGTTTAATCCCAAATTTTTCCCAGACATGAAAATATTCAAATGATGTGTCATTAGTAACCCTTTGAGATAATCAATAATTATTTTTTGCCTTTTTTTTGGAAAAGTGTGTGAAAATTGTGACTGGTGGGATAATGTGTGTACTGAATTAACATATTTCTGCAGTCATAAACATTCTTATATATCTTAGCCCAGCTATTTTAAACTCGTTTATCACATTCTAGGGTTATTATTATGCATAAAAAAAAAAAAAAAAAAAAAAAAACTTTATACAACATTGATAGGAATACTGACATAAAAGACAAAAAAAAGTTACTCTTTTGTAAAATATAACATCAAATTTTTATATTAGTGCTATTATATATTGTATTATTATATATTATATATATATATATATATATATATATATATATATATATATATATATATATATATATATATATATATTATATTGTATACCTAAGTTCACCATTATCCCACTATTGTGTCCATCAACATGTTTACCCATTCTTTGACCACACTAAACAAAACTGAATATATGAGAATTCATATATTGATACTAGACACCTTAAAGATCACGTGAACCAAAAATACTTTCGTTTTGGAATTTTGATACAGTCCTCATCTTCTCAAGACGCAAACAGGAAATAAACTGCTCTAGTCATGTGACAATTTGCACTGATCATGTGAAACTGCACATACAGTGCCCTCCAAAAGTATTGGAACAGTAAAGAAAATTGCTCTGTTGGCTGTGGAGTCAAGACATATACAAATATGAATAAAAAATGAATATGAGACAAAACTACAGAATGTCACATTTTATTATTGGGTGATTCAACACATAGATGTTTTACCAGCTAAGAAGTTCAGCACTTTTAGAGTTTAGTCTCTCTATCTGATGTGAGCAGAAGTATTGGAGCAGTTGCCTCTCAGGTATTTCTAAGTGATCAGCTGTGTCCTGTTGCATTAATTCTTCAGATATTAAAAGCAGGGAATGTGTCGTATCAGTTATATCCATTACTTCTGTATTCTGAATCTTGCATTCGATGATGACACACACAAACCAGGATGAAGACGAGGGAGCCGACTTTGAGAGAAAAGCTATTTGGATGCTAAAAGAAAAGAGGAAGTCAATTAGAGCTATAGCAAAAATAAAGAGCATGGAGAAATCAAGAGTTTGGAAACCACCAGCAACCAACAACGATCTGATCGGCTGAGAAAACAACAGTAGTTGATGACAGACAAATCATAAAAGCTTTGGAAAATTAACCCTAAAAGACTTGTCTGTAAAATCACCCACAACTTCCAGAAAGCTGGGGTGATGCTCTGACAATCTACTACGACTTTGACACAGAATTACAGATGCTACACAGCAAGATGCAAACCTCTGACCAGCACCAAAAATAGAAAGGCAAGATTAAAGTTTGCAAAAAAGCACAAAGGTGAGCCAGAAGAGTTTGTAAAGCATGGTGGAGGTGGTGTCATGGCATGGGCATGCATGGCTGTCTCTGGAACAGGCCCTCTCAACTTTACTGATGACTTAATGTATGATGACAGTAGCAGAATGAATTTGGAAGGGTACTAAACCATCTTGCCTACCAATATTCAAGAAAATGCCACCAGATTCATTGGGAAGTGCTTCATATTGCATCAGGACAATGACCCAAAACACCCTGTCAGTTCAGTCAAGGAATTTATAAGGGCAAAGAAATGGAAAGTCTTAGATTGCCCAAGTCAATCTCCAGATTTAAATCTGATTGAACATGAATTTCACCAGCTGGAGAGGAGAGTAAAGGCAGAAACTCCCCAAAACAAGCAACAATTGGAATTGGCTGCATTAAAGGCTGGGAAAAGTATTTCAGTGGATGAGACCAAGAGTCTGGTGATGTCTATGGGTCACAGACTCACTTCTGTGATTGTGAGCAAGGGATCTGCAACTAAATAATAGCTTTTAATCTTTTATATCTGCCTTATGTTCAACTGTCCCAATACTTATGCTCACATCAATGAGTGGGATGAACTCAAAGTGCTGTTCTTTTTATTTGGTAAAACATCTTTGTGTTCAATCACCCAATAATAAAATGTGACATTCTGTAGTTTTGTCTCATATTCATCTTTTAATCATATTTGCAAATGTCTTTACTCCACAGCCAACAGAGCAATTTTGTCTTTACTGTTCCAATACTTATGGAGGGCACTGTATTTAACTGAGACCCTTTATTTTTTCCATATTTGCAGGAAGTGCACTAAAACATCATTCTGTAAGGTTTTGAGAGCTTTGCAAATGAAAACCTTTTTTACGGTCACTATTGTGACTGGTGGGATTGAATGGGTTCCTCATTGCCTTCACAGGTGATTAAAACAAATTTTTGTTATTAAGTTATTATGAAATATTTATTATCTTTGTCTTATTGCAATATTATGAATTTCAGTGTTTGTCTTGACTGAGCTGAGTTGTACCAGGGAATCTACAAGTGCTTCACTCAGACTCTGCAAAAGGGACTGGACCATTGTAAATAACATATTGCCCAGTTCAGGGTAAGTTAGATGCCTAGTTGCTTACCTGTCTCTAGTAGATCTTCTGAAACATCTCCCTTCAATTTCAGGTTCTGTTTGGTGTATGACACCTCTGCTTCAATTCCTTTCTGGAGTAATTTGGACAATGAACACTGCTCTATTCTCTTTCAGGTATGTCAGATCTCTGCCCGACAGGTAAGTTAACCTCTACACAACTAGGCTCCTAGGCTCCTCTCCTCAGGATCAGGTAAGTTCCTGATGAAAAGCGGAGCTCCAGGGGCTTTTTCGAGCGATGCCAGGCCCAGAGAGAGATCACCCTGGTGGGGTCGAACGTACCCCCACGCCCCTCACTCCAGGAATTGGCGATTTTTGTCTTAGGAAACAGGTAGGTATGGGTCATGAACCTCTACTGAATCGTCTTCAGGGAAAGCTTTAGCTGCACCTGAAGGGGTTTGCTCTGCAGCGGTCAACACATTGGAAAGATCTGGTTCCATTCTCCCTGGTAAATACTTTACAATGGCTGAGGTATCGTCTATACCCAAGGTTTCCACTCTTAAGGGCCGTACACACCGAATATTGGCGCGCATTATTCGCCAGCGATTTTCAACTTGTTTTTTGTGTTCCCACCCAAGCGATTTTCGCTGATGATGAACCGAGTGAACATGCAAATTCATTCCCTGACATTAGATGACGCTTAATGTAAAACAGAAATACCCCGGTACACAAGGTGGCGCTGCGCAACTTTACGCTTCTGACACTCGCTTGTCACTCAGAAGAAGAGAGCAAGTATTTACACGCTTGTCAAAATCATACAAAGAAAACATGGATATTTCAAGCACCAGTAGCTCCAGCTCCAGCAGCTCCAGCGATGAAGAAATTATTGTTCTGTTGAATGAGGAAAGACGCCAGAAAAGACGCCGATATTGGATACATCCCATAGTTACGAGAAGAGAAGAACATGGGGAGTTTTATCGACTGGTACAAGAGCTGAAAATGTATCATGAGCGTTTTCGGGGGTATTTTAGAATGTCCGTCAGTGAGTTCGAAAATTTACTTCAACAACTGGCTCCCTCACTGACAAAGGAACAGACACACTACCGTAAACCAATCGACCCAGAGCAGTGTTTGGCCGTGTGTTTACAGTGAGTTCGTCTACATTGTTATTCACTTCAATGAATGTTGTAAAAACATAAGTGAAGCGTTGTTAAAAACTAGTATTTGTCTATATCAAGTTGCAATAACAATCACAAACATAAGAGTAAAAGTAAAAAAAGGAGTGCAAATAAGTCACAATGACTCTAGTGCAAGTGAACAGTAGTACACATACACATTCAACTATTTCTTGAATGTAAATAAAAAAACAAAATAAAATGGCATATATATGCAAAAAAAACAGCAGTGCAAATAAGTCACAATAACAATAGTTCAAGTGAACAATAGTGCAAATAAACATTTATGAAATAGACATTTTCAACTATATTTCTTGAATGTAAAAAAATACTAAAAATACAGAATTAAAATGCATATAATAAACATCTATTAGTGTGGCCAAGAAGTTGTAGAGCAGCCATAGTTTGTTGGGGTCTGCGGGGTGACCTGATGGTAGGACACCGGCGACTGGTGAGGAAAAAAAGCAGAAGGGGCCTGGCCAAACTCAGCATCATGCAACAGCTGATGTATTTTTAATTTGACCGAAGACTGTACGGCTGGGGACAATCTCCTTAGTGCTGGTATCAAGCCAAGAGCAAACAAGTAATTGTCATCATTTTGTTGCTCTCTTCGTTGCTCTCTGCGCTCCTCTTTCTCACTTTCCCTGGCTTCTTTGGATAAGAGATACCTGTCCAAGAAGTCTGGTGTCTCTGGCTGTTTTCCTTTGTTTACATTAGACCTTGTCACAGTTGGGCTGGAGAAGGATGATCCTGGAGATGTGTTTGCTGGTGCCTCCTCACTGTCGCTCACTTCATTTTGGACCACCATGTGGTCAACCCCTTCATCCATGTTTTCAGGAGAAATATTGCTGTAAACACTGTAAAGACAAATTCAGTTTACATCAGAAACAATAACTCACACTGTGGGCCATGCCACACTTCATACCCATCTTGACAAAATACCCCAGAGCTTAATAGTAAACAAAATGGCGCCGCTGATGGCAGCTATTGTGCGTTGCTCCTCGGTGTTTGTATTGTTTTTGTTTGTTTTTCCTGTTTTTTGTTTTTCAAATAAGATCAGCTTTACCAGGGATGATCTACTGAACATTCGGCAGAACACACCACAAAATCTTCTACCGGTTTTTGATTTTTCGGACGTTTTGCTGGACATTGTAGTTGGCGGAGCTGTAGCTCTGGTCAAACGCTACAGGAGGCGCAGACGTGGAAAGAGAGCCGGCGCGCTCGTGAAACTTCGTCAGCGCGGATTTAGAACGGCGTTGCCTAGCATCCATCTGGCGAATCTCCGCTCTCTACCCAACAAAACGGACGAACTCCTTCTGCTCTCCCGGACAAACAAGGACTTTTCTAACTCTGCTGCTCTATGTTTCACGGAAACCTGGTTGAATGGCGACATACCGGACAGCGCGATCCATCTGCCTAATTACCAGCTGATAAGAGAAGATCGGGACACAGAATCAACGGGGAAATCGCGCGGCGGCGGGACATGCTTTTACATCAATGAGAGGTGGTGTACAGATGTAACTGTTTTAAAGAAGATGTGCTGCTCAGATCTAGAAACGCTCTTCATTAACTGCAAGCCGTTCTATTCGCCGCGGGAGTTCTGCTCGTTCATTCTCGTGAGTGTTTACATTCCACCGCAAGCGCACGTGAGCACAGCTCTACAGAAACTCGCTGATCTGATCACAGAGAGTGAACAACAACACCCGGACTCTGTTTTAATCATTCTCGGGGACTTTAATAAAGCAAATCTCTCCCGTGAACTGCCAAAATACAGACAGCATGTTACATGTCCCACCAGAGACAGTAATATATTGGATCACTGTTACACAACAATAAAGGACGCATATCACTCGGTTCCACGAGCAGCTTTAGGACTCTCTGATCACTGTTTGGTTCATCTTATTCCATCCTACAGGCAGAAACTTAAGTCTGCGAAGCCTGTATTAAGATCTGTTAAAAGATGGACTAACGAAACAGAGCGGGATCTACAAGCCTGTTTCGACCTGACTGATTGGTCTGTTTTTGAAGCTGCAGCAAATGACCTGGACGAGCTCACAGAGACTGTAACATCATATATCAGTTTCTGTGAGGACATGTGCATTCCTACCAGGACTCATCTATTCTACAACAATGACAAACCATGGTTCACTGCCAAACTCAGACAGCTCCGTCAGGCCAAAGAAGATGCTCACAGAAAGGGGGATAAAGTCTTGTACAAACAGGCCAAATACACACTGGAAAAGGAGATCATAGCGGCAAAGAGGAATTATTCTGACAAGCTCAGGAACAAATTCTCTTCCAGCGATCCGGCTTCAGTGTGGCTTGGATTAAAGGACATCACCAGCTACAAAACACCACCCCCCAGCACTCTGGAGAATCAACACCTGGCAGACGACTTAAACGAGTTCTTTTGTCGTTTTGAACGACCACCCCACACCCGCCCAGAACACCCCTCCACACAACCATTCACACCTCCAGCAACCCCTCTCTCCCCCACACCTACAATTCAAATCAGCGAAGACGATGTGTGCCAGGTCTTCAGGAAAAACAAAAGAAGGAAAGCACCTGGTCCAGATGGTGTGTCACCAGCCTGCCTAAAAATCTGTGCTGAGCAGCTGGCCCCCATCTTCACACAGATCTTCAATAGATCACTGGAGCTGTGTGAAGTCCCCTCATGCTTCAAACGCTCCACCATCATCCCCGTCCCAAAGAAACACAAAATTACTGGACTTAATGACTACAGACCTGTGGCACTAACGTCTGTAGCCATGAAATCATTCGAAAGACTGGTTCTGGCTCATCTGAAGGACATCACTGGACCCTTACTGGACCCCCTGCAGTTTGCCTACAGAGCAAACAGGTCTGTGGATGATGCAGTCAACATGGGACTGCACTTCATCCTGCAGCATCTGGACAGACCAGGGACTTATGTGAGGATCCTGTTTGTGGACTTCAGCTCTGCTTTTAACACCATTATCCCGGAAACCCTTCAAAATAAACTAACCCAGCTCTCCGTCCCCACCTCCGTCTGCCAGTGGATCAACAGCTTCCTGACAGACAGACAGCAGTTAGTAAAGCTTGGCAAATTCTCATCCAGCACTCGAACCATCAGCACTGGAGCTCCTCAGGGCTGCGTACTCTCCCCACTGCTCTTCTCCCTCTACACCAACGACTGCACATCTAAAGACCCCTCTGTCAAGCTCCTGAAGTTTGCAGACGACACCACACTGATCGGCCTCATCCAGGACGGTGACGAGTCTGCTTACAGACAGGAGGTTAAGGAGCTGGCTGTCTGGTGCAGTCTCAACAACCTGGAGCTTAACACGCTCAAAACTGTGGAGATGATCGTGGACTTCAGGAGAAACCCCCCTGCTCTCCCCCCACTTACCATCATGAACAGCACCGTGACTGCAGTGGAGTCATTCAGATTCCTGGGCACCACCATCTCTCAGGACCTAAAGTGGGATATTCACATTGACTCCATTGTCAGGAAGGCCCAGCAGAGGCTGTACTTTCTTCGCCAGCTGAGGAAGTTCAACCTGCCACAGGACTTACTGAAACAGTTCTACTCTGCCATCATTGAATCCATCCTCTGCACCTCAATAACTGTCTGGTTCAGCTCAGCTACCAAATCTGACCTCAGAAGACTACGGAGGGTAGTCCGGACTGCTGAGCGAATCATTGGTACAACCCTCCCCACTCTCCAAGAACTGTACTTATCCAGAGTGAGCAAAAGGGCTGGTAAAATCACTCTGGACCCCTCACATCCAGCACACAACCTCTTTGAACTGTTACCATCTGGTCGACGCTACAGAGCTCTGAGCACCAGAACGACCAGACACAGGAACAGTTTCTTCCCTCAGTCAATACATCTCATGAACACTCAATAAATAAACGTAGAACACACAACTAATACATTATCCATTCACCACACTCACTTATTTTATTTTCTCATTTCTAATTTGCACATACTTCACCTGTACATACATAGTCGCCTATATTATATATTATATATTGTGTATTTTTTATTTTTTTTGCTGCTTTGTACATTGGTTATTGGCTATTTCCTGTTATTTTGTTTCATTACCTGTGTCCTGTCCTGTTACTGTCTTTCTGTTGCACTGTGGAGCTTCTGTCACTACAACAAATTCCTTGTATGTGTAAACATACTTGGCCAATAAAGCTCATTCTGATTCTGATTCTGATTCTGATTAATGTTTGATTACTAATTTAGTTTAGATTCATACTAATTTTAATGTACCATATGTCTGGCATCACAATTTCAGCAGAGGTTATCCAATACACAGAACACAAACTAATATATTGAACTAGAGGTGTGATCGCATGGTGAACAGGGAACATGCAATGATATCATGTTAATCACTGTTTAATGTCAATGCATTACATATAGTATAGCTCACACAGCTATGTATTGCAATGTTCTAATGTTAATACCTTCGAAATTCAGTTGATGTTACGAGGAACTCCATCACCTTCATATACTTCCACAGCTTCTTGTTTTTAGCAGCCTGTCCACTTCGGCAATCATCTTCGCGCTTTTTTCTTGTATATGTATCTCGCAGGCTTTTCCATTTCTGTTTTACCTCCTCCACTACAGCAAACAAATGATGGCGATGGTCAAAAGTTTGTGGGAAAAAGTTACAAGCCTATGTACATGAAAGACAATTAAGTGAAATGAAACTCAACATCGAATCCCATTTGCTCTGCAATTCCACTCCATAACATTTCTCTTTTATTGAGATTTTTGTAGTCGCTGTCGCGTTTGTCATAAAGTTCTTTGTGTTCAGTCACCAACAAGACCAGCAGCTCTACTTTCATCTTGCCTTGCATCTTCTTCATCTTCTTATTTCTTCCTGGCAGTGTAGATGCTACTTGGTGTATATCTTCTTCGTCGTTACGTATGTGTGCTCGGCAAGACCGTTATGTGTTTGAGCGCCCCCAAGTTGTGTTTTACTGTAACTTCAGCAGCTCCAGACACGTGAGCAAAAGCGCCAATCTCATTGGTCGGATAGTTTTTGACGCGGCGCGTCAAACCAAAAAAACGAACCCGAGGCGGGTTTTTTTTTTTAAATGACGCTTTTACGCTTTTACACATTGGCACCCTTTGTTTAGTCACGAGGCGTTAAACGTCGGCGAATATCGTGCGCGAAATTCGTCCCGGTGTGAACAGGCCTTTAGGCTTCTGAATCATCCTCTTAAGTTTCACCAGATAGGTCCTTGTTGGGATGTTGTCGACTCCTCGGCCATCTTGCTACTTTTGTGATATCAGCTTCAGCTTCCACTGGGGTCATAGGAAGGAACCCACATTGCAGCAGCAGAACATTATGAAGAGTTCTTTGTGGGTTCGTATACAGGAATACCTTCAGTCTGTTTTAAGACAACATACAGATCTGACTTCCACCAGTCACCTAATTTATGTTTGCCCTGGATGTGTACATTCCTGACCAAGATATTATCTCCTTCCCATAAGGTGGAGTTCACAATGTGCTTATCAAATCTTGCTTTGTTGTGATCCGCTGTCTAGTTTGCACTTTTTGCTGTGCTGAAGACCTCAGGTTATGGACATACTGCGAGTATGATTCTGGTTAGGCTAGGCTGATGTGCAGACACCTGAACAGGAACACCAATTCATATGGACTAAATCCTGTCACTTTATTTTTAGTACAATTATAAGCATGTACAAGAGTTTAACATAATCTCGCTGTTGACTCTTTTTTTTTTTATTATTCTTGAGGGTTCCAAACATGTTAAGTAGAGTCCTGTTCAAACACTCAACAGGATTTCTCCTTGGATGATATGGTGTGATTCTTACTTTCTGCGTACCAATGAGCTCGCACAACTCTATAATCCTGGACTGAAAGTCAGGCCCTTGCTCTCTATGGAGTTTCTTGGGGATTCCATAGTAGACAAATAGTCCTCACATCAGAGAGGGGCAATACCATGGCCACCTCCAAAAGCATTGGTTATTCAAAACGCTGGACCTGGAAAATGCCAACTTGCAAATCCCTCCTTAATTTCAGGAAATATTAAAAGGTTCTCTTCAAGACAAGACAGCGGATTATTACAATACCTTTCTCCCCAGCCTGACACAAATGGCTTGATTAGTTCCGGGTTTGATGAAGGCCTGCCTTCCAAAAACGAAATGTGTTGTGATTGGTTAGCTGTACCAGTGCGTTGTGATTGGCGAACAGCTTAGACAGCGTTTCAATATTGCCCCGCCCCTTGCCAAAGCAGGATGGCATCAATTTTGCCATATCAATTTGAGTCGGATTCAGACCCCGATAATATTGAACAAGAGGATCCTTTGCACGCACGGATATTGAAAGACATATTAGTGTGGTAACGTTTTTTATTTTTTGGCTAAATAACGTTTTAGGTAGGATGTCAACAACCACTTAAAAATAACTGCATTTGCTATGTATAGATAAATGTCATAGATAAATAATAACATTAATAACACGAATTGCGGTGAACCTGTTATACAGTTGAATTTATTTATACCATAGTCCAGAGTTTCCCACAGACACTCTATTTGTGGCGGCATATACATGTATATAGAAATTAATTCTCCCAGCAGTTAGAGTGTTAGAGATCAAGGCTTCCCCGGTAACCCTGTACACAAAGCAGGCTTACAAACATATATCAGACATTACATGCAAGATCTAATTAAAATTACATCCCAAATTTTCTGAAGACAGTAGTGCAGTAATACAGTATTTTCAGAAATACAGTAATATAAAAACACCCGCACCGGGTTTCGATTTTGAAACGCACAGTGTGCATATTTTTTCAACAAAGTCAATGCTTTTTGGAAAATCTATTTGTGGTGGTCAGTTGTGATACTGTGGTGGGCTCCACAAATAAATAAATGTATGGGAAACACTGTAGTTTCACAATTAAAGTGTAAATTCTTCAGATTACATCTTTGTCAAGTATTGCACTGTCAGTAATTTATAAAAACGTTTTCATAATTGTAACATTCATATTTACATCCATAATTATTCAGATGCACGTAGGCGGGATTTATTTTAATGATATTCTAATGGGCCGCTTTCTGATATCACAACACGTGGAAAACAATGCTGTAGTCCAAATGAGTCAATCGTTGTAGTTCTTGAAAAGGTTTTTTTTTTTTAAAACGAAACCTCTCCCTTTTGAGTGGATTTTGAGATTCGTAACTTTGTAGATCTTTTTAGGCACAGATCTTTTAGGATCTTTAAATCCAAAAAGTGAAAAAGCATAATAGGACCCCTTTAATATATAAGCCTAAAGCCATTACAGTTGTGGTGCTATTTAAATGTGTGAGGCTATCCAACACTGATATCACCACACAAGCCATCTTAGGCCAGTAAAAACATTTTTCAAACAAAGTCTGAGGTTCGTTCCACACACATCTGGCCCACATGGTCATACAGTCTTTTCAGAATCCAAAGGTCTCAAAATCCCAGGAAGCACAAGTTTGCATACCATCCTGCTGTTTCCGATAAAGAATGCCATTCATAATCTCAAGTTTGTTCCATTCTCTCAACAGAAGAAAGAGTTCAGGGAGTTCTTTACTGAGAGATGGTGGAATGGTTTCTCCTAATTTAATTTGTTTAAGTACCTCACAGATGCAGGAGTCTGCTTTTTGTTTTTCTCTTAGCTCATCCGGTGCAATTGGGGCTATGACAGGTAAGCCATCGAGCTGGTCCTCCTCTTCAAAGTCTTCAGGAAGAGCCTTCAGATGGTGGGCAAGGGACACAACAAAAACAGTTTTGGGCAATGTCTCCCCAGGTGGATTGTTGACCACTAGATTAACTGTTTCTGTGAAAGTGTTTATCGCAAAGGGATTTAATGGTGTTCTCATTTACAGTCACATGCTAAGGCTCCAAATGCCTCTTTGTAAACAGTTGTGTTCTCTCCTCCTCCTTCTGTGATAATCTGTCATCAGATAATCTGCAATGTGGCTGCCTGGACTGTCCTTTTGCATCCTGGTTTTTGTTTCCCTGCTCTATACTGCAGCTGGAAGTCAAACATCAACAGAGCAGCCAATCTGTAGCTTGTGGCATCAAATTTAGCGGAGGTGAGGAAATATGTTAGTTGATTGCTGTCTGTGACAACAAGGAATGGGCTGCCATACAGGTAATCCTGGAACTTTTCCGTTATGGCCCATTTAAGAGCAAAGAAGTCTAATTTTTGGGCAGGGTACCTGCTTTTACAGCCCATAGCTTGCATAAACAATGATCCATTTCTGACCTTGTTGCACCTGGTAAAGGGTGATGCCCAAGCATGTGGTGCTGGCATCTGTGTGTAATATAAATGGTAACTTTTACTTTCTTAATGGTGAGTATACAGCAGTCAGCTTGTTGAGTGACTTAACGATCTTTGAGTAATCTTTGATGAATCTGCAGTAGAAGCCACAAAATCCCAAGAAGGTTCTTAACACTTTCAGAGTGGGTTTTGGCCAGGTTTTTAATGCTACTATCTTCGCTGGTTCTGTTTCAATGTCCTTTTCAGACACATTAACTACGTTTACATGGACAACAATGCTCCGATTTTAATAAGATTAAGACAATACTCTGATTAAGAATCTACCATGTAAACAGAGATTTTTGATTACCTTAATCCATCTAAAGTCATAATCGAATTAAGACATGTAATACGAATATTGTGATGGATAATTTTATTCGTATTTTAGTCGCATTATCGAGGTGCAGTGCAGACATTTACACACCTTAATCAAATTATTACCGTCATGTAGGACTTTTTGCCGCATTTTGCGACAGGATACACACACGGCAGTGGTCAACCGTTTGACGGCAAATAAAAGAGCTTCAACACCGCCGTTGTCTGTATGCACGTACAAATAAGTAACTGCATTTGAAGCGTTTATGAAATTAAAAATGAAACACCCAAAACTGTATATGGCATCATCGTGAAGACGAAAGGACGTTCTGGAGGGACTTTAGATGGCGTCACAGGGGAACATAATGATGCGTGGCATTAATCGATCTATGTACTCTATAACATGTAAAACAGGAACATGAAAGGATTGTTCGAAAACCAACTCATGTAAACACCTTAATCATAATATTGTCTTATTCAGAATAAGGTAAATAATTAGATTACTGATGTCCATGGAAACGTAGTCAGTGTACTTGACAGTAGTTCACAGACGTCTGAAAGAACTTCAGAGCTTCAGGCCATACACTTTTAGTTGGTTGAGTACCCGCACAAGCCTCTCCTCCTGTTCTTCCAGTGTTGGGGAGAAAACGATAAGATCATCCAGAAAGACTAGGGTTTGCTTCAAGTTTAGCTCTCCTATACATTGCTCCATGAGCCTCTGGAATGTACTAGGAAGCTCATTACTACATCCTACTGAACTTGAAGAATCCTAACGGGCAAACAAAGCCAGTTTTATGTTTGTCTGCTTTCTCTATTTGAATTTGATAAAAAACAGATTTGAGATCCAGCACCGAGAACCATCTGGACGCAGTCAGTGCAGAAAAAAAGATTCTTCTAAATTAGGCAGGGTGTGGGAGTCCTTTATCATCTGGAGGTTCAGTTTCCTGTAATCGAAACACAGTCTGAAATAACCATTCTTTTTCCTGATGACTACAATTGGTGAGGAGAAACGGGATTCAGATTCATGGATGATGTCTGCATCTAGAAGTTGCTGGAAATGGTTACACACAGCTTCTGTGTCTTGAGGGTGTATGGGCCTCTCTCTATGCTTAAACTGTGTTTCATCTTTGAGGTTTATACAATGTTTAATTTTGTCAGTGCAACCAAAGTCATACTGTGCAAGCACTTCTGGTATGGAGTTCAGTCTTCCAATTATTCTCTCTTTTCACTCACTGGGTACTGGAGAGTTTCCAAAGTAAAAGCTGAGTTTTGGTTTGTGATCAAGCTTTGTTTGGAAGTCTGACTTGGAAGATGCAGTGAGCTAAACACTCTTGATGGCAAGAATCTCTGCTATCACTGCCTTTGGAAACTTTTTAACTGGTTAAAACGTTAAACAACATTAATAACTCAGCTTCCTCCGTTTGTGTACAAATTCTGCTCGCTACTGCTGCACGCACACTTCAAGGGGAAGCGTCAGGACAACTCTATACAAGTGCTTGTGTTTTTATGAACCCTTAGTTAAATGTAAGACATTTGAACTTATTCATACATTATGATATAACATCTATATTATCTTTGTCTTATTACAATATTATGAATTTCAGAATTTCAATATTATGCTTTTTTCATTGAGGGACAATTCAAAATAAGGGTAATCAGCATAATGCTACAAGTTTCTTTCTTCTGTGAAACTTAAAAGAAGATATTATGAGAGTTTTAGTGTTGTTGTGTTGTTGTTGTTTTTGTCCATACAATGGAAGACAATAGGGTCCAATATTTGCAGCTACACTTGGATGGGTGAAATGCAGAGCACAAATTCTGAGTATGGGACACCATACCAGGCCACACATCACGTCTTTTCCTTTTTTTGCCTTTCCTAAAACTAACCACCTTTTGTGATACTGATGTTACCACAAAAATGCTGCCAGTGCAGTACATGAAAAATGAATTAGGTTGACACCCCCCCCCCCCCAAAATGACACATTTATACTCAGAAATGAACCACAGAATGTTACCATCATTGTGTATTGTGTTCCAAGTATTGAGGTCTCTGTGTCTGGATGAGTGTCACAATACTAATATTGTCGATATGGTGTCTATGTGATATCTATTGTATAATTTACTTAAATGTTTCTAAGTAAAATACACTTTAAAAGCATGGTTTAATTAGGTGTTATATTACGCACGCAGTCAAAGAATTGTCAAGCAAGTTTTGACTAAGTAAACATTACTGAAACTATTATTGGCCAGACTAGTTATTTTTTGTTGTTGTTGTTAAATGTACTTAATTTAGATGAGTAGATTTAACTTAATTCTATATGTTAAATTATATATGTAATATTTACTTAATTTATTCATGATTAAGTTGAATAAGTAGATTGTACTACGGAAGTTCTAAGAGGCCATGCATTATTATAATTTTTCTGTCTTGTTTTCTCGTGATCTCGACATAACGAAAGTTGTTTTGTCGTTATCACGACTTAATTTTCTCGTGATCTCGACATAACGAAAGTTGTTTTGTCGTTATCACGACTTAATTTTCTCATGATCTCGACATAACGAAAGTTGTTTTCTCATGATCACGACTTAATTTTCTCGTGATCTCGACGTAACGAAAGTTTTCTCGTGATCACGACTTAATTTTCTCGTGATCTCGACATAACGAAAGTTGTTTTGTTGTTATCACGACTTAATTTTCTCATGATCTCGACATAACGAAAGTTGTTTTGTCGTTATCACGACTTAATTTTCTCGTGATCTCGACATAACGAAAGTTGTTTTCTCATGATCACGACTTAATTTTCTCGTGATCTCGACATAACGAAAGTTGTTTTGTCGTTATCACGACTTAATTTTCTCGTGATCTCGACATAACGAAAGTTGTTTTGTTGTTATCACGACTTAATTTTCTCATGATCTCGACATAACGAAAGTTGTTTTGTCGTTATCACGACTTGATTTTCTCGTGATCTCGACATAACGAAAGTTGTTTTGTCGTTATCACGACTTAATTTTCTCATGATCTCGACATAACGAAAGTTGTTTTCTCATGATCACGACTTAATTTTCTCGTGATCTCGACATAACGAAAGTTGTTTTGTCGTTATCACAACTTAATTTTCTCGTGATCTCGACATAACGAAAGTTGTTTTGTCGTTATCACGACTTAATTTTCTCGTGATCTCGACGTAACGAAAGTTGTTTTGTCGCTATCACGACTTAATTTTCTCATGAGCTCGACATAACGAAAGTTGTTTTGTCGTTATCACGATTTAATTTTCTCTTGATCTCGACATAACGAAAGTTGTTTTGTCGTTATCACGACTTAATTTTCTCGTGATCTCGACATAACGAAAGTTGTTTTGTCGTTATCACGACTTAATTTTCTCTTGATCTCGACATAACGAAAGTTGTTTTGTCGTTATCACGACTTAATTTTCTCTGTGTATTCGGCATGATAAAATGCTATAGAAGCAGCATCATCGCAGCATCATGGATGATCGTATTCGCTTTTACTTTGATCAGGGACTCACTCAAACTGAAATAATAAAAATAAAAATATGGTATAAGTACCATCCCAAATATTGAAGGTGTTGTGTGTGTGACCGACTACATTGATCCATGATAGAATACTTTTCATGCATATTCATACTCGGCCATTTTAGCTCTGTGTCTGTCAGTGATTGACAACTTACACATAAGTGTTCGACACTTGAGAAGTCGTGATAACGAGAAAACAGCTCGCTATGTCATGATCACGAGAATACAAGACAGAAAATTTATAATAATGCATGGCCGCTTAGAACTTCCGTTTTGTACAGAACTGTAGCAGTAAAAATTACTTAAAATGTGTTGAGTAAACGATGACAGAAATTCATTAATTTATTTTTGGGATGAACTCTCTCTTTAACGTATTGAATATGGGATGTACAGTAGCAATATTATCTCATGAGTATGTATTTTACATAAAATGCGGTTCTATCAAACGTACAATACTGGCATATTTACAGCATCTAAAACAAAAATAATTTACGTATGAATAACTTCACAGATGGACAAATGTTTTTGAATGCTTCTTCATTGATGAATATTTAATTTCTAGAATTAATTGGTTGCTTTTATTAAATTTGTACTCAATGAGATTGTTTTAATCACATTTATTTACCACAGTTGGTTAGTTTACTTACTTTGAAAGTTTAACCTCTGTTCTGAATTACTTCTGCCAACACGTTTAAAAAGATTACATCATTTTAAATTAAAGAGTACTTTGAATGCAACATGCTGTCAAAAGTAGGTTTTGTTTATGTTTATGAATAGGTTAACAATGTAACAATATAAATATATTTGTGATGTAAAAGATTCCTAAATATTGTATGTCTCTGTTGTAAATATACTGTATGTTTTAATATGTATGAGGTAATATTTCTCATATTGTAGATGCTGTATCCATATTGTATGTTTTAGCATTACCCAAACAAACATACAAAAAAGATTATGTTCCTGTATGTTATGTAAATATGCGAGTCCAGGCTGAATGTTCCTTTAAAACTTTACAGTAATGTGTATTCATACAAGAAATAGACCTTCTTTTCACATCTGTAGCTTTATGCGCTACACCATGTTTTAGTTTAGTTTATTAAAATGTGTCTTTAAAGACACATTTAGTCAGTCTGACCCTGATTTGATTAGCCACTGACAGACATTTTAATATGAATCTAAAATTTCAGAGTGAAAATAAGTAATCTCAACGTCAAAGACTTAACAAAAGAACAATTCAACAAAGGCACAATTGAAATATCCATCATTTATTCTTCTTTTGATTGAAGGGCTCTAAGGTGTTGCCACAGAATACTCGACTCAAACCCTGCAAACGTCAAGAAGACTTATCAAGCGTCTGCAGGCTTGGAGACAGACGTTTGATCAATAATTAGAGAAGACTTTACGTCTTGACTCCTGGCTGGCTGAGCAGCACACAAGACCCTGCAGTGACGTCTGCAAACGCTGCCACTTGCATACATAAAGCCAGGAGCTCTCGACAGAATAAAGCGCTCTCTTTTTTGCAACCCTGTTAGCAATTAGCACATTTCAATGCTGAGCCACAAGGGTACCTCAAGGAGTTCCTGTGATGTCCAAGACTTTATCTACAGCATTTTTTTTCATAATGAAACAGTGCTAGCTGTAATTAACTGGGATGTTGCCCTAGACAAATGTGTGTGCCCGCAGCAAGTTTAGGCTGGGTATGTGATGGAATGAATGAGAAATTCATGAAAAATAAGCAGGATTAATGACCTTAATTAAACATTGTAATGGAGCAGTGGCTGAGAGTTGACGGATGAGGTCCTAAGCCTTGTTCTTGTACTGCTTGCTGAACGCTTCAGAAATATCACTCAAAGCCTATAAGCGCTTCACGAAACACATTAATAGAGGCTGCTCTAACACAAATATAACTGTGTAAGGTTGTTAATGTGGATGGTGATTATCAGTGATGCTTGAAGGATCTATCTGTCTATCTATCTATCTGTCGATCTATCTATCTATCTATCTATCTATAGTCCAAAAAAAAAACTAAATATCAATATGATAAATCTTGCTATAAACATAGCATTGTGCAAAAACATGCTAAAAAGCTATTTACAGGAATTTACAGGATTAAAGAGTATTATTTTACAATAAATTAATGTAGTTAGAAGTTTACTGTGAATTCAGTGCATGCTGGGTCATTTTCTTACAAATGACTGTAATTGAACAGCAGAATGATGCTAACATCAAAGTAATTTACTGCTCCTGTTTTACTGTGAATTCACATCATAAAGATGTCTTTAAGAGAAATTTTGTTGTTTACTATTGTATTTGGTTTGAAGTCACCATAACAGTGATTAGTGTTTGCTATTTGTTTGGGGTCTTGGACCTTTTATATTTAAATTTCTGATCTAGACATGTTAGAAGTGTGACAAATTAAAACGTTTCTCAAAATGATGACAAGCTAGAATATGAAATAAGCTCATTGGCTAACATTAAGTTAGTAAGATTTTATTTTAGCATTATTTAAGAATGAAGATTAATCAATAACTTCATATTCGTAACTGTTTGTGAATGGATCTTTCTGCTGAGATACGTCTTTGAAAGACGTGCATCAATACTTGACATTCTGGGGCTTACTTCACAGTACATATGCACTGTAGAAACAGTACGATGCTGTTTGTTTAGATATTTCTGAAAGTGCAGTTAGATACAAGATAAGTCCTACTGTGAACGAAATGCAATTATTAACCTGGAATATACTGTAATTTCACACTAAATTTTTAACAGTGTAGGATATATGTAGCTACCAGTAGTACATTTACAAATTCTAAAATATTAAATAAATCTCATAAAGTAAGAAATCTTCTTGGACTGTGTCAGCTTCTTGATTTCAGGATTTCAGCATGTTGTGGCTCAGAGAAATATTTCTGGCTCTATGAGCGACGGGTCGTGACTCTTGCCTGACTGACCATTTAAAAATTAACCAATCACAATTCTGTATTTTTGTCAGTATATCAGCAACGGTGGCGTATTTTGATTTGTGTGTGGGACAGCGCTCCAGGCTGAACATTGTGAGCCCTGTAGCTTGACTAGAGGGGAGGATATTATTTAACACTTATTTGATATCATAGGACAGGGAGGATTCAGAGTGACATAACCTCAGATAGATTACTGCAGGCACTGTTTTCAGCAAATCTGATGCAAGATCACATCATTTTAGACGGTAAAAGACAGAGGGTCTGGAGGCCTATTAAAGCGATAGCTCACCCAAAAAAAATGAAAATTCTGTCACCATTTACTCATCACTTAATTATCCAAACCTGTTGAGCAGAAAAGAAGATATTTTTAAGAATGTTGGTAACGACAGCTGCTGGTACCCATTGACTCCCATTGCATTGTGGTCCAAGTCAATGGCTACCAGCACCAATTTGGTTACCAAAACTCTTCAAAATATCCTCTTTTGTGTTCAACAGAAGAAAGAAACTCATACCGGTCTGGAACAACATAAGGTTGATCAAAATTTTTTTTGGGTGAACTATTTCTTTAAATATGGTCTAATATTGCCATGTCTCAAAGACTGTTTCTTCCATATAGTCAGTAATTACTTTATAGGACAAGACAAAAATATACTCGTTATATAAGACTATGTGACAGAACATATTACAGAGGCAAAAATGACTTACGGTTGAACTTAAAAATTGAAACTGAGGGACCAGGACAATTGAGGATATAAGAGAACATCTTCAGAAAAGTGCTTAGCATAATAAGCCAAAGCAATTTGTTGAAGCCCCCTTGTGTTTTTATGGGGTCTGTAAAACAGCCAACAGAAGTGAATAGCCAAACAAGCCTCTCTCGTAGATAAATGGCATCATTTGAGTAATGTACCTACACTAGACCAGTGCTTGTAAGAATGAACTCTTTCATTCTCCCCAGAGTGTGTTTGTGTGGTCTCCTGACATTTGTTTCTCTTGTATCGTGCCTGTTCTTCACTTCTGGCCTGTCTTGTGGGATCACAGAGCCTCCCCAGTTCGGTGGAGGGACTTGTTTAGAGCTTGTGCTGGATCCCGGCTGTCAAGTCCACTGAGGGCAGCTATCTCTCAGGCAGACCTTGGCCAGCATGGTCCTCTACATAATTCATCAGGACAGGCAGGCAGGTCTAGATCTACCAGTTCCACAGAGCCACTTGTTCTTCATCAGACTGCCCCTCAAGCACATGTAAGGAAATCATATATTTTATTATATATGAGCGGTCAATATATCAAATAATTTTCAGTATATTGGTAATTATATAGAATAATTGTGGTAATGAATTACAATATACTGAATAATACATAAGGAATTGCCGCTTTCCATATATTTGGGAATATATGTGAACATATATAGTGCTCATATAGTCACATTTATATGGGAATATGCATTAGCAATATATGAACCATTCAACGTAAATATTTAATTTAAAATATTTTCATATATGGAATTATATATTTGTAAATATATAAATATTGGCTACACATGTAATTTAACATATGCAATATAATGTCACATATATATGTGAACATGCATGCAAAATATATGTATCCAAATATGAACAAATTTACTGTGTCATGTATGTGTGGATATATACATGTCACAGTAGGTTGTTGCAGGGAGAACACAGGAGGCACAAGTAATCATAAACCGTCTTTATTGACAAACCACTAGGGAGAATCCAACATGGAAACAGGAGCAAACGCACAAACTCAACAAGTAGACCTGGCAGAAAGGAACAAACAGGAACTTAAATACACAGGATAATTACCAACACAGGTGCAAAGAATCATAAAGCTATCAAACTAAACAAGAACAGGAAAAAGACCATATATGGAAAAACAGGAACTGAAACAGAGGCAACACATGACAAAACAGGACCAGTCCTGACAATACACACACACATATATATATATAATATATCATATATAATATATGTATATATACAGTATCTCACAGAAGCCGTTTCGACACATACATGTTGCCTGGAAATTTATTTGACTATTCTAATGCCATTTTTTGTCTATTTGATTATTTACTGACCAGCCACAATAATCAAATATTTAAAAGATCACAATATTGAAATTTTTCAGCAAATAGTAATATTGTATACAATTAATTGCAATTCATTTGATTACTCAGCAATATTGTGAAATTAACCTGACTACATTTTTTTACGTATTGTTATAATTTCTTAAACTGTCTGCATTATAGTTGCTCTGTGATTCCATTTCTGAGCCTGTTCCAGCAAAACATGATATTCACAGTTCACAGTAGCCTGATAGAGAAGCAGTAGAAGGCTTGACAGGCTTTTTTTGGCTCCCCCGCTGGGACATGGGTTAGTCTGTATCACAGTTTAAAATTTGGTTTTGACACTAGTGTTTTCAAGCTTTTCAGAACTGCCAACAAATACCCTGCTGTAGGGGAATCCGGGAGCAACTGCGTTTTTTTATGTTTTAAATTGTCATTCCTAAATCACAAAGTGCTTCAAATCTACATGTCAACTTAAAAACATATACTGTCAATGAGATCACATTGGAAATCTGGGAAGTCTTCAAAAACAAATGTACTTGACTTGTATTATATTATACTAATATTCCTTTAAATTCTGCATCATGCAGTGAATGGGTGCTGTCAGACCCGACCTAACACACTCAACTTTTTAAGTTAACTCAACTAGCAACCGACAACTTAAAAACTTCAGTTCATTTAACGAATAAAAGTCAGTCTACTGAGTGTTAAAAGATCTTTTTTTTTTTTACAGTATATATATATATATATATTAAATAAAATGTATTTAATTTAAACTTAGGATAACTAAATAAAATTGTACTAACATTGAACTAATTTTTAAATCATTCAAAGCACACTTTTAAGAAATACACTTATAAAAGTATCCTCTGTATAGCAGTAGAGCAGTCGTATACTTTAATTCACTGCACTAAAAATCAGTTTAAAGGGATAGTTCACCCGAAAATTATGTCATCATTTACTCACCCTCAAATAGTTCCAAACCTGTATGGATGTCTTTGTTCTGCCGAACACAAAGGAAGATATTTTGAAGAAAGTTTGTAACCAGGCTGTTTCGGGGCACCATTGACTTCCATAGTAGGAAAAAAAAATACTATGGAAGTCAATGGTTCCCCTGAACTGCTCTGTTTCCCACATTCTTCAGAATATCTTCCTTTGTGTTCAGCAGAACAAAGACATTCATACAGGTTTGGAATTACTTGAGGGTGAGTAAATGATGACAGAATTTTCATTTTTGGGTGAACTATCCCTTTAATATCAGTGGTATTTAATATACTTTTGCAATTGGACTGAAGTACTACTAAAGTACATATATACATTCAATTAATCTATTTATAGTGTATAACATTTATAATTTTATTTGGCACAAAAAAATAAGAATGTACTACAAATGTACTTGCATGCATATAAGTATTTCTTTTTTTTTTGTTTTAGTGCATTCAAGTTTACTTTATTTTTACCTGGGGAATGGGACTTGAAACAAATTATCCACACCACTCCAGTCTATCAATTAACATCTTGTGTAGAGAAAAACTGTATGTTTGTAAAAAACAAATCCACATTTCATAAAATGTTAACTGATGGACTAGAGTGGTCTGGATTACTAGTGGATTATTGTGATGTTTTTATCAGCTGTTTGGACTCTAATTCTGACGGCACCCATTCACCACAGAGGATGCTACATTTCTCCAGATCTGTTCCCTTGACATAACAAACTCATCTACATCTTAGATGGCTTGAGGGTGAATCAAGTTTCAGCAAATTCTGAGGTGAACAATTCCTTTAAAACTATGGAACAAATGAATCGCTCAAATGATAGATCTCACCACAAGCATGGCAGACAAGAGGTGTTATGATTTCCCATGGCAGCTCTCTGCAGAGCAATAAATGGAGAAATTGCATTAGCTCTCCCCACATCTCGCCACATCAGTAACGCCATTTCATTTGTCTAACATTTTTCATCTCATCTGTCCGCATGTGATGTGCCTCAATCAAAAGAACATTGCCTTGAAATTGTGGGAGATGTGTTATATTAGGTGGAGGTGTTGCATCTTCATCACTCCTGTGTGTTGACTCGACATTTCCACCTGAAATGCTGCCATTTGCTTTATCCATAAATAACAAGCAGAGGTGAGGATAAGGGCACAAATAGAGGTGGGGATGAGTTGTTGGCCATTATCTGAGAAATGCTCATACAGTCTTAACCAGCCATGAAAATGAAATGGATTAAATGCAACCACAAGAGTCAACATGATGAAGACAAATAATGCAACCAAGCCTGGTAAGCACTGGCATGAAGGAAGTTTATAAGACTAAGAAACTTTCCTTATGTGGTGTAGTGATGTATTATAACTGTAAAGGATCTCGGCAGTAAGGGGCTGTTCGCACAGAATACATTTTGCCATTCCACTGCTCTATTTTTCCATTGTTTTTTTATGTAAACACGCACTAGACAGACATATTTGACCACGCGCTTATATAATTTGTGCCATATGATATATTTGAGCAAATCATTGAATCATTCACTCACAAAGGAACGAAACACCACTTAACACTGAGTTAACGTTGTGGATCTGTTTCCATCTATTTTCATTGGTGGCGCTCAAATATACAAATTTAATGGAAATATTGTGTATGAAATGTTAGAAAAGTTAGCATGCAATTTATAGTTTACAATAAGCAACGTTTCAGCAAAATTTCACAGAATAAAAAAGCCCATTGTCTATTGTCAATAGTGTAGAAAGTGCGGTGTACTGTAGAGTTCACATAGAAGTCACTTTAAAAGCAATATCTCTGTTGGGCAACACAGCAAATTAAATATTATTTTATTGTTTATTATGTAAAATCATGTTGTTTTATGTAACAGGTTGCAGTATCATTATGAATTTGTCCATTGTTAGGGTATTCGGCCAATCATAGCACTATTGAGGCACTGACTTTTCATTTAAAATGCAATGAGCTCAAGAAAGGCAAAAAAGACACTGCTTTCCTCTGAAACCTTGAGTTGCACATTTACTTTTTTGTGCTTTAATGTTTTACACTACTTGATTTCAAATTTTGTAATTGTTTTACTTTATTTCCCACTTTATGTACTGCACTGCCTCAATTGCATCCTTTCGTGATCCTGGACCACAAAACCAGTCACAAGGGTCATTTTTTTTTATTGGGATTCATACAACTGAAAGCTGAATAAATAATCTTTCCATTGATGTATGGTTTGTTATGATAGGACAATATTTGGCTGAGATAAAACTATTTGAAAATCTGCAATCTGAGGGTGCAAAAAAATCTAAATATTGAGAAAATCGCCTTTAAAGTTGTTCAAATGAAGTTCTTAGCAATATTACTAATCAAAAATGAAGTTTTGATATATTTAGGGTAGGAAATTTACAAAATATCTTCATGGAACATGATCTTTACTTAATATCCTAATGATTTTTGGCATAAAAGAAAAATCAATAATTTTGATCCATACAATGGATTTTTGGCTATTGCTACAAATATACCCCAGCGACTTAAGACTGCTTTTGTGCTCCAGGGTCATATATGGTATTATCGCCAGTGAAACATGGCAATATCTGTCAGTCCTCTGTTGTGTGTGTCATGTATTCCTGCCTCTTGTGTTCACATTTTGGTTTGTTTCCTGTCCTTGTTATGTGTTTTAGTTAAGTCTTGTCCACCCGTGTACGTCTAATTATCTATGATTAACCTGTGTATTTATAGTCCTGTCTGTTCAGTTAGATTTGGTCTGGTCTACTCGTTACTCCCTGGTGTTCCTGTCTGTGTCCTGCCCTGCCTTGATGTCATCAGTAAAGACTATTATTTGAAGTTATATCCTCTTCTGCGTGTCCTTGATCCTCCCTGCTGTGTGCACCGTGACAATATCATGATAGGTCTTTTTCATTTCATTCCCATGAGGACAATCTATTGTGTTGTTTCTTTCCATAATAACTCAATAGGGAGCAGCTGAAGTCTGGGTGATTGTCGTAACGTGTCCCGTGCTGGTCAAAGGGAGGTGGTAGATAGGCGCAGGACTCAGATATCTTCCAAAGAGGACTTTTATTAAATGCCAGTGGAGAAGTAGGGGTATACACATTCACAGTAAGAGAGGAAAAATTAAAAATAAACAAAATTAGAAAACTAATCAAACAAACAAATATATATATATATATATTCAAAAATAAATAGGAATTTAACTCCGTGTCCCCTTTGACATTAAACGACCAAGCAAAACAAATTGCTTCAGGCAGCAAAATCTACATCAATCACTTTAAGCAGCATACCCACCCCTTGTCCTCCCAAAGTTCAGTTTAGACTGGCTTATATAGCCTAAGACAGACTCATTACGCCTAAGACCAAACCAACTACAGGGGCACCAATATCAGAAAACTTGGAAGCATAAACACAAGCTCTTTTAACCATTTAAATCATTAAACTTCAAAAATACATAAAATAAAAACAAATGAAATTCTTTAACATAAGCAAAACGTAAACAACATCATATGACATCTTTCATGTCTGCATCACCAAGGGTTAAGCCCCCTCCTTATTAATAGAAATGGTTTAACCCAATTCAAGAAAAAGGGACACTAGTCTCGCCTCTTCCTTTGAGGACTCACAAGACCAAGATATGGTGAGTACACAGCATGCAAGGTAGCGGTTTACAAATGTAAAAATAAATGCAGACTCGAAATAATAAATAACACAACTACAACTTGTCTCTGTGTGGTTAATGAGAAAATATATCATAAGGGAACATGACACGTTGCGATAACCACTGATATGTGCACCTATCTGCAGTCAACACAAACCACATGATATCTTAAACTGTATTAAACATTACCATTAAAGAATAATGAACTTAATAACTACAACCTAGTCAACAGAAATGCAAAAGAGACATAAAACGGTTATTTGTACAGACTTCACATGCTCTCGCCACCGCGGTGGTGATGATGTCACCCCAGCACCTGTCATCACAGTGATTTTATAGCAAACTCCATATAGAGGTCACCATGTCACAGAATTGTCTCCCAGGTGCACCATGTTCTCTTTTGATCTCTTGACTGGCTTCTACACAACCTCTTACTGGAATTCAATCCACTCTATCAATCCCCACCAGAAAGCAAAGACCTTCATAACAATGTCACTAGACAGCCGTATTCAAAGGGCTGCCACTTAGCTTAATTAGACTGATGAGGGAAATGCATCACTTTGCCGCTACCAACATGAGCCTCAGCATTGCCATGAGCTTTTTCTACTGGTATCCATAACAACTAGCGTAATTGGCGAAGAAAATGCTGGATTGTTTGGACACACATAACACTTCAAATACGCAAACGTAGTCTGAAAATAGATTCACACTGCATAAATACATATACAGTACACATTTACATGCATCTACGTGTCAATGTATTAATATCTAGGGTTGTAATGCCTCTTTGAAACTCCTTTTTTACTTAGTAATGTGTCATATTAGTGAGGTGCAATGGCTTTTTAATGCGGTTTCATCTTGAATATAAAGGTAATAAGAAAGCGTTTTTGCTTACTATATGGAAATGTCCTCAGGGGAGGTGGAATATCTCAAAACTTCAAAATCAGCCACAAATGGCCTTTACTGGTGCCATAAAGGGTACAAAGGGGAGGAAAAATCTATTTGCTTGGATGACATATATATGGAAAATATATGCTTGGAAAGATGCTCTGACACAAAAACCTAGTCAAGTCTGTTTGGTTTGAGAGATGGGAAATGAAAAACTGCTGGCTGAAGGAGGGAGGCTGGTGTTGTGCGTCACTGTGTCACGCTCTTCAAACAATGACAGCAAGCCATTTCAAGTCCATTCAGTCTCAGTGTATTTACTTTCACTCCCCTTTCTCCACTATCGCCCATTCAATCAAACCTTGAGTCTGTTTGATGGCAGAACAAGTGCTAAAGCTATGAGCGCCTTGGCAGCTAAACTGTATACTAATAATAGATCCTACTAAATGCATTCACATAAAAGTGGGAACTGAGCATCCAAGATAGATTAAAGAAAGAGGGTATAAAAAGAATAGAGGTCACCTCGTTAATTCACCGCAGTAACTCTTTTCAGCCTCTTTACAACAGCAGAGAAAGTTGTCTCACAGCCCACAGTCCATTCTGATTAATTTTGAGAAAGCCTATAGCTTAATAGCCTATAGCTCTTTAATCTTATTGGGTGGCTTTATGCTATTTTTTTCCTGAAGTTTCCTGGAGGTTTTTGCTGGTCTTTCAAGGAAGAAAATGTGTCTACTATACCAGACAGATACTGGGCTTCTACAATGGCAGAAAAAGCTAACATAGGCTGGTTTCTTGATGTCATTCTCCAGGACATGAGATCCTTTTGATGGGAAATAAACAGCACATACAGTCATGGATTTGATTGTGATGTTTTGTGGTACTAGCCAGTTTGTCTCCCTTATTCCATCCTGTCTGATAAACCTACTGAAATTGGATAATATCAAAAGATGAGTAAAACACTACACTTTGTTTTTTTTTCTTAGGGTCTGTTCTGGCTCACTTAATGTCTTCGACAAGATAAAACATGGCCGATGGATAAAAAAAACACTTCTTGACTAAATTAATTTTGTCTACCAAGCTATCCCTTGTGAAAAAGTACACATTAACATACTTTAAAAAGTACTTGAGACATTAATAATGTTAAAAGACTACGTAAATGTAACTGAATGAAATATTTTCAGACACTCAATTGCACGTTATATTGCAATTAAATTAAAAGGTTATTAAATGCAGTCAGTTATACTTATGAGTTGTTGTTTTTTTTGCCTACTTAAGTGGTGTCATGGGTTGCAGAGGCAAGGAGTTATTCGAAGAAGAAGAATATAGTTCATGTGTCCTTTCAAATGTACTGGCAAGCATTTGTGGAGAACCTTTCATTTGACATTATTACAAACTGCACATTTTAAATTGTACTTAAGTGTCTTTATAAACAGTCAGGAAAGTGAACGCTCTTCAAATACACTTAAGCGGTGTTTGATTTCATTAATATTATTTTAGCTGCAAGTACAAGATAGGACACAAGTGAACATTTACAATTAAGTGCTCTTCTTTTTCCAAGGATTAGCCATAATAATAAAATAAAATAAAATAATAATTTTATGAGTGATATGAGGAAGATGTGACAGTTCATTATTTACAGTAGATTAAGTAATTATTAATTTACCAACTTAAAAAAGATTATGAATGAGTTATTTCTTCTGCAGTGTTTTAGACCAACTCATACTTTGTATAAAGTATCTGCTCCTAAATGGCACATAATAGTAAAATAAATTGTGTGTGTGCTCACATTCAGATGACTCTTCTGTCTAAATGAGCGGTTCTGTTACAAAGTAGACCAGATATTATGCCGTAGTCAAAAGTCTGGTTTTGTGACTACTCACAGGAAACTCTTAATGGCAGAAATTATTCTTCTGGAGCTCCTGTACACCTTGAAGTCTCAAGGGGCAAAAGCACCAGCCCAAGCGTTCTCCCACCCCCTTAATGCCTGTTTAAGACTGGATCGGTAATCGATTGCCCTGAAGAGAGAATAAGCCCTTCCTGATTCACAGACACAAAATAGGGGCAAGAAGCTCTCTGCAGAAAAGCGTTCATTCTGGTGCGCTTTTGCACCCTCGCCGGAGAGTCATATCTCGCTTTAATTTGACAGGCTGAAGGGTTTTATATGAGTCTCTCTCTGCGTGACACTTTCGAGTATGGGTGCTTCTAATCAATATGGCCGATTGTAGTGTTGTTTATGGAGGCTGAAAATGTTTTGTAGGTTAGGGAACATTGCATTTAGTTTCATCTGACAAAAGCACCAGCTCGGGAGAGTTATTTCTCATCAGGACTCGTCGTCCTCCATTCGGCCTCATTTAAACCTTCATTTCACACTGCATACTGAGGTGTCTTCCATCTTGCCACTGCAGTCCAAGTCCTGCCCCGTTTCCTCCTTTCCATTCACCCACGAGCACTGTGCTTGAATACTAACGCAGCAGGCCGACACTTTGATTGACAGGCCGTTCGACCCTGACCATCAGTGATGGGCCGGTATGCACCAGTCCAATTACAGGATCCAGCCTGACCAGAACCCCCGATCCCATGGTTGGCTGCCTTTGTACTGACACACTGAATCACAGCACTCCATGGCAGGAAGGACTTCTTCTATACAGCACTGCATTCACCTGAAGACACGGAGAAAACCAAGCAGAAATAGCACTTCCTTTGAGTGAGTGTGTCGGGTCGGAGGGACGCCTCTACGGACTGTGGATAAATGTGGAATGATGTGGAAAGTCTTTCTGCACACTGTCCTTGAAAGACAGCAAAGAATGAACACAAATCTGTAAGCACATCTATCTATCTATCTATCTATCTATCTATCTATCTATCTATCTATCTATCTATCTATCTATCTAATAATCTGAATAACTTTTTAATAACCCACGCAAAATTGCAACTTTGAATAGATTAATTTCCTTTTCTGGAAAAGAGCAGCATTGACATTTTGACATTATTTCCTTTTTCAATGCGAAAACAAAAGAAATGCAAGGAAAGAAAAGGAGCATAGTATGTGCTTACTTAAAAGCATTACATGCTCAGTTAGTACATTGTGTGTCCAATTACTATTAATATTGCTGACGCTGTTATGATCAGCAAAGCATTAAGGTATGCGTAACACAATCATTTGGTGTGCCAAATAAAATTAAGCAGGATCCCCTGGTAAATGCAAATAAGGTTTCAGGCAGTGAAATTAACATCAAGAGGAGAATTAATTGCAGGCTACAGCAAAAAATAAAAAAATTGCTCTAAACCAAGCTGCAGAGTAACTTGCTTCTCTTATAAATGGGCTTGCAACTTGCAAATAAATCACAAAATACATTATTATCATCAGTACTCATTACCTGCAATAGTGATGTAACTATCTATGGAATCTTTATTATAATTTAATTTTTTTTCTCTCTCTACTGATTTTGGTGGAAAATCTTTAGAATTCGGATTTGGATTTAAACTGTGTGGTTGTGTGAACGCAGCTTTTATGTGGGTCTATGTGGAATGCAGGCCAATGCATTACTTTCAAATCCAGTCCATTTCCTTTGAATTAACCTCAAATTTGCAACAAGGTCAGCAAAGTGGAGTGGCTCCAGAGTGATTGGTCACATGACATTTACAGTTTTGTCCTTTTATGTGTCCAGAATTGAACGCATGAGAAAAAATGGCTGAATTGAAATCAAATTCTTCAGCCTTGCGCCAGCCAAGAAACTTGATGCATGGGGATGCTAACAGTTAGCTTTCTCCATGTATTATTGTATACTGACCTCCTTTGGCTTAACAAATTTCAAAGAACAATGATTTTTACATTTTTCAATGAGTGACTTCTTACAGTAAACATATTAACATAAAACACTTAACATTTCATTTAGATTGTTTTCCAAACATTAATCAAAGGCTGTTTATCTTGCTTAAACACACCATCGTTCCAAATGGCTTTAGGTTTATATTTATTTCTTTACATACAATTAATTTCCTGAGTAAGCTGTAATTCAGATGAGGGTGTAATTTGCCATAAGGACAGCATGTTTGATTCACTGTGAAACATAACAGAATTAATGGTTTACGATGTCAATAATTCACTGCAGTTATGTTGCACTCAGACAACAAGGAGTCTGGAGGTACACGGATCAATAACAGCTCCTTCGCTGTGGCTAATGGGCCTCCAGGAGAAAGTATGTGAGTGCAAGCACATGTAGGTTATCCAGCCGCAGGATCACTTTGACTCTGCTTTGTAATCCAATAGAAAATTCTCTCCGTCCATTTCAATGTATGACACCTTGTAAAGCTCATTTTCAAAACGCTGCTCACTTTCACATTTGCCCTCACTCCCTCATTCACTCCACTCCTTCAGCTTTCCCGTCAAACTAGCCAGCGACAGCTCAGCAGCCCAAAATAGTTGCACTCCTGTTCTAACAGCATGTTGCACGCACTGCTGCATTGCCACAGCGCTTGGGAAAATACATCCCTCTTTCAGCCACTCTTTTTATTCCTCTGTGTCTCTATCCTATAAGCCACACAGAGCGGTCAGCCCTGTTTAGAACTGGCCTCAATTTTCACCATTCATCTGATATTTCTTTGGAAGGAGGGAGGTTGGGGAGGGTCTTTTTGAAATAACATTCCTCTCAGACGACTGTGATTTGACTGAGTAGTGTGTTCCTGGATCAACAGACCAATCAGATCTTAGGGTAAGGCTAAAGGCCTGAGTATTCTTCACTTTCTGTGTTCTGTTCCGTTTGGTGCACAGCCTCAAAATTCACCTCATGCCTGCACTGCTGTACATGGACAGTGGTCACAAAAAATTGAGCTGCATGCGGACGGTGTGCACGGATGTCAACAGACAAATATGATTATTAAATTTGCATCACAAGGGCAGTGAGTGGACCATAAGGGGGACACGGAGGGCTGATGTTCACCTTGGGCATTATGGGTATTTTTCCCATAAGGACACGGACATTTGTAAATTTAATGTGTCTGGCTTGGGATTTGGGCTAAATCCTGTTTGTTGGAAAATAAATTGCCTTCATCTTCAACTTTCATTTTACAGCATGCACAAACACAGGTGGTCAACATTTGCACACTAGAAAGATTCATCTTTGTCTGTCTGTGCTAGTTTTCAAAAGTTATGGCCAATATCTTTGTACTCTTTATAACTAGATACCACTTAACTAGATGCCTCACACTACTTTGCTGCTTCACTATTTTGTTGTGGTTTATAATATATTGTTCTTGTTGTTCCATCTCTTCCATTGGAACCTTGTGAATTAACTAATTATTGTATGAATGAATGAATGAATGAATACATAAACAAATAAACAAACTGACCATGCTTCATGAAAAACGTCAGACTGTACACTCCAAAGAGTGATAAGTTCACTTAACTTATTTTTTTTAATTAATATCATTTTAAGGCAACAGGTTTCCTCAATTTTTTTAAGTTAAGTCAACATCACTTTTTACAGTGTACATGCTACAGTTCACATGTACTATGCTGCTGACAACATTTGTATCATTTGCATCATATCCCTTACAAACAATAAGTTTATTCAAGTGTGCTATTATACTTCTTTTAAACTACAAAATAAGAAAATTTACTTTTAGTCTACTTTTTATGTACTTCTCAGAAATGGGCTTTAAAAACTTTGCAGAAATATACTTAAAATGACATTTAAGTATACTTGCCTTAAAAAATTGTCAATGTATTTGAGCTATACTTGTGCTCCGAGAACCCGTGTTTTCATTGTTATATGGTAGGGGGTGCTAGTACACATCTTCTGTTCAGAATTTCCAAAAAACACAAGTGAAGAAGAAACCGAAACAACAGATACATCCATTATGGAATAAAATGTTGACCAATGAAGAGGTAATAATGACTGTCAAGCTTTGGGGTGTTGATCGACTATCATTCTGAATCTAATTCATAATCTTTTTTAAGCTTTTTGTTCAAAATGATATTTCTTTATTTTTTTATTGATGAAACTTACCCACATTCAAGTGTTTAAAAAAGAATGCATGAAGCTAGAATAAAATATTTTTGTTTTGATTTCTTCAAGGCAGAGAAATGAGTTTACTTTAACATCAAATGGAGACGTTTGCTTGAGTTTCCTGCTTCTCAAACTTGACAAAAAATGTATGACTCTCACATTGGTCTCCTTTAAATTTTTGGAAGAAATCTCATCATCGCCACACATATGCTCAGATTTTAGTTTTTTTTTTCCTTAGCCAAAGACACAGGATCTCTCACATTTGTCTCCTTTAAAGCTTTAGAAGTAATCTCAACAACATCAAACACTATTTTTCTCCTTAATTAGAGATGCTAGATATTTTTCTACATTTTTACACCTCTAAGCAATAAAATATTCTTAAAATGGATTCTTGAAAGAGATTGCAGCAAGACAGAAAAAAATTATTCTGTTACTTTCACCGCATCCTAAGGAATTTTAGGAGAAACATCTGAAATGCTGTTGATACTAAAATGAGAGATATATGAGAATCCCAACAAAGTCTTAGGAAGAGCAAACTCTGAGCCATACATTTTTCTCTGGATAATTTGACCTTTGATGTTGCTAGTTCACAGGAATTACACACTTGAGCAGGAACACGACATACTTTGCAACAGAGTCAGGGGTTTTGATTGTAAGTAGGCTAGCTGGGGTCTATTTTGGCATACCTATTGTTCTCAATGTGTAAAGATCGATGACAAGCGCCACTTTCCAGCTTCTTCATTAAACTCTCCTGACACCAACTTCTTCACCCCCGGGCATCATCTCAACCCCTGCTGCTAGAGATCCCAGAGTAGCATAAGGATAACAGAGTGTTTCCACACTACGGCTTATGCCTGCAGCACTGGCAGCAGCATCTTTATCACATCCTCCTGCTTCTCATGATGGCTGATTTGAGGAGAGTTTTCACACATACACCAGCGATGTGGCTCACAGCTACTTCTACTATTACAGTGAGTGATCGTTACAAGAAAAATGCAGCAGAAGGATATTTTGAGTCAAACGTAAAATGTGAAATGCATTGGTAGGTCAAGGATCCCATGCATTCCTGTCAATTACAGAATTACCATATGCAAGATGTAGTCAAAAGAAATCACTCATGTAATCATAGAACCTGTATTTATAACTTGTAAGGCCAGAATATCATGTGAAACAAAGGGCCGGTCTAGTGTTGCCATCTTCTGGAATAACTAATTACTGCAAAAAACTAAAATCAAGGTGCCTGTGCAAGAAAAGTCAGGTTGTACATTATGCAAATGCTATGATGCAATATACCTGAGCATGTGTGTAAAAACCAAAACATACTTTTGAGTATGTGCTGCTACGGTATGTGTACAGTATGCGTAAATGATGTTAGCATTGTGTGCGTGTGATTAGATTTTTCTAAACATGAGTACTGTGTACGCACTAATTAGTTGCCACAAAATGACATCACTGGGCCAGGCTGTTGGAAAACTGCAAACGAACGGCATTTTAAGTCAAACTTTGAACTTGGAAAGTCCGATTTCACCAATTGCACATTCATTTTGGTGCTAAAAGAGTAGAAACATTCAATTCTGAGTACAAGGACGTCCTGCTTGTCATTTAATAATTGCACTAATTACCAATGGAGCATTTCTTTCTTGATGATTGAATGCTAATGGTAGCCGTTGTGTTTTCTTATACATTGTCTAGCAGTGGATCGCTTATGAAGTAGGAATATTCCTACTTTGAGTGGAACTGCAGCTTTGGTGAAAGTATTAATGTTAAAATGCACCATATGGTGAGCTTAATCTTCAAACTAATCTTCAAAAAAGGAAAATATAATAAAATACATCGTTAAGTTTTTCTTTAATTACAGCAAATCGTTGAAAAATGGTCATCCAGATGGTCTAATCCAGAGAGCTGGGGTGGCAGAACATGCTGTTTCTCACTCAAGCTTCCTTTTAGGACTCTCTCCAGGAGGAAAAGCGCGTCCTTGCGCCGCTGCTGTGTGATCCAATCACAGTGCTTGCCTCGTTACAACTGGCCATCAATGAGAGTGTTTGAGCAGAGGGAACCGTGTGACCACTGCACACTGTGAAGGATAGCAGTGTTCTTGTTTGCTGACTGCTACATGTAAAAATCCTCTAGAGAGCCATTCAAATCCTGAGGACAGACTGCATTAGGGATGCATTTAAGTACAGCTCTTACAAACTTCTTTTGTATCTGTTTTTTAATGTCAAACTTTCATCTTTATTGGCCTATAAATACTGTACGCATTCCAGCTGTTCAGTTTTGTTGGGCCGTAATAGTGTCATGCTTTCAGGCTGCTTTTTTCCAATCCTTATTGTTGTGATGGAGTGAATCAATGGATGGTTTCTTTTTACACACATTTCTGGGCTGACAGCAGATTTATTGCACGATCTGATTCCAATTCAGTGGACTGTTCTGACTTGCATATGAATATGAAATAAATGATCAATTGCCACAATCAATAAATGGAACGATGAAGCTCTACCAGGCAGGATATAGACACTGTTACCTTTTTTCCAAAAGGATTCCATTTTACTGTCTGTAGGTGTCCATGTGTATGTGTTGAAGCTCACTTGATTCATAAACATGAAAGGTCACAAAAGGTTACTTCTAATCCAAAGCATCCAGATATTTCAAGGCTTGGTTCCACATTACAAATGCCACAGAACTATTCACTGCAAATGCATCATCACAAAGCAGATACGCATTGAAGCGCTGCCATCTATTGGATGAAGTTTGTAAATACCTCTTACTTAAAGAAACAGTTCACTCAAAAATTGTGTGCCAAAAGGAAACTTTTTCAAATAATAAATGTTCCATACAATAAATGTACACTACCAATACAAATTTTGTGTAAATGCAACTTTTTGGTGTTCAAATACAGTAAACCACAATATTGTTAAATATATTAACAATTTTAATAACAAATTGAAAACTTTATATTTTGCACCATAAAACAATATGCAAGTCACATGATACTAAATACTAAAGCTTTGAGTGAGGAACAGAGATAAATGCACTGGAAAACTCCACCACATCCATTAAATATGAAATATGGCACCTATGAAGCAAGTGTTATCATGATTTGGAATAAACACAAGTATTGACTACATTAATGGTGCTTTTTTTTGTCATTGTCGGAGATTGAAATGGTGTGATTCTTCCAAACACACTATACACAGTATTTTTGCTACCAAGCAAATGCAGAAACACCATATCATATCAACTATAAAATCATAATTATTCTCTGCTTCAAAAGGTGAGATTTCAGCAGTGACAAATGTGTTGATAAGATTTTGGCCTCAAGGACACACATCTGAAGAGGACAGGACGTGTAATTGAATTTAGCTGCAATGATCAGAGGAAAAACACCGATAAATCACTGCTGCTACACCACAGGCCCGCCATTTCCACAAGCATGACAGAATATAAATCATGTTTACAAAAATGGAGTCTTTACAGAGAGATCCTCCAAAACATAATTACAGCTTGTTAAATTTGGCACTGGTTTCACATAAACCAAAGGTTGGACAGAAAGAGTTGAGACTGATAGAATTGTGTAGAAGTCTCACTTTGCTATAGACACCCTCATAAAGACACTTTTCGTTTCTTCAGAAGTCACAAGTCATTCTTCAGAAGTTATCTCTTGTGTGTGTGTGTGTGTGTGTGTGTGTTTGTGTAAAATGTCATTCCTATAATGTAAAGCTGAATTTTCAGTATCATTACTCAAGTCTTCAGTGTCACATGATCCTTCAGAAATCATTCTAATATGTTGCTTGTTTTGGGGAGTTTCTGCCTTTACTGCAATATGAAGCACTTCCCAATGAATCTGGTGGCATTTTCTTGAATATTGGTAGGCAAGATGGTTTTGTACCCTTCCAAATTCATTCTGCTACTGTCATCATACATTAAGTCATCAGTAAAGTTGAGAGGCCTGTTCCAGAGACAGCCATGCATGCCCATGCCATGACACCACCTCCACCATGCTTTACAGATGAGGCTGTATGCTTGGGATCATTGTAGTTCCCTTTTTTTTCTCCACATTTTTGCTTTCCCATCACTTAGATAAAGGTTAATCTTTGTCTCTTCGGTCCATAAACCCAGTTACAAGACTCTTCTGGCTCACCTTTGTGCTTTTCTGCAAACTCTAATCTTGTCTTTCTATTTTTGGTGCTGGTCAGAGGTTTGCATCTTGCTGTGTAGCATCTGTAATTCTGTGTCAAAGTCTCCTGAGGACAGTAGATTGTCAGAGCATCACCCCAGCTTTCTGGAAGTTGTTGGTGATTTTACTGACACGTCTTTTAGGGTTCATTATCACAGCTTTTATGATTTGTCTGTCATCAACTTGTTTTCGAAGCCGATCAGATCACTGTTGGTTGCTGGTGGTTTCCAAACTCTTGATTTCTCCATGCCCTTTGTTTTTGGTAGAGCTCTAACTGACTTCCTCTTTTCTTTTAGCATCCAAATTGCTTGCTTTTCTCTCAACGTCAGCTCCCTCATCTTCATCCTGGTTTGTGCGTGTCATCATCGAATGCAAGATTCAGAATACAGAAGTAATGGATATAACTGATACAATGCATTCCCTGCGTTTAATATCTGAAGAATTAATGCAACAGGACACAGCTGATCACTTAGAAAGACCTGTGAGGCAACTGCTCCAATACTTATGCTCACATCAGATAGAGGGATGAAACTCTAAAAGTGCTGAACGTCTTAGCTGGTAAAACATTTGTGTGTTGAAACGGCTAATAATAAAATGTAACATTCTGTAGTTTTGTCTCATATTCATCTTTTAATCATATTTGTAAATGTCTTGACTCCACAGCCAACAGAGCAATTTTGTCTTTACTGTTACAATACTTTTGGAGGGAACTGTATTTATGAAGTGAAGTGACATACTGCCAAGTATGGTGACCCATACTCGGAATTCGTGCTCGGCATTTAACCCATCCAAAGTGCACACACACAGCAGTGAACACACACACCGTGAACACACACCCGGAGCAGTGGGCAGCCATTTATGCTGCGGCGCCCGGGGAGCAGTTGGGGGTTCGGTGCCTTGCTCAAGGGCACCTCAGTCGTGGTATTGAGGGTGGAGAGAGCGCTGGACATTCACTCCCCCCACCTACAATTCCTGCCGGCCCGAGACTCGAACCCGCAACCTTTGGATTACAAGTCCGACTCTCTAACCATTAGGCCACAACTTCCACATTAGATACGGTGATCACAATGGTAATCTCATTGAGGTTTTCTTTTTAATAATTTATGAATGTTAGAGCCAACATGTGTAATTGGTATAAGAGAGATACATTTTTCTTAATATCTACTTTTATTTTGTGGAACACAATTATTATTTTCTTTCATGACCAGTCAGGATCTTAGTATTTTGACCTCAATTAATTTAGCATATACCTGTATTTATTATTAGCGTTTTTATATTTTACATTGTTTGAGGTTAGATCCTAAAATGTATTGCTGTATTGTATCACTTCTGCCTTTGAAAATGTGAAGATCTTTGACTCCTGGTCTTCACTGTTTATACTGTTCACTTGCTCAAGCAACATTTCTCAACAAAACCCATGAAGAAAATCTGTTTGGTCAACCATGAACAACATTTTTGGAGCATGATATTACTTGAAGCAACTTTACTCCATGAGTACTCCAAGCATGCTGTACCATTTCCATCTGATAAGATCATTGTACCATGGTACCACCGCAGTATTTTCCCACAGAGGTAAAATGATATTGCACATAAATAGCAAATAATTTCAAACACTTAAAATTATTTATACATTTATTGATTATACATTAAAGTACAGTTAAACTGTTCGGTAAAGGCTTCCAGCAGTTTTGGTACGGCTTCCTCAGTTGGTACGTCCCGTCCCAGCTCTCGGCTCAGTGACGTCACACCTTTACCCACAATCCCACATGGAACAATGTTATCAAACCAACTCATGTCTGTGTTGCAGTTCAGAGCCAGTCCATGGGAGGTGATGTATCTTCCACAATGAATACCTGCAAAACAACATAATCATACTTTCTCTCAGTCTTATCTTGAACTTTATTTTGTTGACAACAGGTACAACGGTGTCCAGTTTTATTTTTTTTATTAAACCTCGAAATTGTAAATAAACCTGTTTTTATCATTTTAAACAAATAAATGTTATAACAAACTAAAATTTATATTCTGCAATATTTCTAGTGACCAGTGAAATGTAAACAAATTGTGGCACTATTGTTAAAAGTTTACGGTCAAGTTTTTTTAAAGAGAGAAATTAATTATTTGATTTAACAAAGGTGCATTAAATTGATCAAAAGTGAGTCATTTGTTTTATTTTATTTTATTTTTTTTATCTTAAATACATAATATTTTTTGAACATTATATTCATTAAAAAATATCGAACTGCATCATGGCTTCTACAACCATATCAACATGGATAATAATAGGATATTTTTTGTGAGTACACTCATGATTTCTGAAGAAATATGTGACACTGACATTTTATAATTTATTAAAATAGAAATATTAAATTGTAAAAAAAAAAAGTCTCAAAAATAATTGTTTTACTTTATTTTAATCAAATTGAATGCAGTTTTGTTGAGCCTTGGTAAAACTTCTTTCAAAAACATAATAATAATAATAATAATAATCAATAGATTATTATTGATTAATAATAATCAATAATAATCACTTTCACAGACTTTTAAGTTAAATGTTCCCTCCTGGTGGAATGACCTGCCCAACTCAGTCTGAGCAGCTGAATCCTTAGCCCATCTTCAAGAATCGGCTAAAAACACATCTCTTCCATCTTTATTCGACCCTCTAACTCTAGCACTCTCTATTCTAATTCTATTCTTAAAAAAAATTTGTAAACTTCGAACTGCGTCCTCTAGGGGTCGCTATGGGGGAACGCCTCGGTGTCTTGAAGCATATATCTAATCACGACAATAACATTGGCCGGCAACAGCCTATGACGTTACTACCGGCGCAATAATACGTCATTCTCTTCTTCGTCTTCACTGACCGTTTGTTTATGTTAGCAGAAGCTAAGCACGACTAGGAGTGCATGTTCTCTCGCACGGAGGCTTTGTTCTGATACCCACAGTTTCACACGGCTCGCGGGTTGTGTGTGTGTGTGGTGAAGAGCAAACATGTTCAGCTCTCGAGGGAGTTGAATGCGCTCGTGTGCTCATCGTGATGCATTCGCGCGACTACTGAGAGGGAAAGTGAGTGCTTCAGTTTTTACCCAAATTGTAATACCCGTGTCTGCATGAGTGTGTTCGCCTCTCACTGGAATAGCGAACAGGGAACTGACGTCAGCAGTTGATGTAACTGATGATGTATAAACACTGCTGAATCTTCCCTATCAGTAATTTCCCTATCAGTAAGGAATTGCGATGTGGGTATCTGTCTGCAGTTATTGGACAGATGAGTTATAGCATGTTCTAACCACATTATACTGCACTCCGGGAGCCCTCTCGATCCTGTGGATATGGTCTCACCTGTCAGTACTAGATCCAGCCTGGATGATGGCCTACATCTTCGACCTCATGCTTGCTGGATCATGCAGCCAAGTTGCTAGGCTTCTGCGGGAGCCTCCTTGGCCTTCAGGTCCCAGTATAGCGCTGCAACCCAGGACTTGCGGGTCCTCCATTCAGGCGGAGCCTTATTCGGAGATTAATGCTTCGTGATGTGCTCCCTGAACTCCTGGCTTGGTGTTTGCTTCGAGAAGCTGCCCCGGCCAGGATGCGCTACTCGTGTCTCGCATCGAGAGGCTTCCTGAGATTTGAGTCACACTGTCCTTATAGTCGAACTAGTGAATCGCCCCTCCGTGGAGTGGGCCTGAGTACACTGCTTTCCCGGAGGTACGAGTGAGGTGTTTCTGCGGAAACCCTTCCTGAGTGCTTTAACTCTGAGGAGCGATAGCTCTTCAGACATGTATGGTTATTGGCTAACCCGTTGGTCTATGCTCTCTATCAAGATGGAGAGTGTAGGACTACGTTCGCCTACTAACAGATGACAGTCTCCCTTTGGGTGCTGCTGGACTGTCCTTTTATTCTGGCACTGCCTTCTGGTCGAGCTAGGGTGTGCTCCCCTCATTGCGAGAGCTAGCTATGCACCTCCTGTTCCCAGATTGTGTCGTAGGGACCGCCTCAGCCAGAGGGCTGAGAGCGCCGCTCTGAACATGGCAGTGCTCCAAAACCTCACTGCGGGAGGTTCTTTAAGAGCTCTGTGGCAATGACACCAGGAAGTTGGCCTCTTGCTGCCTCCCTGTTGAGTTACCCCGTTGGTCAGGCCTGGCAATGCTCTCCTCACCTAGAGGTTACTTTTGAGCATGCCACTCCCGGTCGAGGGTCTGAGGACTCCTCTCACTGGGTCCTGTTCCCCCTGGAGTTCCGTTGAGCAGCAACTTCAGGTTGTTAGGCTCCTCTCTGCTTCCCTGTTAGGTTGCTGTCCTTGTTGGTTGAGCTCAGCAGTGCCCCCCTCACCCTAGATGGTCACCTATGAGCACACCGCTCCCAAAACTGAGCATCTGAGTCCCTCTCCTATTTTGAGAGTTAGGCCTCCGCTCTCTAGAGCTCCGGTTAGCAGTCATGCCAGGTTGTTGGGCCACCTTCTGCCTCCCTGGTAGGCTGTTTTTTGGTCGAGCTAGCATTGCTCCCCTCACCATAGAGGGTTACCTATGAGCATGCCGCTCCCTTCTGAGCGTCCGAGTTCCCACTCATGCTGAGAGTTAGGTTCTCCGCTCCCCGGAGCTCTGTCATTCAGCAAGCTAGCATTGCTCCCCTCACCTTAGAGGGTCACCTATGAGCATGCTGCTCCCTCCCGAGCATCTGAAAAGACGGTGTTTACCAATCCATGTTATGGTAAGTGGTACAGCTTAGGCCTTTGGCCGAAGGGGATAATGTCACTGACAGCCGTCGTACCGTCCCAGGGGCAACTCCCTTAGCTGGGTAGAGTTGGTACTTAGTGCTTGCCTTTTGTGCTTGGCTTGCACTCCCCTCAGCATGGTGGCGTGGGTATTCTATTCCCCATAGCGACCCCTAGAGGACGCAGTTCGAAGTTCCCTCGAAAGGGAACGTCTCAGGTTACGTATGTTTCCCTGAGAGTAGGGAAATGAGACACTGCATCCTCTAGGTTCGGTGCCATGCTGTGGACGCAAGCTTCAGATGAAGAAGTGAATGACGCATTTTCCCGGCGCCCCTTTATACTGTGGCCACGCCGGTAGTAACGTCATAGGCTGTCGACGGCCAATGTTATTGTCGTGATTAGATATATGCTTCAAGACACCGGTCACGCCGAGGCGTTCCCCAATAGCGACCCCTAAAGGATGCAGTGTCTCGTTCCCAACTATCAGGGAACCATGGTTACATACGTAACCTGAGACGTTTTCTTTTTATCTATTATATAATTATCAAAAGCAATAATGCCTCTAACACAAGCTTGCTCTATTCTATCTGTTTTGTTTTTATTATATAACTGCGTTGGGCTAAATGAGACTTCTTACAGCACTTGCATATTATTGCTCTTTTGTTGATTTTGATTGCTTCTATTGTCCTCATGTGTAAGTCGCTTTGGATAAAAGAGTCTGCTAAATGACTAAATGTAAATGTAATAATAATAATAATAACCTTTACATATACTTTGAAGATATTTTAAATAACTATTTTGAAGCTATCTCTACTGTATAAAACACTAAATAAATAAATGTGAATTAAAAAAAATCTAATAGTTCAAAATGTTGTACTTCATGAAATGCTACAGCAGTGAAAAGACTTCAAAAATTACAAACCTTTTTTTTTTTTTTGAAAGAAATTCATCCACTTTAAAAACAAAAAAGTATTTTATTAGTTGTGATAGAAATGTTTTAAATTACTTTTGTGAACAAATATAAAAATAATTCCAATACATGTATTTTTTTCCCTAGATTTGATACTATTATTCTAAAAGGGGGACATAATAATAATAAATAACACACAGAGGTGCCCAAAGTTTTGACCAGTAATCAACACATATAAAGAAAAATATAAACATAAAAATGTATTTACCAATTGCACAGATTTTGTTGTCGCCCACCCAGACACCTGTATCCGGAGAAGTGGAGGCTTGGATCCCAAATTTACTGCACATCTTGATCACCGTCCTTTCCAGTTCACACACATACCATCTCACACTCTTCTTAAAGCAGGCCAGGTTGAGAACGGGATAACACACCAGCTGACCAGGACCGTGAAACGTTATTAGACCTCCTCGATTGGTACGGAAGAAGTCTGCGCCCAGCGATGTGAGTCTCTGCTCCTCCTCAGGTGGGTAAGGAGCCTGTCTGATGCCGACGGTGTACACAGGCTCGTGTTCACACAGTAATAAAGTGTTTGGGATGGTGCTGGGTGAATCCAGATGCTGCTTTATGTGCTGCTGCTGGACCTTCAAGGCACTGCGGTAGGAAATCCTCCCTAAACGCACCACCTTCACAGCTGCCCTAGCGACTGTCATTGTGTCTTCACTTGGGCAACTTTTGAAACATCAACTAAAGAGACAGAAAACAAGGTCACAATTACTTCCTTTATTTTATTTGTATTAATATTAGTGCTGTCAAACGATTAATCAAAACACACATAAATAGCATATATTTTTTTAAATATTTCCATGTATATATTTATATAATATATTTAATATATAAACGTAGCATATTTTCTTAAATATATACATGCACGTGTGTGTATTTACACACACATATATTATGTAAACAAAAACGTTTATTTTGAATGCAATTAATCGTTTGACAGCATTAATTAATACATAAAAGGTTGGAATGGCAATGTGAATCACTAATAGTGTGACATGATACACTGCATCTAAAACTATTAAAACATTTTTGTTAATAAATAAAAGCTGATTAAATTTATTATTATTATTATATAAAGAGGAATGCAGTTTTATGGAATCATGTTATGTGTAGGCTGTATTATGCCCAAGTTACAATAAAAATAACAATTTATATAGTTAATCAACTACAAAACCGATGCAATGACAAAAAGATAGAAAGTTGTCTTGGAAAATCATAATAATAACAACAAATAAAAAAATGCAATTGACCAGCAACATTTCAAGAGGAATCCAACACTAACTGTGATGGCTTCATTTCACAGCAGCTTTAACACCAGATCCACCGAACGAAAACAACAAGTACAAACATAAACTGATGTAAAGGAGAGTCATTTCTTACTGTACGCTGCCATATTACTGCCAGCACTGAACCTTCTCTGCTTGAACTCCACAGAGAGAGGCGCTTTGCTGCAACTACTGCTTTCTTCTTTTGATGTTTCATGGCGGTTGGCAAACCAGCTTTTGGTGCATATTCCTCCACCTACTGGGATGGAGTGTGAGGCAGTAATATGCATTGCTAAGAACTTCATTTGAACAACTTTAAAGACGATTTTCTCAATATTTCGATTTTTTTTTGCACCCTCAGATTACAGATTTTCAAATAGTTGTATCTCGGCCATATACATCAGTGGACAGCTTATTTATTCAGCTTGCAGATGGTGTTTAAATCTCAATTTAAAAAAAATTGACACTTAAGACTGGTTTTGTGGTCCAGGGTCACATTTGTTCTTTTCAGGAAACTTCTAAGAGCTTTGTAACCTTTATGAGAACTGTCATACAATTAATGCCAGCAGATTTTAATTCCTCTTTTAACTGGATGCTTTCCCTTTCATATGCTCTACAGTTAATCAGCACATGTTTCTGGAAGTCCACAATGATTACATCGACCGGATTCATGTTTTCCTATCATCTGGAGTGATTTATTAAGAGTAGAGTGTCCAATTCTCAATCGAGATATAACTGTAGCATCCCTTCTATTACCATAAGCACTTCTGACATGGCCAAATTGTTTATTTATATATATATATATATATATATATATATTATACTATATTATAAAAATGTCGCCCTTTGCTTCTTTCATCCCATCTCTCTTGCCACATCTTTCTGACAGCTACTTTAATTAAATCTTTAATTTCTGGTTTACTCAAGGCTATATGTATGTGGATATTTTTGTGCTTAAGAGCCTGTTTCACTATCTTGTCCATCTCCTCATTTCCTTCTCTCCAACATGAGCAGGCACCCATACAAATTCTGCTATAATTCTTAGTTGTCATATTCGGTACCATCTACTGGTTTGGTGCGCTACCTACTTTAAAGAGACGGCTTACAAAAAAATAGACATCATCATTACAAAAAATAAAAATAAATAAAATAATAATAATAAGAGGAAGAAAAAGAAGAAGAACAACAACAAGAAGAAAGAAAGAAAGAAAGAAAGAAAGAAAGAAAGAAAGAAAGAAAGAAAGAAAGAAAGAAAGAAAAAACTTTATACAGTTTTGGAGCAACTGAGGGTGAGTAGGCCTCACGTTTTGTGGAAGCAATGATGCGTTTCAGGATTTTTTTAAATGAATATAACGTTCAATTTTTTATTTTTATTTTATTTTTTGTAAGAATGTAAAAGCCAGTACAGTCAATTTTGATCAATTTAACACATCTTTGTTGAATAAAACAATTAATTTCTCTATTTAAAAAAAAAAATCCTCTAAACTTTTGAATGGTAGTTTCCGATGAGCATTTTCATTGTCACGATTAATTTTCAGTGGTCATCAAGAAATAGTGAAGAATATTCATTTTAGTTTTTTGTTGTTGTTGTTGTTCATTGTAGTTAGTTTGTTATAACATTTATTTGTTTAAGATGATAAAACATGGCTTATTTAATTACTTTTTAGAAATTATTTAAATCCCCAAATACTTTGTGGCCACTGTATAAAATACATTAATAATAATAATAAATGAAGTAGTTATTGTAAATACTGTGTCGCTGCATGTGACGCCATGGCTGGGCGGGGCTTGTTTTCCGCTGCATGTGACGCCATGGCTGGGCGGGCGGGGCTTGTTTTCAAACCCAGACGCTGGCTCACGGCACTGAAGATGGCGGCGCTGGGGTCCGCCAAATCCGCTGGACTGGGGCAGAGAAGCGCTCCTCTGAGTCTGGAGGAGGCCCGGTGCCCGGTGTGCTCCGAGATCCTGCTAGAGCCGGTGACGATGCCGTGCGGACACTCGGTGTGCCTGCAGTGTTTCCAGCGCACGGTGAAGCTGACCAGCCTGTGCTGTCCGCTGTGCCGGCTGCGGGTGTCCAGCTGGGCCCGCAAACAGTCCCGGGAGAAGAGCCTGGTGAACGCCGAGCTCTGGGAGCTGATCCGCCTCAGTCACCCGGAGAGATGCAGGCGGAGGATGGAGCAGAGAGACGGACAGACCGCAGACGGAGGCTCGTGGCGCTTATATTACATAATCATGAGTTTGAAGTTATTTACGCTTCGACTAATCGCGGCATGACAGTTTTCCAGCTTCACTGATTTCAGTTCAGTCGATACATTTGAGTGGTTAGAAATACAACTAAAACATTTATTTTATAAATGTAATATTTTTGCACTGGACAGCGTAACAACGTAAATGTTCAAAAACAAGTAAGTAGGGTTTGAAAAAACAAGCTGGAGTCTGGAGGAAAAACAGCGGTGTTTTGTTGGGGGGCGTTCACACTCGACGCGTTCCGGCTGCGCTGTATAACGCCCAGTCGCGTCGCGGCTCAGTACTCTGTCGTATGGCTACTAAACACGATTTTTAAAGGCTTGTTTTACCAAAAACGTTAAACACAATTGTTGGAGCATGTAAATGGCGTTTTGCTGATTTTATGTCAAACTGGAGCAAACACTCTAGTTTGGTAAAACCTGATCAAATCATTTCATATGAACTGAGTACTTAAAATAGATTTTGTTTTTGTAAAGAACTTACTTTTAGTTTTGTGTATGTTTATTACCCACATCTGACTTATATACTTACAAGGCATTTGTCAGTATTATAGTAGTAGTATATATCCTGGTTGTGGTGACTTGTCCAGGCATGTGTGTGTCCAGTGGGTGGAGCTAGTGACAGAACTCAGTTTCTAAACAGCATCCAATGTGTTTACTGTGGTCATATAGCCTATTTATGCTTTCATTTCTTAGACATTTTTCGTGCACCTGTACCAATTCATAAATCTGGAGAAATGCGTCAAGAGTATGAGAAACAAAAGACGAAGGTAAGCTACCGAGTAAAGTCTTCCTTGCAGTTTTCTCACATGAACTTATTTAAAAACTTACACACAAAAAACATATAGTTTTAAAATATTTGTGGTACTATGCACTACGATTTTAACATTTAATAAAATTCCTAAACTATTCCAACAACGTGGAAACATCCACAAACATCTCTTGTACGACATTTGGTAAAATGCAAAGCACTTCTGATCTCTAATAAGCTTGTTTTATTATATGCTCTCATTATAGCCTGAAATACAGTAATAGTCATATATAAAGCTCAGTGTTATCTCTTTAGGGTGGAAGCAGTGAAGAAACGGAAGAGAGAAAGAAAAAAATCCACAGAAAAGAAGAGTGTGGGATGCTGAAACTTTGTCAATATCCTGTATGTTCAAAACTCTTCTTTCTATCGTTACCTACTTGGGTCTAAACACGGACACATTCACTTCATAATTTGGGATATTTCTTGTATTAAAGGAATAATTGACCCAAAAATGAAATTTTGCCATCGTTTACTCACCCTTATGTCATTCCAAACCTTCCAAGTGTCTTATGTTGAACACAAAAGAAGATATTTGAAGAGCCAAACAGTTGATAGTCCCTATTGACTTCCATTGTAGGGAAAGACATACTATGGAAGTCAATGGGGGGGACATCAACGTTTGATTACCAGCATTCTTCTAAATATCTTTTATGTTCAACATAAGAAAGTAACTCGTGCAGGTTTAGGACGTCATGAGGATAAAGTAAATGATGACAGAATTTTCATTTTTGGGGTGAACTGTCCCTTTAACTGTTTAGTAACCGCTCAATTATGTCTGATCGTTCGTTTCTCACGGTAGTTTACTGTGTTTCAGCTCTGTGGGGTGTCAGACTCTGAGAATGAAGAGCCGGTGGGAAAGAGGACCAGACATGTCTCAGCATTTGTGAGAAAAACAAGATGCTCCCCTGCTTTCAATAGAGGGTATTGCGCTTATAGAATTTGACATGATGATTTTTTTAAATATACTTATTATTAGTGGTCAAATTATATGTTTTTTATTGATTTATTGTCTCTAGAGTGGAGGGCATGAAATAATGGGATACGCTACTATGAACAAACACACACTACTTTATTGTTCATTATGACATTTTAGGATAACAGTCATCAAAACTATAAAATAACAGAGGAATAGAAATTATGTAAAGTGTCAAGCAAATCAAAAATATAGTGTGTTAGAAGTTATTCAGAGAAGCCATTTGTCTAGACTGCAGCCATACACTTAAACATATTTAACAATATTCACTCAAAATTCACAAAAAACAGAGAGTTATTTTAAAACAAATTGCCTTTATAGTGATACAACTGCCACAAACATGAACTTTGTGGAAATTGACGGAAATTGAGACTTAAATTTTGATGCTTCTCTCAATAAGCTGTTTTCTGATTGTGTTAAAGAGAGATAAACATCCATACGGTCATTGTGCTGTATTACAGTTGTCTTCATAGCAGTGCTGTTCAGAGGAGCAGGAGCTGTACAGACTCTGAGGATGGAAGAGGAAAAGCCAGAGCTCACACACATCATGCCGTTCCTGACAAGGTATTATATTTCAGTTAATGCTTTAATGAGTATATTCAAATAATCAGCGGTCTAATTTAAGAACACCAATCCTGTTTCAAAAAATGTGTTTGGCTCTCATCTTTAGTTGCTGAATATAAAATATTCTATATAGTAAAACTATATAGAAGAAGACTTATTTATCCAAAGCAACTTTTCATACTTTTTGCTAGAGCCGGGTTCTTCATAAATGGCACTAGAGGTCCACTGTTCTGTAGAGTTTACCTCCAACTCTAATTAAACACACCTGAAAACACCAATCCAGCGTCAGATTTAAAGAACCCTGGTCCAGAGCAGTGGTTTTTAACCCTGTTCCTGGAGGATCTTCTTTGTATGAAACACTTATTTCAGATCCTGGAGTCTCTACTAATGAGCCGATGATCTGAATCGGGTGTAGTGGTTGGAACAGTGTATCAATAAGGCTGATGTATCGGGCAATACTTACCATTTTTTTTAAATTATCAGTTTTTCTGTTGGGTCGACGTGTAAGAAAATGCCAGTTTCTGAGTGCACAGAGCACCCATTCATCATGTTCATTAATTTTCTTAAAAAAAAAAAAAAGTAAAGAGAAAAAGTATTACAGCGTTTCCTTTCTGTTACTAATAAATATTGGTAAACGTAATACTTTAATCATCTACTGTCAGCATTCATCAACAAATCTAAACTTCAGCATTTGTTATGCATGTGTTTATAATATTTTTAAATTATATGGTGTGATATCTGCTTTCAAAGAAAGCAGCATTGGCCATTAAAAAAAAAATCTATATCAGTCAACTACTTATCAGATGTGTTTAATTAAGGAGACATGCAAAATGTGCACTGTTGGTGGGGGACTCCAGGAACAAAAACACTGCCCTAAAGAAACCTGAGGTTATAGGCCCAGGTATGTTCTGTCCCATCTTACGCACAGTTGAGCACACAAACCTCCTTCGACCATGAGCATGGCCAGAATATCTCTTTCAAATCACATGTAGCTGTGCTGTTGTCTGCATGGTCACACAGGCAGGCCGCTATCCGGCATGGATTGTGGACATGACAAGTTTGCTTTTGGCCTTGCTTACATCCACAATGATGATGTTTCAGGCCTTACTTTGTTTAAACTACACCAAAAAAACACTGGCTAACACATTTCATTTTGAAAAGTGACACTTGGTCATTCAACCAAATTTTAACATCTGCACCACACCAAAATGAGAATTTCAGGAAGGTGGAGTTGTGCTTTCAGAAGTGAAATCTGTGATATTCACACTTGATTTTACAACCACCTTTATTTTTTCCACGCCCTCTAAATGGATCTTGTGCATTCCTATTTCTCAAATGCATAGCCAGAGCTTTAGTGTATAATCCCCCTTAAACATTACCCACTAGGCCACAGCACCTATGCCCTGCTTCTGAAGTTTAGCTCCAATCCTGGTTAAACAGACCTGAACTTCTAATCAAAATCTTCAGGATCACTGGAAACTTCCAGGCAAGTGTGTTGGGGCAGGTTGGCATAAAACTCTGCCCGATGTTGAAACTTAAAGGGTTAGTTCACCCAAAAAGGTAAATTAGCCTGTGTTTTACTCGCCCTCAAAGCATCCTAAGTGTAAAGGACTTTCTTCCTTCAGACAAATCGAAACGGAGTTATATAAAAGCCTTACAATGGGGGAAAGCGGGTGTTTGTTGTCAACAGTTCAAGATGTGAAATAAAGTATGCGCATCTTTAATAAAACATGCCTCACACGGCTTCGGGGGGTGAATAAAGGCCTCCTGTAGCGAATCCATGTGTTTTTGTAAGATAAATATCCATATTTCAAACGTAATAAACACTTTTTTTCTCACTTCTGCTGACTGTCGTACTTGGAAGTTGTTCCAGCGGATGAGGTAGGATGTCGGCGTTGTTTGATTAGGCAATTAACGCAGAGAGAGAACAAAACAAAATGCCGGTCATTAATTAGAAGCACAAAAACAAGGATTTGTACAGAAAAATGTTGGAGGATTTCGATGTAAGCCAAAAGAGACTGGTTTTCCTTTGCTAAAGTAAGGAAACTTTGTTTCCTTTGCTCCTGCATATCTCAGAGGCACGCGCGGCGCCTATGTCCTACGTCATCCGCAGGAACAGCTTCCAAGTACCACAGTCAGCGGAAGTGAGAAAAAAGTGTTTATTACGTTTGAAATATGGAGACACATATCTGAGGAAAAATGCATTGTTGGTCAGCGCCACCTAGTGTGCAGGCGTGAATTAGCAGAAGGAGATCATTCGTTGCGCACTCGGTGTGAAAGCAACGTTCGTCTGCAATTTGTCTCACTTTTTCACATTAGGGCCTTTCGCACTGCTTTAGTTCCAGAACTAAAATTACAGTTCTAAAGTACTTTTGTGGAACTATTTCCCAGTACCATTTAAAGGGTTGCATTCGCACCGACAGTGAGTACTAAGAAGTGACGTAAGCCGGGCGACAGCGACGTTATTTGCACGCGGCGTTCAGCAACGTAAACCAAGAAGAACAATGTTATCAACAGGAGGATGGAGGATGCTGTGATCGGAGCTGTGTTTTTGTTGTGTCTCGCGGGTTTCACAATAATGGACATGGAATTTTGACATACGTCAAGCGATTGAAAGAACGGAAAGGAGGACTAAGAATCTCCAATGACAATTTGTGGTGTTACATTTCACTGAGGCTGATAGAAACACAAAACACCGTAGACAAAGTCTTCAGGTAAATGGCATTTATAAATGCTCTCAGTATGATACAATGTTTACACAGTGTTTTAAATCATGGCGGGTGAGGGTGTTTTCGTACGGGTTTAGCCAATCAGCGTTACGTCATGGATAGTTCCTTGTTTTAGACCCTACTCTGAAATAGGAGCTAATTTAGTTCCTCCAAACGGAGTTCCTGGAACTAAAACTGTTCCTAGTTCCCACGGTGCAAAAACGCCAAAAAGTGGGTAGTTGAAAAGGTTCCTGCGGTGCAAAATGCGCTCCGTGTGAAACGGCCTTAAGGCTTGGAGGGGCCAGGACAATTTTTAATATAACTCCGATTGGATTCGTCTGAAAGAAGAAAGTCATATGCAACTAGGATGCTTTGAGGGTGAGTAAAACACAGGCTAATTTTAATTTTTGGGTGAACTAACCCTTTAAGGAGCAGGACTGTACATCCCCATTCTAGGAAATGGCAAATGTTGTGGCAGGATTGGCAATAGGCAAATTAGTTATTTTTATATTCAGTAATGCCACTCAACCACTCTTTTCCCACTCTAGGCTATCATCACTCATAGTTACAACGCTGGAATCCTTCTCTCCTCGGAAAACAGTCGCTCTTTCTCAGCCCCGGTATTGAGCCTAGATAAAAGACACCACTGGCGGGGTATCCACACCTCATCCGCGTCACTCGTGCTTCAAACGAAACCAGAGAGGTCCATTAGCCCCGAGAGCAATGATAGCATATCGGAAGAACTCAACCATTTCAAGCCTATTGTCTGCTCGCCGTGCACTCCACCCAAAAGGTTGCCCGATGGGCGACTCTTGGAGCCTACGATCGTGAAGTCAACCCCTAGGAACTTGACACGCACTCTGCAAAAGTCCACAAGCTATGAGGCCAGCCCGACCATCTTGCAGAAGTGGAAGCAGATTGAAGTTGATCGTCAGTGCATCAAGGTGACCTCAAAAGGTACAGTCACGAGTCCGATCGCAGAGGATCTAAGCCTTAAACTGAGTCCCGTTGAAGAACAGGACAGCCGACTCTGCAGCTGTGCTGTAGCCAAGGACAGCTCGCAGGATCATCAGTGCATTTGTGATTCAAGTGCTAAGGATCGGAAGGATAAACCTGTAATCTGTAATAAACGGCGGCTTGTATTTGATCAGTGTAACAAAGAGGAAGGTACACAGCCTGCTAGCATTCACATCAGGTCGACAACTCAAACCATCGCAGATACTTTATCCGCAAAAAGGCGTAGCAGATGTGAAGAACTCTGTGAGCCCACAGAAATTTGTGAAGCGATGCTTAATAAACACGCTGCACACTGTAATCAGGGTACGAAAGACCCCGAGAACTTCATAAATGAGCCTAACACCAGGAGCTGTGTCCTTAACAGACCTACCTCAAGAAGGGGCAAGAAGAGAAGCCAAAAAACAAAACATTTGGAAGACACTCTACAGACAAAAATGTCCCGGACAGGTGCTTATGACAGGCTTGATGATATGATTGTCCAGCGAATGAATCAGGAAAAGGAGGACCGAGAACTGGCACTAAAGCTACAAAGACAGTTTGACAGAGAATGTCAAAAAGTGGACAGACACAAAATGAGTCGTAACAAATACGAACTCCGGTCCTGGGCTACAAATGATGGGATGGTAGGACACAATACACGCAGATCAGGAAGAATCTCCAAAAGAAACGAGCACTTTAACTACAGCTGTTAAAGGGACCTCCGGTTATGGTAGTGTTTTATTGTAATGATTTGTTGCAGTCACAAACATTTTCTTTGAGGCACCACAGAGGCTTTCTAACATCTGGATTAGTATTGCAAGATAAGGTATTTACTTTTCATCCAAAGCAACTTGCATTAAGTCCACCTAGAGCAGAGGTGGCCAATCCTGGTCCTGGAGATCTTAAAAACTTCAGCTTAAACCCTGATCAAACACAACTGAACCAGCTATTTAAGATCTTCATGAGCATTAGATAATTACAGACAGGTTTGTTGACTCAGGGTTGGATCTGAACTCTGCAGGTAGGTCTCCAGGAACAGGATTGGGCACCCCTGTCCTAGACCAAGCTGGGGTTAAGTGCCTTTGCTTGGGGCAAAATGGTGGTAGGACAAGTTTGGACTCTCAGTAACTTTCCCATGTATGGGGATCTGGATTTGAAGCTGCAGTGTTTTGTTTCAAGCTCTGGTACTGTTAAACTGGCTTCTACTACTCAAAAAGAGAGGAAACGATGTATATGTTGTTTGGGGGAAGAAAAACATGCAGAATTATTTATAAGGCTTTTTAGTACTTCAAGCCAGTGACGACAGTACTCCAATATCTTTGTGCTCATCACAATCACAATTGCTCCTCAAGAAGTTTGTTTGCATGTTTAAAGGTTATCATAGGACATTTGTTGAAACTGAAGGTGTTTTGTACAAAACTGTAGCATAACTCTTTTTCTTTTGCATTTCCCGTGTTTCCAGTGGCTTTGAAAGATTTCTCTTGACATATCCATCTATCAGACAACTCGTACACACACACACACACACACACACACACATATATATATATATATATATATATATATATATATATATATATATATATATATATATATATATATATATATATATATATATAATTTTTATTTTTTTTATTTTTTTGTGAACAATTTACGCGGAAATTAGTAAAAATTGTAGATTTAGGCCAGAAAACTACTCGACACAAGTACATAGATGCAAATGCTTGCTCAACAATTTGCAAGACCGCAGTCTTATTGAAAGTAATCTGTTTACTTTGTTCTTGTTTTACTGTGGTGGAAACAAACCTCAGTACTCAAGGCAGTGATAGAATTGCCTTCAAATATTTGTGCCATTAACCAAAATGTATTTTTTAGCTGACTAGTTATGAATATGTTGGCCAAAATACACTCTTAAAAATAAAGGTGCTTCACGATGCCATAGAAGAACATGTTTGTCTAAATGGTTCCATAAAGAACCTTTCTGTTTCACAAAAGGTTCTTTGTGGCGAATAAGGTTCTTCAGATTATAAAAATATAAGCAAGAGATGGTTCTTTAAATAACCTTTGACTGAATGGTTCTATTTGGAACCAAAACTGGTTCTTCTATGGCATCGCTTGAAGCACTTTATTTTTAAGTGTATACTTTGTTTTTTACGCGTACGGTGTACAATGCACGTGACGCAAATTCCACCATCAAAGTAGTACTCGCACCATCCAGTTTTTGTAATTTGTACATGCAAGTCACATGTGCAATGATTTGACTTTGCACTATTCAGTTGTTCCACAAGAAGCAACTGAATGCAACAACAACAGATGGTCCCATTGACAAGCGCTTGTGTGAGAGGGTTATGATAGAGCAGCAACTTTAGTTTAAAAGAGTACAAATTTAGAGTACAATATTTGTATCTATCATAACTTCTGGAGAAAAAATGGAGCAGATGCAGGACAAAGATGAAGCTTTTTGGAGCGCATGTGTCAAATGGAGTATACTTTGAAAGGCGTACACATCACGTACAAACACGAAGTATACTTTAATTTGGTCATCTGGCTATTTATATTTCATCTGAAAACAGTGATTGACTGTTGTACAACTCCAAAAGCAATTTAGTTACATCAAGGTAATAATTTGATTGGTTTACGAGGCACACCATGATCCAAGTTGACCGTTATGCTTTATTTTTTTAGCTGTGAAGATCGGTATCTCCCTGTACAGCAAGATCTGTGGTTACTGTGTTCATTTACTCACCTTCCAAACCTGTATGAATGTCTTTGTTCTGCTGAACACAAAGGAAGATATTGTGAAGAATGTGGGAAACAGAGCAGTTCAGGGGCACCATTGACTTCCATAGTATTTTAATTTTTAATTTTTTCCTACTATGGAAGTCAATGGTGCCCCAAAACAGCCTGGTTACAAATATCTTCCTATGTGTTCGGCAGAACAAAGATGTTCATACAGGTTTGGAACTACTTGAGGGTGAGTAAATGATGACAGAATTTTCATTTTTGGGTGAACTATGCCTTTAAGGAGTGTGCGTTGATGTAGGCTATTTACAGAAGGGCCAAAGGAAAATAAACCTCAAGGAAGTTGGCAAGTAGTTCACCATAGAAACTCCATTGAAGATAACTGATTATTCCTGTGCCTGCTAGCACCCCTTGTGGCCGTGCAAAGAATGCAACACATACTTGTGTTGCAGGCAGTACAAATTTTGTTACACACTTCATTGTGTAAAATCAAACTTGAGTAGCAAGAGTTTGCATTTGCATATTTGTGTAGAGTATGTTTTAAGCCTAACTGTGCTAATATGTTTCACACTATTAAATAAAATATCTATAAAATGGTTTTTAAAATGCTAAAAGGCATTGTGTAACAGTGTTGACATAGTTAATATTTCTAAAGAAATCTGATTGTTTTATTTGTCTTTATTTATAGATTTATTTTCTATCTCAAGTGTTTTGACACTCTCCAAACTGTAATCTTAATTTGGACACTTCTTCAAAATATATAACACCACCACAACAAATCTAGCGTGCTCTCACAAGCAAAACCAGTATGAGAATTAGCTTTAAGACATTGGTTTTCTGTCTTTGTATTTTATTCACGTTTCACTTTTAGCTTGATGTTCACAGTACTCTTAAGGGCTACTTTCATTTCAGAACTGTATCTATTAAGTTTTGATTACTAGAAAGATCTATTTTGTGACTTGTGTCTGCCAAGAAAGCTTTAATGTTACTTTTGCTGAAAAATGACACATTCAGTTGGACCACATGTAAATGCACATACATTTAATCCTGTCTACCTTTGACCTTGATCTTTTTTTTATTACAAACAGATTTATTTCTATACTGTAGACTTCTTTGTAATGTGCCAACATGTCTGAGGAAATCTTTCCTTTGTGTGTGTGTGTGTTTTTCTTTTTTAAATGTAGGTAATTTAAGTTATATACAATTCTGTAGGCTACCAGATGTACTATTGGAGAAGATAAAATAGATTTGTATGCATTACTGTACTATTTTGGAAATATGACTCTCTTATATTGATACTGATGCAAAGATGTTAATAGGAACTGTTTCTGACGGGCTTTCAAAGCACTTGGATTGTCTTCCATTGAAAGGTATCGCTGGATTTGAAAGAAAATGTTGCATATGTTTGGATTCTGTGGAGATGTAAAGCACATTATATTTATTTGAACAGTACTTTGTAATAATGTCATCTTTTTAAATATTGCATTTAAAAAAAACAACAAAAAAACAGGATTTTCTTGTTTTAGTCAACGAAACACTATGATCATCATAACTGACTTGACAAGAATGAAAAATGTAGCATTCATTCAGAATTTACAAATATACGTTTTTGTGTTTTCAAAAGTATTTTAAGATTTTTTTGTTTTATTACACAACTTATTAGATGCTCAGGAGGGTTATATATATATATATATATATATCACTGTCTTTAATTATACATGCCTTGCTCCCTTATGACAGACATTTAGTCTTTTCTAAAGGTATTCACTGTCAACTTTTTTTTTTCTTCACTTGATACGTTTGCCAATCATTCTTTTCATATTTTGTCATGTTTACCATGAAGGAATTCATTTAAGAAAATCAAGATAATAAAAAAAATCTAATTAATAAAGTAAAATAAGAGTTAAATGTGAATTAGAGGTCTTGGCCTTTATTTCATAGCTTGACAAATATACCTCTGCATATTCTCTGCAAAGAAAGGTGCTAAATGTAGGCAACCTGAATGAAATAGCTCTCTATAGGTATATTATCTTGGTGGAAACCCTGGATCAGCCTGGGCTTGGTGACTGTGGGACACAAACCCTGGGGATTCAAAAAGTGAAACGGATAAATCTTTTTTTTTTTTTTTTTGAGGTTTTACCAAATGTGACCCTGGAGCACAAAACCAGTCTTAGGTCGCGGGGGTATATTTGTAGAAATAGCCAACAATACACTGTATGGGTCAAATTTTTCTTTTATGCCAAAAATCATTAGGATATTAAGTAAAGATCATGTTTCATGAAGATATTTTGTACATTTCTTACTGTAAATATATCAAAACTTAATTTTTGATTAGTAATATGCATTGCTAAGAACTTCATTTGGACAACTTTAAAGGCGATTTTCTCAATATTTAGATTTTTTTTTGCACTCTCAGATTCCAGATTTTCAAATAGTTGTATCTCAGACAAATATTATCCGATCATAACAAACCATACACCAATGGAAAGATTATTTATTCTCAGTTTATATATAAAATTACACTTAAGACTGGTTTTGTGGTCCAGGGTTACTCTTCTGATAAAGCAAAGCTTTAAGACCATAGACTGTAAAATATATAAAAATATTTGATCACTGTCTTGCAGCAAAGGGCTTTTTCTAACTATAATGTATGTAACGTTGTGGATGTTGATGTACAAGTGACTTGGACTTGCATCTCAGCAAATTAAAATGACCCTTTATAACAAAAGGAGGCTGATTTACACGGACTAATAGCATGCATATGATATATTTCTTCAAAAGATTGTAATAACATGATTGCAACCACCAAATAACACAAAAATTCACAGGTTTAATTTTCGAACATAAGAATAGCCGTTCTTACCGCAGAGGGGTAACGTCATCGCGTCTAGCCAATCAAAGAGCTCATCCTTGCCTCTTAATCCCGCCCTCAAGGCGCTCTGTTTCAGATCGATTTCTATTGGACGGTTTTTGTGTGATTTTAGCCAATCACACTCACCCAAGTCACAGCAAATGAACAGGAAGAAAAGATGGCGGCGAGGAACGGAAAGAATGGTCTACTAGAAAAAGTAAGAAATCTTTATTGTATGTCGCGTTTTTAGAGATACGTTTATATATGCGCAGCCATCCTTAGAGCCCAATAGAAATGTGTTATTTTATATATGTTTCATGTTTTGTACCCGTTACTCGGATTGTTGATGCGGCCGTCGCTCTTGTTTGGCCAAAGCGTTAACTTGTACGTCATTCAATGTGCATTTGTATAGTATTAAATGCATATCAAAACTTTTTAATTTGGTTTACGTGTGTAGATACAGAAGATTGCACAACACTGAGTCGCGCTCATCTTCAGCGTCAGACGCAAGCATATGGCGTTAAAACTCTGCTTTATCTGCGGCTAGTGACTATATTTAATGTGATCAGAAACCCACACGCTCACACAAGCGGGTTTAAATAAAACACTTCATGCATTTCAATGCACAAGCTTTAAAAAAAAAAACATTTAGGATAAAATGCCAAGGAAAAATTCTGACAGTTATCATTTAAACGGAAATCTATATTGCATGCACTTTTATGCAAGTTTTACAAATATTAAAAATATTTACTTGTTGCAAATGTTTTCTAACTAAACTAGTTGTTAATGTGTTGTAACATCGTCAATAATACTGGTTTTAGTTTCACAAAAACCCCAAAACAGTACCTTTTAGAGTCTGACGTGGCTGAAAGGAATGGCTTTCTGATGTTAGATGACATGTTTTTGTTCACTCATTTGGTGAAGGATTCATTGAACTGATAACTTGTTAATAACACAGCACAAGTCTTTTTGAGGGATTCATTAAAAGAATCATGCTACACTAGTTGCAAGCGTATGTTTCGGGGTCAAGACCCTGCAATAGAAAGATGCATTGTCTTAGCATTTGTATATCATCACATCCGCTTCAAACTGATAACTGTAATTTACTTTATGCCTGCGACTTTAGCAGCAGCCCAAACTATGTTTAGTTTGCATTCCTATCTTTTCTGCAAATATGAAAGTAATTTGGGTTTGACAGTGAGATCTAAAATCGTGTGCATCTTCATTAATTCCTTGATTTCAGTGGAGGATTGATGAAAAGCCAGTCAAGATCGACAAATGGGATGGTGCCGCGGTGAAGAACTCTCTAGATGATGCAGCTAAGAAGGTGTGTGTTTCTATATAAAACTATGGTCGAATAAATTATTATAATGCATTTATTTTTATCAAAACATGATAAAAACAGTAATATTGTGAAATTATTGAAAATATTTACTCCAGTCTTCAGTGTCACATGATCCTTCAGAGATATATTATGTTATATAAATTCGGTGCATCCCTAATTCTGATCTCACCTGTATGTGGGTGGATATATTTATCATCTGGTTTATTTGCATATATTTTTGTTATATTAGATGAGTTTTAAATGAATGACGTTTCTGTTTCAACCATAGGTTCTGATAGAAAAATATGGCTACATTGAAAACTTCAACTTAGTCGATGGACGTCTGTTCATTTGCACAATCTCCTGCCTTTTCGCCATTGTAGCTTTAATTTGGGATTACCTGCACCCATTCCCAGAGTCCAAGCCTGTGTTGGCCTGCTGTGTGGTTTCATATCCTTCTCAGAGCAAACTCCAAACAGAATGGAGATGACATTTTGCATTGGAGGTTTGATAGTGTAAATGAACATAAATTTAGCAGTGCTTCAGTTCTTATCCTTAACAGATCCACACATACTTCATAATGATGGGGATTTTGACCCTCTACACCTCTTACAACGAGAAGAACATCTTCCTCGTGGCCATGCAGAAGGACCCAGCTGGCATGGACCCGGCTCACATCTGGCAGCTCTCCTCCAGCCTAAAAAGGTGGGTTTTTTAAATTAATTTCTCCTTTCATTTATTAGAGGGATAGTTCACCCAAAAATGAAAATTCTGTCATTAATTACTCACCCTCATGTCGACCTTTGTTCATCTTCGGAAACACAAATTAAGGTATTTTTGATGAATCCGAGAGCTTTCTGACCCTCCCATAGACAGCAACACAACTGCAACGTTCCCAGAAATTGATAAAATAGTCCATGTGACCTCAGTGATTCAGCCATAATTTTCTGATCCCACGAGAATACTTTTTGTGCAACTTTATTCAACAATTCTTCTCCTCCTCATCCCGTCTGCAGCAGTGCGCCACCATTGTGGAGAGAATCAGGACGTGCTGCGCGTGTTACATAAGCATTATTTATAAACTTTAATGTTCGATGGGATTAATCACAATTAATGTTTTAATCGATTGAAAATTCTTAGCAATAATTTGCAATAGTTTTATTTTTGTAATTATAATACAATTACTTTTGCTCTCAAACAGTTTTATTTGATTGAAAAAAAGATATAGGTAATTCGATTGGAGCTGTCACTAAAGATTATTTTGGTAATTGGTCGATAATTAGGTTGATTTTAATATAATTGTATATTTTTTGGTAGTAAAAAAGGGAAAAATGGCCTTGAAATTACTAATAATACATATATAATGAGAACAAAACTGTTAAAATGTATTATAAACAATAGAGCTAACGTACATTATGAATTATAACAAATGCCTGCAGGGGGCGCCAATGGCCAGAGAACAGTTTTTATATTTTACTGCGCAATCTAATCCTTGTTTAATATTGGCTAAACATCATTTAATTAAAATGGCCACATAATCCTTAATATTTAGCTAATTTCTTTACGACAGGAAAGCTACAGCCATTTCTTGACTATGTGGACATCAAAATGTGTAAACTGAGAGCGAGGCTTGAAACTTGTGTTTTATGGATTCTCGTCCTTGGAACGTGCCACTTCTGGTATTTTGCCGGTTCGAGCAAAATGAAATCGAGGATTTTTTACAATCAAATACTTGAATAGAATTGAGGAATCGTTGCAGCCCTAAATTCCATACAAAAATCGTTCCAGAAGCGATGGAGTAAAGCTGTCACAAAGCAACACTGTGTCGTATCGTAATTCCTTTTTAAACCAATTTATTTGACTCGGTAATGCAATGAACCATTTGTAAAAGCAGTCATTTGCTTTGTTTCTAAATGAATCAAACCGTTTGAACAAATAGTTTGAATGAATGATTCAACGAGTCAGTCATTAAGACAGGGTAGTGCTGCCACCTACTGGCCATGGCACCAACATTAAAACACTCCCAATATTGCCTACATTGATCTAAAATAACAAGATTTAATTTTTTGCCAGTATTGCACAGCGTTAGGCATAGGCATAAATGTTAAACTTGTGTATTGTACAAAGCAGAGAGAGAGAGAAAAAAACATACCGAAGTGTAATTTTTCTTAAATTGGTTGCAACTAACGGACTTGTTTCCATTAGGTTTGATGACCAGTATACGTTAAGAATTAGTTTCACTGATGGGAAAACCAAGCAGTCGAGGGAGATGGAGTTTACCAAGTCAGTCGGGACGTTCTTCGATGAGAACGGGACGCTGGTGATGGACCAATATGAGAAATATGTCTCAAAGCTTCATGACACACTGGCTACAGACAAGAAGACAAAGTAACGTTTAGTAGAAAGTGACGGCGCCGGCCGTCAGCAACCCAGCACACGCAGTAACGGTGGCTTTAGTGGGACAAAACACGTTATTCAGGCTAGTCAGTGTTATCAGAGTTTAACTCACAGCTGTAACATTACATAAGGTCAACTGTTTTTTTATTATTGCTTCTGTTAAAGAAATGGTCCAGTTTTTTTTGTTAACTCTTTTTAGTTTTGTTTTTTAGTGTAACTTTAATTTGGTGTTTCAATTTAATGCTCTTATTAAAAATCCAGACATTTCTACAACAAGCATAGATAAGAGTGTTCTACAATATCATTAGATTTTAGTTAAATTTAAACGCTCACTTTAAAGAAATAGTTCACCCAAATATGAAAATTTGGTCAATTTTTTTTCTTTTTTTTGTTGTTGTTTTTCCCTCATAATCACGAGCAGTTCCCATAAAGTTTTTAGGTGTTGGGAGGATATTTATATTTTCATAAAGCAGATTAAGTCACTCGTGTTTTTGGAGGTGACATACATTAGTTTTCCCGTATTTCATGACGTCTTGTGAAGATGTGTATATCTATATTTTGTCCCGAGCCTTATTAAATCTTTTTTCAATCTGCACTTTTTTTTTTTTATATATTCTGAATTTTACTTGTTTAGTCTTTGAGTGACAGTGACAAGCAAAAAAGTGACTGTCCATCTGTTGGTTGTCCCTTTGTTGATACTTTTTGTGTTCGGTCATTTAAGCTTAAACCAGGGATAATTGTTTTATGTTCCCTTTTTTTATTTTTTTTTTTAGCATTGGATCAGTTTTGACCTGTTTTCACACTTAGGAGTGAATGGACCTTAAATGTCTGGTTTTCTTTCTGTGTTCTGTCAACAAAAAATTTCAAGTAGATTATCTATAATTTATTTTGAAAGAACAGTACATCTGGATGCAGTTTGTTTCTCCACATTGTGAAATATTAGGCTTGCTAAATTCAGCAAAGGACACCTAGCATTTTTGTCTAATGATATTCAGCTTTAGCTACTCGTATTGTATGTGCCTGCTATCAAACAAGAAAAAAATTACAAAATAAAGTGATAAGGCATTTTTACATTTCTGTTCTGATGTCAATATTTTATTTTAGTAACTTTTTCCAGATCTGATTGATTCTTTTTTTGGATCCTTTACTCATTTTCCAGTTAGAAATTCTGATTGAATATTTACATGACAAGATTATTGCTATATTAGTCACCATTATAAAAAATAGGAATGCACCGTGTACACCATTTCAACATTTAGTTTAAGAACAAACATAATGTCCGCACACTGAATTGACTGCTCCATTTAAAAAAAAAAAAAAAAAAAAAAAAAATTATTTATTGCAACGCTTCGACCATCAAAACATGGTCAAAACATTGCAATACAGAAAAAATAAATAAATACGGAGCAGTCAATTCAGTGTGAGGACATTACGTTTGTTCTTTAGCTATAATTTGAATTATTTTGTGTTCTGCACCTGAGCCCTATTTGTGTTTGTGGGATGTGCGCAACTTTCTTACACTTTGACTTTTGAATATAGCACCATATTCCCATAAAATCCTATTTTTGTTTATTTTTCGAGCTCAGAATTAATATAAATAAATACGTTCTTACAATCAACTGCAAACACATTCAGATGTGCCTCCATCCACTCAACAACCGAAAAATCGAACCGATTTTTAGCATAGGCCTTGTGTACTCTGAAAGTGAGTCTGTGCCCTAGACATTATTGTGACGGCGGAGCCTGTGTAAACAGATCTGTGGGGGTTTGTTCCATTGTGCTTCTAACACGCTGACCGACTCGCACATGCACAGATGGAAAGTGGTCCTGCACGTGCCTCTAAAACACTGCATTAGTCACACTCCACCTTTGAACTAGGTGGAAATATATTTTAGATTTGTGTTTTAAATCTGAATATGGCTGATTTCAATGTCCCACACATTAAACAATACACATTAGGCTACTTTTTAAATGAAATAGTCAGACAAACAGTTTACCTTTCAAGGTTTTTTTTTTTTTCGCTGGTCATACTTTTTAAATGGCTTAACATAACATGAGGGTCTATGGAAGGCCATTTCTGCCAATGAATAAAACAAATTTTGACTTTTTTCTTGCGTTTACATGTCAGCTGTGACCTTTTTCTCACAGTTGTGAGTTTGCATCTCGCAGTTCTGACAGAATTGTGCGATATAAACTCATAATTGTGAGTTACAAAGTCAGAATTGCAAGATATTGACGCAAGTCTGATTTTGTTCCTCAGAATTTACAGATATATCGCAATTCAGACTGCATACACGCAGTTGAAAATATAATTGTAAACTATTTTTATCAGAATTGGACTTGCACTTCTAACTCACAATTGCAATATTTCACAATTCTGAGAAAAGAAGTCAGAGTTGCGGAATATAATCACGCAATTGTGATAAAAAGTCGGAATCTTTCATCTCGCACTTTTGACATAACATGCAATTCTGAGAAGAAAAAAAAAGTTGCACATTTATTGACATTCTGAAGAAAAACTGTGTATATTTCTTTAATAGTTCATTTTATTTAATTGAAATAGCAAAAACAAAAAATGACAACACAAAGCATTCAGCAATCCAGCTGACCGAACTGCTAAAAAAGACATCAAACTTGCATTTGCTCTCTGTGTGTTGGATGGGATTGTTTGCTAGCTGTCACTAGATAGGCCTATGTAGGTCAGTGAACTTTTGTTGCTCAATGCAGGTCATACCCTGAAAACCAAAGCTGAGCGGCTTTCTCCATTAATCCAATTAGAGCAAATAGCAAACACACTACTGCATGGATAAAGCGACCAGTCTAATAATAGACAATAGATCAATCTATTTTGAGTACGTACTGGCTGATCCTTTTGACAATCAAAATGTATATCTTATTAGCTGCAACTTAGTGTTATATCAGGTGATGGTTTAACTGAGGTGCTGACAGAAGAGTGCAAACTTTTGGTGACATTTTGCAGCAGAAATCATTCTACAGGTATTTACCGCATTTACCAAAAACCAGTCAGGATTTCTGCAGGATCAGGAGTTTTGCATGAGTGGATTAACACGATTTCACCTCGGTTACCAACAGAAAACTGCTTGCTTTGAAACTGGTTTTGTGCATTTCCACATTATGGACCATTTTGCATGCAAAATTTGGCTAGTGTGACCGCACCTTTATGCTAACATTCGTAAATCAACACAGCATTTCTAATGTTCTGTGAAAGAAGGGGTTCTGCACGCCGTCTTGGGAAACAGGAGCTTCTTCGTAAAGGTTAAAATCGCAAAGCACAGCACCTAAAAAAGAATAAATATAATGTTTAGAATCAAATATTAAATTGAGAAGAAAAATATTTTAAGATTTACTTACAAATCATTGTATAATGTAATTTACAGCATGCAATTAACATCAAAATCTAAGCAATGACGTCCACTGAGGAACATTTGAGTACCTGTATCTTCGAGGGCAACCATGGTAGCCAATCATGTACTCCTGCGCATAGCAGTGCTTCCTGCACAGCCCTCGATATCCACAAGTCCAGCGCTGCACATCTGTGTCGTCAGCTTTCAGGAAAAGATCAAACATAAGCAAAGCCACAACCCATATTGCCCAGCAGTCATAACTGTAGTGTTAGTAAATAATGTCATTAATAAACAAATGCACATCAGCACATTGTGCACATGCAGCTGTACCTTCACCCGCTGTCAGCAGCAGCAGAGTTATGATAATCAGTCCCAGTGCCCTCATGTTGTAGCTCATAGCATCTCTGGCCAGACGGCTGACGGCGCTCACATTTATATTGTACAGCAGCTCTGGCGGAGGGGAGGGAGGGTGGCTGTGGGCCCAGTCAGTGCTACTGTAAATAACATAGTTTTCATTCCACTGATGAATATGTGTCTGCATTCTCTGTCTAATCACAGCACGTTTTGAAAAGATCCCGGTTTACCCATAATTTAAAGCTTGTCTGCTGTTTCATAACGTGTTATGCCTGTTGTATAAGCATGCAAAGAAATAAATAATATTCGTATTAAATGTAAAAACTGCTTTTGTTGGTTTATAATAATCTGATCTTAAATGTGATAGTTCAAAATTGAAATTAGAAAAACTTTAGCCTTAAAAAAAAAAAAAAGTATAGGCTGCTTATGCCATGCATGTGATGTAACGCTGCATTGTGGGTGCAGGTTTTTCTTTCAGTACTATATACACATGAGCTGTTAGCATAGTCAATGTCAATTTTGTTTTAGGAAGTGTTTTATACCTACCTCGATCACACTATTTCACAAAAGTACAGATGGTAAAATTAATATATATTTTAGAGCTACATTTAGATGTATAAATGCTACATTTATTTATTTAGTTACTTTATTAATTTATTAGAACTACTATAATTGATGGATGTGTATCAGTTGGTTATAATGGTTTATTTATTGGATTTGTAACAGAATTTATTTTTTTCTTTCTACTTGATATGCATTGTTTTGTACAAGTTATGGGACATTTTACGCTAAGACCCGATCAGAATCACTGCTGATAGGAATAGCATTGTTAACCTAAAAATGTAGACCGCACCATTATGTTTAGAATGACCTGATTTCACACTTATATGTGTGTTTCTGCAGTGGAAACTCATTGATAAACAGATAGTTGTGGAACTGCGTACAGCCAGGAATGCTGTCAGCAAAAATGCACTATTCAGGACCCACTGCATCGGCAACAGCAGCTCACATGCAGTACCTTGTGACTGGGACACACACACACACACACACACACACACAGTCTGAAAAAGTGTTGGGTAAAGAACCTTACCATACATATGTATGTATGATTTATTTGTTCATTTATTTTAATAATAATAATAATAGTAGTAGTAGAATATATTCTGACAATAAAATGGGTATACATTTAAATGAGTACGATTATGGCTGTTCATTTCTCTGCCAATAAAATGTAATTTTCAGTAATCAGCCACCAGAGGGAGTGGGTGAATTAAACCAGTTCTGCATGCTTTATTGATAGAATAAAAAGTTGAGCAGTGCATTGGCTATATTTCATTTCTGTTAAGGCTCTCAACTATTTACAATATCATATATTAGCTCTATATTAGGCGATGCATAATAAATAATGTAGAATTCATTTTAATAAACATTTTGATTTAATGCATGCTACATATAATAGACTACTAGCTGTATATGGACTGTGCATTTGAATTGTAGCTTATAGTCCAAATATAGTTGCACGTGACATTAGTCACTTGTTCTGTGCGTGGCGTCTCGCGTCACGTTTTATCAAAAACAGTACATCTTTTTTTTTTAAACACGCCTGGCAGACCTCTCCGGTGCGTTCCGTTTTGTCGCAGAAACGCGTCGCGTCGCGTGTGTATCGCTGCTGTGACGTCACCCTCTAAACACGGAGCGCAGGTAGGTCGCGTGTAAACAATAACAGAGGCGAGGAGCGCGAGGAGAGCTCAGGACCAAACAGATGCTACATCTCTCTGCACCGGACACAACCGGAGTTTGTCGCAGCACGTTTGACAGGAATGGCGTGTCTTATGGCAGCCTTTTCAGTCAACAATACTACAGTGACCAACTCCATCATAATGGTAAGATTATGTTTCAGCTTGTTTTTAAACATTTTTTATTTAATAATCAGATTTCATATTTTTTAAACATATTCTTAATAAGCTGGATATAAATGCTTCAGTGGTATGTACTTATCTGTTGTCATAGACTGCATGACTTATTGCAAATGCACAATTCTTAGTTTGCAAAATCAATATTTCCCTCAAAATGTAATGCTAGGACTAAATTTGCTCAAATTGAATAAATTATTAAAATTTCACGTGATGATGTGGATTTTAATATCCTTTTATATTACATCATACAGTTTTAATATGAAAAACACTAAACTGACATTTGGGCAGTACTGTTTTCCCAGAGCTTAGAATAAGCTTTGTCCGATAGTAACCTCATCTGTCTTCTGTGGCCAGAGGGAGACGGATTAGGTCGCCTCTCTTTATATTTAGCATGCGTTTCACTGATGAACTATTAATATAGGCTACTATACCTTCTTCAAATCTGCAACCTTAACACGTGTTTCATTAAACAATCAAGTGCATATACTGGTTAAATTGATGCATGGAGTTCTGTTACAAAAATACTGTCTCATGTTACAGCTGTGATGTTATTAGAGAGCAATAACATGGTCATTTGATGGTAATGTACTTCAAAATATACCATGGAAATATTGTTGTACACCACAAAAATGGTTTGGCCAAGAAATACCGTGGTTAAACCACTGTGCTTACAATGATATTATGAGAGGAATCATTTATAGGTATAAAAGTATTAAAATACAGAAGTCTCTTATACTCATCAAGCCTGCATTTATTTAATCAAAAAACACTAATATTGTGAAATATTATTGCTATTTTAAGTAATGGTTTTCTATTTTAATATACTTTAAAATATAATTTATTGCTGTTGTATTTTCATCAGCCATTTTCTTCTTCTTTTTGTTTTGTGATAGTAAATAGTTTTAGAAAATATATTTTGTATATATGCTGTTATTTTTTTTTTTTCAAAAAAAAAAAAGTGTTATTTTTTCAAAGAATCGTGAAAAATTTTCACAGGTTCAGTCAATCAAATAAATAAATAAGCAGCATAACTGTTTCCAACACTGATTATAAATCAGCATATTAGAATGATTTCTGAAGGATCATGTGACACATAGACTGTAGCAATGATGCTGAAAAATCAGCTTTATCACAGGAATGAATTATAGTTTATTAATAGAACTATTATCTTGAATTGTTATAATATTTAAAAATATTATTGTTTTTACTGTATTTTTGATTAAATAAATGCAGCCTTGATGGGCATAAGAGACAATAAAATAAATAAATCTTACTGATCCCAAACCTTTAAATAGTATTTATATAATAATATGTAACAGCATACTATTTTATATTATCTGCAATTATTTATTCAGTACTCAGTCATCTTTTTGTGGTGTACACTTTTTCTGTGTGACTTCTGATAAAAATCTTTGATGTCTTCTGAACATCTCAAGTTTGTCAGCAGAGAGCTCCGTACAAACTCCTCAGGTCTTTTCCCTCTGGGTTGCAGTGTGTTACATAAGCGCTCTGTCTGTCCTCCCTCAGAATACAAATGGACCTCCCGATCTCATGCTAGACCCCAGAACCGTGTGCGTGTCCATTGATGAGCTGATGTCCAGTCACGTCGGGAGTCAGCAGATGCCGCTGTTACAGGGACACCTGAAGAAAGTAGAGAACAATCTGACCGAGGCCCAGCGCTTTTCCTATCTCCCCCGCAGACCCGCAGTCAACATCCAATTCAAAGATCTCTCGTACTCGGTTCCTGAAGGACCGTGGTGGAGAAAAAAAGGTAAGCTGTGACCTTCAGTCCTTGAAGCACTGTAAATGTCATTTGAATGTAAATATCAGAAAAGTAAAGAATTACTATTCAGGTTTTACTACAGAATTCAGATGAGTTCAGAGAGACCCTTGTGAATAAGAGCTGCACTTAATAGGACTGAATGTGCATTTGCAGATAACATGCAATTAAGTGTCCAAAAACATAATAATATGTTCCTAAGAACACTAAAATCCATCTTTTGTGGGATGCTTCCAAACGTAACAGTTATTTAGTGTGCTTTCTTTAAATGGATATGCAAATTCTGATCAAAACAACAAATAGCTGTTAGTGTTTAGCACTTAGTTTGGTTATTCTTATCACACATAGAAAGGTGTTTATCCTGACAGAGCAAAAGACTGTCATGAATGACTGAATGAAGAATGGATGGATGAATGAATTAATAAGTAAGTAAATAAATAAAATGTAAAAAAAATATATATATAAATTAGTAATTGAATGAATGAATGACTGAATGAATGCAAACTTCCAGATAAATCTAATGATTTCTGACTAGTCTTTAGAAAGCAAAATAAAACAAATGTTTAATCAATTTAATTTCATCATTGTGCCAGATGAAGACCTGGCTGGTTGAGATGTTGCACTGTTTTGGTAAATATTAGTGCTGTCAAACGATTAATTGTATCCAGAATAAAAGTTTTTGTGTATATTTATTATGTATATATAAAGACACACACATATAGTATATATTTTGAAAATATTTGCATGTATTTACATGTATATTTTTATATTCATATCATTTATATTATATGTAAATATATCTAGTATATTAACGTAACATATTTTTCTTAAATATATACATGCATGGGTGTGTATTTATATATGCATAATAAATATACACAGCGCACACAGCAGGGAGGAACAAGGAACACGGAGACGAGGATGTAACTCAAATAATATGTCTTTAATGGAGACATCACGGCAGGGCAGGACAAGGCAAGGCAAACACAGACATCAAACACTGGGGGTAATGAGTAGACCAGACGAAATCTAACAGAACAGACAGGACTAATATCCATTTTGTGGCTCTTTATAAATAAATGAATGATTGAATGAATTTCATGCTTAGTCAGGGAAATTTAGGAAATTGGTCTGAGAATTTTGTCATCATATGGCACTTTTGTAGTGGCCTAAATGATCTATTTTCCTTTTCCTTGGAAAAATCCTTACACAACAGTGTGCAGGTTGTGTATGACATGAGAGAAAATGTTTAATTTCTGGTTCAATTATTCCTTTGTCAGTTTGAACTTGTCATTGAAATTGTACTGCATTGTGAATAATTACGGTTTGAAATGTGGAAACTTTAGCCTGAAGTACAGAAGAAAGTTTCAATGAAACTTCAGTGCCACACTCCAGTGTCGCTTCGTGTCATGAAATATACATAAGTCCAGGTCCCATAGCCAACTGGCTCATCATTCTGGTGGCTCACTCATCGACTTTGGTTCAATCCTCTTAGATTGCCATCAGCTTTTTTGTCCTTCTCCAAAAAGAACAGCGTGCTCAACACACAGCCCTGCCTACATGTCATGCAATTAGCATTGGAAACAGCCAGCAAATGCTCTGGACTGGCAAACAGCCGGACATGGATAAAAGGATCTTGTCATGAAACGATCAGGGATAGAACCATGATGATGTCACATAGTGGAAGTATGGAGCAGATGTGGACAGGCTGATTTGATCCTGGTGTTTTGTGCCATTGCAGCGATCAAAGCTTTCAGAGCCTCGGGCTGAACAACGAGACTGAAGCATTTATGCAGCTGATGTGTTATTGTCAGCTGATGTGCTATGCTATGTCATTTGATGCAGCTAACTAGGTTAACAAAAACTTCTTATTGATAATGAATACGTATGCATTGAAATATAATTATGAATATTAAACATACGCTCTTTTATATGATGAAGAATCCAAATGCTATAAGGGCATCACAGTAAACTAAGTTTACATCTTCATGCAACTTGCATGCATCAACCATCAAACTTATATAAAGTGTTAATTTCAGAGTGAAATATCATGTTCAGCGCTAAAATGATGTAGGCTTGAACATTTTTTATTCACTGAGAATCAAGTTGGAAGTAATAGATTATTTGAGGGGAGTAGTTGAAAAATAAGAAATGTGCATTTAGTGTACTTCAAATCTTAAATGTGTGTGTGTGTGTGTGTGGTACAACCAGTTGAGGAGTACAAAGACAAGTGTGTCTTGCCTACAGTCAAGCATGGTGGTGGGAGTGTCATGGTCTAGGGCTGCATGAGTGCTGCCGGCACTGGGGAGCTACAGTTCATTGAGGGAACCATGAATGGCAACATGTACTGTGACATACTGAAGCAGAGTATGATCCCCTCCCTTCAGAGACTGGTCCGCAGGGCAGTATTCCAACTTGATAACAACCACTGCCTTGCTAAAGAAGCTAAGGGTAAAGGTGATGGACTGGCCAAGCATGTCTCCAGACCTAAACCCTATTGAGCATCTGTGGGGCATCCTCAAATGGAAGGTGGAGGAGTGCAAGGTCTCTAACATCCACCAGCTCCATGATGTCGTCATGGAGAAGTGGAAGAGGACTCCAGTGGCAACCTGTGAAGCTCTTGTGAACTCCATGTCCAAGAGGGTTAAGACAGTGCTGGAAAATAATGGTGGCCACACAAAATATTGACATTTTGGGCCCAATTTGGACATTTTCACTTAGGGGTGTACTCACTTTTGTGGCCAGCGGTTTAGAAATGAATGGCTGTGTGCTGAGTTATTTTGAGGGGACAGCAAATTTACACTGTTATACAAGCTGTACTCTCACTACTTTACACTGTAGCAAAGTGTCATTTCTTCAGTGTTGTCACATGAAAAGATATAATAAAATATTTACAAAAATGTAAAGGGTGTACTCACTTCTGTGAGATACTGTATATATAAACCTGTACTTGCAGGTAGTACAATATTAAAGAAATAAAAGGCCACTTAAGCATACTTAAAGGGAGTGCACTTTAATTGCTGTTTTAACACGTTTAAGTACATTTTTAAAATGTACACTTTGTTATATTACATCAAAATAGGGTCACTTATTTTGATATTTTGACTAACATGCTAAGGGACTGGTAAAGTACTTGCTAATAATTCATTTAAAATTAATATATTTTAAATGTACTAAATTTCAGCTTTATCATTTCAAATGTGTAATTGCAAATATATTTGAATGCATGTAATACAAGACTATATATACACTGTTTCAACCCAACTTTGGGTCAAATATGGACTAACCCAACTTTTGGGTTAAACATTTAATGTACAAATTCAAACCAAAAGCTGGGTTAGTCCATATTTGACCCAAAGTTGGGTTGAACCAGCCCAGACTTTTTAGAGTGTAGTATATTTTAATTTACCATAAATACTTATCAGTACATTCTGTAGTAAACTTTAAGACAATAAAAGTAAATAACGTTTTGGTGAAATATTTTGAGAAAGCCAAAGACCTGGAATTGAGTAGTAGCCTACTAAACAATATACTGTTTCCTACTATAAAATAAGAACTGTGCAACAATAAACATTTGTATTCTACATGTTTTCACATGTACTTATTATGTTTGTCACATGGCTTCTTTATGTTCATGTATAATTCTACAAATGGCATTCAGTTATCATCTCGGAAATTAAAACTAATTTGCATTTTCAATTTTAAAATGAGTTTAGAAAAAGATGTGGCTGATACTTTCAGTTCATTTGAGACACTGGAAATGAAAGGTCAGGTCAAGTGCATTCATTGCCGTAAACAAATATTCCATGCAGTGTGCTTTGCTGTGCACTGAACATTATGACAAATATAGTAGCACATTCAGGTATATAATAATGTTCACAGAGGCATCATCCATAGGAAATGAAATAGGAAAATACATATATAGGACCAATTTTGTTTTCATGATGACTGTAAGAAAGTCTGTCTGACATGCTATAAACAGCTTTGTTTTACTGAAAAGATATAGAAAGTGATGGGCAACTTTGGCTTGTCTATTATCACTTGACTGCAATAGAAACCGGGCCTGAGCTGTCTAACAAATCTTTGTAATCCATACTTAGAGGAAAGAGAGAACGAGCAAAGGCACTGCCAGCAGCCCAGCTCCACTCTCACAGTTGGTTACTGTCGGTCAATAAACTCCAGTAACCTCTGCTGAGAGATGAGGGCGTGCTGGAACAGGATGAAACCATCAGCTGTGCACTTGTGAAGATAAGGCTGCTAATGAGCAATGCTTGTGGAGGAGGCGTGTTGATCTGTCGCTAGGTAGCTTGTCAGAATATCTTGGATGTAGATTGTTCACTTTAGGAATGACTTCATTTTTCCATCATTAATGGATTATTCCTGTTACAAAGTGCATTTTCCAGTCTTCATCATGTATGCAAATCACATGTCCCCAGGTTCTATATGCATAACTTCTAAAGTGAAAAATTGGCACTTTATTAAGAACTATTCTATTCTATTCTTGTCACGTCACAAAGGGACCCAGAGGCAAAGGCAAGTCAAAACAGGTAATTTATTGTCCGAAAATGAACTCAGGCAGTCTGTTGTTCGCTAGCCGGATCAGACATTCGCGGAACTGGAAAATAACTCAGGAAACAAACTGGAACATAGAAACAGATTTGACTTGAATGAGAGGGCAAACGGTCCCGGCCAGAAAGGAGAGCGGCGACTTTCACAGGAGACTGTATAGTCTGATAAACGATCCACTGGCCACAAGCAACTGGGAGACTGGGCAGAGATCAGGTCAGACACTCGGGAGGACTCGACTTGACTAGACAGGACAGGACTGTTTTTGACAAAACACAGAGTAATGGTAGCCGATAGAAAGAGAGCTGGCAGAATAGCTGCGAAGCACAATAATCTGACAAAGAAGTCTAGAAACGCAGAGAGAAATAGAGGAACAAATCAGTGTCAAAAGGAAACAGGTGCCGTCCCAATCAGCGCGACAGCTGAGTCTACGAGGCAGAGCAAGAAATAGAAAGGAAAAGAAAACTGGAATCAAACCTGGCTCATGGCAATTCTATTCCATTCTATTCTATTCTAATTTATTTACTTAGTTATTTATTTATTTTTAGACCAAAATAATTAATTAATTGGTTTTTTTTTTTAATAATAATTTAAATTTAAAGTTTTTTTTTTTTTTTTTTTTTTTTTGAGTACTATATGAGAATGAATTATTAGTGAACGCTTCCCATATATGTTGCATTATAATGAAAATAAACCCCTGGAGGCCAATGCAAAATACCCAGGAAGGGTCGACATGCAGTGACATTCAGTTGAGCTCATTTATTTTTTATTTTACTGTACTTGTTCTGCAACATGATGCACGTTTAGATGTGTGACCCAGAACATCAAAGTTTAAATGAGACATAACCATGAATATCTTATTGTTTAATTATCTTGATCGCTATATCTAGATGTTGCCATTAAATTTCTGAGACCGAATTTCTTCCAAATATTGGGCCTCCTTGAAAGTGTTGTTATAATTTGAGCACTCACATTATGGATTCATTGTCAATGATTGTGTCATAAATATTTAATAGTGCAGTCTGCAGGAGTGATCAATCTGTTTTAGGTATTGTTTCTGTGACCTGAAAAAGTCCTCACAACCCATCTGTCAAAGTCATGTGACCACAAGTTTATGGCTATTTAATGGCCATTTCGTTAGCACAATTACATTTTTTCTTCATTACTTAAACATGAAGTGTCTTATATACCCTTGAGAAAAAAAGAAGTGCACTTAATTGCTATTGAATCTGCACTTGTAGTGTACTTAAAAAAATAGAACTTAGAAGTATATAAACAAAGTCTTTAAAGTTAATTTTAACTTTAGTATGTATTCAGTATTGCGTTTAAAGTTTGTTTTTATGTGTATTTCAAATGTATTAAATTGCAATCATCATTTACAGTGTTGGGGGTAGCGCATTACAAGTAATGTGAGTTACGTAATCAGATTACTTTTTCAGGTAACTACTAATGCAATGCATTACTTTTTAATATACATGAAAAATGTCTGATTTACTTTTTCAAATAAGTAACGCCAGTTATTTTGTTTTACCATTTATTGACTGGCAGCTCTCCTGTTCCCATGTTGACAGAAAATCAGAAGTTTTAACATGATGATTCTGTAGTTCTAGACTAAATATGAACATGCATTTACTCATCTCACCTGCACAAAAACGGATTCAGTATTCCTCAAAATGAATAAAAACAGTGAAATCCAAATTCAGAATATGATTCAAACCTGCAATAATTAAATATGTTAAATTAAAAATAAGTATTTGATCCCATTAAGTATTTAGTTACATTTTATTAATGAGTGTCTTTGTTGCTGTCCTTCAATGATCCAATTCGAACTTACTAATAGACAAGAATGGCTTTAGTTAAAAATCACATTTGTGTTTCATTGTTGAAGTAAGAGTGTTGAATGTTGTTCTTCTGCATCCTATTCTTCTGCAATCCAGAATGGCAGCACAGCTGAAAGGTTTGTTTGAGCTGTGGCCTTCAGCCATTTCACTTTTGGTGTCAAAGGGATTTTACATTTGCCAAAAATTTACAAATTGCCGAAAAAAATTAATGCATTACTTTTAAAAGTAACTTTCCCCAGCACTGATCATTGCAAATATGTAAAAATGTGTAATCCCATATATATTTAAATGATACACAATTTTCTTTAGAAATGCCATTAAAGAATAATTTAGTTTACCATAAATGCTTGTCAGTACATTCGCAGTAAAGTTTAGCCATATACCAAAGACTTCGGTCCAAGTTCAGCTAATTGCATTTAATGTAAATTTAAGTTATAATACATTTTCATTTAATTGCGATTAACATGCAATTTAGTGTTAAAAGACATTACGTTCATTTTACATCTACGTATTTTCTTTTAAAGTATATTAGTATATATAGACAGTATGTTGAAGTTTAAAACTCTTATTCTCTGTACTTTGCCATGCCTAAAAACAACATTTTCCACAATGTTTGTGTGGGTCGAGCTTTTAATAGCATTTAAAAGCCCTTAAAGAACCTCGCACAGCCTTGAGTAATCTCCTGTATGGGTGAAAATATCACAGAAAATAATGTCTATGCCCAGCCTACTGAAGCATGTAAAAGAGCAAAGTGAACGCTGTGGTCCCTCTCCTCCTCCTCTGGTATTTTTACCTCGTCTGATCCCTCGTGTTGTAGTAGCTGCATGGGAGAAAGTGAAGTGTGTGCAGGGAGGACTAATAGCTTGATGGCTCAATTACCCATGAGATCTCCTTCATAGGTCAGAAAGACCAAAATAGCTGCCTGTTAAAGTGGCATGGAAGCAACGTTGTTTTGAATTGCACATTTGGATCGGTATTAAAATGAAGCAGTGAATGAGGTAGCCAAGCTCTTTCCCAACCGAAGCTTTCCTCACCGAGCTGTAACAAGTAGATAAGAAGGCACTGAACCTGCACTGTAACAAATAGATAAGGAGTTACTGTAAATAACCATACAAGAAATTGTAGCAAAGACATCTAGGCACGATTCAGGAGAAGCAACCCACACACCATAAGCATCATTCTGTGCTAGCTTTTTCAAGTTTAAGGCATTCATATGAAGCATAGACTTTATTTATGGAATGAAAATATAAATTAATTACTGAAAAATGTACAGTACCCAATCTTCTATCCTGGGGTGAAGTCAATATGTACAGTAGCAACTATTAAGGACTAACATTATTGTTATGATTGCGAGTTTATTGGAAATTTTGAATTGAATTTGAATTGGAAAACTATGAGTGGTGGTCCATGGCGCATGGTGAGTCATATTGCTTCTTCAGTGGACGCAAGCTATAAAAGGTTTCAGACTGTAGGAGTGCGCAGTCAGAACTTCGTCTGAGGCTCAGATTCATTGCAAAGACAGAAATTTTCGACATGGTCAAAATCATACAATGGTACTTTAATAGATATCTTGGTATTGAATGATTAATGTATTCAAATACCTTGGTATTTCTATCATTGTCCAAAATACTTCAGAGAATAACCATGATTTGTTTGTTTTACAAAAAATACCATAAAAATACTACCATGGTATTTTGGCAAATACCATGTATTGTATGTGAACTTTAGTACCATAGTGTTTTTTTTTTTTTTTTTTAGAATTAAATATTATAGAATTAAAACCTGATAACATGACCGTAGCATAGTACCTCAACAGGACTTTATTATGGGAAATGTGTACGCAAATATGTCTAAAGTAAACCACAGCAAAATCTAGCAATACCGTGGTACGTTCATGGTATGTTCTGCTTGTTGCATTTGTTTAATTTTGATATGGTGTTTTTTCATAAATTGTTTTTTACTTTGCTGTTAGTGATATGCGCCCTGTCCCGGCTTTCAGATAATTGCAGTAAACGATAAAACTATTTGCACTACAATCCAGTGTGTTTATTCCCATGATAATAAATGAAAATAGTATAAAAACAAATACCAGTTTGCAACATCAAGCAATGCAAGAAAGAAGAAGCTTTGCACATTCACGTTAAAAATGGATAAACGGATAAGACAAAGTCATATAAAGCTGAAAGTTACTGTGTGATAGCGGTTATGCGTTAGATACAATAATAAATATGGGCTCTACATTAGAAAACGTGAAGATATGAGCCCAGCCTGTGAGGAGGTGCTTCTAGCAGCTGAAATCATAATCAAGCTCAACTATATCTCAACCTATACTGACATAATCGTGCAGCGGTGGATGCTCTATGTAAAATCAACATGAATGTTAAGTACATTGTTGATGCTCTAAATTATTTGGTTGCGTAGGATGTGAATGTGTGTAGGCGCTTCATTTGACTACTGGTCAAACTTACATTTAACCCCAGGGCACAAATTTGTGTTTGCCAAGCGATTTGAATGTTGTTATGGGGCATATCATATGCCTCATCTGATTAAACCCAGTGCGACATGAGTACAAGAGTAACAGAGAATAGTTTTTTTACCCTACTGTGGCGGTGCAAAAGAAACCGTAATGTAGTGCCACAACATGGTGTTCTATAGTATTTTGACTTCTTGCACACTTGATCATGACTCAAAGTAACCTCGGTGTCCCTCGTGGCCAAGAATAGCTCTCTCTTCTGTCACATGCTGCACATCAGGTGCACTAAGCACAATCATCCTGCCGTTATTTGCTTCAAAATAGAGACTGTACCACTTCAGAAACAGTGTGATGCACCTTTCTGTATTTTTGGGGTTACTATAGTGTACAATCAGAGGGAGAAACCCTGGGATCTTGCACTAAAAGAGGACGGGGAAGGTCAGAGGTATTTGTGTATTGCTCTGACGGATTGTAAGCACAATCCAATTACGCTGGCAGCCACTGCAATCAAATGGATTAGCATCTCAGCTTCAGCTACTGGATAAATAACAGGTTATAATCGGTCATCCTGTGGATGTCCTCTTTTTGCTGCGTAAAAGCATGAGTTATCATGATAACACGTTTACTATTAGCTAGTTGCTTACCTTGCCTACTATCAATACGCAGAAAATTAGGAGTTTATTGAGGGAAAACGCTTAGTTAATAGTGTTACTGTTATCATTTCCAAACTGTCCTATAGCACTTTATATACTAAACAAGAGAGGTCATATAACCCTGTGAAAAAAAGTATCTATTTTAGCATATGCTTTTAAAAAGATTACTTTAATAAAATATAATTAAGTAGTGGACACTTAATAGCATGTGATTTGAAAATATATTACAATTTACATGTTAATTGGAATGAGCTGAACGATAGATTTCTATTGACCCACTTAAGTGCATCTTTATATGTATTTGCATAATTACTTGTATTTTGTTTTAAAAAAGTTGTACTCAACATTTACTCTACATTTTTAGCTTTATTGGTGATTTGAAATAGTTTATTAAAATGTGAGTTTGGCAGGCAGTTTTTCTTTAGATTGATGTATTTTACATTAATCAGGAACCTAAACATTTGTTCAGTTGCTTACCAATCTGCACACAAAGCTGCTGTAAGATGGTGAAGAATGCATTATACGTCTTGACAAAAGAATGAATGTTATAGCATCAGCTCTTTATTCTTTGATATTGAGAAACAAAACGTTCAGTTAGAGGTAAGAACAGGGTTTATCTAAAGATACGCACACTGGCAAACAGGTTCACTCACCTGGAAAATTTCTGAAACCCAATGGTGAACAAATAATTAGCCCTTTTCACCGACCATTATGTAAGCAGGAGAATTTGAATGAGACTTTGGCAGGTACATTATACAATTGTGTGGGACGGCTCAGGTTGTTCATTGAGCTTATTATCCAGACTGTGGAAGGTTTCTCACAGGGCCACCTCTTTTTTTCTGTTCTACCTTGTGTCAGGTTACAAGACCCTTCTGAAAGGGATCTCTGGGAACTTCACCAGCGGTGCTTTGGTGGCCATCATGGGACCCTCAGGGGCCGGGAAGTCTACATTAATGAACATTCTCGCAGGTTACAGGTTAGTATGACCATAAAATATTGCATCAAACATGAAGCATGTGGCACTAACTATTTTACATTTCGGTGAATTGGTGTGAAATTTGTATGAAGATCCATCTGTAATCACAGCTGTCAGTGGGACACCGAATTTGCCACCAATCACTAAACAGTTACGAACTCGACATATCCAGCACAGCCATAGTACATTTAGCTTTTTTTGTCTCGTCTCCTGGAACCTTTTCATTATTTATTTAAATATATTCTTTTTGTGGACACTTTTATGCAAAGCAGTTTACAAATGAAGAATGCCTGAAGCAATCTGGACGATTTAGCGGTTACTTTTGATATGATGCTTCTAGCAGTGCCTTCTATCTAGTAAAAAAGTAATATTTAAAACACATTTATTTCATACTAAGTATAATTCAGATCTATTAACATATTTACTGACATATCACTCAAGACTTGCTGATATAAAAATAATTACTATTTATTTATACACAGGGAAACAGGCATGAAGGGGGAGATCCTGATTAACGGGCAGCCCAGATATCTGCGATCTTTCAGGAAAGTGTCCTGCTACATCATGCAGGATGACATGTTACTGCCACACCTCACCGTACAGGAAGCCATGATGGTGCGTGTCTGCTGAAATGATATCACTGAGCTGCATTAGTGACACGCAATAGTGGCTAATGAAGCACATGAAGATAGCGTATCCAGGAAACAGTCTTTTAACAAGTAAATCCAATAGGAACAGGGGGAAAAAACTCAGGTGTAGGAAAACACAACCACATATAACGGTGACAAGATCAGACACTGAACAAAGAGAACCAAGGGCTTAAATACACAGACTGAAGGAATCAACCAGAACTGAAACAGGTGCATAATTAATTAGGAACCACTAATGACCAGGAAAAAGGCAAAATGAAAACAAAATCATTACAGTAGCTCCCAATGTATCAGTCAATACAATTAAGCACACTTCTTTTCACAAGGGTAGGTACTGTATAGGCAAAAAAAAAGTGCTACGGATGTGAACAACACGGAAAATTGAACCCCATCCAAATTTATTTTATTTCTTTATGATGGACGAAAGTTTCGGAGGCAATGTGTAAACATGACACACGAGGTTGTATTTATTTTTTAACGTCCGAAAATTTCGGATATGAATTTCGGACCTTTAGGTAAAAAAAAAAAATTGTAAGTAAACTTTTTTCCCTTGCAAATAGCCCATTTCACACATACATACTTTACTGGAAAATTACCGGTAAATTACTATTAAGAGATCATGTGTGAACAGGCCCTTTTTAAAAAATCTGGGAAATTCAATCCGGTAATTTACTGTATGAGAAGTTGTAACGTTACCAGTAAATTACTGGAATGATGCTATGTGTACGCAGAATGAAGATTACCAGTATGAGTATGTATTCAGAACACAGTGGTGTAAGATGTCTACTCTGGGCCAATCCAGAGCTGTTGAAATTCTAAATTCAGTCGGAACATTCTGATAGATGACACATTTACTCCGCACGGTGTAGTTCGGTTTGAAGTATCTGCATTAATGTGAATGTTTGACACAAAAATGACAACATCAACAAAAACACTGTCCTCATATACCACTCCATGTTTACAAACACAACACCAGGAGGCGCAGCCATTAAGAGGTCATTTTTATTTAATGATGTCACAGAATTTACCGGTAATTTGAAACCGATGTGTTAATGGTGCCTTACCAGAAACAAGACGGAATGTCGTTGGTTGCGTAAACAGCACATTTTTGAATTTACCGGTAAAATCATTCTGGTAATTTTACGGTAATCTACTGGTGTTACTGTGTGAAAGGGGCTACTGTTATTGAGTAAAAGTATGAACATCCGCTTTCAGTAGTAATGTATAAATCACCCAAAGGGCTTAAAATAATTTACTTTACATTACTCTTGTTGCATATATCCTCTGTATACACTCTAAAATATGGACAAACCCAGCGATTGGGTTGTTTTTGACCCAGCGGTTGGGTTACTGCCCAGAAGGTTGGATTAAATATTTTACCCAACAGTTTTTTTTGCTGGGTTTGTCCATTTTTAACCCAGCATTTTTTAGTGTAAGCTTTATATTAAGCCAAGAAAAGCACATTAAAAATACCAAGCACATTACCTCATGGTAAATATACACAACCAGAAAACATGTAATCAGCTCTCACTGCTAGTTTCACAGGAAAACGTCTCATGTGATTGCAGTTGTTTTTGTGTTGTTGAGTTCATGCAAATCCTTCTGTTAGCTTTAGTTGTACCGCTAATGCTCACCATCATCTAAATCGCTCACTCTCCCTGCTCAGGTTTCAGCTAATCTTAAACTCCAGGAAAAGGATGAAGGCAGACGTGAAATGGTAAGTGAGAGGCGTGTGAATTTCTCCTACTGGTTATGTATGAACGGCCTAATTTTTGGGACCTTTGGTAAAGGTCAGCCATCGGTGACTTAAATATTACTTGACCTGGATGTCCTAATTAGTGAAATCACAGTAAACAAGTACACCACCATTCAAGCATTTGTGGTCAGCAAGTTCAGCTTTGCATCACAGGAATAAATTACATTTGAAAATGCACAGAAATATAAAACAATTATTTTAAATACTAATTATATTTCAATTTCTATTTTTTATCAAATAAAAAGCAGCCTTCATTATCATAAGAGACAGTTTTTACATAAAATACAAAAAAATCTTACCGACCACAAGCGTTTGAACGGTAGTTTAGATATGTATGTGCATGCGCTGTCCTTATTCCAGTGCATAATGATGCATATGTGTTGTTGTAGGTTCGCGAAATCCTGACCGCTCTCGGTTTGTTAGAATGTGCCAAAACACGCACATCCAACCTGTCCGGGGGTCAGAGGAAGCGTTTGGCCATCGCTCTGGAGCTTGTCAACAACCCACCTGTCATGTTCTTTGATGAGCCCACAAGGTGAGCCTCCTCCATACTTAAGAAAAATGGTGATTTACAGTTTTCACTCAGAAACTGCTAGTCAATTTTGCAGTCATAATCTTTATTTTATTTACTACTTCGAAAAATAATTTTTACAGTGCACGTGAACATTATGAAATGCATGGCTATGACGCAGACTATAAGTGACGTTCCTGATCCAAATATATCTCTTACCCATGAGGTTTCTCTGTTACGTCCTTGTAATGTGTAAATGCAGTTTAATTGCATATTCACTTACAGGCTTTGCCCAGTTGGGATACTGTTGGACAGTTGAGACCTGGTCTCTGCGGGCTCTGTTAAGCTCTTCATTCGTCTCTGGGATTGCCTGCTAAGAACAAAAACGATTCTCTGGAGAGCGGCAAACTAAATTCATTTTGGCATAAACGATACTTTCACAAATCGCATTTATACGATTACCATGCTTATCCAAGGATAAACAGATTCTCCTTCATGGAAGCCAAAGCCATGTGGCTTTAGATAGCTTCTATAGGTTGCACAAGAGCAGTACCGTTATCATCTGATGTCACTGAGTTAAATAGGACACATTCATGCCTCAAAGGAATATATCAGCTGAGCACCCAATCAGAAGCTTGTATGCAGCATGTGCAGTGATGTCATGGTGTTTTGAAGGCTACAGTCTCATCCTGTCCTTTAAGATTACTTAGATTACACTTAGTCTTCCACTTTATCCAGCGGTGTCTCTGTCATCTGTGATAATTAATATGGCCTTGATGGAGAGAGGTCAAGATTACAATCTAATCTCATCTCTTTAACCTTGTCTGGCCCACTTGAGCAGCACCATAGTAATAATGCAATATTGTTATATCCTATAATATAATATAATACAATACAATATATCTGTCACGGTGCACACAGCAGGGAGGACGTAAACTCAAACAATAGACTTTACTGAAGATAGGGCAGGACAAGGCAAACTAACAGACATCAAACACCGGGGGTAACGAGTAGACCAAACACCATCTCACAACACAGACAGGACTTAAATACCAGGGATAATTAACTCAAACACACACCTGGAACAGAATAAACTACTAATCACATAAAACGAGGACAGGAAACAAACCAAATATGGGCATGGAAACACAAGACACACACAACAGAGGTCTGACAATATCAGTGCTATTTTAATATTTTAAGGACATATAATTATAGTTTTTGTTTTTATATTTTCTATTTTCATTTTAATTAATCTTATTTTTTATACTAGCAGAAATAAAATAAGTTAGACTTTTATAAATATAATATTATATAATATATCATTGATATGCTGTTATAGTTAATATTTTGAATTAGGTGTTTTTTTCTATTTTTGTTTTAATTGTAAACAATTTTAAAGTTAATTGTTTTATAATTTTGTTATCTTTTGTTGTCATTTTAAAATTCTTTTTTTATGTCTATATATAGCTTTTATTTAAGTTTTAGTTTTATTTGTTTAGTACATCTAAATTTAAGTGAAACTAAATGAAAATGAGAAATGTTGCCTTAGAAACTAGCTGAAATAAAATAAGTTTACTGTTTTCCATAAAAGTTAGTTTGTTTGTTTATAGTTAAAGCTGCAGTCCGTAACTTTTTTTTGGTTAAAAATGATCTAAATTCAATATTTGAGCAAGTACATAACCAGCCAGTGTTCAAAAGTGTATCTCCTTACCTTTTCACAACAGTTAGCTTATAATACTGTTTTCTAATTTGAGTGGTACGGGTAGGTTTTCGCTGGAAATTCAAGCATGGCAGAGCATCATTACGTCACGTCTGCAAACATAAAGAAGTTGTCCCGCAGGTGGATCCTGCAGGAGGTGGATCATTTATAGCCTTTTCTCACAGCAGCTAGAATAATTAAATCTATCATTTTGATGGCGGATTGTAATCCAGAAAGGATTATGAGTTTATGAAACACATGTGAATGAGATTAAATTATATTCCAGTTTTAAATGTGCTTCTGATTACAGATATCTTGGGATAACACTAGATTTGTATTTTAAAGAGAATCAGTTCGAAGGGAGCATAGTTTACTTTTTTAAATAATTTCTTAATATGAAATTCGAATGGCATGACAATTAGAGATTAGACTGTACAGAAATTGAAATCTACACGCTAATACACACTATACTCAGTCATGCAATGTTGATTTTGCTTACATTAATAATTTGACAATAAAGTATAACAATAATAATAATTTGCAGGGTTTGATGTGATGTGAGCTAACCGATCTTTAGATTAAATCACCATTGGTAGCGCGATTTATTGTAATGCTTTTTTCCTCAGTTGGTCAGAACAAACATGGCAGACTTGTTATTTACTTGTTCAGATGACAATATATGGTGAAAATTCTTATTTGGCTCATATATTCCAAGACGTAGGCTTAGATTCATCCACGCTGGAGCCGTGCCGGAGCACAACCCACGCAAGGAAGATAATTCTGCACAGAGCTGCAATTCCATGTTTTCAAACAGAGATGGCGACAAAGAGGCAAAACTTACGGACTGCAGCTTTAAGACAGTTTTTTAATGATTTTATGTTTAGTTAACTATAATAATGCAATATAATATAATATACTACAATAATAAAAAATACTTGCCCCTGTTTTTATTAGAATGAAAAGTACTGTCTTGGTGTAACTCTCGTTCCTTGAAGAAGGGAACGGAGACGTCACGTCCCAATTCATCAGTTTGTATCGATGTGACGTTGAACGTGACTGACTGAATGGGACTGATAGATAAATAGTCATTTTTGGGAAGAGAGACGGGAGAAGGGAATTGGTACATAACGTAGGACCACAGAGCCCCACAGCTTGATCATGTATGTTACTGCTGTGACACGGCTCCAGCCACAGGAAGCTGCTAACCGTCATTTCTCTGTTTCTCTCTCTGAAGTGGACTGGACAGTTCATCCTGCTTTCAGGTGGTGTCTCTGATGAAGGCTCTTGCTCAGGGTGGTCGAACTGTCATATGCACAATTCACCAGCCCAGCGCTAAAGTGTTTGAACTCTTCGATAAGGTGATCATGATTTTATATTCATACTTCAATATTTTTAAATGCATGCTGTTATGCGAAATGCTGTCTCTTACACCTTATTCTTGGTGTTTTTTTCCAGCTTTATGTCCTCAGTCAAGGCCAGTGTATTTACAGAGGAAGAGTATTGAGCTTAATCCCTTATCTCAGAGAACTGGGACTCAACTGTCCCACCTATCACAACCCTGCAGACTTCAGTAAGAAAATAACGCTCTCAGTACACAGTGGTCCAACGTTAACATGCACGCACACACACAAATTCACTAAACTCAGGAATTGCAGGAGTTTTGCTTTCAGAAGTTGAAGAAAATCTAATTGGAAATCACTGAAATAAATTATTATTAGTATTATTATTACTGCTGTTCCCTTGAATATTTGCAGTCTTTTTGAAAAAGGTCTCTTATGTTTACCAAGGCTGCATTTATTTAACTGAAAGTGCAATAAAAAAACAGTAGGCTAATATTGTGAAAATGTATTACAATTTTAAATAACTGTTTTCCATTGTCATATATTTAAAAATATATATCTTTTGCTGTGATCAAAGCTGAATTTTCAGCATTATTACTCAGAAATTATTCAAATATGATGATTAGCTCCTCAAGAAACATTGCTTATTTATTATCAACGTTTAAAAGCCATTGTGCTGCAAGTTTTACCAGTTCACTCACCACTGACATGTTATTTTTAATTCTATCTATATGTAAATTATTAATATAGTGAGAGTAATAGAGAGAATGAAAATAATACACATCTGTATTCTCAGTACAGGTGTCTTTTTGAGTTGCTCAGCAGAGTCTGAGAGTGTTTTTATTCATTTCTTCAGTAATGGAGGTGGCCTCTGGTGAATACGGTGACCAGACGGCTTGGCTGGTGAAGGCCGTTCAAGAGTGCAAGTGTGAGAAAGACTACAAAAGTGAAATGAATGGTAACGGGGTCCATAATCCCTTCCTGTGGCACAGACCATCCGATGAGGTATGTAAATACATAAAGCCTTTATGTAACATGATGCAGTGGGTGTTATGTCACATGGGATCTGTAGTATATCTATACAACACTTTTTTTAGGAAAAATGGCAGTGCAAAAATTTTAAATTTAGGGGTACACAGCTTTTCACTGGGGCAGTACCTTCAAACAGACAACTTTGTACCTTTTTTATTCCAAAACAGTTCATAAAAATACCAAAAGATTACATATTGCTACCTTATAGATACATATTACTACTCTGAGGTACTAATATGCATCCTTTAGGCGTAAAGAAGGTATAAAGGTGTTCTTTTGTAGGTACTGCCCCAGGAACAAGCTGCACCCCAAAATGTACAATTTCTGTACTTTTTTCTTTTTGAGCGTCAATAAATGCAATAATTTAACCTGTTTTCTTTAGGACTCTTCATTGTCAGAGGGTTGCCATAGTTTTTCTGCCAGCTGCCTGACGCAGTTTTGCATCCTTTTCAAGAGAACTTTTCTCAGCATCATGAGAGATACGGTAAGCAGCATTGCCACCCTGTGGGGAAGTTTAGTAACCCAGAGCCAAATATGCCATAGAGATCATCAGCTGTTATACAACAAAAACAGTTAAACATATCCTGTAATAATATAATGATCCGATTTACCTTTTATTATTACGAGCGAGGTAATTGATTTAAATTTTGTGAGTTTTTACTGAAATTTACTGAATTGTTATTCAAAGATATATATATATTTTTTTCTTTTAATGTTTAGTGTTTTCCACCATGGTCAGTAAAAGGATTATTATTATGAATTATGCATAAATGGATAACAGATTTCCATTTCATTTAAATCATCCAATATTTTTGGAAATGTCTCGTATTGTGTGCATGAATATTAAAAACGTATATATTTATAAATGATTACGCTATATTGAAACTGATATATATATTGTAGAAAATACACATATCACATAACAGCAGAATTTAATTCTGTTTAAATTTAATTTAAATTAAAAAAATGCATCCTGTTTGCTCTCTAAATTCATATTATTTTGAAATTGAGTAACTGAGCTGCAATTCAGAAGCCATTCTCAGTTCAGTACTGATTGACACATGATAAGTAAAAACAGAAGGAACATAGGTTTGATCTGAACATGGTTTTTCTTGGTTTAGGTGTTGACTCATTTGCGCATCATGTCTCATCTTGGGATTGGAATTCTGATCGGTCTTTTATACTTGGGCATTGGCAACGAGGCCAAGAAGGTCCTTAGCAATTCCGGGTTCCTGTTCTTCTCTATGTTGTTCCTCATGTTTGCAGCTTTGATGCCCACCGTTCTCACATGTGAGTCTGTATGATTTGTGTACAAATGTCCATTATATTCTGTATGATGCACACTTTCACTAACTTGATAATAACATGCTATCGTTGCTCACTGTTCTTTCTGATTGTTATTGTAGTTCCTCTTGAGATGGGCGTCTTTCTGAGAGAACATCTGAATTACTGGTACAGCCTAAAGGCATACTACTTGGCCAAAACAATGGCAGACGTCCCGTTTCAGGTAACATGGAACAAAAGAAATTGTGTTTCCTCCTGGAAAGGTGCATGCTTGGTTGTTGGGCTCAACAAGATTATTAGCAGGGTTTCCTCAGAGTACAGAAACATAACAGGTTAAAAACAGAACAAAAAGCAGAAAAGAGGGAACACTATGTTTATGGCATAAACACATTATTGGAGCTTGAAGCAGATTTAATTTTCAAATCACTGTTCACCCAGTTTAGACATATCCTGCTTCAACATTGCATAAGCAGCCTTTGGTCAGAAATCAGAAATGTCCTCTAGTGTCTCTATAAGAAATATTCTCCAATTAGGTGGGAAAAAAAGTTTTTTTTTTTAACAAAAATGTGTTCCAAGGTCACAAGAAAAATCCCAAGGTCACTAATCAAATTCGCAACATTGAATGGACGAATATTCAGATTGTCCGTCTTCTCTCTGAAACTGATACTTCAAAATACTTTCTGAAAAGGATAAATCTGAGCCATCTTTTCTTCCTCACAGATTGTGTTCCCAGTGGCCTACTGCAGTATAGTGTACTGGATGACATCTCAACCTCCAGATGCAGTTCGTTTCATACTTTTCCTGGCTTTGGGGACACTCACGTCACTGGTTGCGCAGTCACTGGGACTGTTGATAGGAGCAGCATCCACATCATTACAAGTAAATACCTCAATATGTTTGACTCATCTGGTATTGTTCTGTCATATGCTTGATATTATGTGAACAATTTGGCTCATTATCAATACATTGCGATGCCATAGAAAATGCATGTTTTAATGTTGATATAATGATGCAGTATTGTGTTTCTTTGACAGGTAGCAACTTTTGTCGGTCCTGTCACAGCCATCCCTGTGCTGCTGTTTTCTGGCTTCTTTGTCAGTTTTGACACCATTCCAAAATACCTCCAATGGATATCATACATTTCCTATGTCAGGTAACGCAACCTCAGGAAATGTTCCTTATAGCTTAGACTCAGTATTGAGCTGTGGTAGATACTGTATGCACCAAATTCATTCTTCTGGATTATTTGAAATTAGGAACAGCAATTACCTTTAGTATGTATCATCTGAAATTATTTGTACTTTAGTTATTTATACCTGAAGACCACAGGAAATAAAAATGTGTGCTTAAGTGTGTTAAGAGACAGTGACTTTTATTTAATTAATATGATATAATCTGCAAGTGTAGTTTTAACAATATACTTGAAGTACACTGCAAGTGAATATTAAATACATTTAAGTTCACGTCTCTAACAGAAACCATGTAGGAGATGTATAGTGGTTAAAATATGAAATATCTGGCAATAGTTGCAACACAATGCTGCTTTTGACCAATCAGAATCAAGTATTCCAGAGACCTGTATAATACAACAAAACAGGATACCAGTATATCTAAAGTGGTCTTCTTCTAAATCCTTTCAGATATGGTTTTGAAGGAGTCATTCTGTCCATCTACGGGCTTGACCGTGAAGACCTGCACTGCGACAAAGATGAGACATGCCACTTCCAGAAGTCAGAAGCTATTTTGAAGGAGCTGGATGTTGAGGATGCAAGGCTCTACCTGGATTTCATTGTACTGGGCATCTTTTTTGTGTCGCTCCGTCTGATCGCCTACTTCGTCCTGCGATACAAGATCAGTGCTGAGCGGTAGACTTGTGGAGGACCTGATGGACTGTCGAGACTTTACTGCCCAGGGAGGGCTAGGCTGAGAAAGCCAAAGCAGAGAGGATTTGTTCCCTCCAAACTGACCATCGCCATGTTTTCCCACACTGGACAGAAACCTGGGCTCAACTTGAAGTCACAGTATGTAGATGTCCAGCTTTTGCGTGCTTTTATAAGAAAACAAAGAGCTTAGAACGCAACAGTTTTGGGGCTCAACCAAACGTCTGTACGGATAGAGAGAGAGACATGGCCGCTCTGAAGAAAACTCGTAGAAACTGATGAAAGACTTTCACAGGAACAGTTCTGATTTTGACTGAAAAAGTAATAATGCTGTTTTGCGTGATCGTATTGGAGAGCTGGAATCTGGCCCTTGTGAAAAGAAGTGTGTTTAAATGTGCACTTTTAGTGTACTTCAAATCTTAAAACGTACTTGCAGATAATAAAATATTAATTAAATACAATACCACTTAAGAGAGTACACTGTCATGAGTGTTTCTTAATACATTTAAGTACACTTTTAAAAAGTGCACTGTAAAAACATCAAATCAAAAATCTTAGTTTAATATAAAGTACTTGATTATAATTTAAACAGTAGTGTGTTATTTGATATTACATTTCAAGGTAATATATTTTAAATATGCTATATTGTAACTTAAACATTACAAACATGAATATACAAATATACATGAAAGTTTTAATTGAAACCACATTATATTTTGTTTCACCATAAATGCTTTTCAGTACATTCAGCATTAAACTTTAACCATATTTCACTGACAACAGAAGTAATTACATATAAAGGTGTACTTAAGTGGGTCAAAAAAGCGCTCTAAATTTCAGGCTGATTACATTTAATATACACGTACACAAATGCCTTTTCATTTAATTGCAGTTAAAATGTGATTAAGTGTGCAAAAACAGTACAATTGGTTTACAAGTATATTCTTTTAAATTACATTATTTCTTCAATAAGTACTATTTTTAAAAAGTATGCTTAAGTGTGCTTCTTTTTCACAAGGGTGCCCAGGTTGAGCACATAGATGTAGATTGTTTTTGTTCCTATTTATGGTCTGATGTAAAGGACAATAATTAATTGCTGGTCTACCTGACATTCCTTCAACATTACTGAAAAGCTCTCATTCTGTCGGTAATGGCTGCTTCTCTTGTCGTGGGATGATAACTTGGGTTTCAAGCCCATCAGAGGAACAAATAAAACCGTTGTATGCACATACTGTGATCATTAATATAACACTGAAAGAGAGCTAAAAGCCCAAGATGACTTGATCTCATTAGAATGAAAAATGCATCAAATCCTAACTGTGTGTAATTTTTGTGCTACTAGTGTCACCAAACACAACTGCAAAAATAATGGCAGTTTTCAAAAAGGTTTCTTGAGCCCCTTCTGCCATTGGTAGAGCAAACAGTCTCGCCTCCAACTCACAGATGTTGTAAAAAGTAACTGGCTTGCTGGGGAAGGCATGTGGTGACATTTAATTCATGCTGACATTTTGGATGTGTACTTTTGGGTTAATCTGTGAATTTCTTTTAGGATTCAAAAGTACATGCATCAGCTTTAAAGCTCAATACAGCATGTTTGGAAAATTGGTCAATAGACTTTAATGACTTTTGCCTGTGTTTGTGGGGCCACATTATGTCTGATAAACCATCTTCATATGCAAATAAGAATTTTGCCAGCTTTTGCAAAATGCATGGCTTTTATTTGTTCATTCAAATGTCAATTATTGGATCTCATCACTGTTAACAAACTAAAGTTTGGTCGCAAACCATTACATTTTCTTTCTAAATTCAGAAATGTCTTTTTGGTTTACAATTTCACGTTTACTGCCTTTGATTTTCCTGAATTATTGATTCAAAGGTCATATAAGTAATCATAGAGGATCTCACACACCTCCATGTGGCGTTTATCAACCAAACATTTATTATTCACATTAAACGGTCATTGATTAATGCTTTATTCTTTGTTGACATCTATGCACAGATTTCATGCTTTCTGGTTATGGGACATATAACAATGCAAAAGTGAAAATGGAGACAAAAATGAAGAAGAATGTTATTTATTATCTGTGTTCTTTGTATTAAGGTCCACATTGCATATGTTTAGTGAGCTTCAAGATATTCACTAAACATTGCAGGCACAATGTGAATGCTGAGCTTTAACTCAAGTGTTATGGCCATTATAATCATACCAAACCTTGGACCTTGATGTGGAAATCGATGCAATCTTGCTACATATATTACCTCTGTTCTTTTGGTATTTCTGCATAGAATGTAGAGCATATTTTTTTTATCTGTTTTTAAATATATGTTAATTGTATATTGTTTTTATTATTTAGTTTGCTTCTTTGAATCTTGTAAATGAAATGTAGAATTAAAATGAAAGAGGTTGCTGCAGACATTCAATGTTTTAAAAGTTATTTCATATGCCACATCTGAAATGGTGTTCTACGATATGTTTCTGCTACATAAATTGTTACATTTTAGATATAATGATAATAAAGATTCATTGTTTTCAAAGTGATTGTGCTTGTTTTGCTCTGTGTCATGAATCTGAATGCTTTACAGGCTGTTTTTTTTCTCATGCTGAAGCAGCGCTCGTTGATGGTTCATGTTCTACTTGCGAGGACATGACCATGATCCACTCATGAGTTGCATTCTTTTCAAACAAGTGGCAGCTCTTCTCAACTGCTTCTTGCTCTGGTGCTTCTACATCAGGCTGCAGCGATGTGCGTCATTGGTGAGCAAAAGGAAGGGAGTGATGTTCCACCAGGTGAAGCCCCACAGCTCTCTAAGTCCTCACGTCCCCACAGCTCCACACTGAAGAAACAAACAGAGGCCATCAAATTCACTGACCACTATAATGGTGACTTAAAAATTGCGATTTTCTTCTTTGGTGATTCTGCTTGTTAACATCAGGTGTGTTCAATACTGGTCAATCATTTCTTAATGAATCTCTTAATTATCTCATTAACTTTAACACTGCTTCAGTGTTACTATTAACTAGTGATGGCCAGAAGAAGCCTCATGAAGCTTTCAGCTTTTCAGCCAAGTGGTCCACAAAAGGGTTAATTTCTGGAGGCTTCATTTGCTCACAATACCACCTGGTGGCCAAAGAGTGTAAAACAAGCAGATATATTACAGACAAAGGTAGATAGTCCAGCAGCTCTAGCAGCTGGATGAATGGATACCAACCTCATTCATTACAGTATTACAGTATTTTTGGGAACATTGTAAAGTATGTTCCCTGCTGATTTTTTTCCATGTTTACAAAATGGTGGCACATACACAAAGCCAGGCTCAGCGTCTTTCTCTTATTTATTATTTTTCCAGTTATTTTCAGTTCATTTGTTCATCACAACTTTGCATTAACCTCATGCAGTCACCACACACTATTGGATATCAAACGTTATCATTAGACCTCCATCTGCTACCTTCTGAGTTACTCCGAACCCCAGACTTAAGTGAGTCAGCCAGTCTGATAGGAAGTTCCTATCACCATGAGCGTAAACAAATACGGGGTAAGCAGGGAGGCCTTTGAGCTAAGCTAAAGCTCAACCCACATCGCCCGGCACTACAGAGCATCTTCCTAACTAACAAATTAAAGCAGCTAAACACAAAGAAAAACTGAGGATTGAAGGCAAATTTAAAACAACGACCCCTGACTTATATGATCAGGCATCAATGACCTCATAGACTGCAAACCAAGTGTATAAGTATATATTATATAAAATTGTAAAAGTAATTATAACTGTAAAGCTCTTTAAAGCACCCTAAGGTCATCATAAATACAGAATTCTGGCACAAAACTTGTCTTGGTCAAGTTCTTGAGTCTCATGGCAGCTACCATCAATGTCATACCTCAGAGGCTGAGGTACACATGAGACCAAGGTCAATACCAAAGCCAATATCTCTCTTGGCACATAAACCGCCTAAAGATGAAGGCAGCTTTTTTGGCTCTCAAATGCTTTCTCTCAGACCTGAGATGCTACCACATGTTGATAAGGTAGCATCATGTCGGTAGCACAGCATCAACAACAACATGTTGGTAGTTTCATGAATTAAATCACCAGGGAGGACTGTGTTGGTACAGAAGATTCTACTCTGAGCTCAAGGCAGACTGTTCTCCCTGAAGGCAGTCTACATTCCAGGGCACTGTGAGCAGACATCTTATCGAGGTTGGAGAATGGGGCCCGAGGGAATGGAGACCCAGAGGAAGTAGAGTTTATATAGCAGATATTCAGTGGAGGTGGATGTTTTTGCTTCCAAGTAGTTGATCCACTGTCCACTCTGGTTTTCCATAATATCTCCAGCTCTATTGTTAGTTGCTCCATTCTGACCAGCCCAACTGTGGTTCTCGGACATGGCCTCTCTTGGAAGGCTCTTCCTAGGAGATTCCGACTAGGAGGGATCTTCTCTCTCAAACTCGAGGCACAACATGACCCCCAAGCCCAAGACTTGGAAGCTGTGTATCTGGCCCCTGAGATGGCCCAGATAATATAGTCTGGTCTCGCAACTCAGGTTATTGAGACCATCTTTAAAGTTAGAACTCTCTCTATGAGAAAACATGCCCTGAAAAGGCATCTATTTGAGGTGTGGTTTTCATAACATCAAGTTAGTTTAGTTTAGTTTATTTATTTATATAGCTCTACTAAAAGAACCCCCAGGGTTACCCACAGTGCTTTACATAAAAACAAACAACCAAAACAACTTCACACACATATAAGCATATAAACAATCTGACAATCACATAGTTTAACTCCCATAAGCTGCCACCCCAAAGTGAGCTTTCAGAAGTTTCTTAAACGTTGACAGAGATTTAGCAGATCTGATATGTAGCGGCAACTCATTCCACAATCTCGGCCCCGTTACTGAGAAAGCTCTATCGCCTTTTTGATGACGAATTGTCCTAGGCACTACCAGAAGTTTATAATTTTCTGAGCGCAAGGCTCTAGGGGGGTTATAAGGTGTCAAAAGGTTTGTGAGGTACAACGGTGCCTGGTTGTTTAATGATTTATGTACAAAAATTTAAATCTTGTATTTAACTCTAAAACACACAGGAAGCCAGCGCAGGTTTGCAAGTACCGGGGAAATAGAGTCAAATTTCTTTACCCTTTTTAGAAGCCTCGCCGCCGCATTCTGGACTGATTGTAATCGAGCCAAGGATGCAGCGGAGATGCCCCCATACAGCGAATTGCAAAAATCAAGACGTGACAAAACAAACGTATGAATGACTCTTTCGAAGTCGGCATTTGACAAGAAATTTTTGGTTTTAGCTATAAGACTTATAAAAGCAAGCACGTACCACAGAATTTATTTGTTTTTCCATTTTTAAATTATTATCGATTTGAAAACCTAAATCTAATGGGCTTACGTCTAAAACTGATATAGTAGAGTTTTTGGCTGGCCAAAAACAATAACCTCCGTCTTTTCTTCATTTAAAATTAGGACATTTTTTGCCATCCAATTTTTTATATCGTCTAAACGCTTAGAGGGAAGCCAAAGATTTAGTTGGATGTTTAAGTGGCAAGTAAAATTGGGTGTCATCAGCAAAGCAATGGAATGATACTCCATGCTTTCTAAAAATGCTACCTAAGGGGAGCAGATATAAAGAAAACAATGTGGGAGAGAGAATTGATCCCTGTGGGACCCCCCATGATAATAATCTTTTCTTTGAAATTGCATCCCCATAATTAACTGAGAAATATCTATCGCTTAAAAAAGATTGAAACCATGTCAAAACCGTGCCGTTCAGGCCTACCAGATTTTCAAGGCGCCGGATGAGAATTTCATGATCTATCATGTCGAAAGCAGCACTAAGATCCAATAATACTAGAATAACACAGTCTCCCTTATCTAACGCTAAGAAAATATCGTTGAAAACTTTCAGTAGTGCCGACTCTCTACTAGTTTTGAACAATCGTTTGTAATATGGATATATTAATAGGCTGGAACTCGCTCCACTCTGCACAGCAGGCAGGGGAATCTGATGGGTCCATTTCCACTGTCGGAATCTGGAGACGCTGGTCAGCGATCTTCTGACTAAAAAAAATTAGAAATTTATCACAGGAAATCGATGAGGACTTATGGTGCATATTATTTGGTGGATTTATAACCGCATTTATAATAGAGAACAGTAATTTCAGATTACTGGCCTCAGCCCTAATAAGATTAGAAAGGTAGGTATTTTTTGCTTCCGTTACAGCTTTCTGAAACTTGAATAAAGAATCTCTAAGTACTTCATAATGGATTTGAAGTTTATTCTTTTTCCATCTCTCTGCCTGCCTACATAGTCTTCTGAGGTTGACCTTCTGAAGTTGACCCAGTTCACTGCCCAGTTGGTTCAGTGATGAATTTTCTGGAGGAGCACCTTTCTCACAATCTCATCAATGGAGCCTCAGTGGGCAGCAGGCTGCGGGTTCCTTCTTGGGATCTTTCCCTAGTTCTTGAAGGATTATCTGGGGCTCCGTCTAAGCTATGACAGTAGCAGAAACATTTCTGACTGAAAGTTGCTCTGTTATTGGCTCTAACATCACTTATAAGAGAGTCTGAGATCTGCAGACTTTAACAGCTGCCTCCTCTCATTTAGATTTTAACTGGTAAAGGTGATTCTATACCCCAGACCAAGTCATGTCTCTAAGGTGCCTTCCTTGGTAATCCATTTGGTCATCCTTCAAGCCTTTTTCCCTCCTCCATTTGACTTACCAGAGCAGGAGAGACTTCATTGTCTATGTCCAGTCATATCAATCACATTCAAGTATTATATTACACTATAGTACAATTAATTTATTTGAAGGGGTCTGTGTTTTGTGTTGTTTTAGTAAAATATTAATCTATGTGCAAATTGTGTGTGAAATGGTGCATTTGTACAGAGAAAAACTTTATGCTTTTATAGTATTGTCATTCGCTGTCCTCTTGAGGTGAAATTGCGGAAACGCAAAAAAAGAACCATGGTCAGGGACCATTTCGTACTGTGGTCACAAAGAAACCTTTTATGACCTATTAATAGTTGTTAACATTGTTAGAAAAGGTCAGTATAAAAAAAAAAATATATATATATATATATATATATATATATATATATATATATATATATATATATATTTATTTATTTTTTATGAGGTGGAAATTGTATGATGTAATTTGTACAAACCCTACAAAAATGAGAACTCATTCAAATTAACCAGCACCAACCACTTGTATCTCAGAATTCAAGATTTGATTACCTTTCTAATAATGAGTATGAATTAAATTAGCTATGCTCAGTAGGCTTGTTCAGTATTGGGATTAAAATTGGAATTACTTTATTCCCTATTCAGTCGTGAACGTCACACAGCCCTGGTGTCCAGAGGTGGACTTCACAAGATTTGAATTTACCAATACCAAAACTATACTCCTGCGTATTTGTGACCTCACTCTGATCAATCTATCTGGTATAACCGGTGTACCTGTGCAAGATCAAGCACGAAGTGTGAATCCATATTCAGAAAGGCACTGAAAACAAATAACTATTGCTAAAAGGTTGACTGTTACAGTACCTAAAATTTCACTTACCACATAAACAGTGTGTGCGAGACGGAACGGAACGTGGAAAGTGAAGTATACTTTGGCCTTTAGGCTAATGTACATAGCGGAAACCCTGATTACTCCTCTGTTTACCAATGTCACCTTTCGTAGAGACAGTGAGGGGGATGGATCGGGTCAGTATGAATCTGAGGGGGTCATGTCCCCCCGTCCCTAGTGCCATCTGCACGCCTGCAGACAACGATTGATTGTGTAGTGTTGTTAAACGACGGTGTTGTTGACTTGCCATTAAAATAGTGTGAGTAATCATTTTTGAATTGTGCCGCGGAAACATTGTTTCCTGCACGGCAAGGACTAAGCTATATTTGAGTCCTCCATAATCCAACACTCAAGGGATTTTGTTCATAGACAGTTATTTGTTATATGTATCATTTATTTGTTATCTGTAAACAATTATTCGTTATTCCTGATTTGGGAATTGCCTTTTATTTTTGTGAACCTCGTTTTCTCCTGTTTTTTTTTTTTTGTTTGTTTGTTTTTTGTCTAGCTAGGGAGTTAGGGAAGACTTCTGTATTTATTTTGGGAATTTTCTTTGTTAGGTAATTTAAGCTCTCTAAACTCCTAATTAGTTTTCCTTTGGTTTGTTCTTTTGGCCTGGATTCCCTTCCGAAGAGATGCGCTTCTAACCCATGATTTAAGATGTAATAAACAATCTTTTCAGCTTGTGAACAAGCCTCTTTTGTGGTCATTGTGAGCTGGGACAGGAGATGAGAAGCAGAAATATTCTTTAATTGTATTCTTGTCATCGGCCTGGCCAACCCTAGACTGGTCAGGATGTGACAGTATGTATTGTTTCCTCAAAGCAACTGCTGTAAAAACCAAGTTTGTGTACATGGTGCCTTCACTGCATGATCAATAGCTATTACATTATTATCTGTAAAAAAAACAAAGAAACATTTTTGACATATTGCCTCTTTGACAGATAACATTCAATTTAAAATCTATAAAAATCCAATGTTTTAGGTAGTCAATATTTAGCTGACTGGTGTGATTTAAAGTCAACATGAACTCAGAATTGAGTGTATTTATTTAGTGTCTTAATACATTCTGGGTCACCTGACCCACATACTAATATAATGCTCCCTTAAAATGGGCATTATTTTCCCTGCACAACATTTTACATTTCATGGATATTATGGAAGTGTAATGGGTTCAGTGGTGTTTCATATTGATCTAAAGATTCTCTCCTTTGTAATCAGAATCTGTCTTTTTTTTTTTTTTAGATCAAAAACTTGATACTGAAATATATTTCCAAAAGTGAAACCATCATTTTAGTTGTTGTGCCCTGCAATGTTGACATAACAACAACAGAAGCACTTAGAATGGCGCTACATGTAGACCGTACCAGGTTACATATGTAACCACTCCCTGAGAGGGAACAGAGGTCGCTATGGGGGAACTCCATCTACGTGACCCGTGTCTGAAGCATATATACAAAAACACCAAATATTGGCCGGCGACAGCCTATGACGTCACTCCCGGTGCGCCACAGTATAAAAGGGCGCCGGGAGAAAGCATCATCCACTTCTTCGTCTGAAGCTGCATCCGAAGCATGGCCTAAAGTCTAGAGGACGCAGTGTCTCGTTCCCTCTCAGGGAACCATGGTTACATACGTAACCTGGTACGTTCCCTATCAAGGGAACTTCGAACTGCGTCCTCTAGAGGTCGCTATGAGGAACGATATACCCATGCCGCCATGCTGAGGGAAGTGCATGCCATTCCAAAGGCGAGCACTAAGCATCAACTCTTATCAAAAAATAAAGGAGTTGTCCCTGGGATGAATTGACGGCTGTCAGTGACATTATCCCCTTCGGCCAAAGGCCTGAGTTTCATACTCCGGAACTTACCTGATAGAGGCCGGACCTCCTGGACCTAGGGTAAACTCAAGGCTTGGAATCAGAAAGAAGGATTCCTTTAAGGGGATACGACCAAGCGCTTAGGATAGTAACTAAGCCTGGCCTGTCACCCAGGGGCTACTGCTTGCTCAAGAGCTCGCTGAAGGAACTGTATCAACAGATCATTAGTAGTAGCCCCCGTTCAAATAGTATCACTGGGGATACATAGGTAGAGTGGGGCCCAAGGAGACTGGGGCCTAACCGACTCAAAGAATGGGGTCGAACTACTAAAAGAAGACTCAGACCAAGGATGCAGGAGAGTTGATCTAAAGCAGCATCTGGAATGCCTCACACAAGCTCAAGAACTGATAAACAACAGATGAGACATCTTTATAAACATCAGGGCTGCAGAAATTGACCAACAATTGATCTTCAGTTTAGAAATTCTAACAGTCAGAACATTATAGCAGACAAAGCATAATATATGTGTAAGAATTACAGAAACTCAGACACTTTGGACTCCCGAGATGGATAACACACACACAGTACATTAACATACAGACATCTGTCTCCACATCCCACTGAGAGAGAATACAAGAAAATGCCTCTCTCACATATGCATCAGTTCCTTTTCATCCACTTCTCCCCTCACCCATCTCTCCTTTCACTCAGCTCACTCAGAATGGCCAATAGCAGAAATGTAATGTTCTGCATTAATGCAAGTGTTATTTACAGTCATGTTTGGTATCATTTGAATTGTCTCAGGGCGACTGGTACAATGGTCTCATTCTTGTAAGAAGTAAACTAAAAGGGAATACAGATCCTGAGAGTTCAGAGATATTTTGCATACTATAGAGGGTGGGTCAGTTCCCAGTGGTTTTCATGCAAATTACCTTCTGTCCCAAAAAGGTGCTAACTCGGCTTGATCAAAGCAAATCCAAATTGTTAGTTCCTGTCTCGAGTTTGGGGGATGTTTATTCTGGTCTGAAGTACTTAAGGAAGTTTGGCAAAAGGATCAGGGCGATTCTGTAGTCAGAGGCCCGTAGTGTAATACCTTACACTATGTATTTCTATAAAGTCAGGTATGCATTCTTTACTCATAGATTTATCTTTGAGAATTCGATGTTTTGTATTGATATGATTTGATCTCTTTGAATTGCTGTGGAATTGAAATAATACATACAGTATTTACCTGACTGATAATAAATTGTTACATTTGACATTATTCTGTTCTACTCTGTAATTATTGACTCTAGTAGATTACGTTGCATCCTTGTTAAAGACATGAGCAACCGAATGAACGAGTAAATATAAAGTCAAGAGTTAACTAGAATAATCAAATATCAGAATAATAAATTAGAAATGGACAAGCAATCAATTTGTATTTCAAGTTAAATACGAGGTCATAAAGAAATGGAGTCAGATTAAATGATAAAATGGAGTCAGATTAAAGTTTAACTTAAATTGAAGAACTGTGCACATTTGGAAAGACCGAGCACGCAGGAAACCTTCATCCACCACCGGAGACCTTCCTTGGGCCGGATGGGTGGAGCCTTACAAAGTGGTGACCAGCCTCCGTGATCTCGCAAGAGACGAGCAACGTCTTTCCAGCGCGAATTTCGCTTTGATTCTCACTGACGGAGAATATTGAGGTTTGAGCTTCTCCTTCCCTGTCTGCAACCGCTGCGGTAAGTTCCTTCATTTTACTTTTGTGTTGAGGGAAAGCTTTTTGCATCTCACATATAGACACATTTTTAGAACGGGTCGGAATACCCTCTGTTTAGAACCGGAGCCGAAAAATCCGGTGGGCAAAAGAATTAGCTGGAAAACATGGCTTTTCAGGGACAGTACAGCAGCAGTGCAGATCAAGAGATCATGGGAATTCACGCCGCACACATAAAAAATATCCTTCTTCATTTAAACGATAAAGGATTAAACCTTACGTGGAAAAACAATGAAATCATATCCTGGTTTTTGGCAGGAGAAAAATTGACATCTAAATCAAAAGATAAAAAGACAACAGCTGCCATTGTCTACTTACTTCGGAAAAACGACCTAGAAACATTAGCCGAAAATGAGCACATAATGGCGAGTCTCAGAGAAATTGAGAAAGCGCGTTCGGATGAATTACAAAAGCTTAGAGCACAGGTCGAGGCGTTTACATACGAAAGACAAGGTTGGGCAAGGAAAAGCGAAAACATGGCGAGAAAAATAGATGCGCTTCAGGAGAAACTCCAAACAGGCAGTAATTATATATCTGCTCTTGAAGAATGTTGCGACAATGTCGGATTTCCAGTGGCCGCAGTTAAGAAAGCAGCACTGGATGAGACTTTTGATCCTGATAAAAACAGCGATCATGATGTAGCCACATTAGAGAGTCAAACACGGAGAGAAACTCGTAACCGAGCTCCCGTTCAGAGACATGAACAAAGTCAGCGAAGTCCGATTATAACAAGAGCTAACGTTAAACCCAGCGAAAAGCCCTCCGCGTCAGCTAGAGTTGCTGTACTCAAAACCATGACAAACGCAAATGATGAAATAACCAAGATTAGCCGGCCACTAACATGTGAAGAGTGTTCAAAACATAAGCAGATCGTGGGAATGATGCCCAAAAGAGGGCCATTCCAACCATACTGGGAAGCACTGATGTTACAAGCCACAGTGTACAAATTAGAAACTAGAGATGTATGGCAAATCGCACTATTAACCATCCCGGAAGAACTCCGATCAAAATTAACCCCTCAAATGAAATCTGGAGACGTAGTCAAGCGAAACAATAATGAATCTGACGAGGCTATATATGAAAGATTAAAACTGGCGTTGCTAGACTTGAGAGGACCAACAAGCGCGGATTGGGGCAGGATACTAGAAATTAAACAGGGCAGCAACGAGCCGTTTGAAATATACGCCGAACGTCTGTGGGTAACATACAAAGAACATTCCGGTCTAGAAAATACAAGCCGTGATGACGAACCGTTATTACAACTCATAAAGAACAATGCTGGCACTCCAGTCCAAAATGCATTGTCAAATGGAGTAGATCCAACTGAAAACACGTTCAGAACGATAGTGTGTTGGGGTTCAAGGATAGAACAGGGATACAACAGATGGAAATCTAGAACTTTCAGTTCAGAGAAAGCATGTGCTACTACTCAAGATAGCGTGCCAGTTTCAGTCCTTAAGGTGATGCAACACCATAATAGCACAGAGTCATGTACCAGAATGCATGGTGTAAAGGAAGCATTAGGGAGTCATAAAAAACCTCAAACTCCAGGAGAACACAGCAGACAACTGTATGGTGAAGACAGCAGGTTTTGTAGTTCCTGTCTTAAAACAGGCCACACAGAGGAAAAATGTTGGTCACTGGGAAGAGGTAGACCTCCACCTTATTTTCTGAAACATAGGATATCACCTTCTAAAGGCGAAGACCAATTGTTTATATGTAACAAGTCATCCTCATGTAAAACTCTTTGTGAGGTAACTGCATTGGTGATGCAAGGCCTCCAGATGTTGACTTCACTTGCTAGTGGGTTAGCAGCTTACTAGCGATGACTTTAATATGTAAACATCCCAGTTTCAATGATCTTGTTTGAATTTTCAAATTTGTAATTGTGCTAAACACAATGTGCGCATGCTACACACATTATAGTTGTTTGTGCTACTACATGTGCACATAGGCTAGTTAAGTTTATTCTTTATGAAACACATGACTGCTTCACTGTAAGTGTACGAAACACTTAGGTTTAAGGTTGTAGATGCTACATACATACTAGACCGTGTCTCTTGTGTGAAATTAGAATAACTGTAATACTGGAATTGCATAGCAATTTTAAGTTACATGTGTGTGTCTATGTTTAATTTATCTTGATTGGTCAGTTTAACCAGATACAGGAGCATAGAATTGCCATGTGGCCACAGAGTGATTTCACAATTGTCTTAATGAAAATGATCAGCAAGACTAAATGAAACAAATAGTCCTTTGAAAACATAAAAACAGTGATTGTGCATTGCATCAGCTCTGACCTGCCTTTCCATATTTAAATGAATTAACACGTGAATTCTATTTGTGACAACTTAGATCTTGTTGCAGATTGATATGCTATGCTACCCAGTGCCAAAAGGGAGGAGTTGGGTTTTCATTTTAATAAGTGTGGCACAAGCGAATGCAAACCAATTCACTCGTCGCTGGGTAGCACCAACCAAAATTTTAACCACCCAATCTTCTAAATTTTCTAGAAAAATGCTAAAAGGGAGGTGAAAAATACTCAAAATTAACTGTGGTTCTCTCAGTATTTGGTTCTGTTTCAGGTTGACCACTGCAATTCCTTGAAAGTGAGATACCAGCAAGGCACCTGATGCCAGCTGCATCAAGCCAGGACGGCGGAATTGTTAGAAATAACCTGAAATTGCAGGAGATGGGTGCAATAACACTTCAAGAGGCCAGTCACATCTCACAATAGCACACTACCACACAAATATCTACATGGCCTTTCCGGATTAGCACCGGAACTAAATTTTTGCAACACAGATTGTTATAGATTAGACTTCACCCATCTCCCAGACATGAGCACAGAACACAAATCCCCACCATCGCATCATCACCTCATCTAGACTGTCCAGTCTGAACACTGCACACCACAGAAAACAATGATGGCTTAGATTCCAAATGTGGTACCCCACTAAAGATCTATTGTCCATCTTCACACTGACAGAAACACATAGATTCTCACACATAGGATTTAGTTAATCCCATGATGGCAGTCTCAGAAAGACACACACAATAGTTATGATTTACAACCATCTGCCAACTCATGGAAAACATAATACATTTGTATGGTTACTGTCACAAATCGATGATGTATAATTCTGAATGCAGAGTCAAATCTGCCATGAAAATTCAAAAGATTTAAACTTTCTGATTGGTATTGGGATGTTTTGACAAACCAGAGGGCCCGCTGGTTTCCCAACACATCACTAATAACAGAAATATTATATGAAGTGTTGGCACTTCTGTTCATTAACTACAAAATTTACAACTTGAATATGCCATCGAATGTGACGTAGCTTGTATAACACACACATACACATACACACACACACACATATACACACACACACACACAATTACAAAGGATCCAGGATCTCCATTCTCGTACCTAAGCACACTTTAGATCACTACCTTGAAATCTTAGGTGACTTTGCATTGGAGAATTATATGTATGTCTACACCTTTGTAATTGAGATTGAATGTTTATTATTATTGTCATATGTTTCAATGATGCATACCATTTTTATAAACATGTAAGGTACACTGACTTTTTGCTACTTTTCATATAAGCCACTCAGACCAAGCATTCTGTAATTCCACTACCATTAAAAATCCATCAGAGCGGTAGTGAGGATTTGACTGTTTTAAAATGAGACCTCAAATGACACCAGAGACCCAATGTACCATTCGCACTTGTTGACATGATATTATGTTTTTTGCCTTGTTATATGTTCTTGTGCCAAATCTCACAGCTTTCTACATCGAGTTCATCATTGTTCCATTAAGATGCTGTTAAGTGTCTCACACAAAGCAGTATGTAACCAGCGAGAAACCTTCACCTATTGGAGTCTGCCCAGACATCTGCACAATTGAAGGTGACGAGATTCAACGAAAGAGGCAAGGAAGTCCTAGGGAAAGTGTCACTAGAGACAGAGGTTTCTCCATGATGGAACGACTCAAGAAATGAAAGGATGCACACGTGTTGTTCTCAACCAGACAGGTGAAACCCTGAACCCGTTCATCTACCTGCTGAGTTCAAGCTACATGCACCTGCTGAGACTGGTACACACAGAGGCCTTTCTAAAGGCATACACAGCTGCAAATACTACATCACAAGGACCACAGCAAGTGTCTGACAAGTGACCTCTTTGGGAATCATTTGGAATTGACCCACGTGGTCAAAGGGAGGAAATCTGTAAGAATTACAGAAACTCAGACACTTTGGACTCCCGAGATGGATAACACACACACAGTACATTAACATACAGACATCTGTCTCCACATCCCACTGAGAGAGAATACAAGAAAATGCCTCTCTCACATATGCATCAGTTCCTTTTCATCCACTTCTCCCCTCACCCATCTCTCCTTTCACTCAGCTCACTCAGAATGGCCAATAGCAGAAATGTAATGTTCTGCATTAATGCAAGTGTTATTTACAGTCATGTTTGGTATCATTTGAATTGTCTCAGGGCGACTGGTACAATGGTCTCATTCTTGTAAGAAGTAAACTAAAAGGGAATACAGATCCTGAGAGTTCAGAGATATTTTGCATACTATAGAGGGTGGGTCAGTTCCCAGTGGTTTTCATGCAAATTACCTTCTGTCCCAAAAAGGTGCTAACTCGGCTTGATCAAAGCAAATCCAAATTGTTAGTTCCTGTCTCGAGTTTGGGGGATGTTTATTCTGGTCTGAAGTACTTAAGGAAGTTTGGCAAAAGGATCAGGGCGATTCTGTAGTCAGAGGCCCGTAGTGTAATACCTTACACTATGTATTTCTATAAAGTCAGGTATGCATTCTTTACTCATAGATTTATCTTTGAGAATTCGATGTTTTGTATTGATATGATTTGATCTCTTTGAATTGCTGTGGAATTGAAATAATACATACAGTATTTACCTGACTGATAATAAATTGTTACATTTGACATTATTCTGTTCTACTCTGTAATTATTGACTCTAGTAGATTACGTTGCATCCTTGTTAAAGACATGAGCAACCGAATGAACGAGTAAATATAAAGTCAAGAGTTAACTAGAATAATCAAATATCAGAATAATAAATTAGAAATGGACAAGCAATCAATTTGTATTTCAAGTTAAATACGAGGTCATAAAGAAATGGAGTCAGATTAAATGATAAAATGGAGTCAGATTAAAGTTTAACTTAAATTGAAGAACTGTGCACATTTGGAAAGACCGAGCACGCAGGAAACCTTCATCCACCACCGGAGACCTTCCTTGGGCCGGATGGGTGGAGCCTTACATATGTTTCGAATCACCCTTAGAGGTGCTGAATGGGAACTGTCGGCTCAAGTCATCACAATGTAATTAAATTACCAAACTGACATAAAATCCATCATTCCTGTAATATCTATCCAATGTGTTATCAAAAAGTGTTGTGAATAAAGATATAAAAGCATGAGAAGTATGAGACTACATCTAATTGACTCTTCACAGGGAGCTTGATTGAGAAGTGATCTGACCAATCACAACACCGAATCTGCCATTTTTGTCTGAAAACAAACCAGAACGGAAAGTAGGTTTACGTTGGTGGACTTGAACTTGAAAAATGGTGTGTATTGATGTCTTTCCGCAGCTGAAATAAGATACCTTCTGATGTTTATTTCATGCTATAACTAGTAAAGAGAAAGAGATGATCGGTTCAAGTGTCGCTTGAACTGAGGCGCTACAGTGATCTGTCATGACACATTAAAGAGCCACAAAATGGTATTTGGTGATTAAAATTCTTTAAAAAAAGACAAAATATGAAAGTTGAGTCCTTGTTTCACACCAAAAGTAACCTACTCTGTCTTGTCTGTTGGTGTCCTCTTTGCTTCGCAATGTAATTTTCACTGTGTGAGAACATTATGTGTGGCGTGAGAGCCACACATAGCAACTACATAGCAACAATAACGAAGAGGGGAGGGTCTTGGGGGGTCCCTCTAATCCACATAAACATAATCCTCTCAAATTGTTTCCCTGTAACTTTTATTCTCATAAACTAAGTCCCACAGAACAAAGTTATGATCTCAGCAACCGGGAACTTCTCCCCATGAAAGCAGCTTTCGAGGAATGTTGTCATTCACTCGAGGGAGCAAAATACCCCTTTGTAGTACTAACAGATCATCGCAACCTGGAATATTTTCAATCTGCCAAAATATTTGTCACAGACAGGCAAAATGGGCTTTGTTCTTCACACAATTCAATTTCACAGTGACATATCGTCCAGGCTCTCAGAACACCAAGGCTGATGCTCATATCGCAACAATATGAATCATCCATGTTACTACCAACCAACGAACCCATCATCTCTCTCACAATCATTCTAGCTCCAGTACAGTGGGACATCATGACAGAGATCACGGAGGCTCACGTCACAGATCCACCACAGATCCACCACCACCAGAATGCCCATCATATCTCACTCACCAGCTCTTGTTATCCTGGTATTGCCGCTACCATGCAACTACTCACCAACTGTTTTTGGTGGTCCACACTGCAGGCCAACACGATATCATACATCCGGGACTGTCCAACGTTAAATGTCACCAAATCCTCTCGCCAACGACCTTCATCACCGATCTGCCTCTATCCATGGGTCATACCACCATCCTGTCTGTAACTGATCGCTTTTCATCCGGAGAACCTTATCAGAGTTATCAGCCATAAACTCATGGCTACAATGGAGCGAGGAGACCTGGAACGAGGCACACGCACATCTGCAATGGCGTATTTGCAGAACGAGTGTGCAGGCTGATCGTCATCAGCGCCTGTAATCAGCGTTCCCCAATCCATCAGCGCACCAAGTATCGTCCTAGTCAATGGGTCTGGCTGTGCACTTGAGACCTCCATCTCCGACTTCCTTGCAGAGAGCTCAGTCCCAGGTACGTGGGTCCTTTCAAAATTCTCTGACAAATACTTCTGTTTCTTACCGATTGGCTTTACCCTCAAAAAATCGTATCTCACCCACTTGACATGTTTCTTTGCTTAAGCCTGCTGGTAGTTCGAGAGGAGTAGAGGACCAGGAGATGGCTAGTGACCAGGGAGCCCCTCCCATCATCGTAGATGAGTGGGGGGCCACCATGGCTCCCTCCGATCACCACCAGAGGAAAACAACACCCGAAAACTAACTGTAACAACTTAATTTCCCACAATCCCGTGTCTGTCTTGAACACTGCCTGTTTGACCTGGATTTTGTATTAATAAAGCTTAGTGCTGTCGAAATTAGCGCATTAACGCAGGTGATTAATTTAAAGGTGCCATAGAGTGGAAAACTATTTACCTTGGCATAGTTGAATAATAAGAGTTCTGTACATGGAAATTACATGTGAGTCTCAAAATATAGTATTCTGTATAGAATTCAAATAGGTCCGATAAGTTTTGTGATCTGCGCCGATTCGTGCATGTGATCCTTTCTGGACTGGAGCAGAGTGTGTGTGCGGTGCGATGCGATGCGATGCGATGGTTAGCGTGACAGCGCAAAACCAGTCTTCTTTTTTTCTTCAATGGAAAGCATATTTACACTGTCTGAATAGTTTCCTGTCCCCTATATAGTGCACTACATGCCATTCACCATACAGAAAATACTAATTCTGTGAACAGGTGACCTATTTCAGCCGCGGCTTCAGCGTCCATAGGGGCGGGCGCTTCGAATTCTAGAGAGCATTTGATTGGACAGAAAGTTTGTTGAAGTGATGTTGAAGTACGATGTGATGTCAAAAAAAATCGTTGAGCGATTGTATATGATATGTATCATAGGCGGCGATACTTTTACGATATGGCGACAGTCTAATCCTATTGGTTGAGCTGCCGACGTGACCTATTCTGCAACAGCGTCACATGTGCTTTCATCGCAGTTGCAGAAATCGCTTGAACTGAACATTAGTAGGGCAACATGAGTTCGGCTGAAACTGAAATTGAAGATGACCCGTCGTCTTATAAGTCCGACTTTTGGCAGCATTTTGGTTTTCCGGTCACGCGACGGGATGATGGTAAAAAAAAATTACAGACAAAACACAAACTGTTTGTAAACACCGTAAAACAAGTCTGCCATACACAATGTCAAACACTTTGAATATGATGTGCTATTTAAAACGGCATCACAACAACAAACTTCTGCAAACTCCTGTGACAAAAAGGTTGAAAGAAGGCCAAACATCTATACAAAGCAGTTTTGCTGCAACGTGGTCTCAGTCAAGTGCGAAAGCTCAAGAAATAACCAGGTGCATCTGAGTTTTTATTGCAAAAGACATGAGACCATTTTCTGTGGTCGACAATGTTGGATTTCGTGAATTGGTTAGGGTTCTGGAGCCCAGGTACCATATTCCAGCACGCCCGCACTTCAGTCCAGAGGTAGTTCCAGCCCTGTACTGCGAAGCTAAAGCAAAGGTAGTCGACGGTCTGAAAAAAGCAGAGAATGTGGCAATAACAACTGATGGGTGGACTTCACAGGCTTGTCAGAGCTATATTACAGTCACAGCACGTTATTACCACGGAGTGGGAAATTAAAAGTTTTGTGCTTCAGACTCGCCTGCTTTTTGAGTCACGCACGAAGTTTTAAAAGCGGCTACACAAGAGTGGGAGCTTGAAAGGGCACCTCATAGTACTGCTGTTGTTACTGACAACACACACAACATGGAAGTGGCAGTGAGAGAAAGGTTGTCACTGCATATTAAGTGTTTTGCGCACACATTGAATCTTTCGTCGCAAGCAGATTTAAATGTTTCTCGCGTCAGTTGCTTCAAGTTCAAGTTGAGCTTTATTGTCATTCCGCTACATGTGGGGACATACAGTGGAACGAAATGTCATGCCTCACAGGACCACGGTGCTACATAAATACAGACATACAACAATGAAGTAAAAAAACACTATAAACCTATACACAACTACCCTACTGACAGATTTAACTACAAGTATACTATATATATAAGTATTTACCCTATACAAACTAAAAAATAGAAGATAAAAAATACAAACTATACGAATGCTTCACATAAATATTTACCCTATACAAACTAAAAAATATAAGATAAAAAATACAAACTATAGGAATGCTTCACAAATACTGTACATGTGCAAAGAGAGACATTTTGAGTCAAGCAGCTGGTTGGGGAACAGAGCAGGATGATTTGTAGTGCCTGAGCATGTAAATACATATATTGCTGAGTCTTTTGTGGGATTGTGTACACGCAGCAGTGTGTGTAAACTGTCTAGTGCACATAGAGGAGAGTGTGTTACTACAGGTGGTTTGTACAGGCCCACTCACCTGTGTGTAGCACACTTCAAATTGCACACAAAAAAGTTCCATATAGTTTTTTCTTCGGTGTGGTAAGGTTGGCGTGGTCCATGTTTCAGCAAGTAGGGGTTTGCATGGGGTTTCAGAGGGGGGCGGGGTGGTTTGAGTTCAGGGCTCTCACAGCCTGGGGGAAAAAGCTGTTGAGCAGTCTGGTGGAGCGGGCTCTGATGCTCCGGTACCGTCTTCCTGATGGGAGGAGCTGGAAGAGACTGTGGGAGGGATGGGTGGAGTCCTTCACGATGCTGTTGATTTTGCTGGAGCATCGTATAAGGAAAATGTCTTGGATGGAGGGGAGAGGGGCACGATGATCTTTTCAGCTGTGTTCACTGTCCGCTGGAGGGTCTTGCGGTCAGCAGCACTGCAATTCTCGTACCAGACAGTGATGCAGCTGGTCAGCACACTCTCAATGGTGCCCCTGTAGAATGTGGTGAGGATGGGTGGAAGGAGACTTGCTCTTTGCCGGCGGAGAAAGTGTAGGCGCTGTTGTCTTTTTGGAGAGTGACATGGTGTTGGTGGTCCAGGTGAAGATCCTCTGTGATGTGCACCCCCAGGAATTTAGTGCTGCTGACTCTCTCCACAGTCAAGCTGTCGTTGGTCAGTGGGGGGTGGTCAACGGAGTTTCTTCTGAAGTCCATCACAACCTCCTTTGTCTTCTCCACATTGAGTGACAGATTGTTAGTGCCACACCATTCAGCCAGCTGTGCCACTTCCTCTCTGTAGTGCGTTTCATCGTTGTTGCTGATGAGACCTACCACTGTTGTGTCATCAGCAAACTTGATGATGTGGTTTGAGCTGAACTTGGCAGTGCAGTCGTGGGTCAGCAGTGTGAAGAGCAGCAGGCTGAGCACACAGCCTTGTGGGGCACCTGTGCTCAGTGTGGTAGAGCTCGAGGTGTTGTGGCCGACACGGACTGACTGAGGTCTTCCGGTTAGAAAGTCCAGGATCCAATTACACAGGGAATTGTTAAGGCCCAGCAGGTTTAGTTTATTTATGAGCTGTTGTGGGATTATTGTGTTGAATGCCGAGCTGAAGTCAATGAACAGCATTCTAACATAGGAGTCTTTATTTTCTAGGTGGGTAAGAGCCAGGTGGAGGGTGGAGGAAATTGCATCGTCCGTAGAGCAGTTTGGACGGTATGCAAACTGGAGCGGGTCGAGTGTGTTGGGGAGTCTGGTTTTGATGTTGTGCATGACTAACCTCTCAAAGCACTTCATCATGATTGGAGTCAGTGCTATGGGACGGTAGTCATTTAGACAGGACACAGGTGATTTATTTGGTACCGGTATGATTGTTGTGGATTTGAAACACGTGGGGACGACTGCCTGGCTCAGCGAGGTGTTGAAGATATCTGTTAGGACATCTGTCAGCTGTGCAGCACAGTCTCTCAGAACACGGCCAGGTATGTTGTCAGGTCCCGCAGCCTTGCATGGGTTAATCCTAGATAGGGTCTTCCTTACATTGGCTGGAGACAGACAGAGCGCCCGGTCGTTGGTAGGTGTGGGCAGTTTTTGTGCAGGTGTGTCATTCTGCATTTCAAACCGTGAATAAAAGTGGTTGAGTGCATCTGGGAGGGATGTGTTCTCATCACAGGCCTGTGGCGGGGGCTTGTAGTCAGTGATGGTCTGAATGGCTTGCCACAGGCTCCGTGTGTCTCTGCTGTCTGTGAAGTGATTGTTGATTTTTTGAGCGTATGACCGTTTTGCATTTTTGATGCCACAGGACAGACTGGCTCTTGCTGTTTTGAGGGCTGCTTTATCTCCTGATCTGAATGCTTCATCTCTGGTCTTTAGCAGCCCACGAACCTCTGCTGTCATCCATGGCTTCTGGTTTGCACGTGTGGTGATGGTCTTGGTGACTGTCACATCATCAGTGCACTTTTTGATGTAAGCAGTCACAGTTTCAGTGTACTCATGCAGGTCTGTGTGGTTGTTGTAGGTGGCTGCCTCTTTAAACATGTTCCAGTCTGTGTCCTGGAAGCAGTCCTGCAGTGCTGAGGTGGCATTGTCTGGCCATACTGTTATCTGCTTTTGAACCGGTTTGGCGAGTTTGAGAAGTGGTCTATATGCTGGGATTAGCATAACAGTGATGCAGTCTGAGTACCAGAGGTGGGGGCGGGGTACAGCCTTGTAAGAGTTCTTTACTGTTGTGTAAACAAAGTCCAGTGTGTTGTTTCCCCTTGTTGCAAAGTTCACATGTTGGTAGAACTTTGGCAAAACTGTCTTTAAGTTTGCGTGGTTGAAGTCACCGGCTATGATGAAAAAGCCGTCAGCATTATTTGTTTGTTGTTCGCTGATGGCGCTATACAGTTCACGAAGCGCGTCCTTAGTGTTTGCACACGGGGGAATGTAAACTGCAACAATAACAATGACCGTGAACTCCTGCGGCAGATAGAACGGTCGACACTTCACAAACATAAACTCCACCAGCGATGAACAGTGTTTTGATAATACCGCAGCATTGATACACCAGTCTTTGTTGATATACACACACAAGCCACCTCCGCGGGTCTTACCAGACAGTGACAAATCTCTATCCGCTCGGAAGGTGGTTAGCCCGTGCTGCTGAATGGCGGAGTCCGGGATGTTGTCGTTTAGCCATGTTTCGGTGTAAATAAACACACAACAATCCCTTGCCTCATGCTGTGTAGACCGACTGAGTTGAATTAAGTCCAGTTTGTTTTCCAGAGAGCGAACGTTTGAGAGCATGAGTGTTGGAAGAGCCGGTCTTGTGGGGTTAGCTCTTAGCCTAGCTCGTATACCTTCGCGCTTACCGCGTTTCCGTCTTCTCTCACACCGCTTGCAACGCTGCCTTGTGCGGGTAGCATCAGTAGGCGAGGCCGCGGTCTCGAGGTTCGGCTCCAGCAGTAAACAAAGGCCTCGTAGCTTCTCAGTAGCCGCCGGCAAGAGTTGTTGTTTGTATGCGTTGCCGATATCCAAAAGACTTTGGCGATCATAGATGCGTTTTGGGGTGATTTCCTTATGAGTTAGCGGTAAACTGACACTATTTGGAGAAGCACAGACGACATTAAAAGACATAAAAGCCCCGGAGTCCCAAAGACGGTGCTTGGTTGTGTGAGAAAAGTCGTGGCTTTCTTTCACCGCAGTGCCACAGCAACAGCTGTGCTCACGGGAAATCAAAAGATGCTTGAGATCGCAACACATAAGCTTATCATGGATGTGGTAACCCAATGGAACAGCTCCATGGATATGCTGGAATGCTATCTCGAGCAACAAGCGGCTATAACGGCAGCTCCTGAGCACAGAGGTGTGCAAAAATGCCAGTCAACTTGATACTCTGGATAACGACATCACTGATGCAGAAGAAATAGTAAACCTTCTTAAACCTCTAAAAAAAGCCACCACTGTCCTGTCTGATGAAAAGAGCACCACCCTGTCACTCATTGTGCCCTTGAAATCCATGATCGAGCAGAGCATGACACTGGACGAGAAAGGACTGCAAAACCTCTCAGGCAGATACACAGAAGTACAGGATTATCTGCTAGAGAGTACTGCACTGGACCCCAGTTTCTTTGGGTGCGAAGAATGAAGCTGAAATACTAGACGCAGTAGAATCTACATTTGATATTGTATTTCTGATGTTATCTATTTTATCAGTAAAGAAATTCATAAAGTCATTACTATTAAACTGTGAGGGAATATTTAGATCGGGTGGCGTCTGTTTATTTCTTAATCTAGCCACTGTGCTAAATAAGAACCTTGGATTGTTTTGGTTATTATCTATGAGTTTGTGGATGTGCTCTGCCCTGGCAGCTTTTAGAGCCTGTCTGTAGCTGGACATACTGTTTTTCCACGCAATTCTAACAACTTCCAAGTTAGTTTTTCTCCATTTGCACTCAAGATTACGAGTTTCTTTCTTGAGAGAATGGGTATAACTGTTGTATCATGGAGCAGTACGTTTTTCTCTAACTTCTTTCAATTTGAGGGGGGGCAACAGCTTCTAATGTATTAGAGAAGATAGTGCCCATGTTGCTAGTTATTTCGTCTAGTTCATGTGTATTTATGGGTACACAGAGCAGTTGAGATAAATCAGGCAGGTTATTTGTGAATCTGTCTTTGGTGGCTGGAACAATAGTTCTGCCTGGACGAAAACGCGGAGCCATATAATTAATATCAGTAAAAATCAGTAAATTTGTTAATGTTTTTTAAATAAATCTGCGATTTCGGTTTCATTTTTAAAATTTTGTTCAAAATATCGTGATACGTATCGTATCGTGAACCCAGTATCGAGATATGTACCGCATCGTGACTTGGACATATCATTACACGCCTAATGTTTATATCTTCTAAGTGTGAATTTTGTCACTGGTTTGGAGCAAACTGACATACAGATACTAACATCCAAAAAACTTCCATTTTGATTTCATGGGACCTTTAAGGTTGGAATACACATCTTTTTGCCCAGATTTTTGCCCTGATTTACAGTCTGGACAAGTTGATGCTATTTGCTGATAGTCAGAGCCAGTCTGCAGTTTGGGAGATTTCACAGTAAAAACTAAAAAGCATTGTGTATGGTATATATTCCGATTTCTTAGCTCCATTCTATGATTCTACCCTGAATATATCAAAATTTCTTAACATCTTGAGGCCATTTGATATTATAACCTTTAATCTACATTCACAGCAACAAACCACGATGTACTGTTTGCCAGTTAGCTGCCCGCAAGAATATGTATAATACCTGGAGAAAGCTATCTGTTAGCATTCCCATTCATCTCAATAGCACTTACCCAAGAAATATGTGATTGGGTTGCTATGTTCTGCTGCCAGAATGTTTTGGGCAATTCAAGTGCTGTAAATTTCATGTGAATAAAGGTCACATTTACCATTGCTTTGCAAAATTTCATAGGCAAAATCCAATCAAAAAGTTTTCCGGTAAGGACAAAAGAGCTCACACTGATTTTGCTCATGCTCAAGTTGGTCAGGCAAATTTACCAAACTGACCAAGAGAAAGCTGCTGGAGTTGAAAGTGTAGAGTAGTGCTTCATACATCTCTACACTATTGACAATGAACAACAGACCTGTTCTTGCACTCAAAAATTTGTTACTGTGACCTCAATTTAATGTTGCTTTTTCCCCCACCAATATTTTTGTCTTTTCAGAAAGACACCCTATGGACACCCATCCGGAGCTGGGTAGTAACTGATTACGTGTAATCTGGATTGCATAATCAGATTCCAAAAGTACTTAGATTAAAATACATTTTAAAATAATCATAATCAGATTACGGTTACTTTTTTATTGATTACATATTATTGACACAATAGCATTAATTATTAATAATTTATTGATTCTCCCTAATTCTTTTTTTTCATCTTTTAAATTTTCCTTTCTAAAATAGCCTACTGCTTATTTACACTCAGAAAGTCCTCCAGTTTTGCAGACATTCACACAAAGAACAGTCACTAGATATATTTACACAGAAAATTGAAGAATACAAGGCTAAAAGTAATCTAAAAGTAATCAAGTCTGATTACCAAAAATGTGTAATGTAATAGATTACGTCACTAATTACAAGAGTTTAGCTCCAACCAGCTCCAACTCACACCTGCTTGGAGGTTTCTAGTGATCCTTAAAACCTTGATTAGCTGGATCAGGTGTGTTTGATTAGGGTTGGAGCTAAACCCATGCAGAGCTGTGGCCCTCCAGGAATTGAGTTTGAGACCAATACTGTAACAGATTGCAATTTGTGAGTAATCTACTCAACTCTGCACCTAAGTCCATTTCATGCTTTAAGTGCCCTCTAAAACACATGTGGGCAATGGACTGGGTTGATCTACTGTAGTACAGGATACAGGATACATTTTTGTGATACATTTTGGGGATGTTAAAAAAGTGAATTTCGCCAATGTTTAGAAGTACACTAGTACAATGCACTAACACTGTCTTAAATGCTCATTTAGCAATAGGTAACACTAGATACCACTGCACTCAATTTTAAATAATTATTATTTTATTAAAATATGCACTTATTCAGTCTTATATGCAGAAAAAGTGTCACATTCAATAATTAATTAAATTTTAATTTGTAATTTCATATTCATGATCTCTAGAATAGCAAACCACAGAACTATTAATCGGGGACTGGTTGAAAACATCGAGAAAAACAAAAACAAAAAAACTCAATTTCCCAGCATCCCCCATCTAACCCACCCTTGTGTTGTGACAGCAGTGAGTTTAGCTAAAGAGTTTGATGGTCACAGCTGTTCATATGCGACATAAAGCCACAGCAACACTCTTCCAGTGACAGAGGAACAGAGAAACACGTGTTTGTGTATGGGGGGTGCACCGTGCCATGGATTACCAACCAAAGTCGGCAGTCGTGTAGTTTTTACGTGTGAGAAGGAGTACGTCGCAACACAGACGCGTGACACCAACGCCGGAGAAGGAGTATGTCGCAACACAGACGCGTGACACCAACGCCGGAGAAGGAGTACGTCGCAACACAGACGCGTGACACCAACGCCGGAGAAGGAGTACTTTGCCACCACAATAAATTAGTATCTTACCCTCATGTGTTTTTTTCCCCAAGTTTTCTTACTTTCTTTATCAATCATTAACTTTTTTATTTTACTTTCCTGTGTTCTGATGACATTGACTATATCCTTGATACTAATTGTGTATTGCATACAAACTTGTATGTCATTGATGTCATCTCTGTACTTTTTACAAACATAATAATTAAAAAAATACTTCATTTGCATTCTCTTGGAGATTAATGACAAATTATACACCATCAAAGTCGCAATTTTATGTTATGTTCACAGCTATTTACAACAACTTCAAATATAAACACAATTAATAATTATAATCTATACACAAAATATTCTGGGATATGTCATTCTGAGTTTTTACTTTTGATGGTGGTAAGAATTTTAATTAACACAACTGACTATACAATGTGTGAATAGCCTACATTAGCTCACGACTATATGCAATATTCTTTTCAGGAGATTAAGTCATTTTAATAGCCTATTATTTTCAAGAAATCAACAATGGCAAAATATATGACAAAAATACTATTCTAATCACAAATTTCAAAACAATGCAGGTTCATTTTCAATTGTTTTAACTAGGGCTATCAGTAATGATTATTTTGTTAATCATCTGCTGAAGATTTTATTTATATATTTTTGGTAATTAAGATAAGTGAACAATATCTTTTAGTACCAATTAAATACATGTAATAAAGCGGCAATAATAATTGGTTGAAATAAAGTATCAAAATGTATAAACAATAAACTTACGTATTTTATGTATTATAAGAAATGCCAGCAGACGGCCTGACGATTGTTGTTAAACTTTACATCACCAGCAAACCATTGTTTATCTAATGATTAATTGCATTTACTCTGTAATGTTTGGCCACATATTTATGATAGAAATACTACAGCAACAGTTTAAAGTTTTATTTTGAAACCTTAACCATTTATTTATAAATATATTGATGCATTCTCATGTGTTGCTGGCTATGTTTTTAAGTTGCTACAAATAATTTCAACAGCACAAGTTTTGTCCGCATTCCCAAATGCAAGTTATTGTAGAAAAAAAGTACCAAGCATAGAATAAAATAATAGAAGGACCGTAAATGGTTTTGCCTCAAACTCAACTCTGTTGAACAGAACAGTACCAGAGGGTTAAAGGGATAGGATTGTTTATATTGTCCCAAACAAGTATTTCTTTTTTTTGCTTCTTTGGAAAATAAAAATTAAAAGGAGACTTATGGAAGACTTTTCCATGTCCCTCAAAAATATGATTATTGAGATTTCTTAAAATAAACAATGGTTCATTGCAGAGAAATTGTGAAAACTCTTGAAACCATTAATATTTACTGTACAGCTCAGCTGTACATATTTATGTTTTCTTGTGTTTTTTCCTATGTTTTTTTTTTTAAATTGTAAATTGATATTCTCCTTTTGATATTGATATTCAATGTAGGCTATTAGCCTATGGAAGTTTCATCATAACCTGCAGTTTTTTCTTGAACACAGTGTACCCATTTTCCTGTCTAATGTTTTCTCATTTTTCCAAAGGTACTAAATGTATAATCAAATCTAAGTAAATAATTGAATGTTCCTTTCTATTTCTGCTTGTTACTCTATTTACCAGCATTTCTTTGGATGTTATAAAACCATTTTTTCTTTCTGCCATCTACTTTTCACATTGTTTTATTAACTTCATCTCAGTCTTACCAATTTACTTTCATGCCTATATATATATAAAACTTTCCTTTGGCTACCTTTTCACATTTACCTGCCAATGAATACGTCCTTACTAACTCAAGAGATTGCATTACAGTAAAATAAAACGATTTGCTTTTAATAAAACAGTCATTAATACAATTTCTAGACAATTCTGAGCCAAACAGAACATGAAATAGATAATTAACTATTAATACTTGAATTAGGTGTTGAGGCAGTTATCAAGGTGTTGAGGGTTGCATGATAATTACAGACAGGTGTGTTGGAGCAGTGTTGGAGCTGAAGGCTGTAGTAGCTCTTCAGGAGCAGGGCTGGAGACCCCTTGTCTATACAAATTATGATCTTTTTGGTTATTTCTTTCACCCACTGTTGTAGTGCAGGAGGGGTTCCAATTCATGTTTTGGAGTCTGCACATTTTGTATCTCTCCCTTATCTGACATACACCTTTCAGCACTCTCTATTTTTCCACCATCAAATATTAGTGATTCACATTTCACAAACTTACATGTAAATGGACTATATAAAATTACACTGTCAATACACAAGTTACATAAATCAATGCATTTATTTCCATTCAAAGTTAATACAAATTAATAATATTAGACTAAAACGATTCCTTATATTATAGCTCCATCTAGTGGACAAGGTTAATATCCAAGCCTTCAGGTTGCTGTTGAAATTGCTGATGATTTAGAGCAGTGGCTTTCAATCCTGGAAATAAGGGAGACTTGCAAAATGTGCAGAGCGGTGGGTCCCCAGGACCAGGATTGAAAACCACTGATTTAGAGCAGTGGTTATAATGCCAAAATACAATTATAATAGTTCAGGAGGAGAACAGCAAATTCTAAACCAGGAGTTCTCAACTGATTAGGGTTGGAGCTAAACTCTGCAGGAAAGTGGACCTTGAAGACCATAGCTGACAACCCCTGGTTCAGAATTTGCTGTTCTCCTCCTGAGCATCAGAAATTCATACATCTATTATAACTGCTCCTCTTTTTGGTCAGAAGTTACCATGTTAGTATTAATTTGTTGTAACAAATTTAATAATAATAATAATCATAAAAATCCTTTCTACCATCAACTTTTTACTGTTTCACTTTTTGTAAACTCTTATTTTCCAAAATAGATAAGCTATATACATGAAACCAAGAATGTTTTCCCAGAATAACTTGTTCTGCACCACATTTAATGTTGAAGAAAATGTTAAAAGACTTAAAGAAAATTCAGGCAAGATCACGAAGGAACAAAAAAGAAAGAAAAATTAGGGCCATAGCATCCAACTTAAAATAATGCCTTTAATGTTCAAAACATGTTTAATTTATTCACTTCAACACTAACATAACAGCCAATACACACACACACACATACATAATACATGAAATAAATGTAGAATTCTTATGGATTATTGTCACTTGTTAGTTAACCAATTACTGTAAAATCTGTATGTATCAGGCGTCATGGAATGCGACGTACATAGAGACGACGTATGTATCAGGCGTCATGGAATGCGACGTACATAGTTCAGACGTACCAATCACACGTCATTTTTTATGTAAATTTCTCACGTACGCCGCCGTCACGTCGCCGCCTAAGATTGGTTCTACAGTGACGTCGCCGTGACGTCGCCGCGGGACTATCGTCTGCCCTCCCTATCAATCCCATTCAAAATTTGACACGGTCTGACGGCGACGGAAGGGTAGACTGCTCCTTCTCCTTCTCCTGCTGAGCCTTAGAACGGCACGGCCTGCCCCTCATAGTTTGTGACGTGACGTGCGTAAATAAGGGAACTGCTCACCAACAAACGCGCATCTAGGCTAAATCCACCGATGCTAACTGCATGTGGCTCACCGGCTGAGGAAGTGTGTTAGCTTTTAAGTAAACTAATCCAGCTGCAGTGCATTTAATGTTAAATTATTTCTGTAGTCGTCAGAAAATGTAGTGTTTAAAAAGATGTCATGTGGTCTGTGAGCATGGATGAGACGCGAAGTACAACAGTAAGTTAGCTATTTTGATGCGCTTTTAGTGAGAAGTTGAGGGTCTGTCTCGCCTTTCGTCTGTGACCTATTTGAATGGTGACGTCACGCCGTTAATCTTTAATTTCCGAGCACGCTGTGCGCAAAAACACTCAGTCCCACCGGTGGGAAGCAGCTGGATTAGAAGGTGGTGTCTGAACTCACCCGTCTGGTTCTACCGCTATAATGGGGTCTAATGGAGACCTCAACGCAAACTCACAATGTCTCAGCAGCACTGGGGACCCGGTCCTGGACGAAGCAGTCAATCAGTGGATGTCCTGGGATAAGGTGAGAATATAACCGGGTCTAAAGATTCTCACACTGACATCATGACGTGTGTGTGTGTGTGTGTGTGTGTGTGTGACCATGCTGGCAACCCTTGCCATTGTCAGTGGTTTTATGAATAGTTTTAATAACGTTCATATGTTGTTTGTCTTTATCAGACTGTGCTCATGCATTTTTAAATGCAGCATCTGTTGAGAAATTAAATACATTTGTTTTTATGTTGTCATGGCCCTAAAGTGCAATGTTTAGAGAGAGAAACCCTCCGAAACGTTCAGTATCACATTGCATTTCACTGCATTGCAGTGCCAACTTCAGTCATTCACATGTTTTGGCTGTGGTGGTACAGTGATGATATCAGACGATGATACCAGTAATTTGATATGTACCATGTTGATACAATGGCTTTTGTACCATAGTAGTACCACAGTATTCCTGGAGGTACCCAGGTAAATAACATGGCCCATGAATTTTAGTATCATGAAATATATGAAAGCAACAAGGTATATGAATCTGATTCCATTGCCCAGTACTCTTTTGTAATGGATGGTCCTACCATGGTATTTCCACTCTTACAAAAAGTACTGGTCTAGTCGGTACAGGACATGGCACAGCAGATTTCCAGTACTAAAGATGATGGTATGCCATCACCATGTTTTTGCTATGTCAATAGGGGTTTGTCTGGTCATTGTAACAGCTATTTTACCGCTATTTTCAGAATTTACATATTGTATTGTAAGGATATTAGTACAGTTTGCAGCTCTCTTTTCAGTTTTTGTTGCACAGGCAAATTTAATATGTCACATGTCTGGCTGACCTCATCTTGCAAATGTCAGACTCCACCAGGACTGGATGACTGGTGTATATAGAAGTACACTAGAGCAACCAGCTGGCAGTTAATAAAAAAACAATAGCTCAGCAAAAATAGTCGGAAAGTGGCATTTCCCTTCATTGTATGTTTAAGTGGTAGGCCTGCTTTTACTGATTATGTACTTTTAATGCTATTTAAACATTCTTAGGTGGCTCAGCTAGCTTACATGTTTGGATTAATCAGAAGTGCAGAGATAAGCTTTCAGCAACGGAAAAAAAATAATTATTTTTCCATCCTGACTGTATTAAAAAAAAAAAAAAGAGCCCTGCATTTCAGCCCGGGCCCAGTGGGCCCCAACTTTTTTACGTCCCTAGGGCCGGGCTTCAGGCCAGTTTTCACGTCATAGTTCAGACGCGGGCTGGGCCTCGGGCCTGTTTTAGGCTTCTCCTTATTTTTATGTTTTAGACATCCATCAAAAAAAATTGCCGTCCTGGTGGAAACAATGCGAATCCGTGCCGTGACTGTCGAGAGCGGCTCGACGGTGTTTAGTGTCCCGCAGCAGCAGCGAGTGCCGTCACCACAGATGAAGAGTTCTGCGTTCAAATAAACGCAATAAAGCTTGCCGTAAAGCCCCAGCAAAAGTAATTACCATGAATGTGTCCGGGGGAAATAGTAAGGAGATATTTGAATTATTTACTAATAAACAAGTGTTTTCTGTGTCTGTGTCGCAAAGATGAAGATGATGATCCTGACTCGCCATCTCCTCATTAGACGCGCCTTTAGAGAGAAGTGCATCTTCACGGATTATGATTATAATGAAAGAGTTTTTGTGCTCGATTTGATTTATTTCGTTAAGTAGTAATTCCCTTTCCCCTTTAATTTAAAGCTTTCTATAGATATATTTATCATGTCAGTGAGGCATGTATTCGCTCCGCTTCGGTTCATTTTTGTGAATTCAAGTGCTCCTGTTCTTTTTTTTTTTTTTTTTTTTTTTTTTATAAAAGAATGTTTTGTTGATATTGTGAGTGCACACAAATAAAAGTAGACCCTTTACAGTTCCGAATGATTTATTACTCTTACCTTTTATGAGCAAAAATTACGGTGTAGGCCTATTTTAAGTTGTGTCCATTGAAAAAAATGCAATTGATTGCGCTGGTGCCTCCATGTCCTGCGCTTTAGCTTCCACTCTCAGCACAAACTATAGGATACATCGCACATTTATCTAGGTTTAACATTTAAACATTGTTATATGCTTGAACTGTTTTAGTATATCTATAGATGCTACTTTAGAGAAGTCGTGATGATTTGAGAAGGCTAAATTGATCAAACATAACGCTTGGTCGTTACTTTAAGAAAGAAAAAAACACTTGTTCCAAACGGTTTTCTAAATAACCTTTTTAGTAAAAGAAAAAAAAAACTAAATATCACTTTGCCATTACATAAAAAACTGAATTATTTTAATAGCTGAAACTTGAGCCATTTTGTGAAAAGGGAAAAAAAAGATGTGCTGGGGTCGGACTTGGGCCAGTAATTCTGATAAGCTCTCGTACACGGGCCGGGCTAGGGCCTGAGCATCTCGGGCCAGGGCCGGGCTAGGGCCTGAATTTGAGGCCCGTGCAGGGCTCTAAGATACATTACAGCTGACTCATTGCTGAACCTGGCATACTAAAGCAAATGCTGGGAAGAGTGTCTGGTGCTGCCCTCTTTTTTCACTTTTTAGATGTGAGAACATTATTGATTTTTGATCTGATCAATAACTTACTATTTGCAATGGTCTGCGGTGTCCCAGAATCATGTTTGTCCTTAAAATTCCCTCCAAGTTAGACTTCTGTATTTTACTGTTATGTGTGGGTTGGTTAGGGTTGTTGGTTGATTTGCGTGAATGAATGAATGAGTGAAAGAAATGCAGATTAATTAGACAAATGATTGCATATCAATATAGCTGGGAAAAGTCCCCCAAATGAAGCCGTTTGGGTTCTATGTTGGGACCCCAAATGAATAAAGACTTGGGGGCGATTTTATGCATGGGTTCAGGGTTGTTACTATTAATTAATTAATTTCAAAACATTATTTTTTTAACTGAAATTTAAGTTGACAACACTAGCTTTTGTCTCTTTAGAATCCTCAGACATGGAAGCAGATGGAGTCTCTGGTGCAAGAGGGTGGTGTGGTGGAGCTGAGAAGGAGGTTGTGCTCCAGGATGACGTTTGGAACGGCTGGATTGAGAGCGGAAATGGGTGCAGGGTTTGCTTGCATCAATGACCTAACTGTCATCCAGTCTACACAGGTTAGTCCAGGTTAGCAGTATGCACAACCCTCTACAGTTGGAGTAAATCACTCGCATTTGCGAGTAAATCTTCATTCTGGGTGACTAAATGACATCTAATATTAGCCACTGGCTAATAAATTCTCCCGATTTTACTCGCCAGTGTGTGAGTTGGAGGCTAAGAGGCTAAGTGACTGAGCGCTCCAGAGTTTCACTCTCCATCAAGTAGGGTGACCAGACGTCCCGAAAAATTCGGGACAGTCCCGAAATCTAAGCTGCTGTCCCGAATCCCGCTCTAATTGTCCCGAAAATTATACTGAAGCAAAATCTTAAATAGTTATTGTCTGATAAAACATAAAAAACTGTCCGTGGAGCGAGGTTGAGTCATCCTGCAGCCTGGCAACCAGCCCCCGCCGGCTGCTCATTGGCTGCAGCATCTTGGTTTATTTTTTTTGGTTCATTAACTTCAGTTTGAAGTATAAAACTAGCCTAACGTTACTTCTATATTATATAAAATTATATGTATATGTAGGCTACTTATATTAATAAAAACATGATTGGTTCAGTCACTTTCGTTTGAAATTCATTATCTTTATTATTCATTATTCATTACCCCCCACCCCCCACCCCCCCGTCCCGAATTTCAAACAATCTTATCTGGTCACCCTACCATCAAGCGATCTGTGCTATTTTTCAGCTCATCTCAATGGATGTGCAGAGCACCTGTATTTGACGTACCATAAACATTAGTGTGAAGGCTTTGCTTTTTTCTCACATTCAAAGAGCGAGAGAGTCTTGCATACCATGCAGAATTGACGCGCTACATGTAAACGATATTCTTTGTTGTATTTTCATGTCAAAATAACAGCGTTCCTTTGGAATTCTTCAGCTTTTAAGAACTGCCGGATTCTCCTTGTAGTGGGCGGAACTAATGCGCAAACGACAATCTCATTGGCTGGTGCTCACCTATTATCATCCCTGTTTTGATTTCAGCGAATCAGTTCGAGCAAACATAGACAACGTGATTAATATTTATTAATCTTTAATCCCTTTTACGTTTTATATTGCTATTAGTAGTGCAATTCATAATATTATTCTTATCAGTATTATTGTCCATAATTCATTCATATAGTGATATAGCAAGAATGTATCACAGAATAATGACAATATCGATGTCTCTTTAGTGTAGTCATGGAATTTCAGATTTTACCATTGAAATGCTGTTTTTTAACACTAGTATATATGTATATCTCCATGTTGATAGGCATTGTTGGTATGAAAATTAAATGATTGGACAAAATGGCTAACCATCCCAATAATTGATTATTTGATTATAATTAAGTTAAGTACTTCTCAATGAAAACAAAAATGGGTATTGCCAATTAAGGACAGGTAATTAAGCACACAAGTGTCACTCATTCAGAATAGGAGGATCCCCTATGTGAGGTAATTTGGAAGCCAAGTTAGCCAAGCCTCCACAGACAGGGTGTGTCCTGAGCGAGATCCCGTTCACGGTCTAAAAATGTGTGCTGAATCTATTGAGATTTTCACATCAACCAGTAATTTTATTTCTGGTAATCTGCGTTAAAAAATTCTGGACAGAATGGTGTGCGGTTTAGGACTGGCTTGAATATAGTCCCACCATTGATCAGGGTTTTTATTTCATGTGTCCGCTGGGCATTTGATGGCAACAAGTCCAAAATGGGCACATTTCAAGTGACTGGATTTGGCAACTAGAAAAAAATCAGAAAAGCTGCATGCACATTTCTGGTTATCATCGCCAGAAGTGATGATCTCAAATCAGAAGTGAACAAAGTTCAAAGAGCTAGTCCACAGTCTATTAAACGTTGGCAACCCCTTTAAGTTATTTTTGTCTGTGCTGATATTGACGGCTTTGATGCTGTGCAATAAGATAAGACATTGTTTTGATAATTATATTCATGAAGACTTTAAATTTACCCTGCCCTCCTTTCTTCCAAGCCCCAACCCCCCTACCTGCTTGCCTCTGTGCAACACAAGTAAACAAGATATACTTTATAATGAAATTGAGATGCATTTGTGAACAATGTCGAATGATGAGATAAACATCAGGTTAATATAGAGATGTGGCCAAGATGTTTTCATTACAAAAGTGTAGTAGTTGTAAGTCAAATCCACAAGCTTTTATCTTGTTTTGTTTGATTTATATCTTGAATATTTTTGGCAGTTACATATTGTCTTTTGATAACGATGATAACTCTGTTTTTTTTCTTCATTATTGTTGTAGGGGATGTACAAGTACTTAGCCAAATATGTCCCTGACCTGAAAACAAGAGGGCTGGTGGTCGGTTTTGACACTCGTGCCCAAACAAGTAGTGGCTGCACCAGTGAACGGTAACACTCTCCACTCCATTATATGAACTGTCTTTATCCAAATACACCTTCACAGTGTTTATAATCTGACATTTCATACATACATCAACAAAAAAGCATCTTCTTTCTTAATTAAAAGGAAAGGGAAGTGGTGTGGCCATGTATGGTGACCCATACTCAGAATTTGAGCTCTGCATTTAACCCATCCAAGTGTACACTCAGTAGTGAACATACACCCGGAGCAGTGGGCAGCCATTGCTGCAGCGCCCGGGGAGCAGTTGGGGGTTTGGTGCCTTGCTCAAGGGTCTCACCTCAGTCGTGGTATTGAGGGTGGAGAGAGTGTTGGTTATTCACTCCCCCCACCTACGACCTTCAGGTTACAAGTCCAACTCTCTATCCATTAGGCCACGACTGCCCCAATTATTAATTATTAAGGCTAGTGTTTTATCTTTTGATTTGTACATGCAAGTTTGTTGCACATACAAGAGTTTCAGAACTAGAAAATGGCATATGTACTAGGGATGCACCGATACCGATACTGGTATCGGGTCGATACTGAGCTCATGTACTCGTATTCGTTAAAATGCCCTGATACTAAACGCCGATACCACTCATGTGATCAGTGCCATATTCAGACAAAGAAACACCAACAACAGAAAAACGGACAGCAGAATGTAGTTATTAGAGATTAAGGATGTCTAAAAATGTACATGCAATGAATATAATGTTAAACATTCAGTATTAATGCCTGTATAGCTGATGTGAGCAAGCTGATAAGCAAAACACGCTGAGTGGATCCAGCACGCGGCGGCGCAAATGAGCGAGCTTGTCGAGTGAATATCCCTTTCTCACAGATATCACTGGAAAGTTTGTACTTCGGTCGGAAATGTCAAAAACGAGTAAGTAAAACAATGCACAAGTTACTTAACAGTAGGGAGAGAGAGATAGAGAGAGCGCGCGCGCACTTCTGTGGTGTGATCTTCTTTATTGATGTTCGCTCAGCACGCATCATTTGAATTAAAACTAAATAGTAAATGCATGATAACATATAGGGGCATTCATTCACTTTAAACATCATTTATTTTTAACCTTAAGCATTGAACACGAGTGAAACACAAGTGAAACTATCAGCCTGTGTGAAATGCGCTAGGCTGTTCTGTAATTGTCCCTTTCATCTGCTCTAAGTGCGCGCGCTGTGCGTGTTTTCCTTGCTTCATGCGTGTTTCTGCAATTATATGGCTTTGAAATCTAAATGTTTCAGATGAAAAAAAATAAAAATAAAATCTATATCTGAAAATGATTGATTTATAACGAGTGGTTCCCTGCATAATTACAGCAAAAAGCGTGGTTACAGCACTGAGCCGCTGCAATGGAGCAGCTCTAATGCTATTTAAGATGATGTACCATAGAGCAAATAAATAAATAAAAAATTAACAGTGAAAGTAACAAAAAATTGTAAATTACATTTTAATGGGCATAATTAAGTGCGAAAAATAACCGAAGGATATACAGTCAAACCAAAAATTATTCAGAGACCAGATATAATTTTTTATTTTTTTTACTAGTGGGTGCAGGACACTATAGTTAATTTAAGTAACTGAGGATAGCAAAATAAAGTAAACTGTGACAAATTATACCCAAAAATTCTTCATACAGTGGACTACCAGTAAAATTGATGCAAAAGTGAGACCAAAAATTATTCAGACCAAATAATGGAAAAAAAATTAAATTCAGGCTTTCATGAACCTGGTTGACAGCATGGCCAGGAGACTACAGGCTGCCATTAAGGCTAAGGGTGGCCCGACAAAGTATTGATAGTTGTGTAAATATTGTCATACCAACAGCTGTCTGAATAATTTTGATTGATTGATAGAAAGAAAGGTATTATCAAGCTAAATTTGTTCTGACACAGTTTAACTTGGAGTTCTTGTAATATTTTATTAGCATTTTCTAAACTATAGCGAATAAAATGTGAGAAATGTTGAAGGTGTCTGAATAAATTTTGGTTTGACAGTATCTATTTGATAAATGAAGTTAATCAACTAACATTTTACATACTCATTTGTTTTCTTTACCCAATATTCAAAAAATGTACAAATACAATAAAAGTATCGGTACTCGGTATCGGCAAGTACCAAAAATTTAAGTATCGGTATCGGGCGAGTACTGGAAAAAGTGGTATCGGTGCATCCCTAATATGTACCATCATGCCAAGCCTATTTAGTAGGTGAACAATTTCATTGTCTTTATCAGTTTTTAATTAAAGGTGTAGTTGCAAGACATGTAAATCTGTCTTGCTCTCCTACCCTGAAACCTGTTTTTTTCCCCTGTGGATCACAAAGGAGAAAGAAGTTTTGAACAAAAATGAGGCTGAGTAATTAAGTTTTAATTTGGGGGTAAACAAACGCTTTTAAACTTACTTGTACCCTAGTATATTTTTGGATTGTTGCGAAGAGAACTCGGTTGGAATTGAACATGGGTGTATCTAGTAGCAGACATTAGGGCTGTGACGGTCGCCATGACAACCGCGTGGTCTAATTGCCACCGGTAGAAGAGCACGCGATGTCACACATTATAACAAGCATAAAATATTTTTTTTGTATACAACGGTAATATTAGTAACAACTGTAATAGAATTTGGTATTTATAGCATGTAAAAATACTAATTCACAAATTACATCAAACGACATACACGGCGTTTCCTTTAGACTGGCGGGTTTGAGCGTGGCAAAATCGAGTTTATTCTACATTGAATCGGCAAATTAATTTTGTGTGTTGAGCGATGGATCTTGTTGGGAAACCAAATACCATATTGCAGATATGGAAACACTTTGGATTTGAGTTAAATGGGCGAGCACTTCAAATCTCGAGCCATCTACATTTGTAGACCTACAAGTGGCAAGTTCTCGTGATCGCAAATGCCCAACTGGTCAGGATAGTATTGGCGAGGCTTTCTCCAAACTGGCTAAATACAAAAGAGACAGCGATAAATGGAAGACACTAACAAGAAACGTGGCAACATATCTAGTTGTCGAAAACGCGCCACTCCGCGCTGTTGAGAAGCCTGCATTCAAAGAGATGCTGCATTTGTTCGACAAGCAATACAAACTTCCAAGTAAAAATCTTTTGTCTGACACGGTCATCCCACAGTTGTTTAATGAAACCAAGCAGACCGTCATCGCTGAACTGCAAGAAAGTGATTTCTTTTCCGCCACTACTGATATGCCACTATGACTCCGTTCATAAATCTGACTGTCCATTTTATAACTAAAGAATGGAAGCTGAAGAGCAGGTGCCTGCAAACTTTGTATTTCACCCCTGAAAGCCACACGGCTGATAATTTATCTGAAAACCTCCGCAGTGCAAAAAACCTGGCATGCATGATCACGGATAACAATGGCAATATTGTAGCCACTGTTAGGAAGTTGGGATGGCCATGGCTGAACCGTTTCGGCCATAATCTTAATCTGGCCGTCACAAATCCAATGGCAACTGAAAGGGGAGGACAGCCAGGGCCATGGGTTTGTGCCGAAATGTGGTGGCTGCATTCGCCCACAGTTGGCAGAAAAAGGAAAAACTAAGAGAAGAGCAAGAGGCCGTAAACTTACCAACACACAGTTTGATACTGGTAAATTGAAAGATTTGTAGTATTGTCAGTTACATTTCGGCAAAATAGAGGGATTAGATTTAGATCAGCCGAATCCATAATCTTTATTTATTTATTTTTTTTTTAAATAGACCATTAATTTAAAAACCTCTTATTTTGTTAAAAAACCTGTTTACATTCCAATAAAAAAACTTTATCAGTAAATTAAAATAAACAAATAAATAAATAGTTATTGAACAAAACAAAAAAAAAGTTCTTTTTTACATATAAATTAATTTAAAGTTTGAATTAATTAATTATAAAGCCAATTTTAATGAAAACAGTGACATATTTAATTTGATAGAAAGAGAAATGCCAGAATGGGAAATGCATAAATTTAAAGGTGCCATAGAATGCAATATTTTAAATTGTTCTCTGATATCTACATAGAAGATATGTGGCTTAGGTAAGGGCAAAAAAATCTCCAGAAACGGTTTTTCATTCCCATTTACAAGCTAGGATTTGTCCCTAGAATGAAATGGTCTGTTATTACCTTATTTGGAAGTGTCATGGATAATGTTGAGCTCTGCTCTGATTGGCTGTTTCACAGTGAGGCTCATTTGAGTAGCTCACACAGCAGGAAGGAAACACAGGGAAAATATGTGTAATGTAACAGGCTACCGCTAGCAAGGAGCTAACCATGTCCCTTAAGTGGCTCGCGTTATTTTATTAGAACGTGTTATTTGCTTTCCGTGCCTTTCTGAATACTGACACCAACCTTCACACCACTTCACATCCCCTGCACAGCCTGGAACATAACATTTATTTCCATGATCTGTCTTTTTCGCTGTTGTCCTCGCTTGTTTCTTCACAATACCTGCAGAACTTCTGATGATTCTGCTGTGCAGGTTCGGCTGGCATAGAACATGGGCGGGTTTATGCAAATGTTGGGGGCGTAACTATTAGTGATCCCGACTCTAACGTCACAGTCGGTGTTATGTTCTGATTCGCCTATTTTTCAGTGGTCTTTTGCATTCACCAGATTTACATAAGGAGGAGGAAACAATGGCGTTTGAGGCTCACGGTGTGTCATTTCCATGTACAGAACTGTTATTATTCAACTATTCAAATACAGTTTCCATTCTATGGCACCTTTAAGAAAACGAAATGTAGGATATAGCCTAGGCCTATATGATGCGATAAAAATACTGATCATTTTAATTTGCGTCTATACTCTAAACACTCTAAACAACAACAAAAACGTTTCGTAATTTTGTATTCTGTTGTACGCTTCGCTACGCCAGGATTGTCCCACGCGATGGGGAAGCAAGGAAAAAACAATCCAGAGAGTTTTGGAGCAAGCCAACGCAATTAAAAGAGTGCTGGATGACCGACGGTATCAACACCTTAACCTGACATGGCAGGACATAGCAATGCTTGAGTCGATAAATGCAGCACTCAAGCCAGGTTCGGAATTTACAGATTTTTATCAAATGAGTTATTACTGCATCGTCAGTTAAACCTATGTTGAGGCTGCAATGATCTCCTGGAACCTACGCCATAAGATAGTGAGTTAACAAAAAACCTCAAAGAAAAGATGTTCGCTGTCTTGGATGATAAATGTAAAGCCGAAGAAGGGAAAAAATTCCTATCGAAAGCAACTACTATGGATCGAACTCATCGAAGAGATCATGCAAAGATCAGTGCAGACAACACTCAAACTGAGAAGTCACTGGATTCAGCGGAAGGAACCAGCGTCGCACCTGCTGTCAAGAAAATGAATCTCAGACAGCTACTTGGGAAAAGAAAAGCCAAGGCCGCAATTCCTATCCCAAAGAGACCGCGTGCAGACGAGGAGTTAACGCGCTATTCAAAAGAGGATGCTAGCGATGTTCCACCACCAAGCAAGCGGGTCAATGAAGCAAGATACCCTCTCCTAGCCACGGTTGCTAAAAAGTATTTATGCATTTGTGCAACGAGCACACCATCTGAACGAGTGTTCAGTGTGACTGGAAACATCGTAACACCAATGAGGCCCTCCCTTAAGCCGTACAATGTCAACATTTTAGTTTTTCTTTCAAAGAATTTAAAATCTGTACAGAAACGCCAAGGTATGCTTAATACATTTGTTCACGTTCTAATTGTTATCACTCCTACACAGATTTTCCAGCCTGTGATTGAAGTTTTTACAAATTTTTGCAACGAATGTTTTAATATTTAACTTTATTTAACTGTATTTACTTATTTCATATTGATTTTAATGTTTTGCAGGCTGTGTATTCAGGGAGTGCTAAAATAAACATGCACATTTGTTAATAATATTTGAGCCTCATTTATTATTATTATTATTATTTTTTTTATTTATACAGCTATATATAATTTAATATACCCCCCAACACCGCGTCACAGACGGTAGTTGGTCCATTACCACCGCGGTAGTAAAAATCTGCCACCGTCACAGACATCTCATGGTTGCACTTTGTTTTGTGTGCTTGCTCAGGAATGTACTGGATAATATAAGGTAACTACATGGGTCAGGTTTAGGGGTAGGTTCGGCGTTAGTACCTAGTTGTTACCCAGTTATTGTATTGTTTTACTGTAATACGTTTAGTATATACATGTGGAACAGGACTGTAAAAATGAAGAGCTATCCATCCACCAGCAAAACAGCCTGTTGTGGACAAGAGCAGTAAGAAAAAGTTAGAGAAAACATTCTCGCTTCCTGCACTGAACAATAGTGCTGCATTCAGGCACGTGCTGAGCCCATTCATCAATTTTATTCTCTATGCAATGAAAGAACATTTTTAGAGTCGTAAGAACAATAGCGTTAGAGGTTGCTGTTAAATTCTTTCACTCACCCACTCTGACATTTTTGCGTTTCAACATTAACTTAACTGCATATATATATGAAAATGCAGTTAAGGTCATATTAAAATGCATATATACATGCAGTAAGACACAAACTTTGAATTATGTAAACATCTCATTCAGAATCATGGTCGCATGTGTAACTAAAAATATGAATTTTTTTCTCTACAGGCTGGCAAGGTTGACTGCCGCTGTTATGCTTTGTAAAGATATCCCTGTCTATCTATTCTCTACATATGTGCCTACCCCATTTGTGGTAAGACAATGTTATTGATCGATCATAATAATAGTTTATTATTATTATTATTATGTGTTTAAATTACAGTAGTAGAAGAACTAAAATATCCTTCTCAACAAAGATATTATTTGGGAACAATGATAATGATGAAAGTAGAGCTTCTGTGGGATCCTGTGAATTGTTTTTCCATCTTTTTGCCCTCCAGCCATACGCTGTGATGAAGTATGGAGCTGCAGCTGGAGTCATGATCACTGCATCTCATAACAGAAAAGAGGACAATGGATACAAGGTGAGCATCTGCTAATCCTATTTTGTAGTGAATTTATTTATAAAACTAAAATTATAAACCGTTTTCAGTTATCAAGTCCATTCCTGCTGCATCACAGTAAGACAATACACTTTAGCTAAAAAGACAAATGAAAGATAAGTGTAAAATATAACGACTAATAATGACAATTCTGTCATAATTTTGTCACCCTGAAGTTGTTCCAAACGAACACAAAATAATATATTTTCAAGAACGATGGTAAGTGGTTTAGTCAGTGGACGTAAAAATCACTTTCCTAAAAATGATCATCTTTGTGTTCTGCAGAAGAACGAAAGTCATACAGGTTTGGAATGACACGGGTGAGTAAATTATTACAGAATTAGGACTATTGTGTAGGTTTATTTTCTACATGTATTCTTCTCATTAAAAGTTATCTGGGTGGATAACCAGCGATGCACGAAAGTCTTTCAGTCTGGTTCTCATGAGAGCACCTGGAGATTTTTGTGATGGTGTGACTGATTAAAAATAATTAATTACATTATTTTAATAAAACAAACAAAATAAAAGTACAATACTATTATATTTTGCAATAAAAAATGTTAAATAAAAATGTACACTTAAAACATACAGTGCTAATATTTACAATAATTTAATTTCTTTTTTACTTTATACCCCATTACATCATTTTGAAACCTGAAATCAGCAAGCCTTTATTTTAATGGGTTGCCGGCAAGTAAGTATATGGGCTTTCACTTTTAGCTTTGTCGAGTGAAGCATGTCAGTGAATAAAATGTCACAGTTTCATGTTTTTCTCTGAAACCTGTAGTGCATAGCTTAGATTTATGCTTTCAGTTTGAATGGAAATCTTATACAGTATTACAGTTAGTCAATCTAAAACGGTGATTGTGCATTAACAGCTGGCAATGCAAATGAGAGGAACCCACCTCACAAATGTTTAAATATGCCTCCTCCATTTTCAAAAATGAAATTCAGGCCCTGAATGAATGTCTGTAAAAATCCTGAATGGAGCATCACTATAAATAATTCTACATGATAAAAAGAAGGCTTCAAAAAGACCAGTATCGGTGATCGTATCAACAGATACAGCTTCCTGTGGTCAGTGATCGGCTCAAAATCCTGTTCGGAGCACCGCTAGTTGCTGCAGGGGGCTGTAAATACACGAAGGTTAATAGCACTGATATTTTAAGAGAAAAACAGTAACAAAAGCAAACACTAATATAATAACAACAATTATTGTTATTATTGTCTTTAAATAAAAGTATGTGTTGTGTATACAGTACATCAGAACAGTGAGTCGAAGATGTTCAATTAATCTTTTTCAACTTTGTGAATTTTCTGTAGGTTTACTGGCACAATGGTGCACAGATCTCCTCTCCACATGATAAAGAGATCTTGCGTTGCATTGAGGAGAGTAGTGAACCCTGGCCCGAGTCCTGGAATGAGGGTCTAGTTGAAAGCAGCCCCTTACGGAGAGACCCACTGGAGGATGTCTGCCGCTGGTACATGGAAGAGCTAAACACTATCTGCTTCCACAGGTGCAGTCTCTCACCTGTACTAAGAGAAAGTACTATTAGTCTTAATAAACTGTACATTTATATATAAATAAAGGTGCCAGGAAGAAACAATGATGTAAACAAACCACTTTTGTTTTCCCAAGAAAAATCTTGGAAGTATGAAGTAGGGATGTAACGATATTATCAATATTGTCACATGGCGATATAAAACAGTAGATCTTTCGGGCAAAAAGTGTAGTTTTTAAAGGGGTCATATGATGCGATTTCAAGTTTTCCTTTCTCTTTGGAGTGTTACAAGCTGTTTGTTCATAGATAAGATCCCTGAAGTTGAAAGACTGAAGTCTCAAAACCAAAGAGATATTCTTTATAAACGTTAAGACTCTGCCACACCTCCCTAAAACGGCTCATTCAAACATGCATAACACATGAAGATTTGCATAACACCGCCCAAACGCAATAAAAGAAGGTGGAACTATTATTCTCACTGTAGTGGTGGAAATTTTGATTCTTTCCAGAGACTCGTTCATTTTTCGTTCGTTCACCAAAATGATTCGTTCAGATTCGTTCACTAACTCGTTCAGTGACCATTTTTCCATATTACACAAATACGTCAGCATGTGCGGCAAAATGTGTTGTTCAACTAACGTATTTACTTGTTACAAAATAAAAACCGATTTGGCTTCATTAAAAAGTGTGCCCTTCTCATTAAATGAATAAAATAAGTCTAAATAAGTGATCAAAGTCATTACTCTTTTTATCTTTTAAATTACACTCTTTTCGGATGACCAATGCACAAGTGTTTTTTTATTTGTTTGCATACTAGGCTAGTTAACATTTAATTGTTTAGGCAGAGATTTACACGTTCAAATCTGAGATTGTTAAACGAGGAGTTATTCTGTATGTAAAATATGAATATAAACAAGCGTGCACAGTACGGATACCTGTGCTTTGCATCCGCTTTCTGCTGATTGATGAACTAGATTGACAGAATGGCCGACCTACCCGGTCAACGAACTGGGTATAGCTACCAGTTCGTTCAATTCGTTCACGAACGGGAGATCTCTCTCTCGTTCTGGCTCTTTTGAGTCTGAACGAGAGAGAGATCTCCCGTTCGTGAACGAATTGAACGAACTGGTAGCTATACACAGTTCGTTGACCGGGAGTCACGTGACGCAAATGAGATGGGATGACGTGACGCAAATAATCAATACTGCCATATTTTTTTATGTTTCACAGTTTTTAAACAAACAAAAGTGCATGACATGACTAACATAATGAAATATTTTTTTATTTAAAAGTATGTAACTGTTCAAACATAAAACAACAATAATATAAATAAATAAAACAAAATGATAAATAAAAAAAAATAAAACAATAATATAAAAAAATAAAACAAAGAACCAGTTGTTCGAACGACGAACGTAATAATGAGACGAGATGTATGTATGTAATAGTGATGTTACGTTCGTGAACGAATCGTTCTTTTTGAACGAATCTTTTAGGTGAACGAATCATTCTCGTTCACGTAATCCATTGACTCATATTTCTTGTTCACTGAAATTCCTCCCTCCACCGCAGCGCGCCGCTATTGCGCGCATGCGTAGCTCTGGACCGTTTCATCTGTCAAAGAATGACTAAACCTCGAGCCAATAGCCTTCGAGTATGATACGAGGACGGAGCATGTGATTTGTTGAATCTAGTGAACGAATACGCCCTTCATTGAGTTGCTTTGAGTTTGAAAGAGTCAAATGAACTGTTACATACATGCATCTCGTCTCATTATTACGCTCGTCGTTCGAACAACTGGTTCTTTGTTTTATTTTTTTATATTATTGTTTTATTTTTTTTATTTATCATTTTGTTTTATTTATTTATATTATTGTTGTTTTATGTTTGAACAGTTACATACTTTTAAATAAAAAAATATTTCATTATGTTAGTCATGTCATGCACTTTTGTTTGTTTAAAAACTGTGAAACATAAAAAAATATGGCAGTATTGATTATTTGCGTCACGTCATCCCATCTCATTTGCGTCACGTGACTCCCGGTCAACGAACTGGGTATAGCTACCAGTTCGTTCAATTCGTTCACGAACGGGAGATCTCTCTCTCGTTCAGACTCAAAGATCTCAGAGATCTCCCGTTCGTGAACGAATTGAACGAACTGGTAGCTATACCCAGTTCGTTGACCGGGTAGGTCGGCCATTCTGTCAATCTAGTTCATCAATCAGCAGAAAGCGGATGCAAAGCACAGGTATCCGTACTGTGCACGCTTGTTTATATTCATATTTTACATACAGAATAACTCCTCGTTTAACATAATCTCAGATTTGAACGTGTAAATCTCTGCCTAAACAATTAAATGTTAACTAGCCTAGTATGCAAACAAATAAAAAAACACTTGTGCATTGGTCATCCGAAAAGAGTGTAATTTAAAAGATAAAAAGAGTAATGACTTTGATCACTTATTTAGACTTATTTTATTCATTTAATGAGAAGGGCACACTTTTTAATGAAGCCAAATCGGTTTTTATTTTGTAACAAGTAAATACGTTAGTTGAACAACACATTTTGCCGCACATGCTGACGTATTTGTGTAATATGGAAAAATGGTCACTGAACGAGTTAGTGAACGAATCTGAACGAATCATTTTGGTGAACGAACGAAAAATGAACGAGTCTCTGGAAAGAATCAATTTCCACCACTAGTATGTAACAGTTCATTTGACTCTTTCAAACTCAAAGCAACTCAATGAAGGGCGTATTCGTTCACTAGATTCAACAAATCACATGCTCCGTCCTCGTATCATACTCGAAGGCTATTGGCTCGAGGTTTAGTCATTCTTTGACAGATGAAACGGTCCAGAGCTACGCATGCGCGCAATAGCGGCGCGCTGCGGTGGAGGGAGGAATTTCAGTGAACGAGAAATATGAGTCAATGGATTACGTGAACGAGAATGATTCGTTCACCTAAAAGATTCGTTCAAAAAGAACGATTCGTTCACGAACGTAACATCACTATCTCACTGTAGCATTGTTGCTGCCGCTGGCACCATGTCCTGGAGACGCTGTGTTTCGTTGTGAAAGTACTTTGAAAGTGAAAGTGACGTGACATGTGGCCAAGTATGGTAACCCATACTCGGAATTTGTGCTCTGAATTTAACCCATCCAGAGTGCACACACACACACACAGCTGTGAACACACACCCGGAGTAGTGGGCAGCCAATCCCTGCCGGACAATCCTTTGGGTTACGAGTCCGACACTCTAACCATTAGGCCACAACTTCGCTCAAGTCTTTGTTTGGGCTTCCCAAAAGAGGACACAACTAGAAATCAGTGGTTAAGTTGTATTTAAAACACTGTTCCAGAACAGTTCAACCCAGAGTGTGTGCAGCGCATTTTATGGAGGACTATTCAAATGAGAGTTTTGAGCAGTGTAGAGTAGTGCTTGTTGCATCACAAATGTAGACATGGTAATGTTTACAACGCGATGCGTAAAAAAACAGTATAAATCATTATAATCTGTAATTATGTCCCCACTGGATGCAACAACCTTGTTTAAAATGGGTTTTATTGTTTTTGTGTAGTCACGCCGGGACACAGCATCACAATATGGTAAGGGGGCATAACATTTCTGTCTCACGCTTGAGGTATTCGGCCAATCATAACGCATTGAGTAGCTGGCCAATCAGAGCATGCCTCGCTTCTCGGAACGATGAGCTTTGTAAAAATCGACACGTTTCAGAAAGGCGGGGCATAGAGGAGCAACAATAATGTAGAGTGTGGAAAATAATGTTTTTTTGAACCTTAAACAGCATAAACGCATTGCATTACACCAAATGCACAAAATAATGTTCTTTTTAGCAACATTATATGACCCCTTTAAAATATATTTAAAGCTGCAAGTCTGTAACTTATTTTTTATTTTTATTTTTTTTTTTTGGTTAAAAAGGATCCGAAATCCATATTTGAGCAAGTACATAACAAGCCAGAGTTCAAAACTATCGCCTTACTTTAGCCTGATTCAAAGCAGTAAGCTTATAATACTGTTTTCTAATTTGAGTGGTACAGGTAGGTTTTCGCAGGAAATTCAAGAGTGGCACTGCGTCATTACGTCACGTCTGCAAACATAAAGAAGTTGTCCCGGCTACTAGGCTATCACATGTGAGGATCCTGCAGGTGGTGGATCATTTATAGCCTTTTCTCACAGCAGCTAGAATAATTAAATCTATCACTTTGATGGCATAATGTAATCCAGAAAGGATTGTGTTTATGAAACATGTGAATGAAATTATATTATATTCCAGTTTTAAATGTGCTTCTGATTACAGATAGCCTCGGATTATACAGGATTTGTATTTTAAAGAAAACCAGTTCGAAGGGAGCATAGTTTGCTTTTTGGGTTAAAAAATTTCTTAATATGAAATTTGAATGGTATGACAATTAGATATTAGACTGTACAGAAATTGAAATCTACACGCAAATACACACTATACTCAGTCACGCAATGCTGATGTTAACATTAATAATTTGAGAATAAAGTATAACAATAATACTTTGCAGGGTATGATGTGATATGAGCTAAACGATATTTAGATTAAATCACCATTGGTAGCGCAATTTATTGTAATGTTTTTTTCCTCACTTGGTCAGAAAAAACATGGCAGACTTGTTACTTGATTCACAATATCCGGTGAAAATTCTTATTTGGGTCATATATTCCAAGACGTAGGCTAGAATCTGTGATTGCAAAGTACAGTAAATATCCGGTGCGGTGACTGCCACACATACTCTTCAGAACATTTGATTCATCCGTGCTGCAGCCGTGCCTCTCACAACCCACGCAAGCTAGATAATTCCGCACAGCTGCAATTCCAGGTTTTCAAACAGAGATGGCGACAAAGAGGCAAAACTTACGGACAACAGCTTTAAACTTCTTATTCTGACGTAAAAGGTCTTTAAAGTTGTGTTTTGGGCACAATGGTTGTCAAATGAACTAAAACCGAAAGCACAATATGGCTTAATCCCTTCGTCAAGTTTTCATCTACATCAGTTTTTGCTGCATGCTTCAAAGCGAAGCGCACACATTGTTGAGGCGATCAGCTCATGATCTGGTGTTTTCCGTGCCTCAGAACGGCTCCGTTCAGTGAATGAATGCAGTCAACTTATGTATGCACTTATTTATGTTAGTTTAGCGCGCATTTGGGACCGCAATGACCATCAGTTATGCTTTTTCACGGCAAATGATTGTAGCATTTCAATAGATTTGTAGTGAGATGCATTTTTTTCAATGAAGCTCGATTTTTCTTCTTAAAAAAAAAAAGCTCTCCTGCCATGTCTGTCAAAATAAAAGCCTAAAAGTGCAGTATGAATTGCTGACAGCTAGCGGTTTAAATCCAGTCCGAGTTCAAAATATCTTTTTTCAAGTGTAGGAATTAGGAAAGAAGTTTTGTGATTTCCCTACTGTAGTGTTAAACAAAAACAATGTACCTTTTGAAATATTTAATTTCATTTATTATAAAGTGCAATTGTTTTACAATATATGGCTATTACTGTCATTGTTGTTATTAGTATTATATTATAATTTGTTTGGGATCCTAAAATACCAGTGTGAATGTAATTTATACTGAGACCGTATACTACAAAGAAAACCTAAGTCAGAAAAAAAGTCAGTGATTTGAAGTCAGGGATTCAACCCTCTTTTTATTAGTTCAAAATTAAGAGGTCCTACCCATGATCTTAACTGTCAAAGTGCATTAGGTTGAATAATTTAACTTTAAAATGTACAAAATTGGCTTTTTATAATCTAGAAAACCTTTTGTCTATTACAAATAATTTTTGTGCAATTTATATTCCTTGTGAAACCATTCATCCTGACCAAAAAAAACCCCCGAAACTTTCTTTTTAAGAGTGTATATTGGGCTTTTTAAAATAATTACTAATAGAGGTTTACTTGTATATTTTTCCTCAATATGATATACTTATTTGTAAACATTTCACAATATCCAAATACATTATTACACAGTATAACAACATTTTTTTTTTTTTTTCTTCCCTCCTCATTGCAGAGAGCTTAATGTAAAGTCTCCCCTGAAGTTTGTGCACTCATCTTTCCATGGTGTTGGTCACAACTATGTCCAGAGAGCCTTTCAGCAGTTTGGCTTTCCACCTCCCATCCCTGTTCCAGAACAGAAAGATCCAGATCCAGATTTTTCCACTGTCAGTTGTCCTAACCCAGAGGAAGGAGAATCCGTTTTGGTAAGACTTTTCTTTTTCTCTTTTTCTTCCTTCGTCTGTGTGTGTGTTTATATATGTATACACATACAGAATACAATTTCTGCACACCGCAAAGCAGTCTACATTTACAAACGTGTGAAAGAAAAATAAGATGTCCTAAAGAACTGTGAATTCAAACGTGGTGCTGTGATTGGATGTCACCTTTGCAACAAGTCAATTCATGAAATTTCATCCCTGCTAGATATTCAACAGTCAACTGTAAGTGATATTATTGGAAAGTGGAAGCATTTAGCAACAGTTGACTGTTGAATAAGTCATGAAGGCAAGGCAAGTTTATTTATATAGCACATTTCATCCTCAATGGTAATTCAAAGTGCTTTACATAAAAGGAAGTAAAATGATCATAAAAATATAATCACATCAAAATAAACGAGGAATTTAAAAACTTGTAAAAATGATTTAAAATTAATTAAAACCGCTAAGAATAGAACATGATTATACATAAAATACAGTGCAATCAGTTCCGACATAGCACAGTGCTCATTCAGTAAATGCACAGCTAAACAGATGAGTTTTGAGTCTGGATTTAAATATGGCTAATGTTTTAGCACATCTGATCCATTCTGGAAGCTGATTCCAACTGCGGGCGGCATAATAGCTAAAAGTCCCCTTGTTTTGTGTGAACCCTTGGTATTTCTAACGGACTCTATCACAATGATCTGAGTGGTCTGTTCGGTTTATATTCAGTGAGCATATCTGCAATGTATTTAGGTCCTAGGTCATTGAGTGATTTTATAAATTAGTAAAAGTACTTTTAAAATCAATCCTAAATATAACTGGAAGCCAGTGTAAGGACCTGAGGACTGGTGTGATATGCTCAGATTTTTTGGTTCTTGTCAGAATTCTGGCAGCAGCGTTCTGCATGAAGCAGAAGACCATGAGCATGAAGCAAGCCATGGAGCTTGAAGTCATAAAGAAGATCACTGAGTGCTGAGGTGCATGGTGCTTAAAAGTCGCTAACACTGATTCCACAGCTGAAGAACTCCAAATGTCCACTGCCGTTAATATCTGCACAAAAACTGTGGTGGGAGCTTGCAAGCGCCTCAAGTATAATACCAAGCATCAGATGGAGTGGCGTAATGCACGCCTTCACTGGACACTGGAGCAGTGGAAACTTGTTCATTCTGATTGGCGAGTCTGGGTTTGGCAAATGCTAGGAGAACATTACATGCCTGACTGCCTTTTGCCAACTGTAAAGTTTGGTGGAGGAGGGATAATAGCATGAGGCTGTTTTTCAGGGGTGTGCTCAGCCCCTTAACTCCAGTGAAGGGAAGTCTAAATGCTTCAGCATACCAACACATTTTGGACAATGCTATGCTTCCAACTCTGTAGGAAGAGTTTGGAAAAAGTCCTTTTCTGTTTCAGCACGGCCCATAAAGACATGGTTGCATGGGTTTAGTGTGGAGAAAATTAGCCAACACAGAGCAGTGACTTCAACTGCATTGCACATCTTTGGGATGAACTGGAACGGAGATTGTGAGCCTGGCCTTCTCGCCCAACATTAATATCTGGCCTTACAAATGTTCTACTGGATGAATGGGCAAAAATTCCCTCAGAAACACTCAGCTTTCACTCTTCTGAAAAGGCTTTCCCCAAAATTTGTTACAACTGCAAACAGAGGACTGTATCAGTGTATTTATTTGGGGTGACCCCAAATAGTTGATGATTCGATAGGAGGAGCCTCATTCGACTCCCAATCTCAGTCGAATATTCGCAGAGGTGTTATGATCATGCCATTTTGGCTATATGGGGGTGCTCAAATGTCTGATTTCTCACAGAACTACCGGTTTTCTCCCAGTAAATTAATATAAGGCCTATTATGATGATGCTGTAAATAAGAATCTGAAAAGAAAGAAGCTTTAAATAAATATTTTAATGTGCGTGAATAAATCCAACCACCCCTATAGATTTACGTTTCACTTTCCATAATATGTGACCGACAGAGGAGCATCTTGGCGGTAGGGATTTAAATCTTTAACAAGACTCAAACTGACACAGGCAGAGTGAAAGACTGGATTTTTTTTTTTCGATCAGGTGGGGTATAAGTAGGGCATGAGAATGATCAGCTTTTTTTTTTTGCGCGTGGCTTATCAGTGAACTGCAGTGTTTTAAATGATGCGCCATCTGAAAGCAGGTGATGGAGACTTACCGCTAATCAAAGAACCGGCTGTACTGACAAGATGCGCATGACAATAGCATGTGATTAATCATGCAGCCCTAGGTGTAAGTGATTTCAAAACATTTTGGCCGGTTTATATATATTGCGTATATATTCTTTATTGTAGCACAGCTCAACCAAATTCATCTTATACGAGATAAAGCACTTCATTGTATTACTACGGTGACTATCTCTTCAGTGCGCAGCTCGAGCAGGACAAACAACAATAATAATAACTATGACTGGGATTGTCATATACATAATATTATAATAAAACGTGAATTTTTAGAGTTGCCGTACTTCTGCACTTTGTTGGGTGAAGAACGCTTCCACAAGGAGTTCATTCAGAGCCGCGCAGACACGTTCATGTGCATTCAGGGCATTTTGTGCAGATAGCCTATAAGTCGTAATATTAACGTTATGTTGTATAAATAACGAAGAATATTCTGTATGAGACAAATGAGTTAAATCCCATAGATTTAAAAACCTGCTATTATATGCTTAATTCTCCTGGTCAACTTCAGCGCGCGCAGCTCAAAAGAGAAATGCAGAACATTAATAACTGTCATATACATAATGGTATAACGAGAGTAGGGCTGCACAATTAATCGAATTTCTAATTACGATTATGGATGCCACGATTACATAATTGTTCAAAGCCGCGATTACAAAAATAAATAATCAATTAAAAATGCCCACTTGCATTATTCTGTGTGCTTAAGAGGTGTTTGCAGCGCGGGGTTTAACAAACTCAAACACACTGACGACTATCAGTTAAACAATGTCTTTTATCCACTCTGTTGTGCATGATAGAAATGTTAAACACCAAACGTGTCAAAAGCGGAACAAAATAGCGATACTCGTTTGAACCGTGCGCCACACCGACCTTTTATCCGCTCGCCTCAAAAGAAAACAGAGCAGCGCAAGCTTGGAGCGTACGAGTTTATTACAGTAACTAGTTACAATCACTAAACAACGCTGTGAAATCCAGTAAGAAGCACTCGAGTTCAGCGCAGAGTTCTCCAGGACAAATCACGTCTCTTTAACTTAAACTAGTTTAAAGCCAAATAGATCAGAGCTGTTATTCTCATCAGCACTGATGCAGAAACAGTGCAACAACGATCCAGATAGAAGACGTTTCAATCCACAAATCACCCACATTTACCATAGTTTTACTGTAGTAGCACTAACGGTAACAATATTAATATCCTACTTTTCTGCCACCGTACCATTGAGTATTATTATATTAATATACTAAGTCTGTTAAAGGAGTAATGGAATATAATTACATTTTGTTAATTATTCTATTTGATGTGGATTTGTAATTGAAAAACAGTAGCCTAAAGACATTCAGTCAATGCAAACACCATAGAAACCATACAGTTAGGCTACTTTTTTACCATGGTAATGAGGTGCTGTACTTTTGGTTATGTATAAAAGATGAGTCTGTTACAGTTTTCACAATGGTACTGTCAAATGTGCATCTGCATCCCAACTCAAGCTCCTGCTACTCTGAACTCAAGCTCCTGTTAATGTGCATTTCTAAGAGACAAAACTTAATATTACATGTTCAGTTACCAAATCAGGTGCTGGTGCCACTGATCTCGAATGTTAGTCTGGAGCACTGCATATAAATTATACTGTAAAATGTTACTGTAATTTGAAATTTTGTCTGTTTAATTGTAAATGAAATATAGGTTTAGTAAACACTTTTTTTTTTTCTTTTTTTAGTATAACATTATTGTACCATGCATAATTTTACCTTTTTTGTATAAAGAAGAAACCAAACCAATGTATAGTAGATATTTGAGGCTCAATGCTATAGAAAACCAATAAAAGTTCAGGAAGAGTGTTTTCAGCCTTTTTTTAAATATATATTGTATATAAAAGTATGGCATGCAGCTTCAAACAATGGCATAAATCTGTTCAAAATAATCATTATTAATAATCGCAATTACAATCTCATGGGAATAATCGACAATTATGATTTTTGTCGTCATCGTGCAAAAACGAGAGCACTATTGTAACAAATGTTATGAAGTCTTATAAGGGTTTCGCTGACGTTTAATGTTCACTATCTTTTAATCAATACACAAAACATTATTTACCCCGTTTGTATCTGCGAGGCGTCCTTTACAGATGTTCACGTGATGACTGCCGAATGTCTGACTTGACTCTTAGTAATGTATTTTGCCCCGCCCCCAAACATGATTCGACATTTCCGATTCGACTGAAAATCCTTATTCAAGGACACCCCTAGTATTTATATAACCCCCTTGTTTATGGTGCAGTGGAGGAAAAAGTAATACTGTACTAATTCATCTTGCAGACATAACCATTGACTTGTGTTGCACTGACTTTGTTTTAGGAGCTGTCTCTTCGTTTGGCTGAGAGAGAAAAGGCCCGCATTGTTGTGGCCACAGACCCTGATGCTGATCGCTTGGCTGTTGCAGAGCAGAATGACAAGTAGGTTACCTTATGTTCATCAACTCTGATTCCACAGCTGAATAGTTCCACACTCCCACTGCCATTTAATATCCTTGCAAAAACTGTGGTGGGAAATGAGTTTCTATGGCTGGGCAGCTACATGCAAGCCCCACAAGAATGACAAGTAGGTGATGTTATGTTCATTCAAACCCTCAGCTGTAAAATGTAGCATCTGCACAGTACTTCATGAGTGAATCAAGTTGTGTATAACTTGTGTCCTATGGTTTTATGGGCAGTTGTGGTTGGAAAGTGTTCACGGGAAATGAGTTGGCTGCATTGCTCGGCTGGTGGATGTTGTTTAACTGGAAGGAAGCAAACCCTGACCCAGCAGATACTGAGAGAGTATACATGCTGGCCACCGCCGTTTCTTCCAAAATACTTAAAGCCTTTGCACGCATAGAAGGCTTTCATTTTGAGGTTAGTTCAAGTCTTAAGGTATTTTGAGTCTTAGTCTATATGTAAGAATAACAAAGCACTCAATTTGAGTTATTACTATGGTCTAAATAAAGACGAGATAATTTTTGTTTGCTAAACCGAATGCAAAGCCACTGCTTAATAGTTTACTTCTTACTGAACTCTGGTATTTTTACTTTGCTCCCCTTCATCCTAGGAAACATTGCCTGGCTTCAAATGGATTGGAAATAGAATCCATGAATTAACAAAAACAGGAAAGGAGGTCATTTTTTCCTTTGAAGAATCCATTGGTAAGTGCATTTATCTGCGTTCAAACTATGCCAACAGCCCTGTTTATTCTGTAAATATAGTCAGATAGTTTAGATGGTTCACCCAAATTTTGTCACCATCAGACTGTTCACAGAATGCATCACACAATTAGTGTTGTATTGTGTTGAAGTTCAAAAGGGTTTGTATTTATCAATTTGAGTGTAAAAGCATGTGTAGAAGAATGCTAATGTTGTGTCTTCGTCTTTATTTTGATGCCAGGGTTTTTGTGTGGGAACATGGTTCTTGATAAGGATGGAGTCAGTACAGCAGCTGTTGTGGCTGAGATGGCTGCTTATCTACACACCAAAAACCTTTCCTTGAACCAACAACTAATCAACATCTATGAAATGTATCTCTTCTGCTACTTTTTTTTTTTTTCTTTAAGTGTCTGATAATCCAATCTAAATTCTATTAGGTGTATACTATACCATTGCATTCACATTTTACTTTGATCGTACAGTACGTGTTGATTGTTTGCTTCACTGTCGTACCCCAGATATGGCTATCACATTTCCAGAACATCCTATGTCATCTGCAATGACCCACCAACTATTCATAGAATATTTAGCCGTCTGCGCAATTTTGGGGGTCCAGGTGTTTACCCAGAATCATGTGGAGACTACTGCATCACACACATCAGAGATGTGACCACTGGTTATGACAGCAGTCAGCCTGACAAAAAATGCGTATGTCAAAGCAGTTCTATATTTCTTGATTTTAAGTCAATGTCAAACAGTTTTACTGGAATAAATGTTCTTTTAATATCTCCTTTAGGTCCTTCCATTGTCAAAAAATAGCCAAATGGTCACATTCACATTTCAGAATGCCATTGTTGCAACACTTAGGACCAGCGGGACTGAGCCAAAGATCAAGTATTACACAGAATTCTGCGCAGCACCAGGAGAACGGTTTGTATCTTCTAAGTTCTCAAATTAATGATATTGTTGAACATGCATTCGCTACTTTTGTGTTCAGTTCATTAAACATCATTGCAAAAATGGTTCAGAAGATTGACACTGGTTCTGAGAAACCAGAAATTTGAATTGATCAGATGTATTTTGAGGCCACCGTATTTTTATGCACACTAATTTTCTCTGCTTTTGAAAATAGAAGACACACAATGGTAAATTGGTTTCTTTTTTGTGTGTTTTTCAATTGTATTTTTATTTTTTTTGCAGTGATATCTCCAGTCTGGAGGAGGAGTTAAGAAAAGTGACTGCTGCTCTAGTTGAAGAATTTCTAGAGCCTGACAAGAACAACCTGCTTCGCAGATCAGTGTAGCTTAATTTAAATAGTGGTAAGATCATTGTCTTCATGGGCATCTTGTGTAAAACCGGTCCCAAAGGCCTGTCAGTAAACCGTTCTGTTAGTGTTGCTTCATCTCTGTGAAATGATTTAAAGAAAAATCCCCTTATGGTTCTCAAACAACAAAAAAAAGTAAACATATAAACCACAAATGAATAAGCATTCATATGACAAAAAATATTGTCATGATCATTTTGTTCTTTTGCAATTGAATGTCTTGCTCAAAGAAAGAAAACCTCACAGCTTTGAGATTTTGTGTAACATTTTTCAAGAGTGTCTCATTACCACCATAACTTCTGCTGTTAGGCTCACTTGCTATGGTTCGATGTTTGCTGGTGTACAGATTTCAATATCATAGACAATATGCTAGACATGGTCTGCTCATTCTTTTTCGTTATTCTGTTTGCTGAGAGCTGCTGCTGCTACCTTTTTAAAGCTCTATGAGCATGTGTATTTGTTGTGCTCTCTTGAACCTGTGTCCATTTTATATTTATATATCTATCTCTGTTGATGCTCGCACCCTTTATGTAGTGTTATATGCATTGATAATCAGTAGGCAGGCAGGACAGCACCTTGGTGCTCCCTGGATTTCTGCTGGCTTTGTCACGCTGGATACGCACAGGTTAATGAATGGAAGAGTCAATGTATTTTTTTTTTAAGCATGTTTGATGGGCATATTTGACTTTGTGGGTTGTTTGCACACTGAATCTTTGATTTAGTGTGTATATAAGACAAGCAAGGCATTGCATTGCATTCTACCAATAGCTAGAGACCAGAAGGAAGATAATCATTCACTCTTTAGCAATTTGGTTACTTAAACACCCACAAGAAAAAACACCAGGGGTCTGTTCTTCATACCTTGTTTAATAGATCTGAGATTATTTGAAAGATGCCAGATTTTGTAATTGTGATAATTGATCTCTGGCTAATTTGGTTCTTCAAACGAATTTGCGGATTTGATTAAAATATCTGGATTAAGTTGTCTAAGATTACTGCACGTTCTAGGCCGTTTCTCAAACGGAAGGCTGCATCCTCCGGAGGTTGCAGTTGTAGGCTGCATACATATAGATCATATTTTAGAATATTAAAAATGATAAATCTGACCATTATTCTTAGTTAAGCGTAAATTGGTGTAATATGCTTATGACTCAGGAATGTAATGTTCAGTTAACTGAAATAAACCAGGCTTGATGATGTATGCAGCCTACAAAGGCGACCTCCGGAGGCTGCAGCGCAGCCTTCTGTTTGAGAAATGGCCCTATGTTCCCAGGAAAAGGGCTGATGTATCGATACTCGTAACCGTGATCAACAGTGCACCGATTGGCTGGTGGCAAGACAGCAAGGCCAATCATATAATTAAAATAGACACCTGACACAAAACTTGACAAACTAAGGACCTTTATAAGGAAACAGCCAAGCGAACAAAATAAATGTTAGAATACTTATAAAATGAAATGTGCAGTGTTTTTATTTTAATTTGTTTTACATGATAGTCAATGTTGTAATTTTATCTTTGAAGCATTAAAGCTGTTAAAGCAACTCCAGGATGAGCTTTGAAGAACCAACCAATCCAAGATCAAGCTAAATCATCAACAATCAAATCTAGCTAACCCAAGTTAGCAGCATATGAAGAACGGACCCCAGAATAGAAATGCTGGTGGCTGTACCGTTTGACAATTTTATTTCCCATCAGTTCTCAAGCACTTATTCCTTTGCAAAAACAAAACTAATTACTTTGGCAGTTGTTTCATGGTTTAGGTTTTAGTATGGAGTTCAGCTTTTCCAAATGCGATAATATAACTGCATAAAAAGAAATGTGAAATTCTTTAGTGTTTCAAAGAGTAATAAACTAATATTTTAGTTGACCTCACTGGTCGAGAGCGTCAAATACAGTGTACCTGTTTTTTTTGTTATTTTAATGAATGATAGGTTTGGAAAACCAAAGGAAGAACCATTTCTTAAGTGTAATGTGTATAAGCACGTTTTTTTCTTTCTTTCTGCATTATTGTTTCAAGTGAAATATTTATTTGCAGTGTAACATTCCTTATGTGTATATGTATACCCCTCTAGAAATAAATTGTTGTATTTGTGATGTGTTGTTACTCCTCAAGGAATCTAGCAAAGCACAACAGTCTTTAAAACCTGTACAATATTTTGGCACCACTGATTACTTAGTCAGTAGGATAATGACCAAATAATGTTGGCAAGCAGTCCACAAGTGGATTAAATCAGTGGTTGTCAACCAGGGAACCCACTAGGTGATGTTAGCAAGCTTCCACATGAGCTTCGAAATTTTGATCATGTCTGTAATGAAAAAAAAATATGCAATGGTGGTGGTATTATTATTATTATTAATAATACAATCACTAGGATTCCCAATACTTGGGTCACTTTTTTTCTAAACCAACATTCACAGCAGTAAATTTCAGATCCAAAATACACCCATTTTTTGTGTTGATTGTGATGGTCCTTTTGGATCATTGTTCGGTTGGAAAATCCAACCAAGGCCCATTATAAGGGTTTCTGACCCCAAGACTCAACTCTTCTCTGCAATTATTCATTTGTGGTCCTTGGAGGGTCTTTGGCCACTCAAACTATCTCCCATTGCATTAAGATAGTATAGACACAGACAATATACTGTAGGCAGATTTGTAACATCTGTTGATTCATTTTTTTTTTTTACTTTCTATTTTGTTGTCTGTTTTCTTGACCATATTTTGTGAAGCTCAACAATCTGTTGCTGCATATCAGAACTATATACTTTTTAAGGTTTTTTTCTTTTTTTTTTCTCATTGGGATGAATGATATAAGGGAATTTGGCCCTCATATTTATTTAGCAGTGTAAATAGCGATGGATTTTATTTACACTATGTTAAAATAGCAAGATTTTCTGCTATTTACACTACTTATTGCAAATAGTGGCAATTATCTGCACCTCAGTATTGTCATACATTATAATTTACACTCAGTACGTTATTATTGCGTACTGTTTTATAATTTTAATTCAAATTTATTAAATGGATGCCACCTTATTGGGACAATAAAGCCCTCCCTACACCTACCCGATACTTTATTTTCAACTTTTTGATTATTTCCTTATTTTTTATTGAAAAATGCCTTTCTGATGCGATATGAGATTTGAAAAGGGAGAAAAAAAATGTTTGGCAAAAAGTGGGTTCGAACTCGGGTCGATCGCGTCAAAAAGCATGCGCCTTACCCTCTACGCCACTGAAACTGATGTTGAACTGGCTTCTTTTTTTAATATTGACTAACCCAATCACACATTAGTGGGTGGAGCGATTTTTGTGCCAATATTTATCAAACAAATCCAGTGTTTTGCAAATAAACACAATCTGCTTTGCAAAGAAAAACTCGAAAAAAAGTGATTTTCAAATACAAAACTCTTTGAGAGAAAATGCAGAGGTATGGACAAATATATATATTGTGTGTTACAACTGTGAGACTCATTTGCCTTTTCATGAGGAAACTTGGCTTGATTTTCTCACAAATGCGACAGGCTGATTTTCTCACACGAGTGCAATTGAGCAAATTTCTTTTCCAAAACAGCAGATGGCGCTGTTGGTCAATTTACGCTGGTCTCCCAAGACCTGAAAAAACCTCTTTATCTTTTCAGACCAATATGAGTGAGGAACAGATGAGTTTCTGTCTTACTAGATCTATAATTAACCATTTAGATGTTTTCACAAAGCGACCCTACTATAGAGTCAGTGAAAATCACAACAAGTGCTGTAAAGTTGTTAACATGATTGATTAGTTCAAAAATCAGAGGTGACATGGCTGAACATTTAACTAGGCTGTGTTTCCCTATAAAAACTGATCCATTCTCCGTACCTCTTATCCTCTGTTGGATCGCGGGATATAGAATATACATATATATTGATACAATTGTTCAACATTCAAAACAATGCAGGGGTATAACTATATATCGTGACACAATATATTGTAATACTAAAATGCAAATGTGTAGTGGATAGAGACAATATTGTGTACCAAAAATGAAAGCATTTTGAATTTAATTTTTACGTTAGGTCAAGTAAGATTTATTGTCTTTCTGCTATATATGTTGAAACATAGCCTACAGTGGAGAGAAATGCTTACCTCTGTAGTAAAAGTTTAAACCAGTATAAAACTACACACAGACAACCTACTGAGTAGGCTAAACTAATTATACAAATAGGCTACTATAATCAAACTAGTTTAAGTTCAGATGAGCTTTACTGTGATTCAGCTATGCAAGTGTACCAAAATATAATCTAAACATTAATATCACTTATGAAAATTAGCCATGGTTTTACTAAATAAATATCATGGTATTTGTAGTAAAGCTGCCTATATTGAAATGGTAACCTGCAAAAAAACATGGTTACCACACTTTTACAATAGTAAAAACTATTTTAATTTTCATAAGGGATATCATAATTGATCATATGGGGGGTGGTGATGGCGCAGTGGATAAGACACATGCCTTTGGTGTGAGAGACCCGGGTTCGAATCCACTGTGAGACACCAATGTGTCCCTGAGCAAGACACTTAACCCCCTAGTTGCTCCAGAGGCGTGCGACCTCTGACATATATAGCAATTGTAAGTCGCTTTGGATAAAAGCGTCAGCTAAATGAATAAATGTAAATGTTTATATATAGTAATATACATGCCTTGTACAACATTTCAAACTAAAAGTGGCCTGTAAGGAGATATTTCCTATTTCAACCAATATACCAGCAGATTTTAGTCTGACAATAGCCTGTTTGGAAAAACTGAACTAAAATAATAAACTTTTTATATATGGCTGAGCAACATTTTAACTGATGAAGTTAAGAATAAAAGGCTACCGTTAGGAATTATATTAGTGGCTCTTTAAAATGCAAATCATTTCATTGCATGCACGTAGTTTCTTTCGCTGTGTTTGCTATGTCGTAGTTATGCCGTCAGTTAAGGCATGAAGTTACCAAAAAGGCGATTAAAGCTGCCTTAAAACTGTGTGCATGCATGCAATATGTTATATATGCGTCACATTTAAGAACATGTCTCTGAACTGAATTTAAAAACTGTCCTGAGGCACTGTCTCCATCATCTAAAACACCAGATTCAACTCGTCCGCTCATTAGTAGAGACTTTAAGACCTGAAGTGGGTCAGAAAAGGTAAAGAGAGTTGTGAGAAAATAAGATGCATGTCAGATTGTCACGTTCAGCAGCAGCAGCTTTTAAAGCAATAGCAGGCAAATAAGCTAATAACCAGCTGCTGTGATGTCTATTAATCCAAGAACAAAAGAAAAAAAGAGGAAATCAATTACTTTTATAGCTTTAAGGGGTTCATATATTTAATTTAGAATTTAGTGTTTGGTAACTATTAATTTTCTGTATATTTCTGCTGAAGGGCTCAGGTAAATGTGTCATTTATTATAATGGGTTCGTGTGAAGATTGTTTTAAGTTCACTTAAATTAGAAGTTAAGTCTAATAATTGTTCAAATTGATAGCTCTCAGTTATACTGTAATGCTGAATGGCTACAGTCAATGGTTAAATAGTCAGGGGAAAAAACTATTTTATAGAGACATCAGTTGTATTGATATCAGTGATGCGGGCCTTCAATCATAAAAAAGATGCCATTAAAGAAATATAAAAAATACTGTCTTTATGTTGTATGTACAGTGTACATTTGAAGACTGAATGTGAAATTATTGCAATATAAAATTATATTTAAAAACTTTAACGTTAGGTGGGATTAATCGCGATTAATTTTAGAAAAATGTGCGATTAATTAGTTAATTTTTTTAATCAATTGACAGCACTAGAATTTAGTATTATATCAGCGTGATCCTATCACTTGATCCTTCTCCCTAATTGACAGGACAAGAGTGACACCAGAAAATAAATATTCATCATTTTGCTTAGCTAAAAAATATGTAATTATTTTAGACAAATGATTGCAGTTTTACATCATTTTAAAAAAAAGTTTTAGATATTGCACTAAATAATGTGATTTGTTTTCATTTTTTAATTAATAATTAATGACCTCTTGGGTGATATTACTATATCTGATACTAAATTAAATTGTCTAAGCTTTCATTTTTGGTACACAATATTGTTGCTATCTATTATACATTTGCATCGTTTTGAATGTTGAACAATTGTATCAATATATATATATATATATATATGTATATTCTATATCCCGCGATCCAACAGAGGATAAGAGGTACGGAGAATGGATCAGTTTTTATAGGAAACACAGCCTAGTTAAATGTTCAGCCAGGTCACTCCTGATTTTTGAACTAATCAATCATGTTAACAACTTTACAGCACTTGTTGTGAATTTCACTGACACTGTAGTAGGGTCACTTTGTGAAAATCTATATCTAAATGGTTAATTATAGATCTAGTAAGACAGAAACTCATCTGTTCCTCATTCATATTGGTCTGAAAAGATAAAGAGGTGTTTCAGGTCTCGGGAGACTAGCGTAAATTGATCAACAGCGCCATCTGCTGTTTTGGAAAAGAAATTTGCTCAATTGCACTCGTGTGAGAAAATCAGCCTGTCGCATTTGTGAGAAAATCAAGCCAAGTTTCCTCATGAAAAGGCAAATGAGTCTCACAGTTGTAACACACAATATATATATTTGTCCATACCTCTGCATTTTCTCTCAAAGAGTTTTGTATTTGAAAATCACTTTGCGTTTGTTTGAAAGTCGAGTTTTTCTTTGCAAAGCAGATTGTGTTTATTTGCAAAACACTGGATTTGTTTGATAAATATTGGCACAAAAATCGCTCCATACTATTTGCACTTAGTGTACATAGACACTCCGTATATATATATATAGTTTTTTGTTGAAAAGTTTGATTTTTGTGATGTTTATTTATTTATTGAAAGCTCAAAAAGTAAAAAAAAAAAAAACCTTTGATCATATTGTCTTAGCAGCTGCTTTATGTATAACATAAATCTTTTAAAATAATTAAAATAATAGTAATAAAAATGTTGCAAAACTGACAACAGCTGATTGCAAGAATTATGAAAAAATAATTACAAAGAGATTACTATGCATTCCTTTTCTTTTATTTTGACAGCTGATGTGTGCAGTTTTCTTTGCTTGCTTCACTGTAAAAAGTGATAAGTTGACTTAACTTAAAAAAATTGAGGAAATCCCTTGCCTTAACCCTTTGGTCCTCTTCGTTTAGGAGTCACACTTGCCTCCTTCACGGTCAAAAGTGACCGAAGCCTTGAAATTTAACAACTTATTTTTTTTCAGGAAAATCAATGTAATATATTTTTGCTCAATAATATGTTTTTATTATTATTTATGATTTTGAGGGAGTTTTATGATACTATGCAATATTTATGCAATTTTAATTAGCTATTTTCTCCATTAGAATTCGTTTTTTAAAAATTTTTCATTTCTTTATTTTTTTGTACTATTTTACTATTTTTTAATAAATGCAATATTTCACATTAAAATAGAGTGAAGGCATTTAAAATCCATTTTTTTGAAGTGAGAATTGGCCCATCTGAAGGCATTAAAAAAGAAAAACTTGTGTAATGTTGCATAACCTTCTTGCATTCGCACCTTATACAGATATATACAGAGGCTTTTGGATTCCTGTTGTTTATTAGACATAATTTCTTAATTTTTTTAGGTTTTGCATTTAGATATATACAGGTCCTTCTCAAAAAATTAGCATATTGTGATAAAGTTAATTATTTTCTGTAATGTACTGATAAACAGTAGACTTTCATATATTTTAGATTCATTACACACAACTGAAGTAGTTCAAGTCTTTTATTGTTTTAATATTGATGATTTTGGCATACAGCTCATGAAAACCCAAAATTCCTATCTCAAAAAATTTGCATATCATGAAAAGGTTCTCTAAACGAGCTATTAACCTAATCATCTGAATCAACTAATTAACTCTAAACACCTGCAAAAGATTCCTGAGGCTTTTGAAAATTACTAATATCACATAGAATTTAGGATAGATAGTGTTCACATTGGTACACATGCAATGATTACCTTCATGCTGTGATGATGGCAAAAAGTTGGGGTCAAACCTTATCAAATGATTAATTTGAGTTAAAAAATATTAACGCGTTAAAATTCTTAGATTAATCACATGCGTTAACGTCACATGCGTAATGCGCATAATATAATATATATATATTAATATATATACAGTCATGGCCAAAAATATCGGCAGTATTTATATAATTTTCCACACATTTTTCCACGCTCTCCATGACCATGACTACCTGTGAAACATTTAACAGGTTAATACTTTTGCCCAAAGTATTGCATTATGTTATTTTATTATAGCTTTGTTGTAGTTTGGGATTGTATCATTTCTGAGCCAGGGGCCTTTATTAACCCCCTGGAGCCATATGGATTACTTTTATGGCACCATTCTTTTAAGGACAGTACTTTTAAGGTACCATTCACTCCCATTATAAAACATTTAAGAGCCAGGATATTATAACTCTGATTGTGGTAGGCTGAAAAAAAAAGTCATATACACTAAGGATGGCTTGAGGGTGAGTAAATTATGGGATTATTTTTTTGGGTGAACTATTCCTTTAACATTTCAAGCGTGAAAACAGTTTGGAATCCATTGTGAACACATGATGAAAGCAGGCATTTGTAACTGTTGTTCCAGGTTGTGTATGACAGTGTTAAACCAGTGGCTCTCAAACATCAGCTGGAAAACATCAGCATTGTGATTTTAAAAAATTAAGGATTTATTCTAGATTATACACTAAAAAAAAAAAAGCGGTTTGTATTATGGATGCTTGTTGTTTACAGAAATGTAAATGTGTGACTGAAAAAAATATTATAAAGAAACTTTATTTCTTGGCAATAAACTCAAGAAGGGCAAGATATCGTTCATCTCTTTCCCTGGTCTCCCTCTCTCTCCTTTCCTCTCTCTCAACAGCTTCTCGATGCCTTCTTTCTTCTGTGTCTCTGGCTTCTTGTACCCGTCTGTCCTCTCGCTCTTGTCTTTCTCTTTCTCTTTGTTCCTCCTTCTCTTCCATTTCCCGCAATCGTCTCTCCTCCCTCTCTGTTGCTTCTCGCTCTCTTGCAGCCTCCCTCTCTTCCATCTCCCGGATTAGTTCCTCCAAATTTTTCCTTTTTTTTTTTTTAGCTGGCTCTGGACTCACTGAAGATGAGGAGGCCACAGCAACATCCGGGCCAGATGAGGCAATAAGGGCAGGTGGAGTGATGGAGGGTCTGCCTCCAATTGCCTCATCCATGGCAGCATACCACTTCCAGGATGCTGCTGTGGGCTCCCCATCCTCAGTGCTCACCCCTGTCTGCGGACATTTCAGATCCTACAGAAATGTTCAGAATACAAAGTCACTCATTTTAATTACACAATTGAAATAGTCATTACATGTTCCATTAGTAGTAAAATCATTATACTTTATATTTCTGTTTAAGGTTTTCCCATCTTTTTTTTACAAATGTGGCCACTACTTTGCCTTGCAGACCCTGCTCCACCACAAAAGCTCTGCAACAAGTGATCAGAAATCAAAAATCAAATACTGCTGTAATAACTCTGGTTAAAAGGACAACAAATACGTTTATTATTATTATTATTTTCTATAGTATACTTACTCAAAGCCTTTGATTGCAGCATTCCTCTTTCCAGTGAAGAGGGCTTCATTAGCCACTCTCCACTGGATAAGGCTGCTACTGTGTTCATCAGTCCCTGTAACATACTGTGGCGGGCTGAAGAATCACACGACAAGGGGGGCTGAAGAAAAATCCCCGGAGAGTGTTTTTATTGAAGAATTGGTGCCAAAGAAGGGGTGGAAGGGCCGATGAGGTCCGTGTCCTTGTCCCGTGATGAGTGATCCGTCCTGTGCCCCGTTCCTCCGTGATCCGTGCCGCTTCGGTGAGTGAGGTGTCGGGCTGGTCGGTTAGCCATTGCTGTCTAAGAGAGCAAGAGAGACACACGGTTAGAGTTTCCACCATTGGAGTCGTTACTCACCGTCGTGGTTGCCTGGTCTGCTTATAAAGCTCTCTCGTGACGAGCTTCAGGTGTAGCCGACCAGCCCGCGGTGATTGTGTGCAGGTGCTCCTGCTCTGTTGCCAGGGCGACGCTGATAGGCGCTCGGGACGTTTGTCACACTCCCCCTCCCTAAGCGTCGTCCTGGTCCCGCTAAACAGGGGGGAGATGGGGAGTGAGGGAGGGGTACCAGCTGACAGACCTGCGAAAGCTGCCCATAGCCGCGAGAGACCGTCAGCGTTGGCATTGGCGGCTCCAGCCCGATGACGCACGTCGAAGTGGAAGTCCTGGAGCGCTAGGAACCAATGAGTCACCCGGACGTTGGTGTCCTTCGCCCTCGCCATCCACTGTAGGGGAGCATGATCCGTGATTAGAGTAAACTTGCGGCCTAGAAGATAGTACCTCAGCTCCAGGACTGCCCACTTGACGGCCAACGCTTCCTTCTCGACCGCAGCGTATCGTTGTTCCGTCGGGGACAGCTTTCGGCTGATGTACATCACCGCGTGTTCCTCACCGTTCTGGACCTGGGACAGAACGGCTCCCAACCCGGTGTCGGAGGCTCCGTCTGCAACAAGAAGGGACAGTTAAAGTCGGGTGCGTGCAGTACCGGCTCCGAGGTGAGTGCTTCTTTGATTCGCCGGAAGGCCTCTTCCTCAGGGGTTCCCCAGCGAACCTTCTCTGGCTGTCCCTTCTTGGTCAGGTCTGTCAGGGCCGCCGCTAAGGAGGAGAAGTCGGGAATAAAGCAGCGATAATACCCCGCCAACCCCAAAAAAGCTCGTACCTGAGTTTTACTGGTGGGCCGTGGCGCCGAGAGGATCGCTGCCACCTTCTTCTCTTGAGGGCGAATGAGGCCACGGCCCACCTGGAAGCCCAGGTACTTGGCTTCAGGTAGAGCGAGGTGGCATTTCTTGGGGTTGGCGGTCAGCCCTGCCCGTCGTAGCTCCATTAGCACCCTCCGGAGCCGCTCCAGATGATCCTCCCAGGTCTCCGAATGGACTACCACGTCATCCAGGTAGGCGGCAGCATACGCCTGGTGGGGCCGGAGTAGAATATCCATGAGCCGCTGGAACGTCGCGGGTGCCCCATGAAGCCCGAAGGGGAGAACCCGGTACCTCCTCCTCGATGGCATGTCGCCGAGCCTCTGGGACCCGGTAGGGACGCTGCCTGACGACGACTCCAGGTGGCGTGCGGACATCGTGGTGTAGGACGTTGGTCCGCCCGGGGCGTGGGGAGAACACATCAGAGAATTGACCGACCAGATGTTGCAGCTCTGTCTTCTGGGCGGCCGACAGTTGGGAGCTGATGTCGACAACCACGGGTTCAGTGGTAGCCAACGCGGATAGCTGGGCCCTAGTCCCTTCCCAGCGTTTGAGCAGGTTGACGTGATATAGCTGGTTCTCTTTTCTCTTCCCTGGCTGCCGAACCCGGCAGGTGACCGGCCCTATTCGCTCCGTGACGGTGTAGGGCCCTTGCCATTGGGCCAAGAACTTACAGGCCGCGGTGGGGACTAGGACCAGCACGTGTCCTCCCGTGGTTGGGCCGCCCGATTGTAGTGACGTTGCTGGGCTTCTTGGGCTTTTACGAGATGTTCTTTCACGAGCGGCATGACGCGGTCTATCCTCTGCCTCATGTCCCGGACGTGCTCGATCGTAGACCGATGGGCGGATGGCTGCTGCTCCCAGGCTTCCTTGGCGACATCGAGGAGGCCGCGGGGCTGCCGGCCGAAGAGGAGCTCAAAGGGAGTGAATCCTGTGGATGCCTGGGGTACCTCTCGGATGCCGAAGAGGATATAGGGCAACACCTGGTCCCAGTCGCGGCGATCTTCAGCAGCCACCCGACGGAGCATTTGCTTCAACGTCTGGTTGAATCTTTCTACCAACCCATCGGTCTGTGGGTGGTAGACTGTGGTACGTAACTGCTTAACCTTGAGCAGGCGGCAGAGATCAGCCATCGTCCGGGACATAAAGGGGGTGCCCTGGTCGGTCAATACCTCTTTGGGGATGCCAACCCGGCTACACAGGAGGAACAGCTCTTGGGCAATTGCCTTGGAGGTGGCCTTGCGGAGTGGTATGGCTTCGGGGTAGCGGGTGGCATAGTCCACGATGACCAAGATGTGTTCGTGGCCACGGGCGGACTTTGGCAGCGGTCCCACCAGATCCATCCCTATCCGCTCGAAGGGCACCTCAATGATAGGTAATGGGATCAGCGGAGAGGGGGGTGGGGTGCGAGGAGACGTTCGCTGGCACACCGGGCAGGCCTGGCAGAAACGCTTGACGTCCGCGTCGAGCCCGGGCCAGTGGAACCGGTCTCTGATCCGGTTGATGGTATTCTGGACGCCCAAGTGACCCGCCATAGGATGGGAATGTGCCAGCTCCAGGATGACTTCGGTCTTGCTACGCGGTACCACCAGCAACCTGACTTCCTCCCCTCACCGCTGCGCGACACAGTACAGCAGACCACTTCGGACAACAAAGTGAGGGGTTGGGTGCGGCGGCGGCTGGACCTCTTTCCCTTCAATCACCCTCACCTGTTTCCAGCAATGTTTCAGCCTGTCGTCCCCGAGTTGTTCCTTGGCGAAGGCCCCCCCCCTTTTACCTGTTGGAAGATATCAAAAAATAGGTTAGCAGTATGGGGGGGGGGACTCACCATCTCTTGCGCTGTCCGTGGAAAGCAAGGCTGGGCGCTGGCGGGGACGGCGGCTGACAAACTTTTTTCGGCGGTTCCCAGCTGGCTTGGCAGGTTGCCCGGCAGCGGCGACGAGCTTGCTAAACCCTGGGAAGTCACGGCCAATTAACACCGGTACGGGCAGGTCGTCCACAATGCCCACTTCCAGGGGCCAGGTTCCCGGGCCTGCAGAGATGGTGACTTGCCTGGTGGGTACCTCCCGGGTGTCTCCGTGGACGCACTTAAGGGGGAGACGGGCCTTGGACCCGGGAGTCGGGGTTACTACGGCCGGCTGAACCAAACTTACGCCGCTGCCAGAGTCGAGGAGGGCCCGGAAGGGCCGGCCATTTATCTTCACCATGACCTGCAGCTCCTCTGAAGGCGGCTGTTGGTGAACCAGGCAACCTGCCAGCCAAACTCGCGGAGGCGAGCGTGGTGGTTCTGTGGGCATGGGTTCACTGGGAACCGCTGGTCTGCCGCCTGTGCGCTGGGTGCCCTCCGGTGGCCTGGGCTCGGGCCGGCTTCTGGCTGTTGTACTCCCACGAGTGAAAGAGTTGTGCCGCTGCAATGGGTGACAACCCCACTCGGCCCAGGATTTCACTTTTGAGATGGTCGTAGGAGTTGATCTGTGCGGTTGGGAGGGAAAAGTAAGCCCGCTGTGCCTCGCCAGTTAGCAAAGGAGCCAGAATTCTTGCCCAGTCCTCTCTTGGCCACTCTTCCCGCTCCGCGATGGTCTCGAACATCCGGAGAAAGTTTTCCGCGTCGTCGTGGACCCCCATCTTCGGCAGCAGCTGGGCAGCCTGTATTCGAGGATCGGGCAGCGGAACCCGCTGGGCTGTGGCGAAGCGTAGGGCGGCGACCTCGCGCTCGGTTTCTCCCTGTCGGGCCGCCATGTGCTCAACAATTTGCTGCTGGCAGATGCTGATCTCCGTAAGATGTTTGAGAAGGTCTTCCATGGCTGGGAAGGACTCGCCGCCTGGAAGAGAAGGAAAAAACCAAAAAAAAAAAAAAAAAAAGGGAAAATTAGGCTACAGAAAACCCCTCGGGCAAAAATAGCGGTGCTCGGAAAAAAAACAAAAAAGTCGGTGATTCTCCAGCGTTTATGCCCGCATTCTCCACCAGTGTGGCGGGCTGAAGAATCACACGACAAGGGGGGCTGAAGAAAAATCCCCGGAGGGTGTTTTTATTGAAGAATTGGGGCCAAAGAAGGGGTGGAAGGGCCGATGAGGTCCGTGTCCTTGTCCCGTGATGAGTGATCCGTCCTGTGCCCCGTTCCTCCGTGATCCGTGCCGCTTCGGTGAGTGAGGTGTCGGGCTGGTCGGTTAGCCACTGCTGTCTAAGAGAGCAAGAGAGACACACGGTTAGAGTTTCCACCATTGGAGTCGTTGCTCACCATCGTGGTTGCCTGGTCTGCTTATAAAGCTCTCTCGTGACGAGCTTCAGGTGTAGCCGACCAGCCCGCGGTGATTGTGTGCAGGTGCTCCTGCTCTGTTGCCAGGGCGACGCTGATAGGCGCTCGGGACGTTTGTCACAATACAAACAAGATTTAATGTTAGATCTGTCATTTAGGCCTATGTAATAAAAAAAAAAATTAATAATAATAATATTATATCAAAATGTTGATGTGTATATTTTTTTGATAGCTTATTTGTTATCTTGTTTTCATCCAACACAAGTGATCATTAATTTGTCAATGTGTATAATCGTAGACAAATAAAATTAAAAAATTCTCTTCAGTTGTGTAAATCTGTTTATTTAAAATGCGCATTTGTGTGTAATGCAAAGTGCTGACAAAAGTTTAGGCCAAATCGATGACAGTATAACACACATACAGATGTATTTTTTTAAGAGTTTCAACTACGATACTGTCTGTAAAATGTCCTCATTTTTATTAAATGTTTATGTTGCAAAGAGTGCATTCACACTTTTTTTTTTTTAACAAACGTTTATCAGATGTTTGTACACAGTTAAAGCAATCCTTTCAAGAAAACGATGTTTAACAAATCTTGAGATGTATGTGTGCTTAACGAATTTCTGCACTACAATGGTACTGTTACCACACTGCACATAGCTGTACATACTGTACATATCTGTTTATATGGTTCATACAAAATATCCATATTTATTCAGTTTTTCTGTAATATATTCTGTTAATACACTGCATATATCTATATTGTTCTTACTACTACTATAATGATACTGCCACTACATTGCACATATCTGTACATATTGTTCATACATTGTTCATATTACATAGCCATATTATTTCTGCTCTTATAAGGTTACTGTGTTTGTGTTTGTGCAAAGTGTTAGTTTCGTCTTGAGCTATTTAGCAGTCCTTTAACCTCATTGGCTGGGCTGATCAGAAGCCGGCAACAGCTGTTTTCACTCTAGTTTCTTAGACTGTATTTAGTTGATGTCAGAGCGCTGACGGAAGCGTTCAGCCTCCTCGTGTGAAGACCAACGAGTGTAAAGACAGACGACTTTTTCCTGCGCGACTTTGACCGAGCAACGACACCGAGCACACACTTAAGTATCCTTTATATCTTCACTCACGCTTTCTTATCCTCTATCATGTGTTTCCAAACCATTCCGGTTCTCTCTCTACCTCGCTCAAAAAATACATGCAGAAGGTCACGTAACCCTGCTAACCTGCGCACCATCTCTACATCTTCCACTGCACCTCTCTCTTTCTCTGTAGGTCTTTGGAATTGCCAGTCAGCTGTCAACAAAGCCGACTTCATTTCGGCATTTTCCTTACATTCCACACTCAGCATCCTGGGCTTGACTGAGACCTGGATCCGTCCAGAAGACACGGCAACCCCAGCTGCTCTCTCTCACAATTTCTCTTTCTCTCACACCCCTAGGCAAGTTGGCCGGGGTGGGGGCACTGGCTTGCTCATTTCTAACAATTGGAAATACTCTACCCACTCTCCCCTAGGCAATCTCAACTCATTTGAATCGCATGCTGTTACTGTGACAGCTCCTATAAGACTCCAGATTGTGGTAATCTATCGTCCGCCGGGCCAAATACCACCAACCTTCCTAGACGAGCTGGACGGACTGCTGTCGTCTTTCATGGAGGATGGCACTCCACTCTTAGTCTTCGGCGATTTCAACATTCACCTAGACAGGCCTTATGCTACGGACTTCCAGTCACTCCTAGCTTCATTTGATCTCAAACGCCTCACCACTACTAGCACGCACAAATCTGGTAACCAACTCGACTTAATTTATACACGCAATTGTTCTACAACATTGTCCTCTCGACCCGATCCCCTCACATCTTCTTCAAACAATCTCTCCCACACTCTTACCGGCACTCACACACATTATCAACACATCTCTCCTCACAGGCGTCTTCCCCACAGCATTCAAGCAGGCTCGGGTAACCCCACTGATCAAAAAACCTACATTAAATGCTTCTCTTTTAGATAACTACAGACCTGTCTCTCTCCTTCCATTCATAGGGAAAACACTCGAACGAGCTGTCTTCAACCAGCTCTCGCGGTTTCTTTCACAGTACAACAAGCTGGATGCTAAACAGTCAGGTTTCAGGAGTGGCCATTCAACAGAGACTGCGCTACTCTCAGTCACTGAAGCCCTGCGAACTGCAAAGGCTGATTCCAAATCGTCAGTCCTCATTCTGCTGGATCTCTCTGCTGCTTTTGACACTGTCAATCATCAGATTCTCCTGTCTACACTCTCTTCACTGGGCATCACTGGAATTCCACTTCGCTGGTTTGAATCCTATCTCACCGGTAGATCCTTCAGGGTGACCTGGGGAGGGGAGGTATCCAAACCACATCATCTGATCACTGGAGTTCCTCAGGGATCAGTTCTTGGACCCCTCCTCTTCTCCACGTACACTACATCGCTGGGTCCCATCATACATGCACATGGCTTCTCCTATCACTGCTATGCCGATGACACGCAGCTCTATCTCTCTTTTCAACCAGATGACCCAACGGTAGCTGCACGGATCTCAGGCTGCCTGGCGGACATCTTGGCATGGATGAAAGAACATCACCTACAGCTCAACCTGGCAAAGACGGAACTTCTGGTCTTCCCTGCCACTCCGACTCTACGGCATGACTTCACGATTCAGTTCGGCTCATCAATGATTACCCCATCAACTTCGGTCAGAAATCTTGGTGTAATCTTTGATGACCAGCTGACCTTCAAAGAGCACATTGCAAAGACTGCTCGTTCCTGCAGGTTTGCACTACACAACATCAGAAAGATCAGGCCCTTTCTGACAGAGCATGCTGCGCAACTTCTTGTCCAGGCCCTGGTTGTTTCTAGACTGGACTACTGCAATGCTCTTCTGGCTGGTCTGCCATCAAACGCAATCAAACCTCTACAAATGATTCAGAATGCAGCGGCACGACTGATCTTCAACGAGCCCAAAAGAGCGCATGTTACACCTCTCTTCATCTCTTTGCACTGGCTACCAGTGGCAGCTCGCATCCAGTTCAAGTCACTGATGCTTGCGTACAGATCTACCACAGGCTCTGCACCCTCCTACTTCCACTCACTATTACGAACCTACATCCCCTCCAGAAGTTTGAGATCTGCTAGTGAGCGACGCCTTGTGGTACCATCACAGAGAGGCTCAAAATCACTCTCCAGAACATTCTCGTTCACCATTCCTGGCTGGTGGAATAATCTTCCCACTCCTATTCGGAACGCCGGATCTCTGGCAACCTTCAAGCAACAACTGAAAACTCATCTCTTTCGGCAGTACTTGACTTCATCCTAAACTCAAAAAAAAAAAAAAAAAAAAAAACTTTCCCTCTATCTTTCTCTCCACCTACTAGTTTGTACTTATTTGAACAATGACTGAGACTTGGTGTTACGAGCACTTCCTCTGTCTGACTGCCTCTTCAAGATGAATCGCTTTTTGTATTCCCCAATTGTAAGTCGCTTTGGATAAAAGCGTCTGCCAAATGACTAAATGTAAATGTAAATGTACTGCTAATACACTACACATACTTATATTTAATTTATCCAGGTGTGTCTGACCATTGCTAGGGTGGTTGCTAGGGTAAGTAGTGGAGCTGGGCATAAAGCCTATTGGAAACTGTTTCTATTATCTACCTGTCCCTGGAGTTATGATAAGGCGAGCTGCAGGGTCCAGCACTTTCAGGTCCCTCAGGAGTGGATGGTCGAGGGGAAAGGAGGAGAACATCTTCTTAAGCACTGCCTCATAGAAGCTTCTCACAGTTCTACAACAGCATAAGAGTGAAAAAATGCATTAGTGGTAATATTTTTAGGCACACTACAGCCCATACTCTCATACTGTCAAATATGATATCATAATATAACTACTGGGTAATATACTCACTGAAAGATTTTCTTCTCGGCTGACACAGGGAGCTCAGTGCTTCTCATGAATGCCTTTGTGTCTGCTCCAATAAAGAGATCTTCATCAGCCAACTGATGTCCATCTCCATACTCCACCTCCCTGAGAGGTACACCCACGATTGCCCTGGCTGGTATGAGGTAGCCCAGGATCCTCTTTATCAGCCTGCACATCTCATCTTCAAGTCTGTGAATTTGTACTCCCTCTGACTGCAGATAATATCAATGGTCACAACAAAATAACAGTGAAATAAGAATGCTACAATAAACACAAACATTTAATTATATATTATTATTCACTAATTCATTCAATTATTCACCTGGAAGGCAATGTTAAATTCAGATAAAGGCTTAAGGGCAGCACTCAGGAAGAGGAAGTAGGTCTTCATGATTGGATCACGCAGATGGCTTGCCAGATCACGCACTTTAACACTCCTCTCTACTTCCTCATGACTGTTAAAGTAGGCCTACAGTACATAGAGATACAGGGTATAGTAAACTGCATAGTAAACTGTGTAGATATCTGCTGAGTGGAGTTACCATCCTACCTGTAGTGCATCCCACTGGTTCAGCACCCTCTGGATGCAGGTTAACAGACTTAGCCATCTTGTGCTGCAGTACCTGAGGAGCTTCAGGTGGTCTGAATCAGTGAAGTCTACAAACTCTTTGTAAACTTCACATCTTTTTGCACTGAGAGATAGAAAATTACTCTGTTAGTGGTTGGAATTGTGAGTGAGTGAGTGTGTGTGTGTGTGTGTGTAAAGAATATGAACAGCAGGTCTACTAGGCTACCTTGTTCATGAGTTAGCCACATGCAATGTTGTTAAATTGTAACACACACAACATTAGGCAAGATAAATAGCAGGCCTATATGTATGCATTTACCTTTTATCAAAGTGGGTGTATATCCCCACCAGGATGTCTTCCACCGGTACCTGGGCTGCTCTGATGCCACAGCCAGTGGCCAGCTGTACCAGGTGGCAGATGCAGCCAAGGTCCTGGATGTGGGGCTGGCTGGTCTTCAGTCTGCTGATGACCGAGTTATGTCGGCCTTTCATAACACTCGCATTATCAGAGTTAAAGGCAATCAGGTTATCCCATGGGATGCCTCTTTTTCTATTGGAAACAGGAAACAATGCCACAAAACGTCTCAGACAAAATGTAAGGTTGTAATTAAATCCAAACTACTAAACATGTCAATAACACAGTGCAGTTCCCCTTACCTTAATGCTTCACTCAGCTTTCCATACAGATTTTCTGCATTTCCTACATTGCATGTAGGCATCTCCAGGAATCTTGTAGCAACCTGCAGAGTGGCCTCATCGTAGAGTCTAGTCAGGATGACAAATTCTTTGTCTGTTTTTCTGTTGTTTGATTCGTCACACATCAGTGAAAAGGGCTGAGATCGGCACGTTTTGGCTCATCCTCTAGACTCATCCTCTAGTTCTGCTGCTATGGCACCTGTTGAGTGTCCAGTAATTAGCTAGTAACGTTAGCCTACAACATGCATGCCATGGGTTGATGCTCAATTGTTAGAATATTCAAACACATTTCAAACCCATTTTATACAGTTTTAGCAAACGTACAGTAGCCCAGCAGGAAGATAGGTAGCTAACGTTATATAGCTAACTTACCTTTGATGAGTTGAGTAGCCTTCGTTTTTCCCGTTGAGTACTTTCGTGCAATAGCAGAGTCCGGGAACATGTCAGCTACACACTTGTTGAAGTCATCATGGAAGGAGAAAGGAATGTTGTTTTTGGCACACAGCATTGCCATTTTTACCTCTGCACTTGTGACCTGGTCTGCCTCAGTGGCATTTCTCGTCACGAATGCTGACATCGCCTGGGCATGTTTTTGTGCCTCTAGCCCGCGCTTGTGCTTGGCGGATTTCTCGTGCTGGCATACATCATTCCTTCCCCCGTGTGCGATGCTAAAGTCACAGTTACAAATCTTGCAAAACGCGTGACTGTCCCCCACCCTGCTCTTCTTCAGAAAAAGAAATCCGTTGTCCCATTGATCGCGGTATTTACACGAGGGTTTTGGTTTTTTGGCAGGAGTGCCTTCCGTCTCTGTCCTGGCGTCCATCATCTGTCTGTTTTTTCATCTTTTTTTCCTGCGTCGTCACTCATCAACTCATCATGTGACCTCACACACTAACCTGTAGTAGGCTACTGCAGGTGGCAGTTATCGCGAGGCTAGTGACAGAGCTCAGATTTTTTTGGGGGGGACGTTTTCTTTTTTTTTAATAACGCAGGTTAAAATACGGGAGATTTACGGGAAAATACTAATACGGGAGGACGGCGGGAAAGAAGGGTAAATTACGGGAATTTCCCGGCCAAAACGGGATACTTGACAGGTATGGAGTGTGTTACCACCTCGAGACCGTGGCCTCGCCTACTGATGCTTCCCGCACAAGGCAGCGTCGCAAGCGGTGTGAGAGAGGATGAAAGCGCGGTAAGCTCGGAAGTATACAAGCTAGGCTAAGAGCTATTCCCACAAGACCGGCTCTTCCAACACTCATGCTCTCAAACGTTTGCTCTCTGGAAAACAAACTGGACTTAATTCAACTCAGTTGGTCTACACAGCATACATTCCCTCGTGTGCGAACGCTAAGGACGCGCTTCGTGAACTGTATAGCGCCATCAGTGAACAACAAACAAATAACCCAGACGGCTTTTTCATCATAGCCAGTGACTTCAACCACACAAACTTAAAGACAGTTTTGCCAAAGTTCTACCAACATGTGAACTTTGCAACAAGGGGAAACAACACACTGGACTTTGTTTACACAACAGTAAATAATGCTTACAAGGCTGTACCCCACCCCCAACTCGGGTACTCGGACCACATCACTGTTATGCTAATCCCAGCGTACAGACCACTTCTCAAACTCGCCAAACCGGTTCAAAAGCAGATCACAATATGGCCAGACAATGCTATCTCAACACTACAGGACTGCCTTCAGTGCACAGACTGGAACATGTTTCAAAAACCACACAGACCTGCATGAGTACACTGAAACTGTGACTGCTTACATCAAAAAGTGCACTGATGATGTGACAGTCACCAAGACCATCACCACACGTGCAAACCAGAAGCCATGGATGACAGCAGAGGTTTGTGGGCTGCTAAAGACCAGAGATGAAGCATTCAGATCAGGAGATAAAGCAGCCCTCAAAACAGCAAGAGCCAATCTGTCCTGTGGCATTAAAAATGCAAAATGGTCATATGCTCAAAAAAATCAACAATCACTTCACAGACAGCAGAGACACACAGAGCCTGTGGCAAGCCATTCAGACCATCACTGATTACAAGCCCCCGCCACAGGCCTGTGATGATGACACATCCCTCCCCGATGCACTCAACCACTTTTATTCACGGATTGAAATGCAGAATGGCACACCTGCACAAAAACTGCCCACACCTCCCAATGACCGGGCACTCTGTCTGTCTCCAGTCGACGTAAGGAAGACCCTATCTAAGATTAACACACACAAGGCTGCGGGTGCTGACAACATACCTGGCCGTGTTCTGAGAGACTGTGCTGCACAGCTGACAGATGTCTTAACAGATATCTTCAACACCTCGCTGAGCCAGGCAGTCGTCCCCACATGTCTCAAATCCACAACAATCATACCGGTACCAAAGAAATCACCTGTGTCCTGTCTAAATGACTACCGTCCCATAGCACTGACTCCAATCATGATGAAGTGCTTTGAGAGGTTAGCCATGCACAACACCAAAACCAGCCTCCCCAACACACTCGACCCGCTCCAGTTTGCATACCGTCCAAACCGCTCTACGGACGATGCAATTTACTCCACCCTCCAACTGCCTCTTACCCACCTAGAAAATAAAGACTCCTATGTTAGAATGCTGTTCATTGACTTCAGCTCGGCATTCAACACAATAATCCCACAACAGCTCATAAATAAACTAAACCTGCTGGGCCTTAACAATTTCCTGTGTAATTGGATCCTGGACTTTCTAACCGGACTTTCTAACAGCTCAAGCACTACCACACTCACCACAGGTGCCCCACAAGGCTGTGTGCTCAGCCCGCTGCTCTTCACGCTGCTGACCCACGACTGCACTGCCAAGTTCGGCTCCAACCACATCATCAAGTTTGCTGATGAAACAACAGTGGTAGGTCTCATCAGTAACAATGATGAAAAGCACTACAGAGAGGAAGTGGCACAGCTGGCTGAATGGTGTGGCACTAACAATCTGTCCCTCAATGTGGGGAAGACAAAGGAGGTTGTGATGGACCTCAGGAGAAACTCCTTTGACCACCCCCCACTGACCATCGACAGCTCGACTGTGGAGACAGTCAGCAGCACTAAATTCCTGGGGGTGCACATCACAGAGGATCTCACCTGGACCACCAACACCATGTCACTCTCCAAAAAGGCACAACAGTGCCTACACTTTCTCCGCCGGCTGAAAAGAGCAAGTCTCCATACATCCTCCTTGATTACCTGTTTAGTTGCGTCTCGCGAAACATTAACGTGAAAGAAATCTGCGATCTCAATCAAATCTCTCTTCCTACAACGATTATACACTTTTAATGAAGGACATAATGCAAACAAAGTTAGATCAAAATCCATATTGCATGCATACTGTTCATCGCTCATCAAAAAAGTGAAACAACCAGGCAAACAAATGTGAAATGTGGAAGATGAAAGCACTTACCTCAAACGGCTGTCAGACACCGAAGTAGGCACGCTTCAAATTAACATGCACGAGTGCCGAATTCCCTTGACAGAAAACAATGAACAAATGGACGAGCCTCCACTTATTGTTATGGGTCGTATGCGATTCACAAGGGCTCAGGCACGGACGAGCCCCCAATTTCTGTTACGGTTTTCAGTTAGTCTAGGTTCTGCAACAGAAATTAATGGTTGGTGGTAAGACACTGTGCGACGGCAGAGAAAACGCCGTCTCCAGACCCAGAATGGCCACAATAACCCAAACAACCACGGTCAAATGCAGCAAAAAGAGACGATTTCACACAGCAACAGAAACCTTATGGCTCTGGACGTAACAATCTTGATCATTATCACCTGCGAAAAGGAAGTATTCCACTGTTGAAAAGGAAGCACTGGCCTGAGTCTGGGCGGTGGAGAAGTGGGGAACGTATGGGGACATCGTTTCACATTGAGGACAGACTATCAGGGCCTTACCACACTTCTTTCCACCAAGGGCATGAACCGAGCAGGCATAAGAGTAGCACGGTGTGCAGATAGACTACTGTTTTTCCAGTATGATGTGCAGTATCGCTCAGGAAGTAAAAACTATGCTGCAGACTGTCTGTCACATCTACCACTAAACCACACATACACAGTTGAGACCCCTGAAGAGCATTTAATCTCAGAGATTGCTGAAATAAATCATTTTTGGTCCGGCCCACATCTGGCACATTTGGAATGATGATCTGGCCCACATGTAGCGTGGAATGATGGTACTTGGGCGAACCGCTCATGTTTGCCAGCTCTGGGCCAAAAGCAGGCCATAGCAATGCCACATGTCAGCCAAGAGCAAAGAAATAAATCACACTGGACCTTATCAGAGACACAAAATCTTCATATATTATTTTAGTGTCCTCTCAGCTTGTCTACTCTTGTTAACAAGCAACATTACTGAAGGAAAGAAGATAAAAAAAGACAAAATAGAAAAGACAAATAGAAACTCAAGAACTACAGCTGACTTAAGCCACAGCCTTAGATAAAATCAACTGAAGATAAAAATACATTAAATCTCTGAAGATCTCAACAGAGGAGGATTAAACAACTCCACAAACAGCATCACCAGCTTCACTGATTACTAGCCAGATTGACTTTATTTCTGTTAGAGGTCTACAGAAGTTCTTACTGATAATTAACAGGGGTTTAAATCTAATGTTTGTTTCATTTGAACTTACCATAATGGTGATTGGTGTCTCCATTAGTTGGGCTCTTAACTCGTATTACAATTACCCCCGGTTTCACAGACAAGGCTTAAGCCTAGTCCTGGACTAAAATGTAAGTCTTGGCTGTTTCAACTGAAATAAACTTGCACTGACTGATCTTAAAATATATCAGTGCCTTTGTTTTGTCTCAACATGCACCCCAGTAATGTTTTTTTCTAAGCATGTTTATTAAAATTACTTAAGTGTCCTAATTGAACAATGGCTTAATCCTGGCTTAGTCTAAGCCCTGTCTGTGAAACCAGGCCTTAGTTTATCTTCATTTGCTGCTACACGTTTACAATAGCAAAAACAAAATGAGATCAGGTGATGATAATCAGCTATTGATGAATCTACAATCATCAGTTATCTTGTCATTTTGCTCTTGCCAGTAAAACAATTGCTGTATTAAACTGCAGCATAGGATTAAAAGTACTCCAGAAACAGTTAAAAGATTAACCAGTTAAAAAAAAATCATAAAAAGCTACAGTCCAATAACACACACAGTCATCATAAATCAACACATGAACCTCAACAATGGTGACAATAGAAAGTGTAATGTCGCAATGCATAATGGGTACCATAGCACAAAACTCCCAGCATGCATCACAGCATAAATATATTGTCCAGCTGAATTGTCCTATTATATTCTTTAATTCTAACTTTGGTTCAGGTATTTATTTATTTTTTGCTATTTTTTCTGTCTTTTAGTAGCTTTTTGTGCTGTCCAGAATTCATCTGATTAGCTGAATATTTTGTCACTATTGTTGAGATTCATATGCTGATTGCTGAAAGCTGTGTGTGTCAGTGTTGTTTTAATGGGTCATATAATGCAATTTCAAGTTTTCCTTTCTGTTTGGAGTATTACAAGCTGTTCATGCATAGATAAGATCTCTAAAGTTGCAAAGACTAAAGTCTCAAAACCAAAGAGATATTCTTTATAAAAGTTAAAACTTGTCCACGCCCCCCTAAAATGGCTCATTCAAACACACCCCCACATGTCTATGTCACACAATGTTTACGAAAAGAAAGGGGGCGTGATTTTTATTCTAGCTGTAGTGCTGTTACTGTCGCAATGTCGTGGAGACGCTGTGATTCGTTGTAAAAGTGAAAGTACTTTGTTTGGGCTTCCAAAAGAGGACACAAATAGAAATCAGTGGTTAAGTTGTATTTAGGCTAGGGTCAGACAATGGCACACAGGTATCTCGAGGGCAAGACAAAAGAGTAGTCCAGTAAACAGGCGAGGGTCAATCGACGGCGAATGTTATCCAACAGGGCAAGACAAAGAGAGATAATCCAGGTACACGGTAATAGTCCAGGCAGGGGCAAACAGAGTCCGAACGGCAAGACGCAAGGGTAATCCAAAATACACAGACAAGAATCTGAACACGGGAAACCAGGCAAGGCAAGACTATAGCCCTATTCGGACGGTAATTGTTTCTCATGGGGACATAAGCGATTTTCACCATTTACAGGGGGTAGTCGGTGATTTAACTGCCATCTGAATCCAGAATGGATTATCTCTCACCACCCCCCTAAAAATCCCCGGCCGAATCACCTACTATTTTTTGACAAACACCAAGGTCATGTGGTAATTTAATTTACCTTATGCACGGTTACTTCCTGGTTGTAGATAAGCCAGCTCAGTCATTTCCATTCAAGTGCACTGTGCCGTAAGTGGTGCACCCTTTGCTTGGTTTCTCTACATAATCCATTCACAATTAGGAGAAAAGTTTTGTTTGTCTAAGATGACCAAACGTCCGCGTATTCCGTTTCAGGAATGACAAAATGCGAATGTTAAATTTACGCGAGGGAATCCATTAAATCATGCCGCGAGTCATTGCTATGATTGACAGTGGCAACAGAATGAATCATCTGACAAGCCAATGTCAAAATAAAGCTGTGCATTAAGTGATTCAGACTAAATTCAGACTAACAAAACTGGGTCTGTTTTTGATTAAACTTAAACAATGTAGCCTAGTTATTAAATTAAATCTAAACATTATTTTATAATAATTCAAAAGACGTGAAAAACTAAGTTGAAATGGTAGCTGCAGCCAATGATTGATCCTGTAGCCTACTGCCATCTCCTGGTTATAACGGTAATTTCATTTTCATCTTAAAAAATTTATTTTTCGTTTTTAGCATATTTCTTCTTGTCGTCTTCATGAATGAAAAGTGAACCTTTAATAATGGAAATTTTACCGCAGAGTTGAGAAATAATAAATGCTTTAAAATTTTATAAGATTTAAAAAATGTGTTCATGGCTATGAAGGTAATATATTGATTATCGAGAATACCATTTCTTTAAGAGATAGCCTAACTGCCTAAACGGTTATGATAGTATTTATTTGTCAGCATTTAAATGTACAGTTATACTTACGTGGGTACTTTCCTGGGATTACCAGACTCTGCATATAAAATTATATGTTCTTTAATAACATGTACTGTAAATGTAATTGTTAATTCCGCAATCATTATTTACGGTGTTGCAATTATTTTGTTTCTCAGTTTATGATAAGAATAAGGCAGGAGATGTTTCTGTGCGAGTCTTTACGAGAAGAAATTGATTCAAAATTCAGTGTTTAAAACCTTTTTGAGCACTCCCGAACACTGTAAGGTAATAATAATAATACTACGTTTTACATAATTTTTAAAATTTATTTTACACAATAGGAATACATTTCTATATATAAAATTTATTTTATTTACAGCATGTTACTGGCCATGTGAGCAGCGCATTCCCGGGTTCATAGGATCGCTCCTCCACTGTGGATAAATTGCCATCTGAATCCATGAGTTTTGTCACCGAGGTGATATGTAAACTTATTTTTACAGACGTCCATATGAGAAACAATTACCGTCTGAATCGGGCTTAAGACTAAACTAAGAAAACTAGAGCAGGCTCCATAGCTACCAGCTAGGGTCGCAATATGTACTTAAAATACTCTGCGTTGACTGATTTATATAGTGTGTGTTATTGGCCACAGGTGAAAACATAATCAGTGAAATGGAGCATGGGAAATGTAGTCCAGAGTGACATGCAACAGTCTGTGTAATGTGAAAGTCAATATAATAGGAAGGCAACCTCTGGTGGCAAGCGGACGGAAGGCCACAGACAGGATTTGACAATATGTAAAGGGTATAGGCAGATATTTTAAACATAGACATGAAAGTGCAATATCCAAACTTAAATTATTATTATTCATGAACAAAAAATTTTTGTAATATGATGTGAAATACCATTTCCATGGTAATGCAATGGTCAGTTTTAAAATGGTTTGAGGAGGACAAATTTTGAGGTTTTACGCTTTCAATTGATAAATATTTTATGATGATTTCTAGAGCGTGACAGGTAAAAAAGGCAACGAAAAATACTTTTTGTGACAAAGGTCAGAACTCGTTATGATGCAGATTTTTGAGGTCCACTGTTGTCGTGAATTAATCTATTAGGGTACAACGGGGCTTAAGGCACTCTGGGGTAAAAGGCACCTTTGATATTATTTTCTTTTAAATCACTAGATGGCACAAACTTGGCTTAACACTTTCCAAAACACGTACTTTTCAAGATGTATGTGTATATTTATTTGATCTTTTTTTCATGCGCACAGTAAGTAACATGATAATTAATAGATTGGTGACTTTTCCATTTGTTGACATGACATGGTTAGATTCAGATGGTAAATATAACATATATTATGTTGGGTGTCCATATTAGAGATAATCACCATGGTTACAATGAAACCATCATATTAAAAAAAACATGATATTAATCATATCATATAATAAAATATAATTTGTTGTTACTACTGTAAATATATATTCAATTATTATTGGATCTCCTTCAGTGCTTTCAGAATCTTTACTTATTAAAATTATTTTGTTTCTGTATTTTAAAATATATATATTTTTATATTAACATACAGTATATTTATTGAACAAAAATAATTTTATTTTTCAAAATAAGCATAACATACTACAAACTTTGCTAAAGTGAATGTTTTGAACAATTATTAACTTTTTTGGCTGAAGTATTTGTATCAATACTGTATGCCTTTTACCCCATGCTGGTGGGCCTTTTACCCATGTGTGGGGTAAAAGGCCCCCCTTGCCACCTCATACAGTTATAAGATTTTTAAACAAAATAAACTTGAATGGTTTATTTTCACATAAAATCTCTTGCTCCATTAATGTTCAGTGCAATGTATATATTTTCTTCCAGCAATTATACATTTTAGGCGCAGTGAATAGCATATTTTTTTCTTAAGGTGGGCCTTTAGCCCGTGGTACCCTACTGTTCCTACATAATATGTAACAAAAAAGTGGTAAAATATCTATTCCTTAGACCTTTCCAGTGATATATAGTTTGTCATGATTAGGTTTGTATTTATTTGTAATAAAGTGAAGTAAACTTAGGCATCCCTCTGAGGGGACGGGTGACAGTTAAGACGTTAATGCATTGTATGAATAATTCTAACACATCAAATACATTATATAATAGTCATCTATTCCATGTTACACCTTTGGAAAGTATAATGCAGCACACATCCAACAAACCTTTATACATTAAAATGCATTTTAACTTAAAACAAAAAACATTACAGCATGCATTATGAATACATTTATAATGTATTATATATTTTAAGGCTTTACGTAAAGTGTTATCAAATTGTGTCACAAAGATGTTTATTTACTGAGATTGTTTAACTGATTAAAATATTTCTATATAGAAATCAGAGAGGTGAAAAACAACATTTATAAAACATTAACATATTAACTGCATTACATTGTTTAAAAAGATGAGTGATTGCTTGATCGAACAATTCAAATTCATTTAAACGTTACTGTCTGTGTAACAGCAGTACAACAAAGCAGGCTATTTGGAGGCTTTTATAAGATGTCTAACTTTTTTGCGGATAGCAGGAAAGTTTAGACCATAAACAATAGGGTTTACAAAGGGTGGTATAACAATAAATTCTAGTGAAATGATAACAGCCAGCTCTATAGGAATTTCCCCATTCACAAACCGACTCAAAGTAGCTTCACAAAATAGAGCAACTGAGAAATTTAAAAGGATACCTATGTGTGGAATACAAGTTTGATATGCTTTGCTCCTAAATTCTTGTGAGCTTCTTTGACAAATTATAAGTATTTTGGCATAGGAATATAATATAAAAATCAAAGGAATAAAAATTGTTGTAATTATTACAATCAGGCCATAAATATTATTAATATTATCGTTCACACAAGATAGTTTGACAATTTCGTAGTTGTGGCAGTATACCTTAAACAATTTGTTAGCACACATTTTCAGCCTGGCAGTCAAAAGACCACCAAAACCAACAAAAATCATTGGATAAAGCCATGCTATGACTATTAAAAGAGTTAGAAAACGTGTGGTAATTATGTTGTTGTAATGCAAAGGCTTACTAATTGCAACAAGCCTATCAAATGCCATTAGCATTAATATCATAAGCTCATAAGCTGCGTATGAGTAAATGACAAAACTCTGTATGAGGCAAGCTTCAAAGGAGATTCTATGCGTATCATACAGCAGGTCTGTCAGTAACCTTGGAAAAAAGCCAGCTGTACCATATACAGAGTTGATGGATAAACATGAAATCAAAATGTACATGGGTTGGTGCAATGTCCTTTCCAGAAATACAGCAAAAATAATAAGGACATTAAAGCATATGACAGCACAGTAAAAAATAAACGCCAAACTGAAATAAGCATATTTTATGCACCCAAGATTTTCAAACAACATGAAGTAAAAATATGTTCCATTTTCCATTTTCCTTACAAAAGGGATATTTTCATTGACCTGAGGAAAAGAGAAAACAATATAATTCATATAATTTTGACACCAGAAAATAAACCATGTTCATAACCTTGGAATATAGATAGCCCTATGTTAATAGCCATGTATTGTCTTACACTTAGAATGTAATGTGGCCTTTAATGTAAAGTTTTCAGTTAGATTAGCGATTTAATAATTAAATGACTGGCTAGCACAGTAATGATTCAAGAGTCTCAGAAACACACTTTACAAACATTACAAAAATATTCTGATATATACTCCGACATGACCTTCATGGCATCTTCATGACAATTGCAGGTAATGCATTCTGTTTGTGTTCTGTCACCAGCACATGTGTGGTTTTTATAGGATCTAACATGTCTCAGGAGGCCTGCTGTTGCATATACACTGCAGCATAACAAACTTGATTCATGTCATGATTCCCTTTTGGAAAAAAAAATATTATAAATATACATATATATATATATATATATATATATATATATATACACATATACATATATATATATATATATATATATATACATATATATATATATATATATATATATATATATATATATATATATATTAAAATCTAATTTTGGCAGAGATGTGTAACAATTTTAATCAATTATATATCATACCAGGATATTTTGTGAATTGAATTTTGTGAACTACTGTGGGACATGGACTCTTTTTGGTTTCTTTTTAGGTCTGCTGCTCTCTCTCTCTCCCTGTAAGTGTCCTCATCTGATGTCATGCTTTTTTTTTTAGCTGCAAGGCATGAACACACACACACTTTTCTGTCACCGAGCACATAACTTTACACTATTTTGCCAACTTAAATGCCTGGTGAATAGGCAAACTAGCTTGAAAATGATGTAGTGTTAGATAACGTTATTCATGTTAGATATAAGGTCTGCGCTCAGTCACATACGACAGCTGCACGATTCTGGATAAATTGAGAATCACAATGTTTTTGGTCTCAAACAGAGATCATTCTACCACGAAACAAAATAATGTGTGACAAAATATCATTGCTGCAGTCTATTTAAAAGTGTTTAATTTGAACGAATTATTAAACATTTAAATTAATATGTATTTCTAATATATTTCTTTCATATTAAAATTATGAAAAAGTGGTTTGAATGAATGATTTAATGTCTCACTCGTTCTTTACTAGATGAATCAGCGTTTTTAAACGAATCTCTTGATTCAATCACAAATACATTTAAGTCACTTTTCTGCACCTAGTGGCGAAACAATGCAATCGACACAAACGTTATTTGAAGCGCCAGTTAACTTTCACAAGGTCTATTTTGATCGCTACCATAAACATCAGTGTTTATATCTGAACTATTAACTTATGAATGACTGCAATACAGAAATAATACTGTGTAGTTGAAAAGACTGTTTGTGAAGCTGTTACCCAAACATGGTAACTGTCTGCTCGGTCAGCAGCTGCACGAACGCAGATGTGAATGTTCTGGTAAGATTTATTTAAAAGTTTATTAGACACGGGCGAAGCTCTAGTGCAGATATATCAGTATTTATCCAAGTACGTGCACTTTTTTGGACTAAAAGCCCTAATATTAGGATGCTGTTCAGTGAGTGCAGCTATATGAACACAAACAAACCGCAGCAGATCTGACTGGATATGAATGTGTGCTTTTATTCTATTCACAGTTCGTCTAGAATATCAATGCGATCACGTCGACTCCAGAGGATTAAGTTAACTCAACTCAATATTTTAACTTTACACATCCACCCCAACCCGTTTACCTTAGTTGTAAGTACCGTGTGTACTGTCCTCTTTTAAGAAATCAGACGGCGGGAGTAAAAAGTTACGAGACCGAGCGGGATTTTGTTTTGCTGTCTATTTGCAGTCTCTTTTTAATGATAGGTCTACACATTTGTCAATCATCCCACTTGCTAGATGGGGAATGAACCCAGCGCTCTGATTGGTCGAAGTGCTCTTTCATTGCTGTTGCTTGATTGCTTTATGCTTTATGCGTGCACAAAGGCGTCACCAGGTTTTTGCGTAGTTTAAAGTGACAAATCGTACCTGCGTACTTTGAGGTCAAAATGCGTGCCCGCTACGCAAAATGCGTACAGGTTGGCAGGTCTGCAATTCTATTCAAATTCTAAATGTATTATATATTCCTTTATCATCACTAAAAAGCTGTCACTGTCACGTGTCAGTTTCCTTTCAGTTCTGTTTTGCCCTTATTTAGTAGTTCCTGTCCTAGTTTAGTTAATGATTCATCCTATTCACCTGTTTTGTGTTAATTATCTCATTTACTCCTTTGTTTCTGTTCCTTTATAAGCATTCAGTTTTGTTCTAGCCTTCGTCGAGTCTTACACAAAAGTTTTGTAAATGCTGATATTTCTGTTATTACTTCTGCATGATTAAAAGAACCGGTTTATTCTACATCCCTCGTCGTCCTGCATTCCTTCTCCAGCAACTCATAACAGAAGGCTCGACCAACAAAGAATATGGATGAACATACTCATTTCATTTTGATGGCTCACTCCACCAAGGAGCTTCTGGAATATGCACTGGCTTTCGTGCCGCTCGCCCTTGCCAGCTTCCTCGAGGGTGACGAGCTCAAGACGCTGTTCCGGCTCGGGATTTCGTACCATCAGCCACTGGAGCTCCCAAACACCTCCAATCTCAACTGGCAGGAGACCGTCATCCGGTGTTTGGAGAGTCTTCGATCCCGAGCCGGAGCCCAGTCCGCGGCGGAATCATCATGATGGTTCTGCCGCCCGCGACGATGATGGTTCCGCCGTCCGTGGCGAAGAGTGTGCCCGCTTCTCCAGGGCCAGTCTCTCCAGTGCTCGATTCTCCAGTGCTCTTTTCTCCAGGGCCAGTCTCTCCAGTGCCTGCTCCTAGCAAGTGCCCTCCAGTGCCTCCGCTGGTCCCGTCCAGCTCTCCTTCATCTCCGCTGGTCCCGTCTAGCTCTCCTTCATCTCCGCTGGTCCCGTCCAGCACTCCTGCGTCTCTGCTGGTCCCGTCCAGCCGTCCTGCGTCTCCGCTGGTCCCATCCAGCCTTCCTGTGTCCCCTACGTCTCCGCTGGTTCTGTCCAGCTTCGCGCCTCCAGAGCGCCTTCAAGTGTCTGCGCCTCCAGAGCGCCCGCAAGTGTCCGCGCTTCCAGAGCGCCCTCCTATGTCTCCGCTGGTCCCGTCCAGCTTCGCGCCTCCAGAGCGCCCTCAAGTGTCTGCGCCCCCAGTGCGCCCTCAAGTGTCCGCGTTTCCTGACCGCCCTCCTATGTCTCTGCTGGTCCCGTCCAGCTGCGCGCCTCCAGAGCACCCTCCTATGTCTCTGCTGGTCCCGTCCAGCTCTGCGCTAACCGAGCGCCCCCAAGTGTTCACGCCTCCAGAGCGCCCTCCTATGTCTCCGCTGGTCCCGTCCAGCTCCGCGCTAACCGAGCACCCCCAAGTGTCCGCGCCTCCAGAGCGCCCTCCTATGTCTCCGCTGGTCCAGTCCAGCTCCGCGCTGCCTGACCGCGCCGTCAGAGCCCCCACAGAGCCCGCTCCTTCTCAATGGCTCCCAGAGGGGAACTTCCCCAAGAAATGTTTTTTGGGGGGCCATATACCCTCTGCATTCAGTTTTGTTCTTGCCTTCATCGAGCCTCATACAAAACTCATGTAAATTTTAAAATGGTTTGAGGAGAACAAATTTTGAGGTTTTACGCTTTCAATTGATATATATTTTATGATGATTTCTAAAGCGTGACCGGTAAAAAAGGCAACGAAAAATACTTTTTGTGACAAAGGTCAGAACTCGTTATGATGTAGATTTTTGAGGTCCACTGTTGTCGTGAATTAATCTATTAGGGTACAACGGGGCTAAAGGCACTCTGGGGTAAAAGGCACCTTTGATATTATTTTCTTTTAAATCACTAGTGTTACATGTCAGTCCTTGTCTTGTGTTTCCCCTCCTCTCGTGTCCCTATTTGGCCATCCTCGTTCCTTTCCTCATTTGTTTAATTAGTCCCTAGCCCTGTGTTTTGATTAGTCCACACCTGTTCCTTATTTCCCTGTGTTTATAAGCCCTGTGTTTCCTAGCCCCTGTGTCCGGTCACGTCAGATGTGTTCGTCTCTCCCCATGATCCCTGTTTGTCTGCTGGTTGATAATAAATGTGCTTATTGGAACTCCTACGTCTCCTCGCTCCTTGTATCCCGAGAGGGAACGTGACAGATGACCGGACCTACAAAGTAAGCGGCGCTCCTTTTCCCCCGTTTTGTTTTCCGTTTTTGAAAGTTTTTTGTTTGCTCCTTTTTTCCCGCTCCCTCCATGGCGATGGAGTTCGCCGCCCGCCTCCGCGCCCTGATACTCCGCGATCTCCCCTTCGTGGAGTACACGGAGGAGTTCTGCGAGCTGGCCGGGAAGGCGGAGCTGCACGACGCGGTCATCCTCCAGCTCTTCCGGCTCGGGGCCTGTCACCACCGCCCCATGAACCTCCCAGACACCACGGGATTGACCTGGAGGCTGGGAATATACCGGTGTCTGGGAGACTTCCGGGCCCGAGTCGAAGCTAGCCCGCCGTCGTCAGCGGCTCCCCCGAGCCCGCCGTCGTCAGCGGCTCCCCCGAGCCCGCCGCCGCTAGCGCTTCCAGAGCGCCCCCGCGAACTCGCGCTTCCAGAGCGCCCCCGCGAACTCGCGCTTCCAGAGCGCCCCCGCGAACTCGCGCTTCCAGAGCGCCCCCGCGAACTCGCGCTTCCAGAGCGCCCCCGCGAACTCGCGCTTCCAGAGCGCCCCCGCGAACTCGCGCTTCCAGAGCGCCCCCGCGAACTCGCGCTTCCAGAGCGCCCCCGCGAACTCGCGCTTCCCGAGCGCCCTCCCGCGCCGGCTCCACGCACGTGCCCTCCAGTGCCGGCCCCACGCACGTGCCCTCCAGTGCCGGCCCCACGCACGTGCCCTCCAGTGCCGGCCCCACGCACGTGCCCTCCAGTGCCGGCCCCACGCACGTGCCCTCCAGTGCCGGCCCCACGCACGTGCCCTCCAGTGCCGGCCCCACGCACGTGCCCTCCAGTGCCGGCCCCACGCACGTGCCCTCCAGTGCCGGCTCCACGCACGAGCCCTCCTGAGTTCCCGCTGGTCCCGTCCAGCCCACCTGAGTTCCCGCTGGTCCCGTCCAGCCCTCCTGAGTTCCCGCTGGTTCCGTCCAGCCCTCCTGAGTTCCCGCTGGTTCCGTCCAGCCCTCCTGAGTTCCCGCTGGTTCCGTCCAGCCCACCTGAGTTCCCGCTGGTCCCGTCCAGCCCACCTGAGTTCCCGCTGGTCCCGTCCAGCCCACCTGAGTTCCCGCTGGTCCCGTCCAGCCCACCTGAGTTCCCGCTGGTCCCGTCCAGCCCACCTGAGTTCCCGCTGGTCCCGTCCAGCCCACCTGAGTTCCCGCTGGTCCCGTCCAGCCCACCTGAGTTCCCGCTGGTCCCGTCCAGCCCACCTGAGTTCCCGCTGGTCCCGTCCAGCCCACCTGAGTTCCCGCTGGTCCCGTCCAGCCCACCTGAGTTCCCGCTGGTCCCGTCCAGCCCACCTGAGTTCCCGCTGGTTCTATTCAGCTTCGCACCTCCCGTGCGCCCTCAAGTGTCTGCGCTGCAAGAGCGCCCTCAGGAGTCCGCGCTGCAAGAGCGCCCTCCTGCATCTACGCTGGTCCCGTCCAGCTCTCCTTCGTCTCCGCTGGTTCCGTCCAGCTCCGCGCCTCCCGTGCGCCCCCCAGTGCCCGCTCCTCCAGAGCGCCCCCCAGTGCCCGCTCCTCCAGAGCGCCCCCCAGTGCCCGCTCCTCCAGAGCGCCCCCAAGTGCCCGCTCCTCCAGAGCGCCCCCAAGTGCCCGCTCCTCCAGAGCGCCCCCAAGTGCCCGCTCCTCCAGAGCGCCCCCAAGTGCCCGCTCCTCCAGAGCGCCCCCAAGTGCCCGCTCCTCCAGAGCGCCCTCTAGTGCCCGCTCCTCCAGAGCGCCCTCTAGTGCCCGCTCCTCCAGAGCGCCCTCTAGTGCCCGCTCCTCCAGAGCGCCCTCTAGTGCCCGCTCCTCCAGAGCGCCCTCTAGTGCCCGCTCCTCCAGAGCGCCCTCTAGTGCCCGCTCCACCAGAGCGCCCTCAAGTGCCCGCTCCTCCCGAGCGCCCCCAAGAGCCCTCTCCTCCAATGTGGCCCCCAGAGGGGAACTTTCCCAAAGAAATTTTGGGGGGGGGCCATATAGTCCCAGTCTGTGTGGCCAGGCCAAACGCCAAGGCCACAAATGACCCAGATCCGCCATGGCCTCCCAAGGCTCCAGATCCGCCATGGCCTCCCAAGGCTCCAGATCCGCCATGGCCTCCCGAATCTCCAGTCCTGCCATGGCCTCCCAAGGCTCCAGATCCGCCATGGCCTCCCGAATCTCCAGTCCTGCCATGGCCTCCCAAGGCCCCTGATCCGCCCTGGAGGCTTCCCTGGTCTCCTCCCTGTCCGGGCCCTGCTCCAGCCTCCAGAGCGCCCGCCCCCCCCCCCGCCCGTGAGGTGTATGTTACGGTGCGGGACGCACCTTCCGGGAGGGGGGCGATATGTTACATGTCAGTCCTTGTCTTGTGTTTCCCCTCCTCTCGTGTCCCTATTTGGCCATCCTCGTTCCTTTCCTCATTTGTTTAATTAGTCCCTAGCCCTGTGTTTTGATTAGTCCACACCTGTTCCTTATTTCCCTGTGTTTATAAGCCCTGTGTTTCCTAGCCCCTGTGTCCGGTCACGTCAGATGTGTTCGTCTCTCCCCATGATCCCTGTTTGTCTGCTGGTTGATAATAAATGTGCTTATTGGAACTCCTACGTCTCCTCGCTCCTTGTATCCCGAGAGGGAACGTGACAACTAGATGGCACAAACTTGGCTTAACACTTTCCAAAACACTTATTTTTCAAGATGTATGTGTATATTTATTTGATCTTTTTTCATGCGCATAGTAATTAACATGATAATTAATAGATTGCTGACTTTTCCATTTATTGACATGCCATGGTTAGATTCAGATGGTAAATATAACATATATTATGTTGGGTGTCCATATTAGAGATAATCACCATGGTTACAATGAAACCATCATATAAAAATCAACCTTATATTAATCATATCATATAATAAAATATAATTTGTTGTTACTACTGTAAATATATATTCAATTATTATTGGATCTCCTTCAGTGCTTTCAGAATCTTTACTTATTAAAATTATTTTGTTTCTGTATTTTAAAATATATATATTTTGTATATTAACATACAGTATATTTATTGAACAAAAATAATTTATTTTTCAAAATAAGCATAACATACTTCAAACTTTGCTAAAGTGATTGTTTTGAACAATTATTAACTTTTTGGCTGAAGTATTTGTATCAATACTGTCTGCCTTTTACCCCATGCTGGTGGGCCTTTTACCCATGTGTGGGTTAAAAGGCCCCCCTTGCCACCTCATACAGTTATAAGATTTTTAAACAAAATAAACTTGAATGGTTTATTTTCACACAAAATCTCTTGCTCCATTAATGTTCAGTGCAATGTATATATTTTTTCCAGCAATTATACATTTTAGGCGCAGTGAATAGCCATTTTTTTTTCTTAAGGTGGGCCTTTAGCCCGTTGTACCCTACTGTTCCTATATAATTTGTAACAAAAAAGTGGTAAAATATCTATTCCTTAGACCTTTCCAGTGATATATAGTTGATCATGATTAGGTTAGCATTTATTTGTAATAAAGTGAAGTAAACTTAGGCATCCCTCTGAGGGGACGGGTGACAGTTAAGAAGTTAATGCATTGTATGAATAATTCTAACACATCAAATACATTATATAATACTCATCTATTCCTTGTTACACCTTTAGAAAGTATAATGCAGCACACATCCAACAAACCTTTATATATTAAAATGCATTTTAACTTTGGTTACAATTATTTATGAAAAAAAAACATTACAGCATGCATTATGAATACCTTTATAATGTATTATATATTTTAAGGCTTTAAGTAAAGTGTTATCAAATTGTGTCACAAAGATGTTTATTTACTGAGATTGTTTAACTGATTAAAAGATTTCTATATAGAAATCAGAGAGGTGAAAAACAACATTTCTAAAACATATTAACTGCATTACATTGCTTTAAAAAGATGAGTGATTGCTTGATCGAACAATTCAAATTTATTTAAACGTTACTGTCTGTGTAACAGCAGTACAACAAAGCAGGCTATTTGGAGGCTTTTAGAAGATGTCTAACTTTTTTGCGGATAGCAGGAAAGTTTAGACCATAAACAATAGGGTTTACAAAGGGTGGTATAACAATAAATTCCAGTGAAATGATAACAGCCAGCTCTATAGGAATTTCCCCATTCACAAACCGACTCAAAGTAAGCTCACAAAATAGAGCAACTGAGAAATTTAAAAGGATGGCTATGTGTGGAATACAAGTTTGATATGCTTTGCTCCTAAATTCTTGTGAGCTTCTTTGACAAATTATAAGTATTTTGACATAGGAATATAATATAAAAATCAAAGGAATAAAAATTGTTGTAATCGTTACAATCAGGCCATACATATTATTAATATTATGGTTCACACAAGATAGTTTGACAATTTCGTAGTTGTGGCAGTATACCTTAAACAATTTGTTAGCACACATTTTCAGCCTGGCAGTCAAAAGACCAGCACAACCAACAAAAATCATTGGATAAAGCCATGCTATGACTATTAAAAGAGTTAGAAAACGTGTGGTAATTATGTTGTTGTAATGCAAAGGCTTACTAATTGCAACAAGCCTATCAAATGCCATTAGCATTAATATCATAAGCTCATAAGCTGCGTATGAGTAAATGACAAAACTCTGTATGAGGCAAGCTTCAAAGGAGATTCGATGCGTATCATACAGCAGGTCTGTCAGTAACCTTGGAAAAAAGCCAGCTGTACCATATACAGAGTTGATGGATAAACATGAAATCAAAATGTACATGGGTTGATGCAATGTCCTTTCCAGAAATACAGCAAAAATAATAAGGACATTAAAGCATATGACAGCACAGTAAAAAATAAACCCCAAACTGAAAAAAGCATATTTTATGCACCCAAGATTTTCAAACAACATGAAGTAAAAATATGTTCCATTTTCCATTTTCCTTACAAAAGGGATATTTTCATTGACCTGAGGAAAAGAGAAAACAATATAATTCATATAATTTTGACACCAGAAAATAAACCATGTTCATCACCTTGGAATATAGATAGCCCTATGTTAATAGCCATGTATTGTCTTACACTTAGAATGTAATGTGGCCTTTAATGTAAAGTTTTCAGTTAGATTAGCGATTTAATAATTAAATGACTGGCTAGCACAGTAATGATTCAAGAGTCTCAGAAACACACTTTACAAACATTACAAAAATATTCTGATATATACTCCGACATGACCTTCATGGCATCTTCATGACAATTGCAGGTAATGCATTCTGTTTGTGTTCTGTCACCAGCACATGTGTGGTTTTTATAGGATCTAACATGTCTCAGGAGGCCTGATGTTGCATATACACTGCAGCATAACAAACTTGATTCATGTCATGATTCCTTTTTGGAAAAAAAAATATGATATATATATATATATATATATGTATATATATATATATATATATATATATATATATATATATATATATATATGTATATGTGTATATATATATATATATATATATATATATATATATGTATATTTATAATATTTTTTTTTCCAAAAGGGAATCATGACATGAATCAAGTTTGTTATGCTGCAGTGTATATGCAACAGCAGGCCTCCTGAGACATGTTAGATCCTATAAAAACCACACATGTGCTGGTGACAGAACACAAACAGAATGCATTACCTGCAATTGTCATGAAGATGCCATGAAGGTCATGTCGGAGTATATATCAGAATATTTTTGTAATGTTTGTAAAGTGTGTTTCTGAGACTCTTGAATCATTACTGTGCTAGCCAGTCATTTAATTATTAAATCGCTAATCTAACTGAAAACTTTACATTAAAGGCCACATTAATTTTGGCAGAGATGTGTAACAATTTTAATCAATTATATATCATACCAGGATATTTTGTGAATTGAATTTTGTGAACTGCTGACTCTTTTTGGTTTCTTTTTAGGTCTGCTGCTCTCTCTCTCTCCCTGTAAGTGTCCTCATCTGATGTCATGCTTTTTTTTTTAGCTGCAAGGCATGAACACACACACACTTTTCTGTCACCGAGCACATAACTTTACACTACTTTGCCAACTTAAATGCCTGGTGAATAGGCAAACTAGCTTGAAAATGATGTAGTGTTAGATAACGTTATTCATGTTAGATATAAGGTCTGCGCTCAGTCACATACAACAGCTGCACGATTCTGGATAAATTGAGAATCACAATGTTTTTAGTCTCAAACAGAGATCATTCTCCCACGAAACAAAATAATGTGTGACAAAATATCATTGCTGCAGTCTATTTAAGAGTGTTTAATTTGAACGAATTATTAAACATTTAAATTAATATGTATATCTAATATATTTCTTTCATATTAAAATTATGAAAAAGTGGTTTGAATGAATGATTTAATGTCTCACTCGTTCTTTACTAGATCAATGAGCGTTTTTAAACGAATCTCTTGATTCAATCACAAATACAGTACATTTAAGTCACTTTTCTGCACCTAGTGGCGAAACAATGCAATCGACACAAACGTTATTTGAAGCGCCAGTTAACTTTCACAAGGTCTATTTTGATCGCTACCATAAACATCAGTGTTTATATCTGAACTATTAACTTATGAATGACTGCAATACAGAAATAATACTGTGTAGTTGAAAAGACTGTTTGTGAAGCTGTTACCCAAACATGGTAACTGTCTGCTCGGTCAGCAGCTGCACGAACGCAGATGTGAATGTTCTGGTAAGATTTATTTAAAAGTTTATTAGACACGGGCGAAGCTCTAGTGCAGATATATCAGTATTTATCCAAGTACGTGCACTTTTTTGGACTAAAAGCCCTAATATTAGGATGCTGTTCAGTGAGTACAGCTATATGAACACAAACAAACCGCAGCAGATCTGACTGGATATGAATGTGTGCTTTTATTCTATTCACAGTTCGTCTAGAATATCAATGCGATCACGTCGACTCCAGAGGATTAAGTTAACTCAACTCAATATTTTAACTTTACACATCCACCCCAACCCGTTTACCTTAGTTGTAAGTACCGTGTGTACTGTCCTCTTTTAAGAAATCAGACGGCGGGAGTAAAAAAGTTACGAGACCGAGCGGGATTTTGTTTTGCTGTCTATTTGCAGTCTCTTTTTAATGATAGGTCTACACATTTGTCAATCATCCCACTTGCTAGATGGGGAATGAACCCAGCGCTCTGATTGGTCGAAGTGCTCTTTCATTGCTGTTGCTTGATTGCTTTATGCTTTATGCGTGCACAAAGGCGTCACCAGGTTTTGCGTAATTTAAAGTGACAAATCTTACCTGCGTACTATAAGGTCAAAATGCGTGCCCGCTATGCAAAATGAGTACAGGTTGGCAGGTCTGCAATTCTATTCAAATTCTAAATGTATTATATATTCCTTTATCATCACTAAAAAGCTGTCACTGTCACGTGTCAGTTTCCTTTCAGTTCTGTTTTGCCCTTATTTAGTAGTTCCTGTCCTAGTTTAGTTAATGATTCATCCTATTCACCTGTTTTGTGTTAATTATCTCATTTACTCCTTTGTTCCTGTTCCTTTATAAGCATTCAGTTTTGTTCTAGCCTTCGTCGAGTCTCACACAAAAGTTTTGTAAATGCTGATATTTCTGTTATTACTTCTGCATGATTAAAAGAACCGGTTTATTCTACATCCCTCGTCGTCCTGCATTCCTTCTCCAGCAACTCATAACAGAAGGCTCGACCAACAAAGAATATGAATGAACATACTCATTTCATTTTGATGGCTCACTCCACCAAGGAGCCTCTGGAATATGCACTGGCTTTCGTGCCACTCGCCCTTGCCGTCCTGCGTCTCCGCTGGTCCCGTCCAGCCTTCCTGTGTCCCCTACGTCTCCGCTGGTTCTGTCCAGCTTCGCGCCTCCAGAGCGCCTTCAAGTGTCTCCGCCTCCAGAGCGCCCTCAAGTGTCCGCGCTTCCAGTGCACCCTCCTATGTCTCCGCTGGTCCCGTCCAGCTTCGCGCCTCCAGAGCGCCCTCAAGTGTCCGCGCCCCCAGAGCGCCCTCAAGTGTCCGCGTTTCCTGACTGCCCTCCTATGTTTCTGCTGGTCCCGTCCAGCTCTGCGCTGCCCGAGCGCCCCCAAGTGTCCACGCCTCCAGAGTGCCCTCCTATGTCTCCGCTGGTCCCGTCCAGCTCCGCGCTAACCGAGCACCCCCAAGTGTCCGCGCCTCCAGAGTGCCCTCCTATGTCTCCGCTGGTCCCATCCAGCTCCGCGCTGCCTGAGTGCCCCCAAGTGACCGCGCCGTCAGAGCCCCCACAGAGCCCGCTCCTTCTCAATGGCTCCCAGAGGGGAACTTCCCCAAGAAAAATTTTTTGGGGGGCCATATACCCTCTGCATTCAGCATTCAGTTTTGTTCTTGCCTTCATCGAGTCTCATACAAAACTTATGTAAATGCTGATATTTCTGTTGTTATTAATTCTGCTCGATTAAAAGAACCTGTTTATTCTACATCCCTCGTCGTCCTGCATTCCTTCTCCAGCAACTCATAATCTTCACTCACTGTCACTAATCTTACAAGGTTTACGAACACATGAACGCTTTGGCGTTGATAGGGTTGTTATAGAAATGCAAAATTCCTAGTCAAGTGGGTTTGTTTTGGCCATTATTACAATTAATAGTTTACCAAATGAATTAGGATTACCAAATGAATTATTTAGAAATTTAACATAATTTATTTAATTTAATATTAATGTAAAATGCTTGGACATTTTTTACCAATGGGGCAACTGGTAAAAAGAAGAAAATGTGAAAGAACTATGAAACCCGCGAAACTAGACATGAAACTAATGTAACTAATGGAAATTTCAAAGTCATGCTACCGCATCGGGGTCAGCTGATACGTCAGTGTCAGGGATCCAGGGCACTGATGAACAGTGGGCTACTTGCCAAAGTAGTAAAATCATTCCACAGAAATCTGCATCGCTGCATGGAATGCCAGAACTCGATGCCACATTGGTCAAAAGGAAATCATTGCCAAGGAACTGAAAAACTATAAAATCTCAATCGCAGCAGTTTCTGAACTATGACTCACTGTATCTGGAATAATGAGCATCCAACCACCATCCGACAGCTATGCAATGACTCTTTACTACTCAGGTGGAGAGAAGCGGGGGACTGGCTTTGTGTTTATGGCGGATAGCCGAATGACTAAAAGTGTGATCACATTTCAGCCAGAATCAGACCGTCTGGCAGTCCTTATCGTCAACAGCACCATCAAATCCCACATTATCTCTGTCTATGCACCAACTGAGGCTCGTTCGGACTGGGATCCAAATGCCTGTTGGATCCCACTTACAAAGAGAAATTCCAACTTGCACTTTCAAATCACTTTGCAACATTCACTGAACAAGAATATGTCAACATTGAAGAAAAACAGATTTCAAAGGCAATCAATGATTGTGCTAGGGCTTTATGCCCACCAGTCCGCTATTGAACACAGCCCTGGATATCTGATGCATGCTTGGATATGGAAGAGGAGTGGAAAAGTTGGTCAACCATGAAAGATATTAGCGCCTCAATCGTCATATTCGCTGTCGCTTGAAAGATTAATGTGAAGTGCATTAAAATAAGATAGCAACTGACCTGGAAGAGGTGGCTGTGAAACATGTGTACAACTCATTTTATCGAACTCTCCGAAGACTGAGTGGAAAATCAGTAAATAACAATATTCAAAATGCTGATGGGACTTTTATACAATCTGCAGTCGAACATCTACAGTGATGGAGAGAATTTTTTGAAGGTCTATAGAATCATGTCCCGCCCCAAGGACCTTCAGAGAAGCCACCACCTATCGACCCACCAGAAACACCAATGTCCGATGTGGCTTCTCCTCTCCTCTTTAAAATTGTGATGGATACCATAATGAGAAAAGCATTCCAAAATAGGCGTGGAGTCCAGTGTGACAAGGACCACTTCCTAACGGATTTATTGTTTGCTGATGACAATGTCATATTGGTAAATGACAATGTTGAGGCCACGTGCATATCGCCTCAATATGGTCATATGGTCTTAAGATCAATGCGGATAAGACAAAAGTATTGTCAAAAGATAAATCACTGGCTATCATTCATCTCGATGGTGACCAAATCGAGCAAGTTCAACAATTCAAATACCTGGGAACAATGGTACAACAGAGGAAAGTAGCGACCACAACAGAAGTCCACACCCGAAATGGTCAAGCAGCAGCAGCTTTTGCTTCCCTTCAGTGGTGCCTGTGGAAGCACTCCAACATCTCCACTAAAACCAAGGTCTGCCTCTTCCGAACCCTAATCCTACCAGTTCTCCTCTATAGATCAGAAACTTGGACCTTACTTAAATTAGACCTGTCCAAACTTGAGGTATTTCTAATGTGGTGCCTATGCCAGATTATACAAGTTTCCCTTTGTGATCACCTTTGAAATGAGGATATCCACTGACGATGTGATCATCAGCCAACGATCAAGGAACAGCTTCAGAAATGCAATGGTTTGGCCACATATGTAGAATGACAGATAGTAGGTTGCCATACAAACGCCTCTGGCAAAATCAACTTGTCCAGTGGAAAGTCCAACAAACAGCACCAAAGAAAATGTGGATCAAACAGGTCCATGGCCATGAACCCCCTGGGTTGGAAGCATCTTGTAAATGAAATGCGGCAACCATTAGAAATCCACAGCAGCGTACGGTCTGAGGAAACGATCCATAACAATTGCCAGCTAGGGCTCAAAGAAGAGGAAGAAGAAGTTAAGCAATATCAATCGAGGAAGAAGAATGCTATTTTCTCAAATATTAGCATGGTTGAAAGTGTGATACTGATTTTATGCAATTTAAAAACAAGAAGTTAATATTAAGTGACTTGCATTGAACAGTTTTGTCGGATTTGCTCTGTCAACAACAAAAATATTGCCAAATATGGAGTATGTATGTACAAAAAGTGCAAATAGACCGCCTTGTTGGCAGAGACTATTTAATTAAACTCTATCAACCAATGTCTGGTTAGAACATACAACATGAGAAAAGATGCCTATTGAACAACCGTAACAGTGTAAGGAGAAGACTTTTGATGTGATCGACCCAAGTTCGAATCCCCCTTTTGCCAAACTGGTTCTACTCCCATTCTTTTCACTTTTCCCATCACATATCAGCAGTGTTGGGGGTAACGCATTACAAGTAACGCGAGTTACGTAATAATATTACTTTTTTCAAGTAACTAGTAAAGTAACGCATTACTTTTTAATTTACAAGAAAATATCTGAGTTACATTTTCAAAAAAGTAACGCCAGTTACTTTATTCCCATTTATTGACTGACACTGCGCTGTGTGAACATGCTGTTACTGTAGTTCTAGACTAAATTTGAATGTGTATTAATTCATCCCACTTGCAAAAAACTGATTTAGTATTCATCAAAATGAATTAAAACAGTGAAATGCAAACTCAGAATATGACACAAACCTACAATATTTAAATATGTTAAACAACACAAATATATCTAATTCCATTTTATTAACCAATGTCTTTGCTGCTGACCTTTGATGATCCAGTTCAACCATACTAATAAGCTAAAAATGACTTTAGATAAATTAACAATTGTGCTTCATTGTTTTTTTTATTGCTGAACCTTCTTCTCCTGCGTTCTAGTTTACAGACGTGAATTTACTTTTCCTTCAGCCTGAGGTTTATTCATTAAACTTTTTGGTGTGAAAGGGCTTTTACATTTGCTATGATTAGAACTTATTGTATTAAAAACAATCAAGCCCTGCTCATATTTAAAAAGTAACGCAATGCATTACTTTCCATAAAAAGTAGCTAAGTAACACAATTAGTTACTTTTTTAGGGAGTTACGCAATATTGTAATGCATTACTTCCACAACACTGCTTTTGGTCCCTTAACAAGTGGGAGGCACATACGCAAACTGTTGTAATTCCTACACCGTTCACCTGATTTGGATGTAAATACCCTCAAATTAAAGCTGACAGTCTGCAGTTAAAGCACATCTTGTTCGTTTAATTTGAAATCCATTGTGGTGGTGTATAGAGCCAAAAATGTTAGAATTGTATTGATGTCCCAATATTTATGGACCTGACTGTAAATCAAAATGTGATATGGACTAGTGGCTGTGAATATTTTGCTGTAAAAATACTATTTAAAATTATGTATTTTTCTGTGTGAATGGATGGTGCAGACATGCGGTTTTGTTTACCATACACATACTGTAGCGAACGTGATGCTAGCGGCATTTTCATCCTCTGCCGCCTCAACATATGAGTACATGAACACATTAACAATCTCTAGGACTGCTCTGAGAGTCAATTTATGAGCATTCTTTTGAGAGTTTACTTTGAGAAAAACTATCATCATTTAATATACAAAACAGAAACAGAGGCTGTATCCGAAATCGCCCCCTATACCCTCATTCACTATTCCCTACATTAGTCCACTCATATAGTTCACTTGAACGAGTGAATGAAAACGAGTGAGTGAATTCGGACACTAAGTGCACCGGAAGGACTGCCGCTTTTGCATAGTTTGCTTCCTGTTAAATAATCATTTGAAACGGGCAGCTCCAATAGTAAGATTGAAGGATTTATCTTGAACTCTGTCACGGAAATTATGTATAAACCCTAATAGTCAATTTACAATTAATTTTGTACCTTTGTTGTATTCCACTGTATTACGCCGTGGACGAGCGCTTCTAAAATCAATGAATGGATGATTCAGCTGCGGGCGCCATCTTCTGGTGAGACGCGGGAATTCACTCGGCGCGCGACTCTCGCAGTGCATTCTGGGGATTCTCTAGCCGTTGAGTGTACATCGCTTGTACACTCGTTTTTGCGGTGCATTGTGGGATTGAATGAGTGCACTCGAGAACATCCACTAAGGTTTCGAACACCACTTAAAATGGCCGTCCCCTCAAATAGTGCACTATTTGAGGGTATAGGGGGCGATTTCGGATACAGCCAGAGACTTTGCAGCAACCTGTCAAAATAAAAGTTTGGTTTAATTTGAAGAAACTGTGACAGAAATATTTAACAATGTAAAGTTAGTACTAGTGCTACTAATAAATATTTTATTAAAACCTTATTTAAGAAATATTTAAGAGAAGTTATTTACCAGAAAAAAATCTAAATACACAACACATTTTTTATGAAATAAATAAATATATTTTTTTAAATAAAATCAATTCATTAGAGATGCTTTTGATTATTAAAATGTAATGAGACCATTAAAATGGAATCCAGAAAGTTAATGTTAAACACAGAATTTGGTAAAAAATAAAACCATACTTAAACTTTTTATAAATTAAGGTTAAATTGTGCAAGTTCCATGACTTTGATTAATTAGACATGTTATTTTGATTAATTTACTTTTAATTTAAAATAATGAAAATAATGAATTAGAAAAAATGGAATCCATAAAAAAAATAAAACTGAATTTGTCAGGGGTCCGGGCCCTGTGTTTCTCCCTCTCATCACCAGAGGTCGACATCGCTCATCCTTCCGGACTCCTTTACCTTAACTCCAGACACCTGTGCACCTACTCACACATACACAGCTGTTGCCCATACTGATGGCTATTTATACTCCTTCCCCAAGCCTCTTTGTGCTGGATTATTAGTTGTTTATATGTGGACTGATGCAAGCTCTAAGACCCCTGTTTACACGGTGTGTTTCACTTACTGTTCCATACAGAATAATCCAGCCAAACATGGGTCCAGCAGGGAAGTTCCTCAACGTCCAAAAGGGAGACCGGAACATTGTGGATTATGCCAGGGACTTCGAGGGAGTGGCTCGCCAGTCGGCTACGGAAGCGACTTGCCTCATGGTCTTTTTCTGGGGAGGCCTAGCCGAGCCCTTCAAGTCCCTTATGCCTTAACCCTTTAAAGCATACGATCACACCAGTGTGATCTGTCTAGGCTGGTCCCTGGAGCGTACGATCACACCGGTGTGATTAGAATGTTCAGTGCGTCACGTCATCAACTGCTGAATTCAAATCTGCTTTCGCACGTTGGCTGGCGCTGATGAGACTGATGCGCTCAGTGCCACAACTATTCACTGTTTTAAAAAATAAATATGAATTTGAAATAAAATTATGCCTCAGCACCATTTTTGTGACGTCATTTTTACCTCAGTTCCGTCAGACTCGCGTCAACACACTGAGAGTGCAATTACCTGAGGAAAATAATTTACCAGAACATCAAAACCTCAATTTCTGCAAAAATGTTGAGAAAAAAAACTGACAGATGAGGAGATTAGAGAAATATTTTTTTAATTCTGATGAAGAAGTAGATTCTGACAGCGAGACAAGCGAGAGCGATTCCGATGATGAGCTCCCACCCAATCTCCAGGGCCTTGAAAATGGTGATGCTGGTCTCTCTGCCGCAACTCGTACAAAGGGAGACACATCCAATTTAGCAGAGCAGGTAAGCTCTCCCTGGACAGCTACCAGCAACTTTACCCCTCCTGGACCAGGTATCACCTTTGACAGCTCGAAGTCTGGAATGCAAACCCCTCCTGCATCTGCCACTGAGGTCCAGTGCTTCAAGCTGTTTTTTTACAGAGGAGCTTGTCAGAGAAATTGTGGAGGAAACAAATAGGTATGCCTCAAAACTCCAGGAGAAGATGGCACAGGAGTGTTGGGAAAGATAGCAAGGTGGGTGCCAACTACCATCAAAGAAATGTACTTGTTCCTGATGGCAGTTCTTCTGATGGGAGTCATCAGAAAACCATCTCTCCGGCATTACTGGAGCACCGACCCGTTACTGCAGACACCTTTCTTTGGAACGCTGTTTTCACAGGACCGCTTCCTCCTGCTCCTCCGTTGTCTGCACTTCACCAACAGTGCAAGAGTTAGTCACCATGATCCACTGCACAATATAAGACGCATATTTACTGCCATCACCTCCTCCTTTCGTCGTGTTTTTGTCCCATATAAAGATCTCTGTGTGGACGAATGACTGATGAAATGGAAAGGCAGGCTGGCCTTCCGTCAGTACATCCCTACAAAAAGTAGCCGATTTGGAGTGAAGTTTTTCGTCTTGTGTGATATACTGACCGGATATGTGCAAGACATGGTAATTTATACCGGATCCACTACTGACATCTGCCACTATGAGGGATTAGGCATATCTGGTTCGGTTGTAATACTTGCACCTTATCTGGGAAAGGGCCGCGTCCTCTATGTGGACAACTGGTACAGCAGTCCATCGCTGTTCCAGCACCTCCTCTCTCATGGCACAGGGGCCTGTGGCACTGTGCGAGCCAACAGGACAGGAATGCCGGTTTTCACTGGAACAATGGTGAAAGGGCAAGTTGAATGCAGACAGAACAGAACACAGCTGGTGGTAAAATGGCATAATAAGAGAGATGTTCTTATGCTTACCACGGTACACTCCTCCATGATGTCAGCCACAGGGAAAGTCGATCATGTCACCGGTGAGAGGAAGGTCAAGCCTCACTGTGTCCTTGAATACAACAAAAAGATGGGGGCAGTAGACAGGGCTGACATGGTAAAAGGCTTTCTTGAGTGTGCCAGGAAAACAAGAAAGTGGTATAAGATGATCTTTTATCTGCTTGACACTGCTGTGCTGAACAGCCACATTGTTCACCGCCAACTGTCAGGTTAGAAATTTACACAACCATCTAAAATAACCATAACTTTTATTTACAATGCACAACTGTTGTGTTCACAAACAAACTGTCCTTTACTTGCAATCTACATTATTTCTAACTCCCCACAAATGTAATTTACTATCAACAGGACAGGTCACCACTTCCCTGGAGTTCAGGACAAACCTGATGAGAGGGCTACTGGAGGAGTATGGCACAACCCGGTCGTGTCCACCCACACAACATGGCGCCGATGATGGCAGCTATTGTGCATTGCTCTTCAGTGTTCGTGTTGTTTTTGTTTGTTTTTCCTGTTTTTTTTTTTTCAAATACGATCAGTTTTACCAGGGATGATCTGCTGAACATTCGGCAGAACACACCACAAAATCTTCTACCGGATTTAGATTTTTCGGACGTTTTGCTGGACATTGTAGTTGGTGGAGCCGTAGCTCTGGTCAAACGCTACAGGAGGCGCAGGTGGGGAAAGCGAGCCGGTGCGCTCGTGAAGCTTCGTCAGTGCGGATTTCGAGCAGCGTTGCCTAGCATCCATCTGGCGAATCTCCGCTCTCTACCCAACAAAACGGACAAACTCCTTCTGCTCTCCCGGACAAACAAGGATTTTTCTAACTCTGCTGCTCTGTGTTTCACAGAAACCTGGCTGAATGGCGACATACCGGACAGCGTGCTACATCTGCCTAATTATCAGCTGATCAGAGCAGATCGGGACACGGAATCAACGGGGAAATCGCGCGGCAGCGGGACGTGCTTTTACATCAATGAGATGTGGTGTACAGATGTAACTGTGTTAAAGAAGATGTGCTGTTCAGATCTAGAAACGCTCTTCATTAACTGCAAGCTGTTCTATTCGCCGCGGGAGTTCTGCTCCTTCATTCTCGTGAGTGTTTACATTCCACCGAATGTAAACACAAGAAACTGCTGCAAATTATCTGAACGAGCTCACAGAGACTGTAACATCTTATATCAGTTTCTGTGAGGACATGTGCATCCCTACCAGGACTCATCTATTCTACAACAATGACAAACCATGGTTCACTGCCAAACTCAAAAAGCTCCGTCAGGCCAAAGAAGATGCTCACAGAAAGGGGGATAAAGTCTTGTACAAACAGGCCAAATACACACTGGAAAAGGAGATCATAGCGGCAAAGAGGAATTATTCTGACAAGCTCAGGAAAAAATTATCTTCCAGTGATCCTGCTTCAGTGTGGATAGGAATGAAGGACGTCACCAGCTACAAGACACCATCCCCCAGCACTCTGGAGAATCAACACCTGGTAGACGACTTAAACGAGTTCTTTTGTCGTTTTGAACGATCACCCCACACCCGTCCTGAACACCTCTTCACACAACCATTAACACCTCCAGCAACCCCTCTCTCCCCCACATCTACAATTCAAATCAGCGAAGAAGATGTGTGCCAGGTCTTCAGGAAAAACAAAAGAAGGAAAGCACCAGGTCCAGACGGTGTGTCACCTGCCTGCCTAAAAATCTGTGCTGATCAGCTGGCCCCCATCTTCACAAAGATCTTCAATAGATCACTGGAGCTGTGTGAAGTCCCCTTATCCTTCAAACGCTCCACCATCATCCCCGTACCAAAGAAACCCAAAATTACTGGACTTAATGACTACAGACCTGTGGCCCTAACGTCTGTAGCCATGAAATCATTTGAAAGACTGGTTTTGGCTTATCTGAAGGACATCACTGGACCCTTACTGGACCCCTGCAGCTGCCTACAGAGCAAACAGGTCTGTGGATGATGCAGTCAACATGGGACTGCACTTCATCCTGCAGGATCTGGACAGACCAGGGACTTATGTGAGGATCCTGTTTGTGGACTTCAGCTCCGCTTTTAACACCATCATCACGGACACCCTTCAGAATAAACTAACCCAGCTCTCCATCCCCACCTCCGTCTGCCAGTGGATCAACAGCAGTTGATCAGCAGTTAGTAACAGACAGACAGACAGCTGTTAGTAAAGCTTGGTAAATTCACATCCAGCACCCGCACCATCAGCACTGGAGCTCCTCAGGGCTGCGTTCTCTCCCCACTGCTCTTCTCCCTCTACACCAACGACTGCACCTCTAAAGACCCCTTTGTCAAGCTCCTGAAGTTTGCAGACGACACCACACTGATCGGCCTCATCCAGGACGGTTACGAGTCTGCTTACAGACAGGAGGTTACGGAGCTGGCTGTCTGGTGCAGTCTCAACAACCTGGAGCTTAACACGCTCAAAACTGTGGAGATGATTGTGGACTTCAGGAGAAACCCCCCTGCTCTCCCCCCACTCACCATCATGAACAGGATTGTGACTGCAGTGGAGTCATTCAGATTCCTGGGCACCACCATCTCTCAGGACCTGAAGTCGGATATTCACATTGACTCCATTGTGAAAAAGGCCCAGCAGTAAAATCACTCTGGACCCCTCACACCCAGCACACTGCCTATTTGAACTGTTACCGTCTGGTCGACGCTACAGAGCTCTGTGCACCAGAACCAGACACAGGAACAGTTTCTTCCCTCAATCAATACATCTCATAAACACTCAACAATAAACGTGGAACACACAACTAATACATTATCCATTCACCACACTCACTTATTTCATTTTTATTTTTCTCATTTCCCAATTTCTAATTTGCACATACTTGACCTGTACATACATAGTTGTCTATATTATATATAGTTTTTTTTTTTTTTTTTGCTGCTTTGTGCATTGGTTATTGGCTATTTGTTGTTATTCTGTTTTTATTATCTGTGTCCTGTCCTGTTGCTGTCTTTCTGTTGCACTGTGGAGCTTCTGTCACTACAACAAATTCCTTGTATGTGTAAACATACTTGGCCAATAAAGCTCATTCTCATTCTCATTCTCATTCAAAGGGGGCCACCCTGCTTTGGACACTCCTCTCCGGTTAACAGCAAGGCATTTCCCTGCTGAAGTCCCGCAGACCAGCGCGCAGAGCAGCAGGACCGGGCGGCACTGCAAGGTCTGCCTCTCCAGCTCTCGGAAGAGAAAGGAGAGGTGTCTCACAAAGTACATGTGTGTACCATGCAACACTCCGTTGTGTGCCACGCCATGTTTTGAGGAGTACCACACTCTAAAGAATTACTGAAAAAATAACAGCAACACACAAATCAATATAAACTCTAATAATACATGTAAATAATAATAATTCTCAATTTTTTAGATAATTAAAAACAGGTAAAAATTATTTTACTCAGTCATTCCTGTAAAAATATTTGCATTGCTATTGTTTTAGTAAATCTGTAAATAATTTGTAATTTATCAATCATTTCAATTGCACTTATACATTGTTATACATCAAATCTTTGTAAAAAAATGTATCTATAATTTTTTTTATACAAATAGTTTTCTGCTTCCTGTTAATGGTTGATATTAATAAACATGGTCACAATTGCATGCATTGTGCGTTTCTCTTTTCAGTATTTGTAATGCATATGAATATAATATTTTAAGCTTGTTACTAACAAAACAAAGCAACCCCACAGTGCATATTTGTTACCATATACACTCTTTCCCTTCATGTGGACGCATTTGAGCAGTTAATGGTCAGTAAGTAAAAGGTATAACTTATGTTGAATGCTACTTTCAACAACAACCCAATTCTAACTTTAGCGGGGAAAATGCAAAAATAAAACTCAAACCTCAAACTGTGCACACAAAAAAAAACTAAACATTAGATGATGTCCATAGCAATGTGTCGGTCAGATTAGTCAAAATAGTACAAAAGCACACCATTACAATATTACGTTCAGAACAACATATCTGATGTCGGTGAACTGCAATTACATTTTGTTTATGCGTTTTATAGTCCATGCATATCTCCAAATAGTTTGGGAACATTCTAAACTTAAAATAAACGTAAACATTACTCACCAACTAGTCGTCCTCGTGTGCGACAACTGCCATGTGCTCATGCGAACAATGTGCATTAAAGCGAACAAAGTAATAGTTAAATTAAATGGCTGTATAAAGTGTTGATTGATGTGTTTATTGCAGTTTATAAACGTTTGCAATGAATTTTGTGAGGTTTTAAACTGAAAACAGAGCAAACATCCTAAATTACTCACCTGCACGCTCTCATGCAGGCGCTCCAGCTGTGAAGTATTACGCCACTGCTGAGCGCCACGTAACAAGCTCACTGCGTATTCCGTTGAATATTTAATTTTTTAGAATTATTTGATAGCGATTTGAAATAACGGTCAAAAAAACCTACTCTTGGGAGGCAGGCAGCAGATTTGGAACTTACTTGTGAAAAGGTTAATGGCACCCTGAGGAGTCACTAGAGGAATATATACAATCGGGCTCTGTACTTGAGAGACTCATCCTTCAGTGTGGAGTTAGCTGCGGAGCCTGCTCACATTTCTCTCGGAGTGGCGATCCAGGACACTTCAGAGGTCATGTCAGCCATTCCCAGAAGCTCATGTACGTCCCTGTGCCGTCACGGGCTGATATGCAGCATGGAGGACCTCCCTCCAAGGCATTGGTGCTCGTTGCCATCCTTCTCGAAGCGGCGGATCCCGCTAAGGTTTCCTTCGAGGCAGCGGGGCTTATTTCAGGCCTTCTCGAAGCGGCGGAGCCCGCTGATGTTCCCTCCGAGGCGAAATTGTTTGTTTGACAAATAATTGTGTATTGTAGTGTCAGCACTCATTATTCATGCACTCATTATTTTTGAGGGGGCACGAGTGAAGGGTTATACTACTGTATACCACTATACCACTGTATAACTGATATAGGGTTATGTCCCTGCTGAAAATAAATAAATAAAATAAAACCATCACAGAAAATTTTAATGGTTTCCACTACATTACAAACATTACAAACCATCAACTTTTAACCATTAAAAAATGGTTTTCTGTAGTGTGTTTTGGGACATATTCCATTAGGATTTATTGGATTTATTTTAACAAGCTACCAATAAAAAGGCAACCAATTACAGACCAACAGGGTCCATTACAGTTTCCACTAAAACCAATACAAGTCCCATTATAACCAGTAAAATCATGACTAATTTTGTAATGGTGTCTAATGTTTTGTTTTTTTTTCAGCAGGGGTTTTATTATTATTTATTTTTTTTATTCGATATATCCTCAAAATATATCATGAAATATCTTGATTCTCAAATATGTGTAAATGCATTTTGCACCTTTATAGATTGTTAGTTGATCTATTATGTGCGATGGGCAAAGTAGCCTAATATTGTAATCTATTAACTATACATAAAAGCCCGTCTATTTACTTACAAGTACCAGTTATGGGTGTCAAACCATAAAATACTCTTAATACGACTAATTTTGTATTTAAGGTGAATTTAATAAAAACATCGTAAGCTACTAGTTAATTAGCCTATACCACTTTCATTGTACAAAAAGAGAGCAAAGAACGTTTTCATTATCAAATAACATTTTTACTTCAGTCCAGCGAGTTCAAGTACTCTCAAAAACTGCCATAATAATCTCTAAAGCTGTTTACACTGTGAAATTAATATCTTACTTAGATTCGTACATCTTCACTTTGCTATTTCCGATGAGAGAATTAGTCAGATAATTCAGTCTGTCAGCCAGCGTGCGCAGTAACGAAACAGTGTGTTTCAGCGATGACCCATCTGAACGGTTCTTTTTGGTCCTTGCATTCATAAACTCAACAGAATCATATGTGATTGGTTATAATGCGCAGTGCTTTAAATATGTGTGTTTCTGTGGCTCTGTGCCAGCCAGAGAACGCAGATTTGAATTTAGCAGCTGGTGATGTTTTTCTTTTATATATATATATATATATATAGTTTACTGGACAAACTGCGCATTTCACCTAAAATTATTTGCTGTGAAATGATTCTAAATTTAGGGGGGACAAAATTTAGAATCATTGTTATTTGATCTATTATGTGCGATGGGCAAAGTAGCCTAGCAGCTGGTGATGTTCCACAATTCCACAACTGTTTCTGGTTTGAGCCTGTTTTCAGATTCTGATATCTGTGTTTGTTTCTGTTTTGGTTTCTACTTTGTCTGCCTTTAAGTTAATAAATATCTGCGTTTGAACTCAGACCCCTATTTACACAGTGTATTTCACTTACTGTTCCATGACAGAATTTGGGAAACAGTAAAACAGACTTCATAGGGCTGTATGTGTGTTTTCTTTTCAGCTTTTCTGAGCTGGCAGATATGCCAGAAAAAGTAAATAGATAGATAGATAGATAGATAGATAGATAGATAGATAGATAGATAGATAGATAGATAGATAGATAGATAGATAGATAGATAGATAGATAGATAGATAGATAGATAATAAAAGCTAACAAAAATGAAAATTTCATCCGATGTCCCCTTTTGAATTTAGTGCATTTATTCCAGTATTAATTTTACAGGCAATGTCCGGTATCTGATATATTTAGTATCTGAAAGGTAACAGAGGGTCTGACCCATGTCATGAATCTAGTAACAGGCTAAATTAGAAATAAAATGTATAGTTAATTGTGGCAAAGATGTACAGTAAAACGCAAATTCTCAAATTCACAGGTTCATACAATGTATTGTTTATCATGATTAGATAATGTATACAATACAATCATTGAACTTTGTTAACATTCTGTGTAGCATGTGTTACAGCTATTTGCAAGCTTTTATAATCCTTGGAATTTTTTTGCGAATTTCAGGAAAATTCAAACCATAAACAAGAGGGTTCAGGATGGGTGGTACAATAAGAAACTCTAGTGAAAGAATGATTGACAGCCCTATTGGGAGTTTCAAAGTTTCAACCCGACTCAAAGTGACCTCGCAAAAAAGAGCAACTGAGAAATTTAAGAGGATAACAATGTGTGGAATACAAGTTCGATATGCTTTTCTCTTGAAATCCAGTGAGCTTTTTCTGCAAATGATAAGAATTTTAACATAAGAGTATAATATAAAACTTAAAGGCATGAGGATAGTTGTGGTTACTATGAAAAAGCCAAAAACATTATTAACAATAGTGTTTGCACAAGAAAGCTTGACAATTTCCCAGTTGTGACAGTACACCTTCCACAGTTTGTTACCACACATTGTGAGTCTGGCATTTAATATACCAGCAATACCAACACAAAGCATTGGATAAATCCAGCTTATAGCTATTAAAACAGATAAAATCCTGGGGGTCATTATGTTGTTGTATTGTAATGGTTTACTGATTGCTACATACCTGTCAAATGCCATTAACATTAAAATTGTGTTTTCAATTGATGCATATGAATAAATAACAAAAGCCTGTATGATACATGCTTCACGGGAGACTAAGTGTGTATCAGACAGCAAGTCTGTTAGTAACCTTGGGAAAAAAGCAGCTGTTCCAAACACAGAGTTGACGGATAAAAATGAAATCAGAATGTACATGGGCTGGTGCAATGTCCTTTCCAGAAATATTGCAAGAATAATGAGGGCATTAAAGAATACAATAGCACAATATATAATACATCCCAAAGCAAATAAAGCATATCTTATGTACCCAATATTTTCAAACAACATCAAGTAATAATATGTTCCATTTTCCATTTTCCATTAAGAAAAGAATTGACCTGAGGATGAAAACAAAAAAAAAAGTTACTGATCTTTGTTTCTTACAGATAAACAGTTTTCATGGTTATCAGTTTTAGATAACTGTAGCCACAATGCTTTAAATAATACATCTTGTGAAAATGATTTACTGTTTGAATTATTCAATAAGTTTAACAATATACATGTAGTTGCATTACCAGGAATACCTTGTGTGATATGATCTGAAATTACCATCAGTTCATCTTCAAATAATGTGCAAATGTGCAGAGAATTAGCTCTACTCGTTGCTGTGGTTTAGAAGAACTAAGAGTCACCACTACATGCTATTTTTTATAATATAAAACATGTCTCTGGAGACCTAGAATCATTAAAACGGGTTGGGTGGCACAGTGGGCAAAATTCTTGTAACTCAAAACTTACTGATTAAACTGCAAGCTATTGTTGCAAACACTTTGCTACAAAATACATATTTTTACACACTTACAAAATGCATACTTTTAAGCCTGAAAAGACTAACACAAAAGCTTGTGTTGGTTGAAAATGTGTGGTGGACAAACACAACTAATGAGGTCTGTGAGCTTTTGGAAAGACATTTTATTTGAAATGAAGTTTCAACAAAATATTTAAAGTGTCTGGCGGGATATGGTACTTTTGAGTAGATTTGCAGACAAGGTTGCATATTCTTTCTCAGTTGTATTTGTCTTTTAGATGTCAAAGGTCATGTCTTAACACAACCTTCGCCAGCAGGTGGTGATACTGGTATGGGTTTAATTTAGCAGTGTATGGTGTATACACAACTCCTAATCTTATGGTCGGGGCGTAGCCATCATTTCAGAAGTGAGGGGGACAGAAATGTAATATATATATATATATAAATGTAATATATATAAATGTAAATGTAAATGTATATGTAATATATATAAAACTTTATTTTGGATTAAATAAATGCAGGCTTGGTGAGCAAGAGAAACTTATTAAAAAAACATTTAATGTTTTTTTAATAAGTTTCTCCTGCTCACCAAGCCTGCATTTATTTAATTCAAAATAAAGTTTTACTATGTACAACTGCTTTCTATTTGAATATATTGGAAAATGTAATTTATTTCTGTGATCAAAGCTGAATTTTCAGCATAATTACTCCAGGCTTCAGAGTCACATGATCCTTCAGAAATCATTCTAATATGCTGATGTGCTGCTCAAGAAACCTTTTTTAATTATTATTTAAAACAGTTGAGTAATTTTTTCAGGATTCTTTGATGAATAGAAAGATCCAAAGATCAGCATTTATCTGAAATAAAAAGGTTTTGTAACATTATACACTATACCATTCAAAAGTGTGGAGTCAGTATTATTATTGTTTTATTTTATTTATTTTGGAAAATAAATTATAGAAATTAATAGTTTTATTTAGCAAGGATGGTTTAAATTGATCAAAAGTGATGATAAAGACATATACAGTGGGTACGGAAAGTATTCAGACCCCCTTAAAGTTTTCACTCTTTGTTATATTGCAGCCATTTGCTAAAATCATTTTAAAAGTTCATTTTTTTTCCTCATTAATGTACACACAGCACCCCATAGTGACAGAAAAACGCAGAATTGTTGACATTTTTGAAGATTTATTAAAAAAGAAAAACTGAAATATCACATGGTCCTAAGTATTCAGACCCTTTGCTCAGTATTTAGTAGAAGCACCCTTTTGATCTAATACAGCCAGGAGTCTTTTTGGGAAAGATGCAACAAATTTTTCACACCTGGATTTGGGGATCCTCTGCCATTCCTCTTTGCAGATCCTCTCCAGTTCTGTCAGGTTGGATGGTAAACGTTGGTGGACAGCCATTTTTAGGTCTCTCCAGAGATGGTCAATTGGGTTTAAGTCAGGGCTCTGGCTGGGCCATTCAAAAACAGTCAGGGAGTTGTTATGAAGCCACTCCTTCGTTATTTTAGCTGTGTGCTTAGGGTCATTGTCTTGTTGGAAGGTAAACCTTCAGCCCAGTCTGAGGTCCTGAGCACTCTGGAGAAGGTTTTCATCCAGGATATCCCTGTACTTGGCCGCATTTCCTTCGATTGCAACCATTCGTCCTGTCCCTGCAGCTGAAAAACACCCCCACAGCATGATGCTGCCACCACCATGCTTCACTGTTGGGACTGTATTGGACGGGTGATGAGCAGTGCCTGGTTTTCTCCACACATACCGCTTAGAATTAAGGCCAAAAAGTTCTATCTTGGTCTCATCAGACCAGAGAATCTTCAGGTGTTTTTTAGCAAACTCCATGCGGGCTTTCATGTGTCTTGCACTGAGGAGAGGCTTCTGTCGGGCCACTCTGCCATAAAGCCCCAACTGATGGAGGGCTGCAGTGATGGTTGACTTTCTACAACTTTCTCCCATCTCCCGACTGCATCTCTGGAGCTCAGCCACAGTGATCTTTGGGTTCTTCTTTACCTCTCTCACCAAGGCTCTTCTCCCCCGATAGCTCAGTTTGGCCGGACGGCCAGCTCTAAGAAGGGTTCTGGTCGTCCCAAACGTCTTCCATTTAAGGATTATGGAGGCCACTGTGCTCTTAGGAACCTTAAGTGCAGCATAATTTTTTTTGTAACCTTGGCCAGATCTGTGCCTTGCCATAATTCTGTCTCTGAGCTCTTCAGGCAGTTCCTTATATAGACAGGTGTGTGGCTTTCCTAATTAAAAATCTTAATGTTCAAAAACTTTTGACTGGTAGGCAACTTAAATTTTCTCTTTTATTTCTAGCTTTTAATTGGCTTAGAAATCAGATACACTGCTGGACAATAACCAATAATAATGATTTGTTTATATACTACAAACCACGGGCGTAGATTACGCGGGGGACGCGGGGGACGTGTCCCCCCCACTTTTTATAAAAAGTCAATTCGTCCCCCGCACTTTTTCATCGGACAGTTGTGTTCTCGACATGTTGAGGTTTTAATGGAGCAATGTATATAAATGCAGAATGATTTAAAATTCAATGAGACAAGATATACATGACATTTACGTTTCCATGGCAATCAGTCACTCAGTTTGTGACGTCACGACATGCCAGTCTCGCGCCCGCCGTCCCGCGCTGTATCCATCATTCATTATTCGGTCGAGATGAGTTCAAAGCGGCAAGAAACTCTTCACTCCTTTTTTACGAAGAAGTCAAGCAGCGTAAATTGGCATGTGGGATCCGAATAGTGTTGCATAATGTTGAGTGACTCTGCCTATTGCTCTTGTTGAATAATTAGCAAGTTTGATGTTCATTATATGGAGAAAAAAAGCTGCCTGGACAAACATGCACTTATTTATTTTCAGTGTATTTTTCCGTAACTCTTTTGTAACGTCTTTTATTTTAACACGTATATATGTTATCAGAACCCTTCAAATAAGAATAAAGATAATGTTGAACTGAGATTTTACAGCGTTTGCAGCATTTTGACACTGCCAAATCTACATGATGTATTTCAATCAAGCACTGATCTGATACAGGACCGATCTTCATTTATGGATGCTCTGTCATTAGTGCACTATCTTTACGTTTTTATGTGTTGTCAAGAATGAACAAGAAACAGTCAGCCTAGGTTTGTTAGCAGAATCAGGACGACACACAAGAAAAACAAACTCCACAGCTGAGAAGAACTGATACTGAGTAAGAGAAGAACTGAGTGTCTTTTAACACCTGGCTGTTTTTACATTGTATAAAATCTAGTAATACACAAGCGTTTGTAGGATTATATATGGACCAATCATAGAAAACACATAATTAGTCAAATATAGAAAAATAAAAAATAACATTATTATGATGAACAACTTCTCAGCTATCATTTTTAACTACAGTAGGTAATTATTAGCTTGCATATTGGTTGTTTCTCATATGCTGACTTCTCATATGCTGACTGTTATACGACTGATTATTGTTCAGTATTGTGTTGCATACGGGCACGTTGCAGACTGTCGTCGCGGGTGCTGCGTTGGCTCGACTGCAGGAATGGAGGCGTAATCTACCGCTAATTGCATTCACGTGCTGCTGTGGTATACTGGTTTATTTCAGTTTAAAGCTGGCCACTTGCCACATCAGCTGTTGGGTAGCCTGGCGTGCCGCAGATTTGATATGGTGGCTTAACGTTACTCTCGCTTTGATGCATCAAATGGTTTAACCATCCAGCAGTCATTGATCTGGTCTCTTTTGGAGTGGCGTAATTCTATATGATTTGAAGTATTCCTTGTCTATTCTGGTTTGCTTTTGTTTTTGTTTATGTGAACCCATTGCTTTAAAACATTTAGTATTCTTTTGTTTTTTTGTTTTCTTTGCCATTCACCGTTTTTGGTGGATTGGGTTATTAGTGGATGGCAACCAGATGTGGGGTTGTTGGGGTGATCGGGATTCGTGTCTGTGTGGACTGGTCTCTTTCTCTGCTTGGTGGTGGTCTCTTCCGATTGAAGTGTTCCACAGTTGTGGTCTGAAGTGTGAGTGCACAAGTGGTTGATGTGTCATTTTTAGCAAATGAGCGAGTAGTCCCCAGCCCTGGAGTGGAGGCCGAATTGTGTGATTTGTGTGTATTTTTACTTGCCTATTTTTTATATGTACTAATGGTGATTAAATAAAAACTGTAATTTTGTATTTCATCTTGGGTCTTATCTCAGCCGCCACCGAACCTGTGTGCTTTAAATTAATCTTATCAGGCGATTTCCCCGGTAAATTTGCCTCCGGGGTGGCGTAGTCGGGTATTTTAGAGGGGGGGAGTTTAAGTCTGCCCCCTGGGAGTGAGGTAACTCGCTCTACCTGGTGCAAACTTTCAAATTCATGCCCATTTCAAACCAACACGTCGCTACATTTGGCGTATAGTCGGCAGGGTTGCGGCTGGGTAGGAGATTTGAGACATTGAAGTGTTTGTTCCTTTTCTTTTGTTTTCTTCTCAGATCATTGGTGACTGTTTGATTGGGTGGGCCATTTGGGTAAGTGACTTCTTGTAGTATTTCATCATGGAGGATGAATTGCGGGAAATGCGAGAGTTGGTGGCTCAATTACGGGCAGATAATGAGAGGCTGCGGCAGGAACGGACACCAATTGATGTCCTTGTTCCTGGCGCTGCCTCTATTGGTGCGGCACAGCCGGCTACGCCTCAGTTGGCTGATAGGAGTGGCAGCGCGTCTGAACGATTTGTATTTGTCCAAAGAGAACGTCGTTGTCCGAGATTTAATGGTAGAACTGGTATTGGCATTGAGGAGTGGGTCGAAGAGGCCCAAGCATGTATGCGCACTCATAATATGTCACTTACTGAACAGGCCTTCTTTCTATATGATAACCTGGAAGGAGAGGCCCGCGACGAGATTAAATATCGTTCGAGCGCAGACAGGAGTGATCCAGGTTTGATTATTTCTGCCCTTCGTGAAGTGTATGGGTGTGTAGACTCGTATGTTGCACTGCAGGAAGCTTTTTTTTCTCAGAGGCAACATGAGGGAGAAACATTGTTAGAGTTCTCCCTGGGCCTGATGAGTTTGTTAGACAAGGTGAAAAGTCAAGCGCCACATGCTATTCCAAATTCTGATATTGTGGTACGTGATCAGTTTGTTGAATATGTGTCAGATAGTATGCTCCGCCGAGAACTAAAACAATTGATTCGACAGAAACCCACTGCAACGTTGTTGGATATTCGGGGCGAGGCCATTCGTTGGGAGAGAGAGGGTATGCCAGGTGGCGCGAGGGGTAGGAGTCAATTGGTACCGTTGGTAAGTGGCATCCAATATGGTGTTCGGGGGGGGTCAGATTTGGATCGTGGGGTGCAGTCGAGTGAATTTATGGAACTGCGTGAGCTGCTACGTCAACAGCAATGTCAAATTGATCAGCTCACCCGGGCTGTGTCACGTAATCAAAATTTACACGTGCGCGATCACTCTCCTCGTTTAAATCCCATAATTTGTAGAAGGTGCCAACAACCCGGTCACATTGCTCGAAATTGTGATGGCGGACGTCATCCCCCTCGCCCTCTGTCACAAACATTTGCTTCCGCTCCTGGTGAATTTAGGCCAGGGTCGGGACCTCAACTGTCGGAAAACTAATTCCAGCCGGGCTGCGGAGCCACAGTCCGGTAGGGGAAACTCGTGGCTCATGTGTTTTTAATGGTTATCAGTTCGTGTCCCGTTTGGTTTCTTCATGTCCACATTTGGTTGCTAATATTGGAGGGATTGCTGTGTCCTGTTTGGTTGACACGGGGTCCATGGTGTCAACCATTACCGAGAGTTGTTTTCGGCTCAGGTTTGAACCATGGGGCCAAGATCGTTTGCGGTCATGTCATTGGCTGCAGCTCCGAGCAGCTAACGGCCTGGAGATTCCGTATATTGGTTATATGGAGGTAGACGTTGAACTTTGCGGTAATCTTGTTCAGGGTTGCGGTGTGTTAGTTGTCCGAGACCCCCCTGGGGGCAGCTCTGAGATCCCAGGTGTTCTGGGTATGAATGTGCTCAGTCGCTGTTACCAGGAGCTTTTCGGACAGTATGGGTCTATGCTATATACACTACCTTCTGTAATGCAGGATTCGAAAATTATTCAAGCCTTCCAAGAATGCCAACGGGTTATTCGCACTACCGAGCTAGGTGGCAACGTGAAAGTAAGAGGACGTAGTGTATGTCGTGTTTCAGCGGGCACTATTACATTTGTAGCAGCTACGTGTTCTACCCAGTATATGAGCAGTAAAGTGCTTTTTGAGCCTCCAGAGACAGGGCTGCCCGGGGGTTTATTAGCCTCTCCTTCGTTGGTGCGAGTAGCTGGGGGTACCGTTTATGTACCGGTAGTGAATGTTGGGACCATCGATGTAGTGCTTTACCCCACTACTATAATAGGTACATTGCGGGAGGTGTATCTGGTGGACCTTCCCGACGGGTTGACCGAAGTTCCTACCATGAGCATTCAGGCAGCATCGTGTAGTGTTTCTGCCACCGCAATACCAGAACAGATTGAGTCAGTTGAGTTGGGGGCATTGACCATAGAGGAACGGGAGCAGGTTAGAGCCCTACTCTGGGAGTTTCAAGGCGTATTTTCTACGCACGAAGGAGATGTAGGTTGCACTAATCTCTTGTCGCATGAGATTCCCCTCAGCGATAATATTCCGGTTCGACAGCGGTATAGGCGCATCCCACCATCAGAATATGAGCTGGTAAAGACTCATATCAGTCAGTTGCTCGATGCACAGATCATTCGAGAGAGTTGCAGCCCTTACGCCTCCCCGATAGTATTAGTTAAGAAAAAGGACGGTAGCCTCCGTATGTGTGTTGACTACCGCCAACTTAACTCGAAGACTCGCAAAGATGCTTTCCCGCTGCCTCGAATCGAGGAAACGTTGGACTCTTTAGCAGGTGCCCGCTGGTTTTCTATGTTAGATCTGACCAGCGGGTACAATCAAGTTCCAGTTTCCGAACTTGATCGCCCCAAGACTGCCTTTTGTACGCCATTCGGGCTCTTTGAATGGAATCGTATGCCGTTTGGCCTGTGCAATGCGCCCAGTACGTGCCAACGTTTGATGGAACGACTTTTTGGCGACCAAAGGCACCAGTCTGTCTTGCTATACCTCGACGACATTATTGTATTTTCATCGTCCGTGCAGCAACATCTGCAGCGACTTAGGGTAGTGTTGGGCCGTTTGAAAACGGAGGGACTTAAAGTAAAATTGGAGAAATGCGCGTTCTTTCAAGAGGAGGTGAGTTATTTAGGGCATGTTATTTCCTCTCGTGGGGTGGCGACAGACCCAAAGAAGATCGAGGCTGTAGCACATTGGCCTCATCCCACGACAGTGTCCGAGCTGCGAACCTTTTTGGGTTTTGTCAGCTATTATAGACGCTTTGTGGAAGGGTTTGCCACGCTGGCAGCCCCATTACATAAGGTAGTGGCCATGTTAACGGGTGGTAAGTCCAGCAAGCGGGGTCAGGAAATAACTGCGGTGTGGTCAGAGCGGTGTGAGGAAGCGTTTCAAGCTTTGAAACGCGTTCTCACTACAGCGCCAGTGTTGGCTTATGCGGATTTTACCCGGCCCTTTATCTTAGAGGTCGATGCCAGTCATGGTGGACTGGGAGCGGTACTCTCACAGGAATTTGACGGTAAGATTAGCCCTGTTGCTTATGCAAGCAGAAGCCTCAAGCCGTCTGAACGTAATACCACTACCTATAGTTCTATGCGGCTGGAGTTTTTGGCTCTTAAGTGGGCCATGGGCGAAAAATTCAGAGAGTACTTGCTTGGCCACAAATGCCTGGTACGTACTGATAATAACCCGCTCAGTCACCTGGCGACCGCTAAGCTCGGGGCTACTGAGCAAAGGTGGGCCGCTGAGTTAGCAGCATTCAATTTTGAGATCCAGTATAGGTCAGGTAAGAACAATCAGAATGCCGATGCACTCTCCCGGCTGCATGCGGTAAGGTTGGAAGGAGAGGGTATCTACTCTTCGGGATCAGTAGTTCCAGAGTTGTTAAGACGAGTTTCAGTCTTAGACTCGGGGGTAGTTACAACACAGAGTGCTATACAGGCGTGGCCTAGTCGTTCCATACCAGATCTTATTGCTTTGCAGGCGGCAGACCCGGTTGTAGGGGAAGTGAGGAAGTTCTGGCAGCAAGGGCAATGTCCAGAGCCCAGAGAGTGGCGTCAGTTGCCTAAATCGGTTATGATGCTGCTTCGTCAATGGGACCGATTGATTGAGCAGGAGGGCCTACTGCATCGTAAGGTCTTCCGTCCTGATGGAGGAGAGGCAATGTTCCAGCTGGTGTTGCCAGCGTCGTTGCAATTGGAAGTGCTGACTCAGTTGCACCAGCACCATGGTCACCAAGGGGCAGAACGCACCCTCGAGCTGGTGCGACAGCGGTGCTATTGGCCCGGTATGTCTGCCGATGTAGCTCGTTGGGTGCGAGAGTGTGAGCGGTGCCAACTGGCCAAGGATGCAGCACCGATTGCACAAAGTTATATGGGACACCTGTTGGCTTCTCGGCCGAACGAGATTGTGGCTATCGATTTTACCCTCTTAGAGCCATCTCGTTCGGGACAAGAAAATGTAATGGTGATGACTGACGTGTTCAGTAAATTCACTGTGGCTGTGCCCACTAAGGACCAGCAGGCTGAGACTGTGGCCTGTGTTCTGGTGAATGAGTGGTTTTTCAGGTTTGGGGTCCCCGGCCGGATTCATTCCGACCAGGGCCGCAACTTTGAATCTCAGTTAATACAGCAGTTGTGTAGCCTCTATCAGGTGAGTAAATCTCGCAGCACGCCCTATCACCCGGCCGGTAACGGCCAATGTGAGAGGTTTAATCGTACCTTACACAATTTGCTGCGAACCTTGTCCCCTGAGAGAAAGAGGGATTGGGCATCCTGTTTATTGCAAGTTTTGTTTTGTTATAATACTACTCCGCATCAGGCCACGGGAGAGTCCCCATATTTTCTCATGTTTGGCCAGGAGCCCAGGTTGCCCATTGACTTTCTGCTCGGTAGAGTACAAGAGCCAGTTGCAGGTAGAGTGCATCAGTGGATTGAGGAGCACCAGGCACGTTTAAGGGTTGCCTTTGAGGGTGCACGAGAGAGGCTGCAGGTTGCTGCCAAACGACGCAAGGTCAAACATGATCAACGGGTTAAGGAACTGCCGTTGCATGAGGGTCAGTTGGTTTACCTGCGTGATCACGGCATCCGGGGTCGTCATAAGATACAGGATCTGTGGAGTTCAATTGTATACCAGGTGGTTAAGGCTCCACCAGTTGGTGGATCGGTGTATACAATCGCTCCAGAGCATGATCGGGAGAAGGTACGTCATGTCCATCGGTCATCTTTGAAACCCAGAGCCCAGGTAGAGTTGGCACTCAAGCGTCCCGAGGTTCAGGTTGAATCACCAGTGGGGGTGACAATTGGGGAGGAGCCAATAGAAGGAGACTTGGTGTACGTGGTATCAGACATTCCAACCGTAGCCCAGGGGGATGCGTTGAGGCCGTCTCTTCCGGGGCCATTAGATGGTTCGGTTTCTAGCGCGGTGGATTCAGCGGAGATAGAAGCAGGTGGTGGTACAGGTTCTTTGCTGGTACCGGGACCTGCTGTACGAGGTCCGCATAGTCAGCCTGAGGTAACTCTGCGACGAACCGGACGAGCCGGGGCCGGATTACATTCTAATGTGCATCGGTTGCCGCGAGCAGTAGGAAGGGAGACGGGACCTAGTAGTCCTCTTGCGTCAGCATCCCACTCCATTAGTGCCTTATTTAGGCCTTGGTGTTAGATTTTCATCAGAGGGTAACCTTAGAAGCTTGGATTCTCGTCGGGACGACGATGACAAAAGGGGGGGTAGATTGTAGCCAATGATAATCTCTCTCTGGGGCGTGCCTTATTCCCCGTGGCCTATAAAGATAGCCTTAGGTGTGGTAGGAGGGTGCGTCTCATAGTCACGGGTGACGTCATCCATTTCCGGTGTGTCGCGGGAGTGTTTGGTCTGGTAAGGAGCTGCAGTCGCGGCTGTATTCCTGGACGTTTGTATTGAGCTGGGTTTGATGTATTTATTTGGCTCGTGTATCTCTCTAGAGTGGACTGAGGAAGCCTGCGGGACGACGCATGTGGTATCCGAGTTGATTTTACGTCTTTGAGGTTGAATGCCCTGTATATTGCAAGCAGTTTAAACCGGTAGGTTGTGTTATTTTATTGTTTGCTGCACTAAGGGTCTGGATTGATCACTTTAAATTTGTATTTATCTTTCTAGTTTACAGACTGAGGGAGAAACATTGCAGTGGGTTTCTCGTCGGGGTTTGGTGGCTGTCTTCTCATATGCTGACTGTTATACGACTGATTATTGTTCAGTATTGTGTTGCATACGGGCACGTTGCAGACTGTCGTCGCGGGTGCTGCGTTGGCTCGACTGCAGGAATGGAGGCGTAATCTACCGCTAATTGCATTCACGTGCTGCTGTGGTATACTGGTTTATTTCAGTTTAAAGCTGGACACTTGCCACATCAGCTGTTGGGTAGCCTGGCGTGCCGCAGATTTGATATGGTGGCTTAACGTTACTCTCGCTTTGATGCATCAAATGGTTTAACCATCCAGCAGTCATTGATCTGGTCTCTTTTGGAGTGGCGTAATTCTATATGATTTGAAGTATTCCTTGTCTATTCTGGTTTGCTTTTGTTTTTGTTTATGTGAACCCATTGCTTTAAAACATTTAGTATTCTTTTGTTTTTTGTTTTCTTTGCCATTCACCGTTTTTGGTGGATTGGGTTATTAGTGGATGGCAACCAGATGTGGGGTTGTTGGGGTGATCGGGATTCGTGTCTGTGTGGACTGGTCTCTTTCTCTGCTTGGTGGTGGTCTCTTCCGATTGCAGTGTTCCACAGTTGTGGTCTGAAGTGTGAGTGCACAAGTGGTTGATGTGTCATTTTTAGCGAATGAGCGAGTAGTCCCCAGCCCTGGAGTGGAGGCAGAATTGTGTGATTTGTGTGTATTTTTACTTGCCTATTTTTTATATGTACTAATGGTGATTAAATAAAAACTGTAATTTTGTATTTCATCTTGGGTCTTATCTCAGCCGCCACCGAACCTGTGTGCTTTAAATTAATCTTATCAGGCGATTTCCCCGGTAAATTTGCCTCCGGGGTGGCGTAGTCGGGTATTTAAAGGGGGGGAGTTTAAGTCTGCCCCCTGGGAGTGAGGTAACTCGCTCTACCTGGTGCAAACTTTCAAATTCATGCCCATTTCAAACCAACACGCCGCTACACTAGCAATGAGGTGCAGCCTTGATCTGAAGCAAGTAGTAAGTCATTCGTAATTTTAACAAGTGCAGTTTCTGTACTATGGTTGGGCCTGAAACCTGATTGAAATTCTTCATAGAGAGAATTTTTTTGCAAAAAGGAGCATCATTGAGTAGACACAACTTTTTCTAAAATTTTTGACATAAACGGAAGATTTGAAATGGGTCTGTAATTTGCCAGTTCATTTGAATCTAGTTGTGGTTTCTTAATAAGAGGCTTAATAACCGCCACCTTAAATGGTTTTGGGACGTGACCTAAATATAACGATGAGTTAATAATATTGAGAAGCGGTTTTTCTGCTACGGGTAACAACTCTTTCAGTAATTTAGTAGGTACAGGATCTAATAAACACGTTGTTGGTTTAGATGCACTGATAAGTTTATTTAGCTATTCCTGTCTTATAGTTGTAAAGCACGGCAGTTTTTCTTTGGGTGCGATGAATGAAGCTGAAATACTAGACGCAGTAGAATCTACATTTGATATTGTATTTCTGATGTTATCTATTTTATCAGTAAAGAAATTCATAAAGTCATGACTATTAAACTGTGGGGGAATATTTAGATCGGGTGGTGTCTGTTTAGTTGTTAGTCTAGCCACTGTGCTAAATAAGAACCTTGGATTGTTTTGGTTATTATCTATGAGTTTGCGGATATGCTCTACCCTGGCAGCTTTTAGAGCCTGTCTATAGCTGGACATACTGTTTTTCCACGCAATTCTAAAAACTTCTAATTTAGTTTTTCTCCATTTGCGCTCAAGAATACGAGTTTCCTTCTTGAGAGAATGGGTATAACTGTTGTACCATAGCGCAGTACGTTTTTCTCTAACCTTTTTCAATTTGAGGGGGGCAACAGCTTCTAATGTATTAGAAAAGATAGTGCCCATGTTGCTAGTCATTTCGTCTAGTTCATGCATATTGTGACGAGTCGGCTGCCTCCCCCCTGTCCATCATCACCACCCCGTCCCGTATTCGCCGCCCTTCACCAGGCTCCCGACGGGAGTGGGTGTGTGAGAGAGGAGGGGCGCTGAACACGTAGGGCTGGCGGCGTGTGATGAGGCGCACCTGATGTGAATAGAGCCTCATCACCGCCGCCGTTTAAACGCCGAGCGCGCCTCTCCTCGGGAGACCGGTCTCTTCCCCGTGCATGCACGCTGGTGTCCTCGTGGGTCCAGGATGGGTGCGTCGAGGAGGACTGCCGCACCCGTTAGGCGGCTGACGGGCCAGGATGCCGGGCCGCCGAATCCCCCAGAAGCGCCGGGAACCTAGGAGATGGAAAGAGCCGCGCAAGAGACGCCGCCGCCACTCGCTCCCGGCCCCGAGAGGGTAGCGCGTGCGGCCACCGGACTCCGCCCCTTCCCTGGACCCTTCCCTGACGAACACTACCTTCCTGCACAAGCCCCGCGGCACAACGAGGACACCAGATTCCCCGTTTATTTGGACACTTTTTCCCCTTTGGACACATTATTTTATCCCTTATTGTTTAATAAAAACCTCTCCAAGGCTTGACGCCACGCCCACTGTGTCTGTCGTTTGCTCCTCCCGCCACAGTATTTATGGGTACACAGAGCAGTTGAGATAAATCAGGCAGGTTATTTGTGAATCTGTCTTTGGTGGCTGGAACAATAGTTCTGCCCAGACGATAACGCGGAGCCATATAACTAATATCAGTAATAGGCAGCATGCACGATACAAGGAAATTATCAGTAACATCGTCACTTTGAGGTACGATATCTATATCAGTAAGATCAAGTCCATGCGATATAATTAAATCTAGCGTATGATTAAAACGATGAGTGGGCCCGGTGACGTTTTGCTTGACTCCAAAAGAGTTTATTAGGTCAGTAAACGCAAGTCCTAACGCATCATTTGTATTATCAACGTGAATGTTAAAATCTCCGACAATTAGCAGTTTATCAACATTAACTAGTAGATCTGAGAGGAAATCTGCAAATTCTTTTAGGAAATCTGTATATGGCCCTGGCGGTCTATACACAGTAGCCAGAGCAAGAGATAGGAGAGATTTATTTTGCATATCTAACAGTGTAACATTAAGCAGAAGCATTTCGAATGAGTTAAACCTCCTGTATCCTGTTTTCTGAGTAACATTGAGAATATCACTATATTGTTGCAACACCGCCGCCACGACCAGTCTGACGGGGCTCATGTTTATAACAGTAGCTTGGTGGAGTAGACTCATTTAGACCAAAATATTCATTTGGTTTAAGCCAGGTTTCAGTCAGGCAGAGTACATCAAAATGATTATCTGTGATCATTTCATTTACAATAACTGCTTTGGGTGCGAGTGATCTAATGTTTAAGAGCCCAAGTTTTAAAAATTGTTTTTGTTCATTTATTTTGCGTCTTTCTGGTTTAATCACGGTCAGATTTTTTCTAGATCCTGCATTGAATTTATATTTTGATCTCGCTATACGGGGAACAGACACAGTCTGTATAGATTGGACAACGCAAGTACTTCTATCTTTTAAGTGGGTAGAACAAAAGTCGTCATAGCAGTTATTTGAGAATTGGCTTACTAGTCAGATGGAGCGTAGCGTCCTGGAGATGTTGTCCGACAGGAGTTCCGCTCCAACTCTGCTGGGGTGCAGGCCATCAGCACGGAAAAGCCTAGGACGCTCCCAGAAAAGATTCCAATTATTAACAAAGAGCAGTTTCTGTTCTTTATACCATGACGATAACCATTCGTTTAAAGCAAACAGTCTACTGAACCTTTCGTTTCCTTGTCGATACGTGGGAAGCGGTCCTGACACGATGATCGTCGCCGCGGGCGATGTGCTGCGTACCGTCTCGATCAGGCTCCTGTAGTCCCTCTTCAGTGTCTCCGTCTGCCGCAGCTTGATGTCGTTGGCCCCTGCGTGCAGCACAACAGCACCGATGTTCTCGTTGCCCTTCAGGATCGCAGGTATCTGCGCAGAAACATCGAGAACACGTGCACCGGGGAAACAGTGAGTGTGCACTTTACCTTCAGCTGACGTAGCACGGACGTGCCAGACGATGGAGCTTCCCACGACCACAGCATCGCGTTCCGTCTCGCGGAGGGGGGGCGAAGCGGTTCCGGGTGGAGATGAAGGACATCTGGGAAGATCGCATTCTGGGTGCACAGGGTCTGTGCAAAGAAACACACGGAGTAGAGGTGGTGGGGATGTTAGAAGCGTGTACTTTACCTTCAGCTAGCGTAGCACGGACGTGCCGGACAATGCAGTCTCCAACGATCACAACGTCGCGTTCTGTCTCGCGGAGGGGGGCGAATTTGTTCCTTGTGGAGATCTCGAAGACAGGGGGGGGAGAAGTCGTCACCCGAGGCCTGGCTCGCGTCCTCCGCTGCTGCAGCACCCAGGGTCCGTGGTGTCCCGGCGCCGGAGTGAAGGACATCTGGGAAGATCGAGTCCTGGGTGCACAGGGTCTGTGCAGAGAAACACACGGAGTAGAGGTGGTGGGAGTGTTAGCAGCGTGCTGTATACTTACCCCGGACTTGTGAGAGTCAGCCCGGGATGTTTCCAGCGCAGCTCTCCGTTCCTTCAGCTGGGCCTTTTTCTCCAGCAGGTCACGGATCTGTTTCTCCACGGCCTCCAGCTCCAGCTGCACCGAATGCAGCTCGAACGTGTCCTCACCTGCACTCAGAGGTAGACACAAATCCGCTATTTAAGCAAGTAACAGTGAAACGATAGTAATGTGTGTGAATAGAGGATTTGCAATGTAAGCGAGATTAGCGGCTGCCACGCTGCCGATGCTAACCGGCTATAAGCTAATAGCAGACTCGAGAATCAGAATAAAACTAGTGATAAACAGGCGCTCTGATCGGATTTGTTATAGAACGCTATAGTGGATATATTCACACGTTATAGAAAAGCCGTTTGAATAAGGCAGTCGAAGCCCCACTGTCGTCGTTAAAGCAGGTTCAGTGGCAAACGGTTCCGTATGGCGCACTAACTAACAACCCGACCAAACGCGCCAACCCGTTTGACTAAGGCTGTCAAAGCCCCACTGTCGTCGTTAAAGCAGGTTCAGTGGCAAACGGGATCACGGAGAAAAAAACAAAGCAAAAAAGGCGAAAAGGGCAAGGCCCTGTGTGTGTGTGTGTGTGTGTGTGTGTGTGTGTGTGTGTGTATATATATGTGTGTGTGTGTGATCTCAGTCTGGGTGTGTGCCGGAAGCGGAAGCGTTCTCTGGTGGCAACTATTAATTACTGCAGTTAATTTTCTTCTAAACAACTAAAGTTGCTATTTCATTCATTCAAAACGCATTGCCATAAATAAGTATACAGTACCACAAACAACTTTGACTCTCTGTGTATTGACTATTTCTTTCCGGTTAAAAATAGAAAAAAAACACACAAATTGACTATTATGAATGACTATTATGAGTCCAGTAGAGCCGAGAACGGGCAGCCGTTGATCTTTACCTCCGCTTCTGGAGTCCCCGCGGGCAGGTCACGGTGCACAATACAGCCTGCCAGCCACGTCCTTGCGGGAGATGTGGGAACCTCTGTTGGCATGGGTTCGTCCCTCGGAGCAGGAGCTGCCGGCCTGACCACTGGTAGCAGAGTGCCCTCCGGCGCACGTCGCTCCTGGACCATCCTCTGGGGAAATGGCGACGCTCACTCCCCAGCATCCCATTGTTGGGCAGCATCCGCCAGCTCCACATCCTCTACGAGTTCGGCAATGGTGGTGGGGTTCCGCATCCTGACAGTTTGGCGGTGAGTCCTCGGGAGAGCATGGAGGAATCAGTCGACTACGACTCGCTCCGCTACCTGGGCAGCTGTGGGCTCCCCATCCAACAACCAATGTCGAGCGATACAAGATAATTCGGCGCCTCGGACTGGGAGGTGGGGTTTGTACTCCCAGTCATGGAAGTATTGGGCCGCACAGACCGAAAAAACTTCCAGATGGGCCCAGGATTTCCTTCTTGAGCTCGCTATACTTGTCTGAGAGCGAGGACAGCAGGGTGAAGTAGGCCCGCTGAGCCTCCCCAGTGAGGAGGGGCGCCATCAATCGGGCCCATTCTTCAATCTCCCAGCCCTCCTGGATTGCTGGATCTGCAGAAAAGCTTCAACATCATCATAAGCTGCCATTTTCAGCAACAGTTGCGTCACAGTTGCGTCTGGTAGCGGAACGCGTTGTGCGGCTGCAGTGCATCGAGCCCCTGCTCGGTCTGTTCCTGTCGGGCAGCAAGATGTTCAGTAATCTGCTGCTGGCGGATGCTGACCTCCGTTAGCCGCTGGAGGATTTTGTCCATGTCGGGGAGGAGCAGTCGCCTTGCAGAGGGGAGACAGAAAAAAACAAAACAAAGGAACTGTGAGTTGCAGGGAGATCGCTCGTTGATGTTCCTTCCACTATTCTGCCCGCATTCTCCACCAGTGTGGCAGGGTGAAAGGACCATGCGACAAAGAGAGCTCAGTTTAAAGCCCGAGAGGGTGGATTTTATTGAGAGACAAGTGAATACGTGAATTGTGATGGTGCTTTTGCTTGCAGGAATGCCCCTGGTCGTGTCCAGGTGCGGGTAAATCCGTGTGGTGTTCGTGGCGGAGCTGATCGGTCACATACTGCTTTCTGGACCGTGATAGAGAGAGCACATTTGTCTGCTGTCTCATGGAGATGTTTCTCACCCTTCGTCTGAAAGCACGCTGCTTATGCGCAGATGGGTTGATGAGCCGCAGGTGTGGCCGATCAGCATGTTATGACTTGTGAGCAGGTGCTCCTCGTGAGTTTCCAGGGCAACGCTGATGTGGACTCGGGACGCTTGTCACAATATATATATGTTTATATATTTATTTATTTTGTTTTATTATTTTTTTTTTTTCAGAATCCTGGATAAAAATGTCCATGGACATGTTATTTTTTCCAGAATCCTGGATAAAAATGTCCATGGACATGTTATATATCAACTATACATATAGATACCAGCCGCAAGGACTTTGTCACAAAAAACTTTGCTATATTTTCTCTTACATTTCTGCTTATCCATCAGTGTCACCACAGTGGCATGATTTTATTTATTGAGCAGTTTGTGGCCCTCATATGAAAATGTCCAACAAATACTTGTAGAAATATTCACAAAAACCATCACCAGGAAGGAGGATGACTATCAGTACAGCAGTACTCAGCAGTGCAGGCCCCATCCTTCAGTTTCCAGCAGCAGGCATGTCTGCCACCTCCCAATGGTAGGCATTAGCACCAGGCCCACAATGCAGGCACAAGCTTTTGGTTCCTGTGTATAGCAGGGTTTCCTTTTTCTTTTCATAATAGAATAATCATGACAAGTTCTTTATTACTGGATGAGTCATTTATTGTTTACTAACCATTGTGAGACAGCACACACAAAGAACACACTGCAGTAGGACAAATGGAATATTATATATATAATGTAAAGTATATTGTTAATAGAACTTTGCTCAAAATTTGATAAAAGAAAAATCATGGCTGAAGTTGTTACACATTGTTTCCAATGTCTTTCTACTGGACTTACAAAAATTGGTCAAATAAGACCATGGATAGACCTACATTCAAACCTTTGTGACACAAATACTCATGTATGCTTCACTATATTAGGGATGACATCTCATTGACTACCATTGTTCTAATATCAGGTCAATGAGATTTTCTAATGCAGGGATCTCCAACCCTACTCATGGAGAGCTACTATCCTGCAGATTTCAACTCTAACCCCAATCAAGCACACCTGAACCAGCTAAAACAAGGTATTCAGGATTACTTGACGATTACAGGCAGGTGTGTTGGAGCAGTGTTGAAACTGAAGTCTGCAAGATGGTAGCTCTTCAACCCCAGGTTTCTAAACATCTAAAAATATGCAATTACAAATACAATTTCTTTTGTATGTAGAACTACTTTCTTATGGCACTGTTTAAGTATCTTGTCCCCAAGCAGTCATTAGTAATTCAAAACATCACTTCAGAATTAGTAACAGGGTCTTGGGGCATTGCTTTGGGAAAATGCCCCTTGAACTGGTGTCTTTGCCACTCCTGTTTGTATCCTTGTCTCAGGAATATATGATTATATTGTTGAATTCATAGCCACTGTTCGATAACTTGACAATATGGTAGTGACTAGGAAAATGACCATATGCAAAGCAAAGCACATGAACTGAGTATTATGCTATTGTAGTACTGAAATATTTTTTACAGGGATAGTAGTTCTGTTTTTGTTATCAACACACATTTCTATTAAAACTCAAACACAGTTGTTGTTTTTTTTAATAGCAAATAGGAATTACATCAGAGCTGGTTTTGACATTAACAAACATTGACTGAGTGCACCTGAATGCAAGAAAAGTTCACTCTATTTTTTTTTTCTTTTTCCAAACACACATGTTCTTTTTCATAGGTATTCTACTTCATTTCATACCCAAGCACAGCCATTAATTATGGTAAAATCAAAAGGCTTATTGTCCATAAACAATGCCCATGAAATAAATCATCTTAAAAAATGGTCACAATCATTCTGGAATAGAAAATCATAGGGTCTTTTGACAAAACAAAAAAAATATCTTCACTCAGACATTCCCACTTTTTTTTTGAAAAACAGTCGAATAACTTGCTGCCGTACTGTTTTCAAATTTAGACCATAAATAAGGGGATTTAAAATTGGTGGCACAAGTAAGAATTCCAGGGCCATAAAATTACGCACACCTTGTGGCAAATTCTTTGAGCCATAACGACTGTAAAGTACATCAAATAACAATGCAGATGTCACATTGATCAGTGAAAGCAAATGTGGTACACATGTTTGTATGAATTTGTGTCTGCTCTCTATTGACTTCCTGCACTTTTTAATCAAGTGAATGTATGAACAAAATATCAATACTGCATGTCCAAAGTAAGCAAGAATAACAATGTACCCAAACACATTATTTAATGTTGTAGAAAAACATGAAAGTTTTGCAACTGCCCAAATCTCACAGTATAACTTTTCAATAGCAGAGGCACATAAAGTGAGTCTAGCAATTAATATAATTAGAACAGATATGCACACAAATGGAGTCAGCCAGCAAAAAAGGATACACTGAAGAACTCTCTGACTAGTCATTACTGAATGATACTCCAGTGGTCTGCATATTGCCACATACCTGTCATATGCCATCACTGTTAATGTTGAAAAGTCACATAAAGCAGATGAATAAATGACAAATATCTGAATCATACATCCAACATAAGAAATCACATGATCATATGATAATAAATCATACATGAATTTAGGGTAGAATCCAGCGGTGCCAAAAAGTCCATTTACACATAAATTACAGATAAACAGATACATTGGCTCATGAAGTTTCTTATGTGAGATTATAGTGAAAATTACTGTTACATTACAAAAGATCATCAAGGGATAAAACAGGGCAGTGAAAGAAAAAAACACGTATCTGTTTTCCATTGTTTCATTGAGACCGGAGAGTGTAAATACGTGGAGACTGGACTCATTCTTCAGCTGTGGCTGTATCTGGAATGATATGGAACTATTATGTAGATTCTGTTGTTGTTATTAAGTTATTGGAAAGCTAATTAGACATAGAAGAATGTGTTAATTTGAATGCTCATGGTCTTGAATTTGGAAGCCTGTAGATGAAATAATAATAATAATAAAAATATCAAATAATCTAACATTAGCATTCATTGCTTTTTTTAGTTATAAGACCATTACATGACACCTTACCATGCTCTCTGTCGGCATGTTCCTGCAGTGTTTTGTGAAGGTTTGATTTGTTATATATGGGCATGCTAATTCTCATGCTAATTGCCTTGACCACAAAAACTGAAAACAGTTTTAACAAGCTCTCTAAAGGCTTTTTTCTCTCCTAAGTCAAAATAACTATCCATCTATGCTCACAAGTAGATTTAGAGAAATTATCTTTCTATTTAAATCATTGTCAATCATATTCCTGCCACCTGCCAATCCATTAGTTCCAACACTGCATACAATATAAAATGTGTAGTATATGATACAATTATATAAAAAAAAATATGTATTTAAAATAGGTAATATTTTTTGTTGTGTTGTTAGCTCACACTTTCTTCACTAACTGACTTACGATACAGTGCACAAATCAGTTACTAGTAAAAAAAAAAAAAAAAGAGAGGTCAGCTAACAGAGGAAAAAATTTTATTTGCTTCTACATAAATTAGTCACGTATAGATGGTTTCATTGGGTGCACACGCCTGGCCCGAATTTAACTTCCGGACTGTGTTTGTTTATCAGTCAGGTTAGTGGCACTGGCTACAAACGCAGTTAACGTAATGAAGTTGGGCTCAGGCTGTAGTGCTGCGTTTCCCATTCATTTATTTATTTGTGGTGACCCGCCACGATATCAAATCGGGATTTTCCAAAAGACTTTGTTGAATAAACATGAGCACGCAATGTACATTTAAAAATCAAAGCAAGATTTTTTTGAATATTTTTTTATGTTTTTATATCACTGTATTTCTGAAGGAAGACTGTCTTTAGAAAATGTTGGATGTCATTTTCATTTTATCTTGTATGTCTTATATGCCTGATAAAGCTGCGTTTGTAAGCTCAGCGCTGCTTTGTGCACAGCCCAACAGCCGTTACCAAGGAAACCTCTAGTTCTCCCACTTTAAAGCACCTCCTGCTGGCAGAGAATGAATTTGCATTTTTAATAAGTCCGTCTGATTTAGGCAGAAAACATATTTTGCATGTTATCATAAAAAAAAATCTACTCTAGAGGGACTTAGCTGTTGTTATTGATTCTATTTGGATGTCTACCGGAAGTTAAGTTAGGGCCACAAAAGCGCGCATACGCAGTAACATTTATGTTGTTGCCGTTGAAAACATCTATAGCCATAATCTTTAATTGTTCTATTGTCAACAGTACAAAAAAAGTATTTAAACAAATAAAACACAAATTATTATATAATATAAAAAAAAAAAAAAACACTCAGAAGAACCATGCGTTAAATTGACGGGGCCAAAATTATGAAACTTGTGTCAGTGTCCAAATATATATATGGACCTAACTGTGTAATCAGTCATCACATAGTGTGTGACGTTTCGACCAGGAAGCTCTATATCCTCCTGAGAACTCCTCAAAAAAGCTTTGTGAATTTAGTATTTTTTCATGTCATTACATTGTTTAGAGCATAAGAAAAAAATGGAAAAATAACATTTTGAAAAATTATATTTTATTCTATGTCCTCTGTAGAGGACACTAGGACTAAGTTTTTCTAAAAAATAAAATGGCATGAATAGACATCAAAAAGGCAAAAACAATGTTTTTTTGTTTTTTTTAAATCACCAGTAAATTTTTAGATTTCAGGATTTTTTTTTTATACTAAACTTTAAGGATGATATATATATTTATATATATAATTTATTATTATTTTTCATATTTGTATATTATTGTTTTAATTAATATTTGAAATGTTTAAATGTATTATGTTTCTATTTTTATATTGTGGCAATTTATAACAATAATATTATTATATAGTTAGGTATTTTATTAGATTTTTAGTTATTTTGTTTTATTGTATTTTAAGTAGAGGTCTTCACTGGGGATATGTCCTCGGGGCTCATCCAGGTGTCCTGGCCTCCGCCGACGATCAGGACCGCAGACATCATCTGCCGGCGCGATCCACCATCTGATCCGGACACGGACTGAGAAACAGAAACAGACAGAAAGAAACACACAAATATTAGCATAGATGCCATTCTTCTTACGATGTAACGAGTACATTATGTGTTATGATGAGTGTTCCCGGTTCCGGTTGATCTAATTAATGCAGCCTAACAATCCTTTAACGGATTTGAATAATAGAAGCGTATTAGTGTGTTATGTGTAAGCCAGGTTAAAGAAATGTGTCTTTAATCTAGATTTAAACTGACAGAGTGTGGAGTCAAGGGACTGGGGCATGTACAACAGTCCTGGGCATGCCTCCTTGGGAGTGATGTCATCAGCCTGAGATGCAGATCACAGCCAAAGAGTATAGAAGACCAAGGGTGAAACTCTGTAGAACGTTCCATTGCAACAGCGGTGCCCAGCAGCAGCCCAGCGCTTCTGCCATTTTGGGGTGAAAGCCAACTCGGTAGTCCACTAGATTCTAGCTGTCGCTATGGCAAATATCAGCTGCTTTGTTTAAAAAACTGTGCATTAAAGCTGAAATACAGCCTGAACGATTACAACAATAATGTACGATCACTAGACTAGTGATCATCAAATCCTTTTAACAGTTTATTTTACAGACTTCATTTTAAAGTCTTCCTTTATTATTATTATTATTTTTTTTACAAAACCTTTTACTCTCTAGAAACTGTGCCAGTTTCGGTTAAAAATATTTTAAGTTCAAGTGTTAACATTATAAACACTGAATTAATACCAACACATGAAAGTAAATTAATGACAGAAAGAATGTTGGACAATAAATATATAACAGGAATAACATCTTGACAGTAAACTGTTTTTGCAGTATTGTCTTATATTAATATCCGGGTTTTTCACAAACTATAATTCCTGACTAAAATGTTTGAAATCCAGTAAAACGTTTTGAATATGATGGGCAATTCATCGTATTTAAATTTCTTATGGCACGATGATGTTTTCATGCTCTTTATGAAACAATAAAAGTAATATGAGAGTACATTGTAACATGATGAATGCTACGAGTCTAAGTATGTTTAGAACATGTTTATTATTAATAGCCTACTCTGTTCAAAAATAATTTTAATAACGTGCTAAACAATAATAATTAGTTTCTCAAAAATAAAATGCTTTTTTTTTAGGATAGTACAAAGCATGCGTGAGTCTATGGCTGCAAAACATATATATATATATATATATACGTATATACAGATGCTCCTGATATTAACATGCTCACAATTGTTTTTTCTTTTATTTTCTTTTTGTTGTTTTTTTTTTGGGTTGTTTGTATTTTATTGAATCAGATAGCTGCACCACAGATGATGAATCCTGCTGACTTTCAGTCTCTTCAAACTGTTTTCCTAACATATTATTGTAGCCCAGTTTGTGCTGTTTACAGTGTTATTAGACTTTAGCCATTTATATTTTTATAAGCAACTGAAAAAAACAAATGTCAGGGCATGTCAAAACTTCTCCAGGCCCCCAAAACACCCTCAGACCCCAGGGGGTTAAAGGAAGACGGTAAACAACAACAACAAAACATTTTTTTAAAACGTACAATATATATTTCAGACCTACTGGAGTAATAGTAAACAATAACATAGTAATTGTAAATGTTTGAAGTTCCATATGCTCATTTTAACTATAGTGTCATATCTGTAAGAGACTGTTGTGTTTTTGTGTTTATGGAAACATGGCTTAACAACAGCATACCAGACTGCGCCATACAGCTCGACCAGCTAACATGCTATCGAGCTGGCAGAGCTCTCGTCGAGGGAGGTAAGATCCACGGCGGCGGGCTTTGTGTTTACATCAATGATGCATGGTGCCGCGACGCTGTTGTGGTCTGCAAACACTGCTCACCCCTGGTGGAGTTTATGATTATTAAGTGCTGGCCGTTCTATCTACCGAGGGAATATACAGCCATACTGCTCGTTGCTGTATATATCCCTCCCAGCTCCAACAACAACAACAGGAGTGAGGCACTAAATGATCTGTACCAGCACACCAGTGAGCAGCAGACAGCCCACCCAGATGCTTTTCTCATCTTGGCTGGGGATTTCAACCACGCAGACTTAAAGAGTGTTTTCCCAAAAATACATCAACCCATAGACTTTCCAACAAGGGGAAAAAATACCCTGGACTTTGTTTACACCCCCCAGAGAGGATCTTACAAGTCCCTCCCCCACCTCGGAGCCTCAGACCACATCACTGTCATACTAATGCCTGCATACAGACCGCTCGTTAAAGTCATCAAACCAATCCACAAACAGATTCAAGTGTGGCCAGAAGGGTCGTCAGAGGCACTTCAAGACTGTTTTGACACCACTGACTGGAATATGTTTAAACAGGCTGCAACACACAACAACACTACAGACCACCAAGAGTACTCAGAGACTGTCACTGCCTACATCACCAAGTGCATTGATGATGTAACGGTCGCAAAGTCCATCATTGTCAGGGCCAACCAGAAGCCGTGGATGACAGGGGAGGTCTACAGACTTCTGAAGGCTCTGAACGCTGCCTTTAGAGCTGGAGATGAGGAGGGCCTGAAGACAGCTAGGGCCAACCTATCCCGTGGCATCAGAGAGGCCAAGAGACAGTACTCCAGGACGATAGCCCATCGTTTCAGCGACAGCAGAGACACTCGGAGCCTGTGGCAGGGGATACAGACCATTACAGACTACAAGCCCCCACCACAGACCTGTGACAGCACCATCCCCCTGCTGAACGAGCTGAATGCCTTCTTTGCTGGCTTTGAGGAACAAAACAGCACCACTGCACAGAAGACTCAACCTCCTCCCGGCGACCAGGTGATGACGCTGTCCCCAGACAGTGTGAGGAGATCCCTCAGCAGGATCAATGCACGCAAAGCTCCGGGTCCTGACAACATTCCTGGGCGTGTACTGAGAGACTGTGCAGTGGAACTCACTGATGTCTTCACAGACATCTTCAACATCTCGCTAAATCAGGCCATTGTCCCCACATGCTTCAAAGCTACCACCATCATTCCAGTCCCGAAGAAGTCATCTCCATCCTGTTTCAATGACTACCGTCCAATAGCACTCACTCCTATTCTCATGAAGTGCTTTGAACGGCTAGTCATGCACCACATCAAGTCTGTCCTCCCCCCCTCACTTGACCCCTTCCAGTTTGCATATAGGTCCAACCGCTCGACTGATGATGCCATCGCCACTGCCCTCCACCCAGCCCTCACACATCTGGACAAAAAAGACTCATATGTCAGGATGTTGTTCATAGACTTCAGTTCAGCATTCAACACAATCATCCCTCAACAGCTCACTCACAAACTGGTCCAGCTGGGGCTCAACACCTCTCTGTGCAACTGGCTGTTGGACTTCCTGACCGGGAGACCTCAAGCAGTACAGGTTGGCAGTAACACATCCAGTACCATCACACTGAACACTGGGGCCCCCCAAGGATGTGTGCTGAGCCCCCTCCTCTTCACTCTGCTGACCCACGACTGCACACCGTCACACAACTCTAACCTGTTCATTAAGTTTGCGGATGACACACCTGTGGTGGGTCTCATTAGCAACAGAGATGAGACAAACTACAGGAGCGAGGTGAGCCACCTGGCCAGGTGGTGCAGTGACAACAATCTCTCTCTGAATGTGGAGAAGACAAAGGAGATTGTTGTTGACTTCAGGAGAGTACACTGTAGCTCCCCCCAGTAATTTCACGAGCACAAGGATTCTCTTGTAACTGGCGATTTATTGACTGGTTCATAACCAACCAACTCAAGATGCCGTGAGAACTGAATACACAAAGTAAACACAATAAGTATGAAACGCATAAATACATAAATTAAATACTAGTTGTCTTTGTAAACATTTAAACAGGGTTAAGTTCATTTTAACAGCTTAACAATAGTATTTGTACAGATATTGTTCTCTTCCACACAGCAACACAATCCACTCACATATAATATAAATGAAAAGCTTACTTCATTGGCTGCTTGTTACCAAAGGAGAACTTAATCTTGCATCTGACGTCCCTTCTAACTTCAGATGAGTGGAATATAAACATTAAAACGTGGACACTCTAACTTTGCAAGCAGTGCAGACATCCGTCTTTTCGATTCCCTAAACGCCTTTTCATAATAAAAGTCTCCAATAACCGGCGCTCATTAAGCAACTTCAAATTAAAAGTCCTAAATAAAAAACACTTAAATAATTAAATAAACAAGAAATTCAAACTGACTTATCAGCAGTTACACTCCCACCAAAAACACTTTCTTGTGATTTTATAACTTAATAACTTGACTCTTAACCAAATATTATAGACTAACCTAAGAAATGGTAGGAATTCTTAATCGGCTTCAATCAGGGTAACAATTTTCTGGATGGGCCTTTCAAGGTAAGTGGGGTTTGTAACACGTTTGCCCCTTCTATCCAGTGTAGAATCACTGATCAACAACTTCACTGTTCTGACACAGCCATCTGTGCCGACACAGCCATCTGTGCCAGTGTGCACTTCTATCACCTTCGCTAACTTCCATTGACTGCGTGGAGCTGTGTCCTCTTTCAGTATGACAATATCATTGATCTTTGCATTTCTATGGCGTTTGTGCCATTTCTGCCTTTGTTGAAGGTTTAGAAGATATTCCTTTCTCCAACGTGACCAGAATACATTAGCTAAAAATTGAACTTTGCGCCATCTTTTACGAAGATAAACGTCTTCGTTAACAAACTCTCCAGGTGGTGGTAAAATTACTGAAGACTTCATAGTCAATATGTGGTTAGGCGTAAGAGGTTGTGGACCAGATGGATCATTTAGATACTCTGTTGTTAATTGTCGGCTATTTATGATAGCCATGACCTCATAGAGAAATGTTCTTAGAGAGGCACTATCCAGTCTTTGAGCTGACTGATCCAGAATGGTTGTCAAGACACTTCTTATTGTCCAAATTTGTCTCTCCCAAATGCCCCCTGTGTGACTGGCTGATGGGGTATTCATGATGAACTCACAGCCAAACTCTTTTAGGCATTCTGGATCCATTTCCTTTAGTGCTTCAGCAAATTCTCATCTTGCACCAACAAAATTAGTGCCCTGGTCAGATCGAAGTTGACGCACAGGTCCACGTATAGCGATGAAAGTACGTAGAGCATTAATGAATGCGTCAGTGGATAAATCATCCAGCATTTCTACATGCACAGCTCTTGAACACATACAAGTAAATAGAAGCCCATAACGCTTTAGCTCTTTTCTTCCTTCCTTGATGTAGAAAGGACCAAAGCAGTCCATTCCGCAGTACGTGAAAGGAGGAGTTGCCTCCATACGTTCCTGCGGAAGATCTGCCATCCTCTGCTCTTCAGTGGGTCTTCTAAATTGCCTGCACTTAGTGCATTTGTAGATGTGTGAGGAAACTGCCTTGCTACATCCCAAGATCCAGATACCATTCGAATGCAATTCGTTCATAGTCATCCCTCTCCCTTGGTGACACACTTGTTCATGATAATGTTTAATGAGTAAGGAAATATTATTAGAAAACACGGGATAAGTTTTCATTGCTATGCTGATGATACTCAATTATATATCTCAACAAGACCAGATGAAACTTCTCAACTATCTAAGATAATAGATTGTGTAAAAAGTGTAAAAGATTGGATGACCAATAATTTCCTCCTACTAAATTCAGATAAGACAGAGATATTACTTATTGGACCAAAAAACCGTACACAGAATCTCGTGGATTATAATTTGCAACTAGACGGATGTAGTGTTACGTCCTCTAAAGTCAAAAATCTGGGTGTTATTTTAGACAGCAACTTGTCCTTTGAAAATCATATTTCCCATGTTACAAAAACAGCATTCTTCCATCTTAGAAACATTGCCAAGCTTCGAAGCATGCTACCTGTTTCTGATGCAGAAAAGCTAGTTCATGCATTCATGACCTCTAGACTGGACTATTGTAATGCACTGCTAGCTGGTTGTCCTGCATCTTCAATAAACAAGCTACAGATAGTCCAAAATGCACCAGCTAGAGTTCTTACCAGATCAAGAAAATATGATCATATTACTCCAATTTTACAGTCTCTGCATTGGCTACCTATTAAGTTCCGTATCATTTACAAATTATTATTACTTGCCTATAAGGCCCTAAATGGTTTAGCACCTGCGTACCTAACTTGTCTTCTACCACGCTATAATCCAACCCGCTCTCTAAGGTCGCAAAACTCTGGACTTTTGGTAGTACCTAGGATAGCAAAGTCCACTAAAGGAGGTAGAGCTTTTTCACATTTGGCTCCCAAACTCTGGAATAGCCTTCCTGATAACGTTCGGGGTTCAGACACACTCTCTCTGTTTAAATCTAGATTAAAGACACATCTCTTTAGCCAAGCATACACATAATGCATTTTATAATCTTGTACTGCAGTTATATCTGATCAAATGTACATTATTATTATTCTTTAGCTTGGGTTGAACAATTTATTTTTGCTTAGATGGAACAGCAGCTACGCTAATCATGTCTCTGCTTGTCTCTACGTTTCTGCCACGGGATTAACATCCCGTGGTAGCTAGGAATTACAGAACTTCAGTCTGGATCTAACCATTACATGATCTGAGATGACCGAACACCTGAGATGGAGGATCAGCGCCGGGAGATGACGTATGTGTCCCTGATCGTAGGCAGAGGCCAAACACCTGGATGAACGCCAGAGACAGAGCCCCATTGAGGACCCCGCCACTTAGACAGCCATCGGAAAAGACCACTGGAACCAGCTGAGCCCATTCAACCTGACTTGCTGCAGTTTGGAACTGAACTGCTGGTTTATTTGGCCAGAGGAGAATTGGCCCCCTGACTGAGCCTGGTTTCTCCCAAGGTTTTTTTTTTTTTTTTTTTTTTTCTCTCTATTCTGTCACCGATGGAGTTTTGGTTCCTTGCCGCTGTCGCCTCTGGCTTGCTTAGTTGGGGACGCTTCATTCCAGCGATATCGCCGACCTTATTGCAAAGACACTATTCAAACTTATTGACACTTTATTTTCCTTTTTTTGATATTGTGCAGTGCTTTGACACAATTTGCATTGTAAAAAGCGCTATATAAGTAAGGTGACTTGACTTGACTTGACTTGACTTAAGGTCGATATCTGACTGTCCTTTGGGAGAATTGCAGGATGTTTCACATGCAGGTGTAATGCAGCATGTGTTAGCCGACCTCCCACCCTGAGGATACAATGCTCATCTAAGAAGGGATTTAGCTGATGTAATTTGCTGTTGGATTTAATCTCCTTCTGATGTTTGAGACTCTGTATCACATCACAAAAGGCTGATTGTTGAACCATTTTGATAATAGTGAATTCTGCCTCCCTTCTCTCTTCAATGCTTGAGGCTTCATTGACTCTTGGATTGAGACCTTTGGCTTCCTTGGCACATCTTTTCAGTCTTGCAATAGCTTTCACCGCTCTTTTCCAATCAGAAAACTTGTTGAGCCGGTCAAGTAATGATCTTTCTTCATTTGTATGGGTATTATGAACCTGTACTTTTCGAAGCTCTGGGTCATTTACTTTGATATCTCCCACCTTAACATCTCTGGGCAGTTCATCTTTCCACAGGAACTCTGGTCCTGTAAACCAATTGGAGGATATGAGCTCTTCTGCTGTAAGGCCTCTGGATGCGTAATCAGCCGGGTTCTCTTCAGAGGTCACATATCTCCATTGCTTGGCGTCAGTACTTTGTTTAATCCGCTGAATGCGATTGGCCACAAAGATGTGAAATCTTTTGGCATCATTATTAATGTACCCAAGGACGACCTTTGAGTCTGTCCAGAAGTACTCCTCTAGGCTGTCTAACTCTAACTCCTTTCTCAGCAAGTCACTTATTTGTACAGCCACTACAGCTGCTGACAATTCCAGCCTCGGTATGGTGGTAATTTTAGTAGGAGCGACTCTGGCTTTGGCCATAACTAGAGAACAGTGAACTTTTCCTGATATGTCGATGGCTCTGAGATACGTGCATTCTCCATAACCTGAAGCACTAGCGTCAGAGAAATGATGAAGCTCGTAATGCTGAACATCCTTGATAGTTGATGGCAGATAACATCGCTGAATCTTGACATCCGCCAAGCTTCGTAAACCTGACATCCAACGTTCCCACTGTGGTCGCAAGTCATCCTTGAGTGTTTCATCCCAACCAACTTTGTCTTGACACATTGTCTGCAATATTTTCTTACCAACAAGGATGAAGGGCGCTGCAAAGCCAAGTGGGTCATACACGGAAGCCACTGTGGACAGGACTCCTCTTCTAGTAAGTGGATGTTCCTTAATAGATACTCGGAACTGGAAACTGTCTGATGTGACACACCAGTTCACACCGAGTGCCCTTTCCATGTGAGGCTCACCAAAGGCTAACTCATGAACCACAGAACTCTCAGCACATTCTCCCTGAGGAATTGATGCTATCACTGATTGGCTGTTCGACACAAATTTGTGCAAACGAAGTCTCCCTGTGCTGCAGAGCTTTCTTGCTTCCTGGATCAGCTGGATAGCTTCAGTCACTGATGAGACACTTGTCAGCCCATCATCGACATAGAAATTTCTTTCTATGAATCTTATGGAGGTTTCACTGAAATTACCTCGCCCCTGAGCAGCGAGGTGTTTTAGTCCGTAGTTGGCACATCCGGGCGATGAGGCTGCGCCAAACAAATGTACCCTCATTCTATAGACCTGTGGCTGGGATTCTATATCTCCTTTTTCCCACCAAAGGAATCTTAAATAGTCTTGGTCTTCAGGCTTGACATGAAATTGATGAAACATGTGCTCAATATCGCACATGATTGCCACTGGACAGAGAACACCTATAAGAGTGTTGGTTAACTCTGGACCAATTAACAGATGCTCATTGAGGGATGTACCATGGAACTTCGCTGAGCAGTCAAAGACTACTCTGATTTTCCCAGGCTTTTGAGGATGATAAACCCCGTGGTGGGGAATATACCAAGCAGGGTGATTATCGATTTCTTCAACTGGGACCTTTTCAGCATCGCCTCGAGCAATTGTCTCATCCATAAAAGCTACATAGTCTTTATAGTATTTCTCATCTCTTTGTAGTCTTTTCTCTAAGCATCTGAGACGGTGCTTTGGTCAGCTTTGGTCCATCTTCCTTGAAAGGCAAAGGCATTTCATAATGACCATTTTTCTTGAGTCTGATGCCTGTTTCCAATTTTGACAGAAAACGCAGGTCTTCTTGAGAAACATGACTATGCTCTAATGCGTTCTCAATGAAGTCAGACTCAAGCGCTTGAATAACACTTGTTGGAGTGACTATTTCCTTGATCTGTGTTCTGCAGATATACTTAACTTCATTCCTCAGATTGAAGGAAGATGGCAGACTCGGCATCACTTGTCTCACAATGATGCGATGACTCACTCCAATGGCATCACCATAGTCTACACTGGACTTACCACTGCCAACAATGCTCCAGCCTAAATCTGTCCTTTGAGCAAAAGGCTGATTTCCTTTACCAGACACAATTTCTCTGGGCAGGAGAGCTTCAGGACAATTATAGCCGATTAGGAGGCCAATATCACAAACCTGTTGAGGAGCAATTTCTGACTTATCAGCAGTTACATACACACTCAGCCTGCCCCTCTGACCATCAACGGTGCGACTGTGGAGAGAGTGAGCAGCACCAAGTTCCTGGGTGTGCACATCACAGAAGACCTCTCCTGGACTAACAACACTGTAGCACTGGCCAAGAAAGCACAGCAGCGTCTCTACTTCCTCCGCAAACTGAGAAGAGCCAGAGCCCCGGCCCCCATCATGTGCACCTTCTACAGAGGCACCATCGAGAGCATCCTAACCAGCTTCATCACTGTGTGGTATGGCGCTTGCAACGCATCCTGCCACAAGTCACTTCAGCGCATAGTGAGAGCAGCTGAGAAGATCGTTGGTGTCACTCTCCCCTCCCTCCAGGACATTTACAGCACCCGTCTCAGCCGCAAAGCCCTCCGCATTGCAGGTGATCCCACCCACCCGACACACAGCTTCTTCAGTCTGCTGCCATCATGGAGGAGACTGCGGAATCTCCAGGCGAGGACCAGCAGAATGAAGGACAGCTTCATACATCAGGCTGTCAGGAAGCTGAACTCCCTCCCGTCCTTGCCCCTCTTCCCCTCTTTTACCCCATGCAACACTGAACTCTGACACTATGATTATTTTTTTAATTTTTCTACAATGTCCTCAGATTGATAAGCTATTTATGCACTACAAATATATCTGCACAGTTTTGTTTTTATTTAACTGGTTTGCACTCTATCTATTCTGCCATGCGCCTTATGCCACTTTATCTATTTCTTTATTTTTCTACAATGTCCTCATTTGTATAGCTGTATAGTTGTATGTACATATGTTTTATCTGTATTTGAACGTGTTTAATGTTAACTGTATGCACCAAGGGTCTGAGAGTAACGCAATTTCAATTCTCTGTATGTATGTGCCGTACATGTGGAAGAATTGACAATAAAGCAGACTTGACTTGATATCCATATAATTCATTATTATGGTTTCTATGGCTATAGGACTTGCAGTTCCTAAAAGGATTTAAGTTTACTACTAGACTAAAACAGTTAAAGTTATCAGGTGCATAAAACAGTGCTATGCCCCACTTCAAAACACAATATACACTTGTAACCCTTTTCTGAATGAATGAATGAATGAATGATGCATTTATATAGTGCTTTATTGTGTATTGCTGTACACCCAAAGCGCTTTACAATCATGTGGGGGGGGGGGGGGGGGGGGGTGTCTCTCCTCAACCACCACCAGTGTGCAGCATCCACTTGGATGATGCGACGGCAGCCACAGCACAACGGCGCCAGTGCGCTCACCACACACCAGCTACAGGTGGAAAGGAGAGAGAGTCATAGAGCCAATCAAGTGTATTTGGATTATTAGGAAGCCATGATAGACAAAGGCCAGTAGAGGGAATTTGGCCCGGACACCGGGGTTACACCCCTACTCTTTACGAGAAGTGCCATGGGATTTTTAATGACCACATAGAGTCAGGACCTCGGTTTAACGTCTCATCCGAAAGACGGTGCTTTTTACAGTATAGTGTCCCCATCACTATACCGGGGCATTAGGACCCACACAGACCACAGGGTGAGCACCCCCTGCTGGCCTCACTAACACCTCTTCCAACAGCAACCTAGTTTTCACCAGAGGTCTCCCATCCAGGTACTGACCAGGCTCAACCCTGCTTAGCTTCAGTGGGCAACCAGTCTTGGGCTGCAGGGTGATATGGCTGTGGCTGTTTCTTAACCCTAGGGATTAATTTAATTAGTTCTCTAATACAAATCCTGGATCCCCAGCAGTTGGATGGTGAATTAGGCCGGTATTTTTTCTTTTAGTGTTTACAAAAAAAACTAAATTGTAGATGAATATTTTCTCCTGTACCAATTTTACCCAATCCCTTTACTAAAGATCAATTAACCAATTCGTATTCGCTATTCACAGGAATTCAGTAACTTCGTAAAGGATTTAACTTACCAGACTCAATGAAATACCAAAGTACAAATGTTAAAGAGAAAAAGAATAACAAAGATTTATTTTTACATTAATGTAACAACTCCCTTTTTTCCTTAAAGAAAACAGCAAATGAAGAAATCAATAACAACCTTCTTTTTAAAGAAAACAAGTAAACAATTCCCCCTGCTAATATGCATGCTGCTTCTTTTCTTTTAAATAAAAGAAATAAACCTCTTTTGTAGTCTCAGAATGGTTGTTTTTCTTTCACACTTATTACACTCTCCTTGTTAACCTTAGCTTTGTTCCTATTTTTAGAATACTATAACTCAATTGAGATATACATTGTCAATTTAGAACCCCATTCTGGTAAAACACTCAGTTTACTCTAGAACCACGCAATACAATGAAAAAAAAAAAAAAAAAATCCCTCTTTCCAGCTCAGTTATACACTTGACAAAAACTTACATTTCACATCATACACTGTCTTTCAGTACTGTATGCACATAGCTCAAATATATGTGAGTCAGTCAAACAGTTCAATTGTACGATCGATCGTTATCGTTGGGGCCCAGTTCGTTGGTGCACATGAATCAGATGAAGTCAAAGTAATCGCTCACAGTCAACGAGTCACGAAAATGAATCCACTTACGTTCTTCCGATGATAATGAGGCAATATTGAAATCACTCACGGCACAACCTCACTGCTTCTAGTCTCGAACAGTCCCTGGCACACGACAAGTCCAGTCCAGCGAAGTCCCTTGGAGAAACAGGATGCGTCCAGTCCCAAACAAACTCAGCAAAAGTCCACCAAGAACTTCAAGTTACTTTTCACGAAGGCGACCCACCCAGCAAAAACTCGTTGAAAAGCCGTTGAAAAGACGACAGTGCCAGACGTCTAAACAACGTCAAAATTTGGTTGAAAAGTGAAAGGTAAAAAGACGTCTTTTTTGGGTCGTCGAAAATACATCTATAAAAAGACGTCCAAATTATGTCTAAATGTGGTTGTAAAGTTGAAGTTGAAAAGACGTATTTTCAGGCCTAATTCCAATTGTGAATTCATGATTATATTTATATTTCATATTCATAATTGCTGTCAAAAGACAATTCTCAAAAGAGTACCAAAACATTTATTAACACATTAAATACATCTTTATAAATACAAAAATACAAATACAAAAAGAAACACATTCCTGATCACATCTTAAGCCTGCATTTGATCAATTATACCATAAAAACGTACCAGGTTACGTATGTAACCCAGGTTCCCTGAAGGGAACGAGAGCTACGTCCGAAGACGCTATGGGAACGCCATCAGCGTAACCGGCGCTCTGAATATTTTATACAACAGTCTAATGGATGGGCGAGGCGTCACGGGCAGGGTGACGTCACGACCAGGAAGTATATAAGCACGTGCGGCGGAGCCGGCATCAGCTTCAAGTCATGAAGCAAGCGCTGGCAGGGATGCCGGAAGTGTGGCTCGGGACGTAGCTCTCGTTCCCTTCAGGGAACCTGGGTTACATACGTAACCTGGTACGTTCCCTTCCAGGAACTTCGAGCTACGTCCGAAGACGCTATGGGAACGCAATACCAACGCCGCCAGACTGACAAGTCCCTGCCTGGTGTCAGGCTGAAAGGACGGAGGAGCCTGGAGTGGCTCTGATGTCGAGGTTGTAAAACCTGGCGAATGTCAGGGGCGTGGACCACCCAGCAGCGTTGCAGATGTCTTGCATGGAGACACCTGCCCAGAAGGCCTTGGAGGCCGCCACACCTCGGGTCAGTGTGCTCTGACTCCCAACGGCGGGTGAAGGTCAGAGGTCTCGTACGCCAGATTGATGGCATCCACTATCCACCTGCTAAGAGTGGGCTTCGAAGCTGGAAGACCCCTCTTAGGCGGACCAAAGCACACGAGCAATTGGTCCGTCTTTCTCCACAGGGCAGCTCTGTGGATGTATGCGTCCAGTGCTCGCACACTGGACACACACAGTTGTGCCTTTCCTGGTCGGGCTCCCTGAAGGGAGGAGGACAAAAGGCCTGGAGTACGACCGGCTGTGGTACGACCGTCAGAACCTTCGGTATGTACCCCGTACGGGGGTAGAGGAAGACTTTCGCCGAACCGGGCGCAAAGTCGATATGCGAAGGGGCCACAGATAGGGCCTGGAGGTCACTCACCCTCCTCAGAGAGGTGATAGCCAGCAGAAAGACGGTCTTGATCGTGAGGAGTCTATCAGTTATCTCCCCGAGAGGCTCGAAGGGTGCTCTGCCCAGAGCCTCTAGTACCACGGCCAGGTCCCACGTGGGGACACGGGGTCGTACAGGCGGCCTCAGCGCACCGCGGAGGAAACGTGTAACCAGGGGGTGTCTGCCCACGGACTGGCCACCGATAAGGGCGTGGTACGACGAGATAGCTGCCACGTAGACCTTAGTAGTGGAGTGGGTTAACCCTGCGGAGAAGCGGGCCTGCAGGAACTCCAGAACTGCGCGGATCGGGCAGTTGACTGGGTCGAGCTGGCGGTCCCCGCACCATGAAGTGAAGAGTTTCCACTTCAAGGCGTACAGTTTCCTCGTAGAGGGAGCTCTGGATTGGAGGATGGTCTCGACAACCTCGGTTGACAGACCGGAAGCTATGAGTTGTGCCCCCTCAGGGGCCACACCCACAGCCTCCAGCACTCCAGGCGGGGGTGCACAAGGGTGCCCCCGGCCTGTGAGAGGAGATCGCTCCTGATCGGTACCGGCCACGGGGTGCCGTCGAGGAGGGAAATCAGATCCGAGAACCATACTCGGCCCGGCCAGAACGGCGCTACTAACAGTAGGCTTACCGCGTCCCGGCGCACTCTCGCCAAAACTCCCGGGAGCTGAGCGATCGGGGGGAAGGCATACAGACGAAGCCTCGGCCAGGTCTGTACCATAGCATCCAGTCCCAGAGGCGCTGGAGGAGCTAGAGAGAACCAAAGGGGACATTGCGCCGACTCTCGAGTCGCAAAGAGGTCCACCTGTGCTTGGCCAAAAACCTTCCAGATCTGCTTCACCACCTGGGGGTGAAGCATCCATTCCCCGGGCCTCGGCCCCTGTCTCGACAGGACGTCTGCTCCGATGTTGAGATACCCAGGAATGTGCACAGCTCTCAATGATAGGAGCTTGCCCTGGGACCACACAAGGATGTGGTGTGCCAGCTTGTACAAGGGGCGCGATCGCAGACCTCCTTGGTGGTTGATGTAAGAGACCACTGCCGTGCTGTCGGTGCGGACCAGCACGTGGCGATCTCTCAGGTCTGGGAGGAAGTGCTTGAGAGCACGGAACACAGCTAGGATCTCTAGCCAGTTGATATGCCACGTCAGGTGGCGACCACTCCACAGACCGCGGGCAGGGTGGCCACTCATGACCGCACCCCAACCGGTGAAGGAAGCGTCCGTCGCTAGCGAGACGCGGCGACAAGGAGCTCCCAGCACCGGGCCCTGGGACAAGAACCAGGGTTTCGTCCACATGTCTAAGGCACGGATGCAGCGCCGTGACACCTTGACAGCGCGGAGCGAGTTTCCCCTCAGGGAGACCCCCCTGGTCTTGAGCCACCACTGTAAGGGCCTCATGTACAGCAGGCCAGAAGGAATCACGCTGGACGCAGCTGCCATGAGCCCAAGCAGCCTCTGAAACTGCTTGACAGTGAATGGCTGGCCTTCTCGCACTCTCCTGACTGCCGTGAGGATCGACTCGATCCGAGCAGGGGTCAAACGAGCCTGCATCGTGGTCGAATCCCACACCACGCCTAGATAAGTGGTTCTCTGAGCTGGAGAAAGCACACTCTTTTTGGCGTTTAGTCTTAACCCCAAATCTTTCATGTGGGCAAGAACGACATCTCGATGCCGAGCTGCCAACTGCTCTGATTGAGCAAGGATCAACCAATCGTCGATATAATTTAGTATGCGGATGCCTTGCAGTCGCAACGGGACCAGGACCGCATCTACACACTTGGTGAAAGTGCGGGGTGAGAGTGCTAGGCCGAAGGGAAGAACCCGATATTGGTACGCTTTGCCCCCGAAAGCGAACCTCAGGAACTTCCTGTGAGAGGGAAGGATGGACACATGGAAATAGGCGTCTTTGAGGTCTATCGTGACAAACCAGACCTCGGACCTGATTTGAGATACAATCTGCTTGACCGTCAGCATCTTGAACTTCAGCGATCTGACTGAGAGGTTCAAGAGACGCAAGTCCAGTATGGGCCTCAGCCCTCCGTCCCTCTTCAGAACAATGAAGTATCGGCTGTAGAAGCCGGTGTACACTTCGTGAGGTGGAACCAACTCTATGGCTTCCTTTTTCAGCAAAGTGTTGACTTCCTGTTCCAGGACCAGAGCCTGCTCGGGGCGGACCGTAGTCACACAGACCCCGTTGAACCGTGGGGGTGGCCCATCGAACTGGATGGAATAGCCAGCCTCTACCGTCCGCAGGACCCAGAGAGACACGTTCGGCAGCCGTTGCCAGGCTGCCAAACGATCTACTAAGGGAATCAGTCTCTCGAGACTGACCTCTGGTGTTAGAGAAGCGGCCAGACCGCTGTCTTGCTGCGGCGCACCGACAGGAGACGCGTAATCTGGTGGCTGAGGCGAGTCTCTCAGGCCCGCTGAAGTCACAGGCGGTAGAACCTGAGAATAACGCTCGCTGGGACCTGCTGTGCCCTGGAACTGCAGGGTTGGCAGACAAATCCCCGGAGGACACCGAGGGGAGACGGTCACCGTGAGCCGCGGTGTGAGCCGCTCCACCCCAGTAGGGGTCGTCCTCTGAAGTCCTGGGGCTCGCCCATCAGGACTTCCTTGCTGCGGACCTCTTGGCCGCCAAGACATCCCTCAGGTCTGTCTTGGGCTTTGAAGTCCCCGGCGCGGAGCGCCGCTGCCCTCGGCTCCGTCTCGGGGGAGCACGAGAGGCGACGCTCTCTTTCTGCGCAGCCCTGTGCGAGGAGCTGGTATGCGGAGGAGGCTGCTCCCGCCCAGCAGCCTCCAGAGTTAGAGAGCGGCGGGGAAGGAACCGCCGAAACGCCTCCGCTTGCCTGCGGGCCTCCTGAAACCTGTCGACGATGGTGCTCACAGCGTCGCCGAACAGGCCAGAAGGCTGAAGCGGGGCGTCCAGGAGGCAGACCCTGTCCTTCTCCTTGATGTCGGACAGGGTCAGCCACAAATGCCTCTCCGCTGCCACCATGGCTGCCATGGAGCGGCCGATCGCACGGGCTGACTCCTTGGTGGCGCGGAGAGACAAATCGGCGGTTCTCCTGAGCTCTGTGATATCGTCGGCTCTGATATCCCCGAACTCGTCTAACTCCTTCAGCAGTTCGGCCTGGTACGCCTGCAACACAGCCATCGTGTGCAGACACGCACCAGCCTGTCCTGCTGCCGCATACCCCTTGCCCACTAGGGATGATGTGGTGCGCAGAGGCCTAGTGGGCAGGGTAGGAGCCTTCAAGGACGACGCCGTGGAAGGAGACAGATAGCCCGCAAGCGTCTGCTCAATCCGGGGCATCGCCCTGTATCCACGCCCGTCCAATTCCCGCACATTACCGTAGTAATCTGATGCGGGAACGAAAGGGCGGGATGTATACGGTTTCGCCCAGGATCTCGACACCTCGGTGTGGAGATCGGGGAAAAAAGGAAGGCTCCTGCGTAGAGGTGGCGGCCGCGAGCGCAGGAAACGCTCGTCCAGGAGGCTGGACTGCGGCACAGCTGTTTTCTCGGGGGGCCAACTGATGTCAAGCTTGGCCGCTGCCCGAGTTACCACCTCTAAAAGCTCCTCGTATTGGGGCGAGAGAGGCGGCGCAACCCCTTCAACGCTCGTCACATCAACCTCCTCGGAGGAAGATAGACGAAGCGTTGAGTCCTCATCTCTGGGGGAAGTAACCGCTTCCCCGAGAGACGGGACACCAGATCTGGCGGACACGGGAGGAGTCTCACTCCCGCCAGCCAGATCAGCCTGCGAGCCCCACGAGTGTAGCAGCCGCTCTGCCTCGGCAGCAGCGGGGCCAGCACCGCGTGGGAGGCTCGCGAAGGCTCCCTTCTCAAAGAGAGCCTTCCGGGTGCGGAGTGTGCGCAGCGGGAGCCGCTCACAGTGCGGGCAATCGGCTCCCTCGAGAGCCAACGCCGCATGCTCCGCACCCAAACAGACCACGCACAGGTTGTGTGTGTCCCCACTCGTGATGTAACAAGGGCAGGGACTAACACACAACCTGAAACGCGATCTGGGATCGCCCCTAGTCTTTGCCTTGGCTTTAGGCATAATCTCTTGGGTTTCTAAGACAGACAACACCAAATAAGACTCACAAGACACAAATCAGACTGACAATACACAGAGCGCTTGCTGAATGACAGAAAGCTGATGCCGGCTCCGCCGCACGTGCTTATATACTTCCTGGTCGTGACGTCACCCCGCCCGTGACGCCTCGCCCATCCATTAGACTGTTATATAAAATATTCAGAGCGCCGGTTACGCTGATGGCGTTCCCATAGCGTCTTCGGACGTAGCTCGAAGTTCCTGGAAGGGAACTGTCATTTTGTGAAATATAACTACAAAAATAAGTGTTTACTATATGAATGCATTGTAAAATGTAATGTATTCATGTGAACTAAATTTTCAGCATAATTACTCCAGTCCTCAGTGTCACATGATGCTTCAGAAATCATTCTAATATACTGATTTACTGCTCAATAAACATTTCTGATTATTATCAATGTGGAAAACAGTTGTGCTGCTCAATATTTTTGTGGAAACTGTGATATTTTTCAGTATTCTTTGGATAGAACTTTCAAAAGAGCAGTATTTATTTTAAACTTTTTTTTTTTTTAACAATTTAAAGACTTTTAAAGCAAATTAATCCATCTTTGAATCCATCTTTTCTATATAAACATCATTTTTCAAAACTTTGGATTACGAGTTCAAATCCCTAACCATTAGGCCACGACTTCCCCGAACAATGACTAATTATAATACCCAAAAGTGTAAATTCTGTCGTTAATTACTTACCCTCATGTCACTCCAAACCCATAAGACCCTTTTGTGCAGAACACAAATGAAGATATTTTTAACAGATGCAAAAAAAAACACAACAAAAAAAAGTATGTCTTTATTCACAAAATCTTTATGTATCCAACCATTTTCACAAAATCACTATGAGATGGCCAGCTGTCACTCCAATCCAACACTGATGCATCATGGTGCTCTCGTGAACGTGTTATTTTATAAATAAAAATGCAATGTTTTTTTGTGCACACAAAACATTCAGAATGAATCAGAATGAGCTTTATTGGCCAAGTATGTTTACACATACAAGGAATTTGTTGTAGTGACAGAAGGGATTCACATCCCTTCATAAAATTGAGGTTAAACAACTGGATGGATAAATTTAATGATGCCTTTACTACCTTTCTGAGGCTTGAAAGTGGTAGTTAACTGTGAAATGGAGGAGCAGAAATCTCTCTAAAAAGATCTACATTTATGTTTAAAAGATGAACAAATGTCTTAAAGGTTTGGAACGACATGAAGGTCAGTGATGAACATTTTTGGTTTAACTAACACATTAGGTAAATCTGTTCCTTCAGAGGCACCAGTAGTTCTCTGATCTTCTGCTTCTTCTGCTGTTTCCACCATCCCAATCCTGGCTTATTGAGCCACGACAGAAGCCTGGCTGTTTTTTCTCCAGCATCTGAAGTGAGAAAGAAAACAATAACCAAAATGTAAATGTAAAAAATAAATAAATAAATAATAAAATAAAAATAAAAACAATGGTTGTCCAAAATGTAAAGTATACACTTGAGTTTTCCCTACTGTTAGGGCATTTCCACCTCTGGGCACAAAAGGCATACAGCATGAGTTACAGCATGAGAACTATTTGCACTGGCATGACCACTGCATTGCCCCACCTCATAAGCACTGCTATTTGTGTTGCATATGAGAAACATCAAACAGCAAGCGAAACAAAAGCTAGTGAAACCATGCTACTCGTTTGAGCTTTGCAGCGCGGACCGTTTATCAGCTCGGATCAGCACAGAGCAAACAAACTTCTCCGAGCTCAGAACAGGTTTACTCAGGAAGCAGTGTTAATTTTGTGTTACTGTACAGTGCTGTACAGATCCAGTGAGAAGCACTTGATTTCGCAGCAGAATGAATAATGCTGCCGTAAGCCCTAGTGAAAAGCATTCAAATTCTGCACAGAAATCTGTTAAAAACAGGTCAAACAGCACTGACATATAACCTGTAGTAACGCTAACTATAAGCGTTGTTATATATGTTGTTGTGGCAGAAATAGTTTAATTTCATTACATTACACACTGAAGGGTTTGTACAACCTTTTGAGAGAGAAATACGAGCACTATTAAGTATTTCATAACTATTTACAACACTTTAAACTCTAAAAAGGATATAATTTGATTGTTATTTTTAAAGGGATGACCAAAATATACTTTGTGGTAAACAAACACTTTTGTAAAATAAAAAAGGGGGGCAGTAGAGGAACACTTATAGGCTTATTAGTTATTCATTTCTACTTTATATTTAGAAATTATACAATCACTGTTATAAAATTTTAACTCATGAAGAAATACAATTTTGTAAACGTTTTGCTCTTTTTTTGGGTATGAAGAAAGAAACGTCACAAAGTGCCTTGAAAAACAAACTTCTCTTTGACTGAATCACAGATAAAGCAAGAGAGCTCCTTTTATAATCCCTGAAGTTGTTGGTCAGTTCCATATTGACACAGAACAGCCAGAGAACCACACCAGCCAATCCCAGCGCACTCCCTCTCCTGAATTCTAATCACATGCACCTGTCTCACATCAGCACACTCATCAAGTTGGTCTTATAAGCAGTTTCATCACCTCACTTCAACGTCCGGTCTTGTTTACACGCAGTGGACTCCTTCCCTACGAAAGACAGCGTCTCAAGTAATAGCCTTCCAGTGTTGTTTCCTGTACTTACCTCCTGTGTTCTCTCCAGCGTGTTCTCCTCGTCCTCCATCGTCCCCTCGTCCTCGGTCTCCATACTGGTGTGGTCTCTCTCTCTCCATCCCATCCCATCCATCCACGATCTCCTGGTCCTGTAAGACAAGCCTACCATCACCTACCTCATCAAGATATCCGAAGTTATATTGCTCTGCATACTCACCTGATCCCCTGCTCTTTCTGCTGTGTTGCTCAATGAAACCATTTAACCGTCCTCTCTTTGTCCTGGGTATACTTCCGTAACAGAAGACTGGACCTAGAAGAGAAGGATCGCCGGCAGGATGAGTAACCCTGATTCGTTCCAGGAGATCGTGGATAATCTCCAATGGGTTCTAACCACCACCTCTACTCCCGCTACCACTTCCGTCACAACAACCACAACATCTTCTCCTTCTCCAGTGATCGTTAGTCCCATGGCCAAACCGGCGCCCTTCTCTGGTCTGGAGGAGGAGTGCAACGGATTCCTCCTTCAGTGTTCACTGGCCTTGGAGATGCAGCCGCAGTTATACACCGCAGTTATAGAGCGAGGATCTCATTCATCATGGGCCGAAACCATCTGGGCTCAAGCTGGTACAGTTACTCAGTCTGTAGATAACTTCATCTCTCATTTCCGGGAGGTTTTTGGTAGACCCGCAGGAGATTCCTTAGTGGGCGAACAGCTCTACCATCTTTGACAAGGTACCATGTCTATTAACGACTATGCTCTTAGATTTAGGACTCTTGCTGCCGCCAGTGGCTGGAACGAGTGCTAGCTTCTCACCACCTATCGGCAGGGATTGGAACCTAGTCAGCGGCTGCATCTCGCCGCTTACAACGACACCATCGGGCTCGAACGTTTCATCCAGCTGTCTATCAGAGTCGCTTCACGTATGAAGTCATGCATGGAAGGCCAACACGGCCAGAACATTTACACTCCCGCCTTCCACCGACCAGAGAACATCAGCCCTCCAGAACCAGATATTGAACCCATGCAGCTCGAATCCACCAGACTCTCACTGGCTGAGCGACAGAGGCGCCTGACACTCGGATTGTGCCTCTATTGCGGAGCTTCAGGGCACATACTCTCCATGTGCCCAATCTGTCCTCCCAGACCTTTGGTGAGTGTCATTGAACCTACTATTGTCAATATGAAACCAGATATATGAATATATACCAAATATGAAACTTTCCACTGTAGTTCTACTTACTGCCTCCGGTATTTCCATTTCAGTCAATGCCCTCCTCGACTCCGGTTCGGCAGGGAACTTCATATCAGGCACCTTCTGTGGCCAACTCCACCTCTCGACCACGACCACCCAAGCCAACTACCAGGTCCAGTCAATAACTGGGAAGCCCCTCAGTCGGAAACATGTGCGCCGTAGTGTCGGACCTCTCCGGCTCACGGTCGGTCAGCTACATAAAGAGACACTACAACTTTTGGTTCTGGAGGATTCAACCGCTGATGTCATCCTAGGGCGTCCGTGGTTAGTGCAGCATAATCCCATCCTCTCCTGGGAATCCGGTGAAGTCTTGAAGTGGGCCGAAAGATGCTTTCCTGACTGTTTCCCTCAGATACCTCATCCTCCTGTTCCTGACTCCAAGCTCATCCCAGTCTGCTCTACCTCCATCGAAAGCCTGGTGGAAAAGCAGTCAGTTGACATCCCAACCTGCTACGCCCCCTTCAGCGACGTATTTTGCTCCAAAAGAGCCTCACAGCTGCCTCCACATCGGCCATGGGACTGCGCCATTGATCTGCTTCCGGGTGAGTCAGTGCCCCGTGGGAAAATATACCCCTCTCCATTTCTGAGCAGAAGGCCATGGAGGAGTATATTGAGGAGGCTCTCCAACAAGGTTACATCCGCCCTTCCACATCCCCTGCTGCTTCGATTTTCTTCTTTGTGGCTAAGAAGGATGGAGGTATACGGCCTTGCATAGATTACAGAGCACTGAATAAGATAACTGCAAAGTTCCGCTATCCACTTCCCCTTTTCCCTGCAGCACTAGAACACCTTTGTGGAGCCAAAGAGTTCACCAAGTTGGACCTCCGCAGCGCCTATAACCTCATCTGGATACGTGAGGGGGACGAGTGGAAGACCGCATTTGTGACACCTACTGGGCACTATGAATATTGTGTTATGCCATATGGCCTGGTCAACGCCCCCTCCGTATTCCAGGATTTAATGCACGAGGTTCTCTGGGAGTTTCTCCACAAGTTCGTACTCGTCTATATTTATGACATCCTTGTGTACTCACGGAGCATGGCCGAACACCACGTTGCGGAGGTCCTGAAACACCTGAGGGAACACAATCTTTTCCTCAAAGCCGAGAAGTGCTCGTTCCATCAAAACTCAGTGCAATTCCTTGATTACAACATCGACCACAATGGCATCCAGATGGACGAGGGGAAGGTAGCTGCCATCAAGAACTGGCCCATCCCTACAACCATCAAAGAACTGCAACGTTTCCTAGGCTTTTCTAACTTCTATAGGAGATACATCCGTGATTATAGTTCCATTGCCAGCCTCTCACTAATCTCCTATGGAACAAGCCTAAAACACTGTCCTGGTCTCCATCGGCCACAGAAGCTTTCCATAAACTCAAAGAAGCCTTTACCAGCGCTCCGCTCCTCGTTCACCCTGACCCTGACAAACCTTACATAGTCGAAGTAGATGCCTCTACCACTGGTGTTGGAGCAGTGCTATCTCAGCAGCAGGGGATTCCAGCCAAGCTCCATCCATGTGCCTTCTACTCCCGTAAACTCAGCCCGGCAGAAAGGAACTACGATATCGGTAACCGCAAGCTCCTCGCCATTAAATTAGCACTCGAGGAGTGGAGAAATTGGTTAGAGGGAGCTCAGCAACCGTTTACGGTCCTAACAGACCACAAGAACCTAGAGTACCTTCGAGACGCCAAGAGGCTCAAGCCAGGTGGGCTTTGTTCTTTACCCGATTCAATTTCTCCATTTCCTACCGACCTGTTTCAAAGAATGTCAAAGCTGATGCCTTATCCCGCTTCCACACACCAGAGGAAAACAATGACGAACCTGAGCCCAATCTCTCTAAGGAGGTAATTGTGAATCCCATCCAATGGTCCTCAAATTCTGCCCCCCTTCCAATGTCCCCTGCCATGTTCTCCTCGTCCTCCATCTCCTCGTCCTCCTCGTCTCTGGTCTCCATACTGGTGTGGTCTCTCTCCATCCCATCCATCCACGATCTCCTGGTCCTGTAAGACAAGCCTACCATCACCTACCTCATCAAGATATCCGAAGTTATATTGCTCTGCATACTAACCTGATCCCCTGCTTTTTCTGCTGTGTTGCTCAAAACCATTTAACCGTCCTCTCTTTGTCCTGGGTATACTTCCGTAACACATAATGGTACATTTAATAAGGGTAGAATATGTTAATTTTCTATATAAAACTTACATTTTGCACATCACTGTTAATAAAAGTACATTTTGTGCTTCCAACTGAAGCGCAGTGCTTTACTGTCAAATGTGTATTACCAAGAAATAAATGTGTAATATTACTAGTAACCAGGGGTGTGAAGTAACGAATTACAAATACTCACACTACAGTAATTAAGTAGTTTTTATGAGTAATTGTACTTTTTTGAGTAGTTTAAAAATTGTGTACTTTAACTTTTACTTGATTACATTTTAAGTGATGTATCGGTAGTACTTTTACTCCTCCATTTTCCTCCGTTTGTGGTCGTTGCATGCTTATTTTATTTTTTTATCCATTAATGTAATTGGATAGAGATAAGTCTCGTGACTTTCGTCAAAACAAATTGTGCATAGAAATTTTAACTGCCAACTACTGTTTATCATGGCATTCTTCAAGCATCAATTCAGTCACATCTTCCTCTGAATATGTTAAGGTAAATTTCGGATTTCTGCTTACTAAACGATTTGTATATATGCTTGCCTATCTACACGACCTGAAATTTGGTGTGAGGTTTCGTGTATTGCGTACAGTGTTAACTCCCGCAAGTGCAACGTTCGGTAAGTTCCCACTCACTTATGAGACGCGCGATCTGCGCTGCCTGTCTCTCTCGCGTGCGTTCTGCAGCAGTCACTTGGATAAGTCGTTGTTGCTTGTTGACTTTTGATGAGTTTTACCCCTTTTCCACCTAAGCAGTTCCAGGTGCTAGTTCAGAGCCAGGGCTATAGCTGGTTCTTAGTTAGTTCGACTGGCGAACCCTTTAAGAACCGGTTGCTTTTCCACAGGCTAGAGAGCCAATACAGAGCCAGGTCTTGCGTCACTGAATACGTTTCATGTTTCGGTTCACTAGCGCGGCACAACAGGCTTGTTCGAGGTGCATCGCGCCACGCAAACAGATCGATCGATTGGCACGCAACACACTAAAGCACCGCGAGAGCGATCCAAAAGCATAAAGAGCCGTCTGCTTTCCAGTTGCTCCCGCAGCACCCCGATATGCCTCGCACCGAATGGTCCGCGCAGCGCCGATCCATCCCGGACAAGCCTAAACAAACTATCAGTTTTTTCATTATTATTTATTTATTTTTATTTTTATCCATTTTATACAATCCGCCTTCATTTTGCAAGTGCACTCGCGCATAAACAATTTTCAAGTTCAACACTTTTTGTTCCATTAAGTTGTGGATGCTGCTGATCACCGAGACCGCCGCGGCTCAACAAAGAGACGTGCTTTTGTGTTTTCTTTTGAAAAGGTTTCCCCAGAAATACTTGATATTTAATGCGTTTTTCCTTACAAATTGTTTTATCGACATAACAATTCGAGTAAATGTGTAAAAGCTATGGCATGATGCCATCCTTCTAGAAAAATTTGTATTTTGTGTAGGATTCTATTAATTAATTTCCCACATTATTATTTTATTTTAGCGAACCACCCTTACGAGTCGATGGTCATCTGATTAATGGATATTAATCAGAACATCCAACTTATACCTTATTAACGACTTGTCCAGCAAGCATTAATATCAGCAAGTTATCTCTTAACAATTTTGTTTATTTTACTCGCGGCCAACGATCAAAATAAACAACTAGTTAACTTAGTTCTCAGGTTTATGAGCTTAGGTAAACCGCAATCTTTTTGGCAAATAATTACGATATGCAAAATCACATAGCACAGACAAGAGATTTCTAATAAAATCAAAGTTTATTCAATACTCTAATACACTACTGACTAGACAACACAAAACAGACGATTTAAACATACACACAGATAGGAGCGAGTTGTTTTGTATCTGAAGAGAGAGTCTTAGGTTTTAATGCTCGTTTCAGCCTGAGGGAAAATCACACGCAAGAACCCTTATCTTTACTTCTTAAAAGATAAACACCGGTTCAACAGATTCAAGAGAAATTTGTTTGCCTTACTGTTCGTGTTCCTTTCGGTTCAAAGAGTCTCTCTCTTCTTGGTTGAATTCAGTTCTTTGTCCAGTTCGAGACGGACCGCGTGCGGATTGGTTGCTCGTCGTTCGTCGTCACTGGATTACTCTTCAGTGGTTGGATGGCTTCGTGATGACCGAACAACACTCTCAGGAAGTCTTTCTTAGCTCTTAGCGTCTGGAGTTGGTTTCTTTGAAGTTTAACTGAGTCTTGGTCTCAGTTGCCAGACTCCGCCGTGATGTTAGAGGCCAGAAGCGCTTTGCAGCGTGAGCAGAACGAGAGACGAGCGAGGCGTGCGTGAGCCTCCTTTTAGTTTTCAACTCCAACCCGTTTTTTCCAGTTGTGCATCTGTTTTAACGGGCCAATTTGGGATCCGCCTCCGGGCGCTCGATCCAATCGGATTCTTTCCTGCGGGGCGTTTGATCCAATCGCAAGTGTTTCTGTGGGCGGAGCCCCGCCCTGCACAGTTGCGTGTTGCATACATTATCTGCGCAGTTATTTTATGACATAAAAACTTATAACAGCAAACTTCTATTCGTCTTGTAAATATGCATTAATGAAAAACAGATAAGATTTCATTCAAACCACAATATTATTATTCATGAAATCAGCTTTCATCCGAAACCAAACAGTAGCCGTTTAACATGCACCAAAATACAAATATCCTTTATATTCAATTTCGTAGTTAAGGCATTGATTAAACGATCCTAAATTCCCAATAAACATATCAATCATGTGAAAATGAACAACTAGTAATCAGGAATATAAAAAAGATTACATGAAAAAGATTACATAAGTTCACACAACCAGCTTATAAATGTCACAAACAAAAACATCCTTTAATATATATGTTGTAACTCTATGGTATATAGTGTTTTTGTTTCAGAGTGTAATTTCAGTCGCAGAAACCAGTATAATTTTGTTCTTTAAAACAAAATCCTTCAGGGTGTGGCTCTCTTTGTCTATTTCGATAGCACCCCAGAAAAGGCGCGTTTTCCTGGAATGTGCTGATAGTTGCGAGGTCGTAAGGTCACTTCTCTTGGAAAGTTGGGAGTTGTCTTTAGTTCGCTGTAAAACCTTCTTCCAGACATTTTGTCATGAATTACTGCAGACTTTAATGGGAAGACTAGGGAGTGTTTTCTGTTTTTTTTTTTTCAAAATGACCAAACGGGAATTTTCTTTGTTAGATCCTGGTTTTATGGCCCAGGAGATACGAGGGGGGGTTTCAGAGCGATGGGCGCTGGAATGGTAAGCTTTGATCCTTGCTTCAGGAATGTGTTGAAGATAAGTGTGTGTGGTATCCTGACCAGGCATTACATTTGTTAAAATTGTAACATAAATTATCAAGTTTAGTTATTCTTGTTTCTTTATTGCAAAACAAAACTGGCACCGTTTTAGAGAGAAATGGGCTCTCATTTTAATTCATATCATGGTGTGTGATGCTGAACTATGAGTTTCTAATAGTGTTTGTATTTGCACTATTCTAAACATTAATATTTTATGTGCAACAACAGCATGCTGTCTCAGTGGCCTTACACACAATTTTCAATCTATTTTTCAAGCTTTATGATTTAAATGAGGATGATTGTACTGAGAATAACTTTCATCTTTTCTTCAACTGAATACTGTTTCTGTGCTATTTTGATGTGTTTTAAAGAGTTGGCAGTCAAAATTAAAACTGCTGGATGACAGATATTCTTCGTTCTTTATGACAAACAAGATAATGTGAATTACAGAATATACAACGTTTGTTAAATGTATAAATTGCAGTGTACAGCGTTTATTCTGATGGGGTAGAATCCACAGCTCAGTACTCACTACTCAATACTCATGAGTACTTTTAAATAGGCTACTATTTTACTCTTACTCAAGTAGTTTTTTGGACAAGTACTTTTACTCTACTCACACTACATTTTTAGGAAGGTAATGGTACTTTTACTTGAGTATATTTTTTCAGTACTCTTTCCACCACTGCCTACTACTGAAACATACTGAAATAGGAAATAGTTATTAAAAAAATTTAATTTCACAATATTACTGTTTTACTGTATTTTAATCAAATAAATGCAGCAGTGGTGAACATAAAATACTTCTTTTCAAACACATGACAAATCTGGCCCTTAAACTTTAGGCAGTGTATGTTTGAGGTATTACTTACAAGTCATATGCTTTATAATGTCTAGAGATGCTCTTCGACAGGAGATACGCTCCAACTCTAGAGCACAGCCATCAGCGTGGAAGAATCTAGGAACATAATCTGTCACAGAGCCAACAATATTTATTATACAATGCCAGGTTTATTATATATAAACTATAGCAGAGGTGAAATGCATAAAAGAACAAGAATAATTTACAGAATATACAATATAAAAATAAAAAAATAAACAACAATGTACATTTTTAAGTTTATCTATTTAGCAATGCTCTTACAGTGTTACTTATGTTTGGACACTGAAATAACTAACAAGCAAACAAACACACACACACACACACACACATATATATATACACACACACACACACAAACAAACACATATAAATCTTACAAAAGAAAATTACAGATGCATGGTGATATAGGCGAAATATATTGTGAAAGACGCATATAAAGTTATTTAATATGCTTTCTCAGATCACCTCTGTTTCATTATCTCTGTCAGCAGCTCCCTTCAGAAATGTTTAAATCAGGAACTTCTCCTGTGTTGTAGAGGGTTTTTTCTGACACTTCTGAAATCACAGAACAAGTGGTTTCAATATGTGTTTAAAGATCAGAACCTGTTTTAAGTTTCAGCCCATTTTCACGCTCTATGTAAGTGATGTGTCCGATTAACTGTACAGTGCATACTTTTAGGTTAAATTAATTAGCTTACTTCCATTCATCAGTTGACAAATAGTACTCTACATTATTAACAGCAGTCTGCATACACCTTTCCACATACGCAACATCACGCCCTCTTTTCCACAACGCACCATCATCTGCATACAACGATCTTCCTATCCCACTATCAACCATTGAAAAAATCTCATTAATCATTAAGTTAAACAGAATTGGACTGCTAACGCTACCCTTAGGTGTTCCATTCTCTATTGTATGTATCTGAGAAAATGCAGTACCCACTCTTATTTGTATAGTTCTATTGAACAAGAAATTCCTGATCCAATTATATATTCTTCCTTTAATTTCCATTCTATCTAACTTAATTAAAAGTCCCTCTTTCCACATCATATCATATGCCTTTTCGACATCAAAAAATACCCGAACTAAAACTTCCTTGTTTACCTGAGCCTTTCTTATTTCAGATTCAGGCATTATAGAATCCATTGTATTACGCCCTTTCCTAAATCCACTTTGGAATGGTGACAAAAAAAAAATTCTTCTCAATGACATTGAGTCTACTCATAACCATACGCTCCATCAATTTGCACAATTTAGATGTTAAAGCTATGGGTCTGTAGTTATTTGGCTGCATATGGTCCTTGCCTGGTTTAGCAACTGGCACTATGATCCCATGCTTCCAGTCAGCTGGTAACTTTCCTGACTCCCAAACCTTATTAAAAAGGCTCAAAATTAGTTCTAACAATGTTTCTGATAAACATTTTATCTCATAACAAATGTCATCTCTACATGGAGAAGTTTTTTTAACCCCTTCAAGTGCCTTTTTCAATTCATACAAGGTAAATTCTGAATCCAACGTACATCCAGATGGTCCTTTATCCTCCAATAAATGAGGATATTTACTTAATATCTGATCCTCTGATAGATTTAAATTTCTTTGAACTTTAACAAAAGTTTCTGCCAACACCTCTGCTTTTCCACTTTCAGTTAAAATTTGTCTATTATTATGTATTAAAACAGGTATGTTATGATCTCTTTGTATCCCTCCCATCCTTCTTATCATACTCCATACTTCATTAAATTCAATGTCTTCACCAATTCTGTTACAAAATTATTTCCAATAATCTCTTTTAGATGTCCGAATTACTCTTCTTACTATAGCCTGTGCCCTTTTATAATAAACTAAATCATTAAAGTTAAGTGACCTTCTTACCCTCTTAAGAGCTTTAGTTCTCCTTATAATTGCCTCATTACATTCCTCATTCATGGCACAGCTTTCCTCCTGCTGCCAGCCTTCTTCTTACCTATTACTTCTTCAGCTGAACTCTGAAGAACCTGACATATTTTATTATTAAAAACATCAACATCCATCATAAAATTACTTATTTCCTTCATTTTGCTTTCTCATAACTCCTTATACTTATCCCAATCAGCTGATTTAAACCTCCACCTTGGCATTCTTTCCCCCACGTTTTGAACTATATCTACTTCTACTTTACTGCAAATAGGAAAATGGTCACTACCTATTGTACTATAATCTAATACTTTCCATTCACACTTTCCAGCTAAGCTTTCAGAAACTATTGTCAAGTCTAACACTGAATGTCTTCCCTTTGATAAATCAATTCTAGTATAACTTCCATCATTAATGCAAACTAATCCTCCCCAATCTAGCATGTCTTCAATGATCTCTCCATTATTATCTGTTTTTGCGCTTCCCCATAACGAACTGTAAGCATTAAAATCACCACACCACACCACTTTTTGCTTCCAATCCCCTCCAATAATTTCTAGAGTATCCTTGTTTAACCTATCACATGGATTGTAAAAGTTAATTATTCTAATACTACGTGAGCCTTCCCATATTTCCACCACCACAACTTCTATTTCCCTATCAACCTCAACTGCTCTATACCCAATTCCTTGTTTAATAAAGGTTGCTACCCCACCACCATTTCCTAGATGTCTATCTCTCCGAATTGCGACATAACTATGAATTATAAAAGTAAATTGTGGTTTAAGCCAAGTGTCCTGTATACATATTATATCTGGACCATTCTCTTGGTTTGCTATAAATTTCTTAAACTCTTGTCCATTAGCAATTAAACTTCTTGCATTCCATTCCAAGATAGTTAATACCATTAAGAGCCACCACATGTTGACTGACTATTTGCTATTTGTCTGTTTGTTGTTTGCATCTTGAGCCTTTCATTTATCATATCAACATTAACATTCTCAAAATCCAAGTACTTTTCAGCAGCTCTGATAATGATTCTAATTCTTTCAGTCCTGCTTTCGGTTTGAGCAGAGCAATTCACTACTTCAGTGATAAATGCTACGAATGAAACTTTATCATCCATTACTCCGTTTTTACCTTTACTTTGCGCTTTCCTCAATTGTTTCGATTGTACTGTTGCATTCCTAGTTTCAATTACTTTAGGTGTCTGATTTACTTTCTTCAAAGCCTCAGCGTATGTTATTCCTTCCTCCATTCTAACGTTTTGAACCTTCACCGCATTTTTCCGTACATGACACCCTCCATAACCTGCACTGTGATCTCCTCCACAGGGATTGACACCTTGTCCACACTTGCCATACTCATGATCACCTCCACACCTCTGTTTCTGCAGACTGCCGCTACATGACCCAATTTTTGACATTTTTAGCATCTTAGCGGCGGGGGAACGTATAATCTAACTGCATAGCTTACAAATCCCAAATAAACTCTCTCAGGCAGTCATCAAATTTTCATCAAAGTTTATCATTACTGATAGGCTGTCTGTCTTTTCGTTATTTCTGACACACTTGAGCTGTCTGACAGACTTTACTGCTGCTCCAGTTATATTACTTTTAATCTTCTCATCTGCAACATCCCTGTTATAACACCTCTGACACAATTATTATCTTCTGGTATTGAACATTCAACTTTCTTTCCATTTATCGATTTTATTCCTAGAGCCGTTTTTTGCTGCCATCCCTCAATGTCTTAATGCTTTCAACTGTCCTTATCATTTCTTTTAAAGTTTTTGTTAGTTTTAAAGGATTAATAGCATTAACAGAGATTAGAAAACTTCCCCAACACTTTATATTCCTCTTTCCTTCATCTAACCTGATGATTTCCCTTTTCACTATCTGTTTCTGATATTTGTCCCCAACTTTTCTTTCTTTTCCGATTTTCTACTACTCTCCATTCACCGCCTCCACTATCCGCATTTACCACATCATCCTCCATTTCTGGATCACTTCCGGAATCTATGTTACTTCCTACCATCAGCGTTCCAGTCACAGTTCAGCTGTCACCAACTTCCCTCCTCCCTTCTTCATCATTACGTGACTCACGTTATAATGCAACCTCAAGCTCAACAGTCACTGGCTTGCAATAGTACACCTGTATTGAACACACTTTGTCATTGCATATAAGCAAGCATATAGTTGTTGCATCATATTTCAAAATAAAGAAAAATAAAATAAAATACATTTTAATACTTTGAATAATTTATTTTTTTATTTTAGGAGTCCCTACACACTTTTTGTGAATAATTACCTGTCAGGGTCTTTGGGAAAATGATAAAAGGCAAGAGTTTTACTGTCACACTGATAGTTTTTGCAGTGGGTTGCCCAACATTGCGTTCTTTTATTCCACTTTGACTTCTCTTTCATTGTTTTTCTGTCTGTTTCTCTATATCTGTAACGTTATCCAGTTGGAATTTTCACCCCAAAATGGCGGACGTGCGACCGAAGCGCCACCTAGTGGCTGTTACCCAAAAAACATTAGAGTTTCGCCTCTTGGTCTTCTATATCCTTACAAACAAGCCTGCACTGGCCCTTTACGGGCCACTTAGGGCTGCCAGCGCACGGCCCCTGAGAATTTGCTCATTGGCAAAACATTAGCCCCTTAGCACTGGCCCTGCACGACCAGCCCTCACTTAGCCTCCAGGAAGCCTAAGCGCTGTTTTATTGAAAATAATAAAGTTTGAAGTCACCGATATGGAGGTAAGTGCTTGCTTTAGTTTGACTGTTGACCCTCGACTTCTTAACTTTAATGTTTTTCTAGCTGCAGTAACTGTGTTTCTGAAGCACATTTGCTATAGTGTAAGTTGTGAGAAGACAAACTGATCAGATATTGATGGTTACTTATTGATGATTACATTTTGAATGTTTTTAAGTCATTAGGCATAAATTGTTTGGACGGGATCATGTAGACTCACACAGATATCAAGATTCAGCGTATGAACCTCATCAATGGTGACTATCAATGAAAAGCTTGTTTTGTGATGTTCTGAGTTGTTCTGAATATTTTGTTGATTGAACATAGATTGAGTGAACATAGACTCATTGTATGTCCAATCTCTGATTAAATGGATGTATTGATTATAGTAAAAGTGATTCTAAGAGCCAGTAGTTCTGTGACGGTCAGTTAATATAAAAGACTTACCAAACAGTCCAAAAAAAGTTTTCCTCTATAGTAGTAAATAGACTCACACAGACATCAAGCTTGTGAACCTCAACAATGGTGACCATTAAAACAATAATCAATAAATCAACATCTAAACCTTAGTTAATTCTCAATGAGATCTTCTGTAGATGTCTGACAGAAATAAAGTCAGTTTGGTGATTAATAAGTGGAGCTGGTGATGCTGTTTGTGGGTTGTTTAGATCTTGAGATTTAATGTATTTTATTTCAGTTGATTTCAGTTAGTTGTTGTTCTTGTGTTTCTCTTTCTGTCAGTGATTCTGGTTGTTAACAGCAGGTGTTCATCACTAATGCTCAATCAGCACTTAATTAATCACTTAATTACTTAGTGAACTCAGCTGAAATAAGTTCAGAGCACTCATAACTGTTAGTTTTAAAAACCTAAATGGTTTAAGGCAATGAGTTTCCTCAAACGGTTTGAGTTACCATGACTTGTTGGGTTTTGCAGTGTAGATAAGATCCCTGAAGGTGCAAAGACTAAAGTCTCAAAACCAAAGATAAATATATTTTTTTAATCAAAGTTAAAGTCGGCATGAAATCAAAATGGACTTTATTTACTTTAAATATCGCACATTGCTAGTCTTGATGTTAACAATTAATCCGTGCAAGTTAAACCGCTGAAAAAACTCTTTGTCTTGGTAATCTTTAATCAAAATCTGAAAATGCTCCTCCCCTCTAAAATGATGGGCCTTCTCTAATGATGAGAGTAGATGCTTTCGACTTGAAGCACGGCTACAGACGGCGATCAACGAGAGTAGCCGCTTGCAGTCAGGGGCGGAGTTGAAAACGGATATGTCAAGCCAGACATTTTCTGCTCCTGTTAGTGACACTCACGTGGTGTTTGCATACTCTCTAAGAATAAAGTTCAACGTAAACTATTTAAATACTAATAAAGTGAGGCATATATGCTTTCATCAGTGTTTTATGATAAACGTGACTCAATATAAAAAAGCTTTTACTGTTCTAAAAACAGATTTGTGAGCTGTGGATTTGACGACACTAGAAACACATGTCATTGTTGTCATGTGGTGAATTTGGCCAATCGTGAAACAGCTGTGTCGTCATCAGCGCTCCCGCAGTCGCTCTGGAGAAATTGCGCCGGCTGAGTCAGCCGGCTGCTCTCGAAACGCTATCGCGGTACTTTGATGCCACACGTGACAGTGACGTGTGGTCGGCGCCGGTTCAAGTCGGACTAAATTTTTAACTGGCATGCACTGCTTCAAGTCAGCCGCTGATCGGTCTGCTAAGTGCTGCATGAAGTCGAACCCACCTAATGACATCCTTAACCACGCCCCTCCAACGGTCAGTTAATTTCTGAATGAAACGCCTACTTTACTACATCCAATAAATTTGCAGTAGTAAAAACAAGCCTTGCCCTCTATTTTCCTCATTCAAAATTCTGTTTCTCTTGGAAGTACGTCACAATACTGAAGTAAAAACGGTCGCAAACTTCACGCGGACTTTAAGACTCTGCCTCGCGCCCCTAAAACGGCTCGTTAAAACATACTCGGAACATGCCCACACATGTCCACGGCTGCTTCTGAAAACTGAAAAATGCTGCCTTTGGAGGACACATTCCAAGGTTTCCCTTGAAACACAAAAGTAAAGAATGTTTAGGACCTCTGTTGAATTGTTTAAACGAATTGCAAATATGGCTAAAGCAGAATCTTTAAACGTGTTAAACGAGAACAAAACTGAAATCATTCTGTTTGGTTTAAAGTCATATGAAGACAGTGCCCTTCACTTTGGTCATCTCTCTTCCTACCTTACACCCTGTGCCAAAAATCTTGGTGTTCTTTTTGACTGCAACCTGGGTTTTGAGAAACAAATTACCGCAGTGGTCAAATCAAGTTTCTTCCACTTACAGCGTTTATCCAAAATTAAATCCTTACTCTCTGTAAAACAGTTTGAACAGATTATTCACTTGTTTGTTTTATCTCGTTTCGACTATTGTAATTCATTATACTATGGTATAAGTCAGTCTTTTATAATGCGTCTGCAGATGGTCCAAAACGCTGCTGCAAGATTAATGACAGGCAGACGAAGGTTCAATCACATATCGCCCATTCTTATTTCACTAAACTGGTTACCAGTTAAATTTAGAATTATCTTTAAAATTTTAATTTTTGTTTTTAAATCTCTGCGTAATCTCGTCCCGTCCTATCTTTCTGAGGCAATTTCTACCTATAAACCTAACAGATCCCTAAGATCCAGTAACCTTGGTCTCCTCTCTGTTCCTAGATCGAGGCTTCTCTGCAGAGGTGATCGAGCCTTTGCTGTTGCTGGCCCCACTCTGTGGAACAATTTACCAGCTTCTATTAGAGCTGCGCCCTCCTTGCCTGTATTTAAGTGCCAGCTTAAAAACCATCTTCTGTCAATAGCTTTTACATAGCCTTGTCAATTGTATTGTTATATTGTGTTGTGATGTACTTTGGTTTTATATCTTTTGTATTTTTAGCTGTATTGTACAGCACTTTGGATCAACTGGTAGTTGTGTGAAAGTGCTCTATAAATAAAAGAAAGAAGAAAGAAAGAAAGAAAGAAAAGAAGGTAGGAAGGCACCTCCGAATCCAAAGTTAGCTTCAGTTCCTGTCTCATGAGATACCTTCATCTGATCGATTTTTGAAGGCAGCATAGATGTATCCTTCGCTGCCTTTGATATCCCACAATCCTGTGCGTTCCATTCCATGACGGTTGAGCTAAAAAATAAAGATGGCATCTGAAAGCTGTGTTTGGTGGTTAGTTTGTGTGTAAATGTGTTTCTGATTAACCTTTTGCACTTTTGATGTTATTTCTAGCGAGAAATTAGTATTATAGTAACTAAATATTTGTTTAGTTATCACTATTGTTTATGACCTGCCTCAGAAGCCTGTCCGAAATCAATTTCGTGAGGTGCCTTCGTGCAAAAACACTACCTGCAAAGTCATTGCCTCATAAGGCAGCGAGGCAGCAAGTCAGCTACCAAAGTTTTTGGATGCAGCCTATGTCAAGATGTGGAAATATTTGCATAATGCAGCCCAAATGTTCACACAAAGAAAGAAGGTGTGGTTTCAGTAACTGCTGTAGTGTTGATGAAGCCATGTCAGGGAGAGGCTGTGTGTTACTAGGCGAAAGCAAAAGCACTTTATTTGGCCTTCTGAAAGTAGATGCATTTAGGAATCATTAAGATTGCATACAACAGAACAGCAATGCATTTTATGGACGGCCGTTTCGTGAACCTAGGAGAGGAAAATTATGATTTTGCTATGACAATCTGGCGCTTCTGAATCAGCGACTGTATGTTTTGTTAGTATTTGCTATTAACTGTTCAAATCAGGTGTGTCTCACTCGTACTGGAAAGTAAAGCTGCGGGCTCTTTGATTGCCCCCTGGTGGCTGGCTGCAGTGCAGGTCATAAACCCCGTCCTCTCCATGTAGACGAATGGGACTTGAGTCATAACAAAAAAATTAATTACACTTCCAAAACAATTTTCCAAAATATGATTTTGGTCATTTAAGGTAGTTGTTATCAGACTGATATATGTTCAATTGTTCGTTTTTGTGGTAAGTTTGATTTTATCTAGTAATTTGATGCTATAAAAAACGGAACGTGTCGTTATGGTTGATTGGGTCCGCGGGAATTTGATTCAGTGGCTCCGCCTCACGACTCTACTGCGCAGACTCGGGCTCCAAACGAATCTCTACTGCGCAGACTCGGGCTCCAAATGAATCTCTACTGCGCAGACTCGGGCTACATAAGAAATCTCTACTGTGCAGACTCGGGCTCCAAATGACGTCATTTACTCACGATGGCAGCGGCCATACTGAGATGTTTTGGCTTCACTTTTCTATAATGGAAGGAAGCGGAGACGTGTCGTCCATCTTTTTTTACAGTCTATGGTTCAAATGCAGAGTTTTGCATGTTGCATGCGTGCGTGAGAGTGTCACAGCGCATGTGTGTATGTGTGAGAGAGGGAGAAATGGTCACACAACTGCGGCTTGTGTGCAGACATATACAAATTTCATCACTGTGTCTGTCACGCGACTCTGTTCCCCTCTCGGGCTTGAACTGATGGTAAAACTAACTGTCTTTCCATAAAGCTTTCCTGTAGCTCAAATAGTAGAGCATGGTTCTAGCAATGCCAAGGTCATGGGTTCGGTTCCCAGGGAAAGCAAGAGCTGATAAAAATGTAAAAACTGTAACTTGAATGCAATGTAAGTCACTTTGGATAAAAGAGTCTGCTAAATGTGTAAATGTCTTTACTATAATTTTGAAAGCTAAAGCTAGCTATTATGGAAAGGGGCGTTACATTTACAACGCGGCTTGCGGTGTTCAGCCAATCACAATGCACTGAGCCAGTTGGCCAATCAGAGCAGACTGCAATTGTCGGAAGGAGGGACTTTGTAGAAAATGAAGCGTATGAGAGAGGCGGGGCATAGAAGATCTACAATAATGTACAGTATTTGGAAAATAATGTTTTTTGAACATTAAAGCATGTCAACATATTCTGTTACACCAAATACACAAAATAATGATCTTTAAAAAAACATCATATGATCCCTTTAAAAAGTATCTGTAATAGACCCTTTTAGGGCCGACATCACAATTATGTCACAGCGCTAGCTGGAGGCAAAACAAAGCGAAAACTGGAGGCGGCACATTCAAACCAGCGCAGATTCGGCTACACAAGGAACTTAAAATATCATCTTGTTGTGATGTTGGGTGCCCGAAGCGATGTAGTAGAGGTTCTAATTTGAAATTTTATCGCATATCTGCTGCCACTGCCAGACAAAAAAAAAAAAATTACGACAGCTGTGTTGAAATGAGATAAAAACGAGCGTACTGGACAGAAATGGTTGTCAAAAATGCTCACCTTTGAAGTGCACATTTCTTATCAGAAAAGGTTCAATAAAGTATAGTATTTTGTTATTATAGGCGCGTCTAAAGATTTCTTATGCATCTTACTACTATGTCGTGTATGAAATAATGTCTGTGTGCATGTGTAAAACAAACTGACGATTTATATGCTTAATCATTTGTGATTGTATATACATTGTTGTAGTGATGTGACGTTCGAGACCAAGGCTTCGAACCTTGTATCAAAAAACCGAAGCGCTGTATCAGAGCTTGATTCGTTTTGCCAAAAGCACGTGATCTATGACGTCCGAAGCTTAATTCGCCTGAAAACCACGTGACTGCTTCAGTATCTGGTTCACACAAAGCAAACTTCAGCGCCATTTCCTTACATTATATTACATTATAATGCGTAAGCATTGTTTTTCTTAAAGTAACGTCTTTTTTCCCCCTTCTCCCAAATCAGATGATACTGTTTCAGCTATTAAAATAGTTCAGTTTTTTATGTAATGGCAAAGTGATTATATTTTGTTTAGTTTTTTTATTAAGTTAATTTAGAAAAACGTTTTTGAGCTTTTTTTTTGTTCGTTAAATAATTTTTTTTTTTTCTTTCTTAAAGTAATGACCGAGAGGCCAGCAGCAGACTGGCAGACTGATCATAGCCTATGTTTGATCAATTTAGCCTTCTCAAATCATAATAATAATAATAATTAATTACATTTATATAGCGCTTTTCTGCTTTTCTAAGCACTCAAAGCGCTCTACATTGTGAGGGGTGGTGTCACCTCGTCCACCACCAGTGTGCAGCATCCACCTGGATGATGCGACGGCAGCCATAGTGCGCCAGAACGCCCACCACACACCAGCTTACTGGTGGAGAGGAGACAGAGTGATGAAGCCAATCAGTGTAAGGGGATGATTAGGAGGCCATGATGGTCAGAGACCAATGGGGAAATTTGGCCAGGATGCCGAGGTCATTTTTAATGACCACAGAGAGTCAGGACCTCGGTTTAACGTCTCATCCGAAAGACGGTGCTTTTTGACAGTATAGTGTCCCCGTCACTATACTGGGGCGTTAGGATCCACACAGACCGCAGGGTGAGCACCCCCTGCTGGCCTCACTAACATCACGAATTGCCTAAAATTAAATCTATAGATATGCTAAAACAGTTCAAGCATATAACAATGTTTAAACGTTAAACCTAGATAAATATGCGCTGCATCCTAGTTTGTGCAGAGAGTGGAAGCTAAAGTGCAGGACATGGAGGCACCAGCGCAATCAATTGCATTTTTTAGGGGAAGTCGTGGCCTAATGGTTAGAGAGTCAGACTTGTAATCCAAAGGTTGCGGGTTCGAGTCTCCGGCCGGCAGGAATTGTAGGTGGGGGGAGTGAATGTCCAGCGCTCTCTCCACCCTCAATACCACGACTGAGGTGCCCTTGAGCAAGGCACCGAACCCCCAACTGCTCCCCGGGTGCTGCAGCATAAATGGCTACCCGCTGCTCCGGGTGTGTGTTCACGGTGTGTGTGTGTGTACGTTGGATGGGTTGAATGCAGAGCACGAATTCCGAGTATGGGTCACCATACTTGGCTGAATGTCACTTCACGCTTCACACTTTTTTTCAATGGAAACGACTTACTCCGTAATTTTTAAAAGTAAGAGTAATACATCATTCGGAACTGAAAAGGGTCTACTTTTATTTGTATGCACTCACAATATCAACAAAACGTTTTATAAAATATATATATGGCTCCCTTCATGCATTGCAGCATGAATCAATTATGAGCTCAACTGTCTTTGTAATTTCTTGGTTTTTTTTCTTACTATTTTCTTTTATTCTTGCTGTTTTTATGTGACTTTTTAGTAGCTTATTTTGTGATGTTCAGAGTTGATGTTCTTGATGTCTATGTGTGCCTTTGAGAAAGGCTCTTTTTTAAGGCTTTTTGTTTTGGTTCAGAACAGCTTGTAGAGATCGTTTCAAAATGTATAGAAAATGCAGAATGAAGGCTGTTGTAATCAATAAAGGAAATTGAACTCTGATTAGGTTCTAAATGAGTTCAGTGATTCAGGTCAAATAATGATTATGTTAGAACTAGTGCTGTCAAAATTAGCATGTTAACACAGGCGATTAATTTTTTCAGATTAACGCCTTAAATTTATTTAGCCGTTAATGCAGGGGCGGAGTTTAAGGTTGGCTGTTTCTGTCTGTTTTTTCTTGACAAGAAGTGCATTTATTCAGACGCAAAACGTCTTTACAATCACATCCGGAGACGTTTCAGATGCGCGCTCCAGCTTCACTTCAGTGTGAGGCGCGAGTCAAACGAGCGTGGTAGCCGGCGCACGCTATAGCCTGTTTCAATTCATACAAAACCGTGAAATAAACTACGTGCATGCAATGTCATGGTCAGTTAAGGCATGAAGTTACCAAAAAGGAGGTTAAAGCTGCCTTAAAACTGTGTGTGCATGTAATATGTTATATACGAGTTAGCTACATAAGAACGTCTCTGAAATGGTTTTCAAAACGGTCCTGGAGCAGCCCAGCACTGTCTGCCTCATCTAACACACACGATCTAACACAACTCCTCAGCTCATTAGTAGAGACTGAAATGGGTCCGACCTGAAATGGGTCAGAAAAGGTGAAAATACGATGCGTGTCAGATCTGCGTCACGTTCAGCAGCGACAGCCCTTAAAGAAATAGCAGCCAAAACAACCTAATAACCAGCTGCTGTGATGTCTCTACATCCAGAATAAAAGAAAAAAAGAGGAAATCAATCATTTTTATATAGCTGTAAGCATTTACCTGCATTTAGTTTAGAATTTATTGTTTGATAACTTGGTTACACTTTATTTCAATAGTCCTCTTTAGACATTTTATTAACTATAAGTAACTTTGTAACTACATGTCAACTACTTCTCATTAATTTGCAACTACATGTCTACTAACTCTCAGTAGGGTAGGTTTAGGTGTTAGTAGAATAAGTTGACATATACTTGCAAAGTTTCTCATAGTCAGTATGTTGTGGACCCATCAAAATAAAGTGTTAGAAGATATTAAGCAGACAGTCTACTAATGACTGCTAGTTGACATGTAGCTGTATTCAATTTGTATATTTCAAATGTATATTTCTGCTGAGAGGCACAGGTAGCCTAGTTAAATATGACATTTATTACAATGGGTTTATGTGAAGATTGTTTTAAGTTCACTCTTGTTTAAGTTCACTTAAATTAGAAGTTATTTTTAAAGTCTAATAAATGTTAAAATTGATAATGTAATGTTTAATTATAATGTAATGTTTAATGGCTATAGACAATGGTTAAATATTAGGGGATTTTTTTTATAGGGAAATCAGTATCACTTGGTATCAGTGATACTGGCCTTCAGACATAAAAAAAAAAGATGCCATTAAACAAATATAAAACATATGTTGTTTGTACATTAATTAATACATTTAATTAATAAAATTAATCATGATTAATTTCAGAAAAATATGCAATTAATTAGTTATTTTTTTTAATCGATTGACAGCACTAGTTAGAACATAATCATCACCACCTGATGACTTTGTAAAAGTCTGGCTGTTATAATTCAGTTATAACAGTGCCTGGAGTGTTTTGTTGTATGCACTGCAAATGTATGTGTACAAGTCTGATGCTGCAGTGCGTATGTATATCAACATACATTGCCATCAACACACAAACACACATTAACTTTTTGAATAACATTTTATAAAAATATTAATTATATCAAAGGTCTATTTTACTTTACATGAATCAAAAAGACTGAGCACACCTTAATACAAGGAAAGTTCATTAAAAAATAAACATTCAGAACAATCATGCCCTTTTAAACACCCGTTTTATTAAAGCTGTGCAGTACAGAAATGTATTGTTTATTATATTTATTATAGAGTTTTTTGTTGCTAAACTCCTTTACTTCGTTTCAGACATAATCATAGTAATACACAACCTCTTGTTGTCTTATAGTCTCAATACGATTTCCATGCAATAAATATTCTAAACATCTGAAAAATATTATTTTATATATATATATATATATGTCATTATCTTTCTAAAACACAGAAAGCATATGATCTTTATACTTGAGAAAATATTCACTCAGATATTCCCATTTTTTTCTTGAAAATCAGTCTCATAACTTGTTGCCGTACTGTTGTCAGATTTAGTCCATAAATAATTGGATTTAAAATGGGTGGTATTAGAATGAATTCCAGAGCCATGAAATTACGCAGACTTTGAGGCACATCCCTTGAACCATAACGAGTGAACATTACATCAAACAAAAATGCAGTTGTCACATTGATCAGTGCAAGCACATGTGGTACACATGTTTGTATGAATTTGTTTCTGCCCTCTATTGACTTCCTGCACTTCATAATTAAGTAAATATATGAGCAAAATACTAATACTGCATGTCCAAAATATATAATAATGATTACAAACCCAATCACATTGTTTACTGTTGTAGGAAAACAGGAAAGTTTAACAATTGACCAATTTTCACAATATAGCTTTTCAATACTAGATCCACATAAGGATAGTCTTGATGTTAATGTAATCAGAAGAGACATGCAAAAAAATGGAGAAAGCCAGCAGAAAAGAATACATTCAAAAACCCTCTGACTAGTCATTACTGAATGATACTCCAGTGGTCTACATATTGCCACATACCTGTCATATGCCATCACTGTTAATGTTGAAAAGTCACACAGAAGAGATGAATAAATTACAAATATCTGAACCAAACATCCAGCATAAGAAATCACATGATCATGGGCTAACAAATCATACATGAATTTAGGGTAAAATCCAGAAGTTCCATAAAGTCCATTTACACAGAGACTACATATAAACACATACATTGGCTCATGAAGCTTCTTATGTGAGATTATAGTGAAAATTACAGTTACATTACAAAAGACAATCAGAGGATAATACAGTGCGGTTAAAGACAGCAATGCATATCTGTTTTCCATTGTTTCATTCAGACCAGAGAGTGTAAATACTAAGACCCTGGACTCATTCTTCAATGGCTGCATCTTGAATTTATGTAATTATTTTAAGGATTTTTTTAATAGAAAAGTTATTGGAAAACCATAAAGTTGTATAAATTTGATTTGTCACAGTGCATAGGAAGTCTGTAGATGAAAAAAACACCAACAACAAATCAAACATGAAATCCTCTAACAGTTACATACATTGTTTTTTTTGTTTTTTTTCAATTACTGAACAACTGAAATCTTACCATGTTCTCTGTCTGAATGCTTCCCGTAGTGTTTTGCAAAAGTTTGATTTGGTTTGCTATATATAGACACTGATCTCATGTTAATTGCCTTGATAACAAAGACCATTTTAACAAGCTATCTAATGGTTACTAATGGCCAGTGGCGAAGCCAGGGGGATGTCCAGGGTGGCACTTTTTTATGTTTTTAAAGTATCTCTTCTGCTCACCAAGCAAAAGCACTAATATTTTGAAATATGTTTACTATTTAAAATTACTGCTTCATTTGAATATATTTTAAAATGTAATTTATCCCTGTGATCAAAGCTAAATTTTCAGCATCATTACTCCAGTCTTCAGTGTCACATGATCCTTCAGAAATACGTTTTTTAAGCTTGATTAATTCAGTATAATTATTTAAGTATAATTATTTATATAGTTTTATAAAAAAAATATGGGGGGGGGGGGGGATTATAGAAATTAATACTTTTATTTAGCAAGGATGATTTAAATAGATCAAAAGTGATGATAAAGATATGTATAATGTTACAAAATACTTCTATTTCAGATAAATGCTGTTCTTCTGAACTTTCTATTCATCAAAGAAACCTGAAAATTCTACTTGACTGTTTTCAATAATAATAATTATAATAATAATAAATGTGTTTTGAGCTAAAACATTAAACATCTTACTGTTCTAAAACTGTTGACTGGTAGTGTTAATCACAGGCTTGTTAATTATTCATGAATAATTCTCACTCCAGGCTGCTCCAGCCACTGGTTAATGAGGTGATAGAATTAAGAGAAATAAGTTGCAATAGACTAATATTTGAAGTTACGGTAGGAATGTATAGCTACTGTGTGGTTATGTGAAGTAATCAGCAATTGTAGGATTTATTCATGCTTTTTTATGCCAGGTTGGAGTTATACACTGATTTTCTGTCATGGTCCATGGACCCCCTGAATTAGCCTTGGCCACCCCCTGTCCACCCCATGTATAAAACTCTAGCTCCGTCACTGCTAATGGTTTGTCTCCTCTTAATATTTCTTCAAAAACATTAGGTTCCAAACTACATGAATATGTCATATGTGGTATAATTATGAACAAATTATTTTATTTTATTTTATATTGTTAGCTTTTTTGCCAAAGCCATTTACAGTATAGCACATAAACTAAGTTACTAGCAAATATAAGGGCAGACAGAAGAGAACATTAAAAACTTGCTATGATAAGCCTTGTAGCCACGGTGCTTACCACTATTGATAAAACACAACTCAAACTTAATGCATGGCATGCGGATCCATATGCAAGTTTTTATTAAAGAGAGACGTGGTCATAACAGGCTAAGATTCACACTGGCATACAAGGTTGAACAGGGCTAGACAAAAGAGCATTTCAAAGACAGGCATGAATCAGTCGACGGTGACAGAGACAAACGGGGAATCCACAAAAGGGGAAATAGTCCGGGCGAGGTGCAAACACAGTCGAAAACAGCAAGGCAAAGGGTAAATCAAAGACAGGCTATAAGCATCAGGGCAGGAAGAGATCAGACAGGACGAGGTAAACTAGGCTAAATGAAGACACAGGTTAAACAGGTTAAAAACAGGACAGACTAGACTTAAACTCAGGAAACAAGGAATGGCTCTGTAAAGTTGTTATCGCTAAGAGAGCGATAATCACAAACAATAATTGGCGATCCAAAAGAGGAAGTTCAAGGCTTATAAAGTGTTTGATAGGTTGCAGCTGTGTGTGTGTAATCAGTGCAATGGACGATGGGAACTGTAGTCCGGGGTGACATACAACAGTTTGTGTAGAGTCAATGTAACTGGGAGTAACACAGTATTACTTTTGCTGGATAACAAAGTATAAAATAGGGATGTAGGATATCAGAGACTGAATCAGACAATTTTAAGATGCAGCATAACATTGAAACCTGAGGAGCTGGAATGCAGAGAGGCCTTAAGGAACAGGACGTCATAAATCTAGTTGGAAGCAAGCAAATCCCAACTAGCAAGCCTCTGTCACCAAACAACTTGCAACACTGAAGAAAAAGAAACACTTATTGATAATTCCAATTCAAGAAGGAGACTGTCAAATTTGTTGCAAGTAATCAAGACTGATGTTCACACGTAAACCTGTGATAGAAAATCATTAGCTACAGACTCTTTCGGGCGTGTCTCCACACATAAAAGACCGTCCAAACCAACATTCCTTCTCTAAAGAACATGCATTCGTTCTCCTTAGAACTATACAAAAACTTTCTTCTCCATATGCACATAAAATCATCCTAAAAGGACATTTTTATGTTGTACCCACATATCATGTTTTAATCAAATAATATGTATGTCTTTTTAATAAGTATTGAATAGCTCGAGCCTTAAAGATAAATATTGCATATTTAGTATGTATGAGCTCGAAAATTCATGCTGTGAATGTTTCTTCCAATCAATTCTTTGTCAAAGGCATCATAGTCTTATTATGAAATCATGTTCAAAAGGGGATACTTTGCCAAAGCCTGTAAAATTCGGACCATGTGACTGATAACAAGCTGATTTATGATGTAAAGAACACACCCTAGCTAAGCAAGGACAGTTTCTGATTGGTCAAGACATCCAGATGGGATGGGTCCAGAAGCTGAGTTTAAAACCTCAGGACATCGTAAAATCCCCTCTCTTACTTTTTGCTCTCTCTGTTACATCACTCTTACCTTTTACGCTCTCTCTGACTCTCGTCCCTCTCACCGCGTGCTGCCCTTTGAGCATGCTCTGGCCTCATGTGCCATAATGAGAAGGAAAACAACTTAGTCTCGTTACATCATTTTATTTTATTATTTTACGTTAGTTTATTTTCTTTCCGTGGAGTTTCGTGTGTTAATGTAAGTTGATACAAGTCCAGCGTCGACTGCACTACTTCAAACGTCCAGCAAGCCAACGCCCAAAGACGTCACTTCAAAGACTACTGAACTTCCAGCCAATCAGACACTTCGGGGAACCCCCCCTGTCTGCAACGAGGACACAACCCCGTTACACAGGCAAAACAAGCAACACACCTCCAGATTCTAACAGGTTCTAATTGGTGTATTTAATATAAATTTTAGCCTCATTGAGAAACTCAAAGCGAGGGTTAAATAAGTGATTGATGGTTGTTCAGGTCTATGCAATAGAACATATTGCTGTAAACTTGGGATTTCACATTTCCATTCTCTTAGACTCATCCTTTCCTCACTTTCTCTCTTTCTGCAACGTGTGAATGTGTGAATGCTTGTGTTCATATGTTAGATTAGTTTATGTTTTAGGTTTATATAAATAAAATCTGATTTATATTTTAAAAGAGAAGTATCTTGTGTTTTCTGCTCACAAGTTAATGCCTTAATCTGTCGATTTCGTTACTGTGCTATTTAATAGTGTTTTCACTATATTTTGGATTTTAATATCCAGTACAGAGTTTGTCATACGGCTCGTTCAGTGAATCGCCGTAACACTGATTCTGTTCAAATCCCTATAAAATCATAAATGATTCCCTTTGAGCTAAATTAAACTATTTGTTTAAATTACGTATTAATATTATATGTAATAACCTTACATATTGGTGGAGGATGCTTGGGCAGATTAATCTAAATTGTGAGCATAAACCAAGTTATTTCATCTTTTTCTATTGCCGCGGATGAGAGACGAGACTTGTGTGTGTGTGTGTGTGTGCGCGTGCGCGTGAGTGACGTCAGCTGCGCGCGCCCCGCTTGAATGAATGAAGTCAGCAAAAGAGCTTCTCAAACTGCAGTAAGTGAACTTAAAGTTAACATCTGAGATCGTACAATAAGGTCGAAATTGAGCGTGTTCCTCTCTTTCTGTAATGCCTTTTATTTATAGTTGAAGTGATGTCCTGCGGGTTCCAGGTCAGTCAGTAGCTATTCTCCTGAATCTCAGTCTGTTAGCAGAACGAAGCTAAACTGCAGTGATTTAAACGGGAAATAAATCAGTGTATAAAGAATAGTTTCGAGCGTGTCCCTCAATCCTATTTATCAGAGCCATTATTATTCATAGTTTGATTAGCAGTGCGTGTTCCATTGTTAAATCATCTATGACTCCTTCAGTTAAACATTAGACAATAACGCTTGTCTGTTTGTGTAACTGTTCACTAAGTGAAGTTAATCTCGCTCCACACTGCGTGTGTCCGGGAGATTTTAATGGGAGTTTTTAAAAGCTTTATCAAGTAAAGTTTAACTTTGAACCAACAGCGAAGAAACCCTGTTGTGTTTATGTGTCCAGAGAAACTGGCACGGGCTTCTAATACAGCACTGTTTCCCTGCAGCACCAAGCTGCTATTTTAATAAGTTGAACTCTGAACGAACTGAGAGTTTAAGCGCCACATCGCAGAACAACTAAAAGCGGTGTTGTTTATTTGTACAGTGTGGAAATGCGCTGACATTTCATGTAACATGCTTAACTGTACTGGCAATGCAACGTTTGTTTTGGTTTCCACAGTTACGATCGATCGTGACACGGAAGTCTTAACCTACTTCCGGAGCAACTTTGTACTGCGCACGCGCAGCACATCGATGCTGATGTAAACAAACTCATGCTGTTGCTAAGCTAACGAAACGGTTGTTTACCTGGTACAAGTCTATGCTAAAGATTAGCCTCAAAGGTTAGCAGTTAGCATTAACCTCCAGTGGTTTAATACAGTGTGTGTGTTTGGAAAGCTAAAGTGGTTTAACCCTTTAAACACCTCTCAACTAATAGACTTGTTGGTCTTTCTCTTTCTTATTTCTCTAATTTCTCACTTCTTACCACTTATTTGCATTTTACTAGAAAGGGAAATACTAGTTCACAATTATTAATTGTGCCAAATTCAAAATTTAATTAAAACATTAAATTTATTTGGAATCATTCAAATTTCCCTCAGATCATTTCATATGATCGATACTTCTAGTATTCTCTTCTGGGCCTAATCATTTTAGATACAAATAAGTCTTGAACTTGGAACGTTTAAGTAAACTTATTCTATCTAATCGATTTATTACCCATATTAATAGATTCTATTCAGACTTATACTCACTCATTACTTTATTGCGTTTTATTCCCTCATTCTTCCTGTTGTGGCTATACACTTAGCCACTATTTTCTATTTTTATTTACTGATTTTCTCCTTTATTTAATTTCAATTTCACTTTGTCTCACCTGAGCCTTAATAGGAGACAGTGTTATCCCTCACTACGAGTTCAAATAAATTAAAGAGACACATCTCTTGCACCCAAAATTTTATTTTTGTTGATTAGTTGTGGAGCAACTGACAACAACTCGTAGTCGGCATAACTGCTTGCTAGTGGACACCATCCACTCGATTTACTGTCTCTTTCTCTTCTCTCTTACTTTTACGCCCCTGCTCTCTATCTCTCGTCCCTCTCACCGCGTGCTGCCCTTTGAGCATGCTCTGGCCTCATGTGCCATAATGAGAAGGAAAACAACTTAGTCTCGTTACATCATTTTATTTTATTATTTTACGTTAGTTTCTTTTCTTTCCGTGGAGTTTCGTGTGTTAATGTAAGTTGATACAAGTCCAGCGTCGACTGCACTTCTTCAAACTTCAACCAGAAAGAACTCCGCATCCTCAGACAACGCCCAAGAGACATCACTTCAAAGACTACTGAACTTCCAGCCAATCAGACACTTCGGGGAACCCCCCCTGTCTGCAACGAGGACACAACCCCGTTACACAGGCAAAACAACACACACCTCCAGATTCTAACAGGTTCTAATTGGTGTATTTAATATAAATTTTAGCCTCATTGAGAAACTCAAAGCGAGGGTTAAATAAGTGATTGATGGTTGTTCAGGTCTATGCAATAGCACATATTGCTGTGAACTTGGGATTTCACATTTCCATTCTCTTAAACTCATCCTTTCCTCACTTTCTCTCTTTCTGCAACGTGTGAATGTGTGAATGCTTGTGTTCATGTGTTAGATTAGTTTATGTCTTAGGTTTATATAAATAAAATCTGATTTATATTTTAAAAGAGAAGTATCTTGTGTTTTCTGCTCACAAGTTAATGCCTTAATCTGTCGATTTCGTTACTGTGCTATTTAATAGTGTTTTCACTATATTTTGGATTTTAATATCCAGTACAGAGTTTGTCATACGGCTCGTTCAGTGAATCGCCGTAACACTGATTCTGTTCAAATCCCTATAAAATCATAAATGATTCCCTTTGAGCTAAATTAAACTATATTAATATTAATGTAATAAAACCCCTACATTTTTTTTATTGGTGGAGGTTAATATTATATGTAATAACCTTACAGGGATGTATGTAAAATAGGGATTTTTGATCATTTCCACAATCGATCGTCGTTTAAATTAACGATCAATTAATCGATTAATCGTTAACCTTAATACTGCAAAATGCGTCTATTGCAGTAGCATATAGTCACCGGCATGACGGGATGTGCAAATGCTACTCAAAACCCCAGCTTCCTTACCCGAATGAAAGGGGGTTTTAATCTAAATAATAGGCTAGTAGCAGGATCGTAAAATGAATGGATGGATGTGATTATGATCATTTGATAAAATGAAGAGAGCGCGCCATAGTTACGCACGGGATCATTATTTTGTGGGCTGTTTCATATTCTGTCACGGAGACCGCTGAATGCGCCTTTTTAAATGGTTTCATGGTGCTCGTTGTTTTATTTTAAAACATCGTTGGAATGTTTGCAATTGACATTATCGGGATTTAAAATAAAATTATCCCAAACACAAGTACGGCGCATGGGACTGTGATGTGCGGTCAGTGATCCGTTTCCAAAATCACCGGCGTTGCAATGGCAAAACACTGTTACCCATTTGCAACATTTTAATGTGAGTATTATGACACAAGTGAGGTACAAAGCTTTGTTAATAAGAGAAAAATTTATTAGCAGGCAAATGTTACATCGCGACCATGCGTTTGGATTCATGCCGTTCGAGCGCATGCATACATTTAAATCGCGCTGTATGCAGCTTTTTGTTCTGTTTTGCCAGATGGTCACGAATTTAATATTATTTATTGTTTCTTTTCCCAAATCCTCACATACCCCCTTTCCACCAGCAGGATCCAGGTGCTAGTTCAGAGCCAGTGCTATTGCCGGTTCTTAGTTGGTTCAACTGGCGAGCCCTTTAAGAACCGGTTGCTTTTCCACAGGCTAGAGAGCCAATACAGAGCCAGGTCTTACATCACTGAATACATTTCATGTTTTGTTTAGTTTAGTTTCACTAGCGCAGCCGCGGCAGCGCCAAACACAACAGACTTTTTTGAGTGCATCGGCGCCATGCAGAACAATTGATCGATCGGCACACAACACACTAAAGCACCGCAAGAGCGATCCAAAAGCAGATCTGTCTCCTGCAGCACCCCGATGCCTCGCACCGACCAATCCATGCAGCGCCGATCCATCCCGAACAAGTCTAAACAAACTATCAACAATGGCGGACGTTGCGTTGCTATTGATGTTCAAGGCTTTGCAAACCTACATCGGCATCCAAACATGGCAAATCCAACGTGTTCGTGTTTAGCTGCTATTTCAAATATGGTGGTCCAAAGTTTTGGCGGTCCCCTGATACAAGCGGTTGTCTAATATTACAATGTGATGTCATGAGTGTATTTTACATAAAACAGGGTTCTACCACATTCAAATTTATTTACATGTAAATTTTTGCATAAAATAAGCATGACCACTTTTCATCTCTGTTTACATGGCCTCACTAGGTTATATCAAAAATGGCTTTTCATATCACTGCGATGCTGATGACACTCAACTCTGCGATTAGGCTAGGTTAGGGCTAGGCTAGGTTAGGTTCTAAAGCAGAAAGATCTAGACATATGCCTTTATCAAATTTTCATATAATGGTAACTTCTATTGGGATTATATGGTATTACCACTGTATTATATTGTATTGCATTACAGAACAGTTTGAAACCTACAGGAAGATTACCTTTTAATTATATTTTTGAATATTATATTGGACTTTTGGTAACACTTCATGGTAACACTATAGTATAGAGACCATTTCTCACTATTAACTAGTTGCTTATTAGCATGTCTATTATTAACATATCGGTTGTTTATTAGTGCTTATAAAGCACAGTTTCTGCATGACCATATTTTACGTCCCTAATCCTACCCAATACCTAAACTTAACAACTACCGGCTACAATTTATTTTAATGTGTACTTGTTACAATGTACTACATGTACTTACTACATGGTTATGGTTTGGCTTAGGGTTACTTACATGTAATTATGTATAATTTATTGTTTACAATAGTAAGCTTACAATAGAATGTGTAACAAGGACACCTTAAAATAAAGTGTTACCCGACTACCTTACTTACTGTAGGTAGCCTTCTTAAACAGGATGTCAATGAGCAGGGAAGAGAGACAGTTTTTTTTTTTTTTTTACCTGTACAACAACTATCTTTCACTTCACTGTTTTGTCTTATTTTTTCAAGTATTTATGTCTTGATCAAACAGGCTTTTGAGCAGTGTCAATTTTACTTTCTGACACGGAAGTGGCTGCATATCAAAAGGAAGCTGCTAACATCTAACGTGTCTGACATCTGACTCTTTGGTTTAGTTAAAAAGCATAGATTATCTTATTTATGATTTGGTCTTGTCGGTAGTGGCAAAGTGTTGAATGTAGTGTTCTGGTGTTCATTTTGCTAAAATGGTGGCCAATTGGCATCACATGATACTTAGCTACCTTCAAATGTGTGACAGAATCAATATGGAAGCAGCTTCATTGACGCATACACCATCAGGAGGAAATATTGGCAAAGAGCATCTCAGGAACCACACAGATACTGTAGGTCCTTCAAGGTATCTTGGAGGGGTGAGGTGTCGCAACATCTAGCTACTGGGGTGCCTCAGGGCTCAGTTCTTAGACCACTTTTCATCTCTGTTTACATGGCCTCACTAGCTTATATCAAAAATGGCTTTTCATATCACTCCGATGCTAATGACACTCAACTCTGCGATTAGGCTAGGTCAGGGCTAGGCTAGGTTAGGTTTCTCATTCCATCCAGATGATCCAATGATAGCTGCTCACATATCAATATGTCTAACAGACATTTCTTGCTGAATTAAAGACTATAACCTTCAACTCAACCTTGCCAAGACAGAGCTGCTTGTGGTTTCAATAAACCCATCACTTCATCACAATTTCACAATCCAGTTAGGCACATCAACCACAACTCCTTCAAAAACAGCCAGAACCCTTGGAGTTGTGATTTATTATCAGCTGAATTTCTCAGACCACACTGCTAAAACTGCCTAGTCCTGTAGATTTGCTTTAAACCACATTAGGAAGATCAGGCCCTTTCTTTCTGAACATGCTACACAACTCCTTGTTCAAGCTCTTGTTCTGTCCGGACTGGAGTATTGCAATGCTGTATTGGCAGGTCTTCCAACCAGTTCTATCAAACCAATACAATTAATCCAGAATGCAGCTGCAAGATTAATGTTTAATGAACCGAAAAGAATGCATGTCACACCTCATTAAGTTCATTAATTTGCTCTGGCTACCGATAGCTGCTCGCATAAAATTCAAGGCATTGATGTTTGCCTACAAAACCACCACTGGCTTTGCACCCCTTTATCTAAATTCACTAATTCAGACTTATGTGCCCTCTAGAAACTTACATTCTGCAAGTGAACGGCGCATTATTGTCCCATCCCAAGGAGGCACAAAATCACTTTCACATGCATTTACATTAACTGTTCCCTCCTGGTGGAATGAGTCCTTAGTCATCTTCAAGAAACGGCTAAAAACACACCTCTTCCAACTTTATTCAACCCTCTAATACTTGGACTCTCTATTAATTTTCTAACTACTTGTTTTCTTGTTGTTATACATATACATTCCTGTTGCACTTATATGAAACAAAATGTACTTACCATGTAACTAAGTTATGGAACAGCCTGTACTTGCAGTTTATAATTATGTAGATGTAATAGGCAGCTACTGTTACACATATGTAAGAGACCGATTATGTTACACAGCTACTTATTTAACCAAAAATTGTTACATATGTGTTGCAGACTTTACAACGTAATTATTGATGTAAGTACTGTACACAGACCTAAGCTATTTGAAATAAAGTGTATCAATTGTACTTAAATGTTCTTCATGTTTATCTATACTGTACTTTATCCAGCTGCACCTTAGTTTGATTTAACCCATCAGTACACATCTTAAATGCATGTAATACCTTTCTAATTATATTAAACTATTGGGGGCAGTCATGGACTAATGGATAGAAAGTCAAACTTGTAACCAAAAAGTCGCAGGTTTGAGTCTCAGGTCCGGCAGGGATTGTCAGTGGTGGATTGTCATATTATATATATATATATATATATATATATATATATATATAATTTGTTAGTCACTTTGGATAAAAGCATTTGCTAAATGATTAAATGAAAATATATTATCCACGAATGGTGCAGTTCTGTTACTGTTAGAGAGACATTGAACTACTCTCTATTTCACTCCGTTTTTTTTTTTGTGGTTTATATTCGTCTTAGGGCAAAGGAAGCAAACACAGCAGAAATCCTTGGGTGTGTTGTGCACTAACTGCAGAACATTTTCTCCAGATGACTTGAATTTAACAATGGGTGATTTTAATAAATGTTCCTTGAAGCAGTGTGTGCAAAACGTTTATCAATATGTCCTGCCCCATGCATTTTAATACGACTCTTGACCTTTGCTATGGATCAATTAAAGGCGCATACAAGTCTGTAGTTCAGCCTTCATTGGGGACAGCGGACGATAATACTGTCCTGCTTGTCCCTGTATGTAAAAATGATTTAAAAAGAGAAAGACCACAGACTTAGAGTATTAATTGGTCTGAGGAGTTAACTGCATGTCTGTAAGGATGTATGGACTGGCACTTTTTTTTTTACACGACTCCTGCTTGGAAATTGATGAACTTGCAGATGTTGTTAGTAGTTATATCTCATTCTGTGAAGATATGCTCATACCCTGTAAGACTGTCAAAATATTTCCAAACAAAAAGCCATGGTTCACAAAGTACCTAGAAGTACTTATGAATGAAAGATAAAGAGCATTTAATGAGGGTGATTTGGCAAAAATATTGGAATTGCAGAAAGAGATTAAAATGGAAGTGTGGAAAGCAAAGTCAAGTTATAAAATAAACCTGGAGAAAGAGTTAGGAAAGTAGGAATAATCTAGGGTCAGTTTGAATGGAGATAACTGGATTTAAAGGGTGTGAGACTAAGAAAATTCAGTTACTGTACCTGGGTATGACTCTAGCAGTCAGTTGGTTAAAGAATTAAATATGATTGATACTTTATTAATCCCGAAGGAAATTCAAAAAATCCAATAGTTTATTCACAAAAAACTAAACACACATACCCAACTATATATAAAAAAAAAAAATAAAAAATAATACGCACTGAGAAATACAAAAAATGTTAGTTAGGAAAAAAATGGGCACAATCAAGACAATCACCAATAATAATAATGATGTTAATAATAATAATGATAAATAAGTAAACCAGAGTCACTGCATCATCATTATACAGATTAATACATATTCTGAACATTTGTGTTGTTAATGCTATGCAGTACACAGATTTTATTGTGGCTATGGCCCTCTACTTTACTTCATAGGTAAAATCCTTGTAATCACACAACCTCCTGTGGCTTATTATCTTCATAAAACAAAATAATTAAATCTTCTAAACATCTTAAACAGATTCTTCCTTTAGACTTTTTAGTTTCACAAATATTGTGAAACACAGAAAGCCTCAGATCTTTTGAAATGAGGTAATATTCATTCAGATATTGTGACTTGTTTCTTGAAAAACAATCTAATAACATGTTGCCGTACTGCTGTCAGATTTAGACCATAAATAAGAGGATTTAAAATCGGTGGCATGAGTAAGAATTCCAGGGCCATGAAATTACGCAGACTTTGAGGAACATTCCTTGAACCATAACGACTGTACAGTACATCAAACATAAATGCAATTGTCACATTGATCAGTGCAAGCAGATGTGGTACACATGTTTGTATTAATTTGTGTTTGCCTTCTATTGACTTCCTGCACTTTATGATTAAGTAAATATATGAGAAAAATATCAATATTGCATCTCCAAAGTATGTAAGAATAACAATGTACCCAAACACATTATTTACTGTTGTAGAAAAGCAAGAAAGTTTTGCAACTGCCCAAATCTCACAGTATAACTTTTCAATATTAAAGCCACATAAGGTAAGTCTATATATTAACATAATTAGAAAAGACATGGAAAAAAATGAAGTCAGCCAGCAGAAAAGGATACATTTAAGAATTTTCTGATTTGTCATTACTGAATGATACTCCAGTGGTCTGCATATTGCCACATACCTGTCATATGCCATTACCGTTAATGTTGAATAGTCACACATAAGAGATGAATAAATGACAAATATCTGAATCATACATCCAGCATAGGAAATTACATGATCATGGGCTAATAAATCATACATAAATTTAGGGTAGAATCCAGAAGTGCCAAAAAGTCCATTTACACACAGATTACAGATAAACAGATACATTGGCTCATGAAGCTTCTTATGTAAGAGTATAGTAATAATTACAGTTACATTACAAAAGATCATCAGGGGATAATACAATGCAGTCAAAGATAAAAAAACATATCTGTTCTCCATTGTTTCATTCAGACCAGAGAGTGTAAATACTAAGACACTGGATTCATTCTTCAGCGGTGGCTGCATCTGGAGTGATATACAGTTATTATAAAATGTGGATTTTGTTACTGGACAGTTATTAGAAAACTAATTAGGTATAGAAAGTTCTATTAACTTCAGTTGCCACAGTAGGTATTCTGTAGATGATAAAGCACACAATTACAGAATAGTTGAAATCTTACCATGTTCTCTGTTTGCATGTTTCCTTGTGGTGTTTTGCAAAGGTTTGATTTGGTTTGCTATATATGGATACTGGTCTCAAGCTAATTGCCTTGATTACATAAAAGAAAGTAGTCTTTAGAGAGCTTGTTAAGATTGTTTTCATCGTAAGATAAATAAATACCCAGATGCAGAATTGCTTGTGTTATCTCATATTGTCCAAAATATCTATTATCAGACATATTCCTGACAAAACATTATCATCTGTTCAATTATGTACATTTACAAGCTGAACTAGCTTGCAAGTATGAAACACTTGCCAACTCTCAATATATCAGTTTGGTTGTTATAAGTTGACTATACGTCCTTTTTTTATCGTCCTCTAGAAAAAAATGCATCCGGCCAGGATTTCTAAATCGCCCAAAACCTTCTATTATTTAATATAATTTTCGCGCATCAGGGAGCCGCTATCAATATCACTTTGGATGTAGCTCATGTTGGATGCAGGTTTGCCAAATTTGCATTTTATGCATTCAATTGGGTTGATTTTCACCCATGGGTTAAATGTTTGAAATATTTCATAAATTACATTTGACTGAAATGCTTGTACTGAAACATTTTGAAGTGAAGTGAAGTGAAGTGACGTGACATTCAGCCAAGTATGGTGACCCATACTCTGAATTCGTGCTCTGCATTTAACCCATCCAACGTGCACACACACAGCAGTGAACACACACACACACCGTGAACACACACTCGGAGCAGTGGGCAGCCATTTATGCTGCAGCGCCGGGGAGCAGTTGGGGGTTCGGTGTCTCGCTCAAGGGCACCTCAGTCGTGGTATTGAGGGTGGAGAGAGCGCTGGACATTCACTCCCCCCACCTACAATTCCTGCCGGCCGGAGACTCGAACCCGCAACCTTCGGATTACAAGTCCGACTCTCTAACCATTAGGCCACGACTTCCCCACAAAAATTTGCATTCTACTTATGATAAAACTGTGACAGATGTTAAGTTTTGTGAAGGATGGCCACTGATAGGAAGCCTTTTAGATGGGTTTATTATCAATCTGGATAACGGTGACTGTAAAATATGTATTTTAGGTATGGAAATTACATATTTTTAATTTTGATATTCGGGATATGGTCATTGCACTATTTTTGGGCAGAGGCAAACAATCCAGGAGTCAGAAAGTAAAAGTCCTGCTATATTTTTATTCCACCCATGAACTCAACAGCTGATTTCACCAGAGGAGGAACCAAGTCATTCCTTTCAATTCATAAATGAGTCTGTGAATTGACTAAAGCAAACACTAAAGCAAACACTGCTCTCCATGATTGTGGCATCATTTTAACCAATAAAACATCAACATCTGATCCACTGTAATTCTCAATAACAGCAGGTGTCCATCACTAATGCACAATCATCATTTAATTAGTCACTTAATTATCTCATTAACTCTTTGAGGACTGTGAATTTGACTTGAGACTTACTTGTGACTTGAAAGAAATGACTTGGTTCCTCCTCTGGTGAAATCAGCTGCTGAGTCAATGGGTGGAAAAAACATATGGCAGGACTTTTACTTTCTGACCCCTGGATTGTCCGCCTCTGCTTTTGGGCAAGGCCAGGGCACCTCAGTCCTTGAAACGCCATTGCACCTCAGCGTGCAATGGCCTTTTCATGCATGCTATTTGTGACGGTTCCAGTGAGTAACCGGCTAATTCTGAGTTGCAGGTGATTGGCTGATTGGAGTGGTTGCACACCTGAATGTAATCCTGGCGCTCTATAAAAGACTGGGACAGAGATGGACGCAAAAAGAGAAAAGAGAGAGGCCTGAGCTTGTGCGGGTGCTGGAACCTGCTTTTGGTTGCGCTGTATTTTGGGTCTCGTCAAGAGGCTATCGAGGAACTTACGAGATGCGAGGAATACGGGAGATCACTGCCGCCTTTTGATCCATCTGCTTCGGGATGGTTGTTGTTTCGGAGGTTCCGTGGTCTGTGAATGGTTGGACTGTTGTCTTTTATATATACTACACATTGGCACGTACCTGCTGACACTTATTAAGTCAGAAACTGGAGAGTTGTTGATACAGTGATGATCTCTCTGTTAAGTGCTTTAGCACATGCATGTGTGCTATAGCTGATGATAAACTGCCACGATTTTAGTTAAAGTAATGTTTTTAGTAACTTTACTATTACAAATTAATTGTTTGCAGTTTTATATTAAGAAATATTCCTTTTCAGTGGACTCAAATGAAATAAGTTAACCAAATGTTTGCACACCATCACAACAATTTTACAGCATTCAAGAGTTTGCCGTAGTTTACAGTACAATTGTAATTATTGATTTTACAGAACTTTTGTAAATTTACAGTCTTACTGGCAACCAAAATTGCCAGTAAGTTACTGTAAATTTTACAGCAATATATCGCAATTTTACGGAATTTTTTTTTTTTTTTTTTTTTTTTTTTTTCAGGTTGTTTTATTTTTAATTTTAGTCAAAACTCTGTAAAATTATCTCTGAATTAACTACTTGGCTGTTATTTTAAGTATTATGACATTAATGACAAATTACAGTAATTCACATTTTTAATACAGAACCACTACTGTATTTTCATACGGTATGTTTTTTGTTTTCTTAAATTACAAACAAATGTATGTAAAATTACAAAAATAATCTGTAATTAATACAATAACAAAACCGTTAGATGATAAAATGGTGAAATGACTAGCAGCAACAGCTGCCAATCAAAAACCATAGAACTAAAGTAAAATTAACTTATTTAAATAAGCTGACAAACACTGTTATTTTACAGGTATTTCCTGATTTTTTATGATCAAACACCTTCACTGAAAAACAAAAGATAAACAAACAAAAAACAAAACAAAAAATACGGTCAAATGACCGGCAGCACAGGGTGCCAAACAAAAACATTAAAATTAAAGTAAAATCTCCAAGATGACAACAGTTAATTTACAGCCATTTCCTAAGTTATTACAATAAAACACATTCACTGTAAAATTAACTAATTAACAAATGAATTAATTAAACGTCACATGTCTGGAAGCAACAGAACATGAAACACTAACAGATCTCTCTAGATCTCAGCATATTCACTTATTACAAACCAGTCTGACTTTATTTCTTTCATACAAAACTTCTTATTGAAAATTAACATAGGTTTAGATGTTAATGACTCCCTATTAAACATCATATACATTTTAAGATCTTGCTAATTACCTATAAGGCCCTGAATGGTTTGGCACCTCAGTATTTGAGTGAGCTCTTATCACACTATAGTCCTTCACGTCTGCTGTGATCTCAAAACTCTGGCCATTTGATAATACATAGAACAGTGCCTCCCAAACCTGTCCTGGATGACCCCTAGCCCTGCACATTTTGTATGTTTCTCTTATCTAACGCACCTGATTCATGTCTTGCAGTATCTACAAACAAGCTGATGAGTTGAATCGGGTGAGTTAGATAAGGCATACAAAATGTGCAGGGCTAGGGGTCCTCCAGGACAGGTTTGTGAAGCACTGACCTAGAATATCAAAATCAATGTGGGCAGGAGATTGTTTTCCTATTTAGCGTCCAAACCCTGGAACAATCTAACTACCGCTGTTCGGGAAGCAGAGGTGGATAGTCCAGGGGTCAGAAAGTAAAAGTCCTGCCATATATTTATTCAACCCATAAACTCAACAGCTGATTTCACCAGAGGAGGAACCAAGTCATTCCTTTCAAGTCACAAGCAAGTCTTAAGTCAAATGCATAGTCCTCAAAGAGTTAAAGTTGATGATATAATTAAGTGACTAATTAAATGATGATTGTGTGTTAGTGATGAACACCTGCAGATGATGCCACCATCAAAGGCTTTCCTGTAGCTCAAATAGTAGCGCATGGCGCTAGCAACACCAAGTTCATAGGTTTGATTCCCAGGGAAAGCAAGAGCTGATAAAATGTAAAAACTGTAACTTGAATACAATGTAAGTCGCTTTGGATAAAAGCGTCTGCTAAATGCATAAATGTAATGGAGATCAGTGTTTGCTTTAGTTGGGTTCTTGACCTTTTAATAATTCAAAGTAATTTGTTTTTAAGCAATTGCAATAGTGTTTCACAGCAAGCATTTGTGCTTTGCTAAATTAAAAGCTTGAGGTAGCAGATTATCTTACATTTTCTGCTAAAACCATTTAAATGAACATCATGAAAGTGCCTATTTTTTGTTTGTTCAGCTATGACTGAACTGTGAAAAAACCATCCTGTCAAACAAATGCAACTATAATGCTTGAATATTGGAAAGAAAAAAAAAGAACTGTATCAGCTCAGGCTTTTAGACATGAACACTTGTCATACGATCCTCAACATTGGTGAAAATAATTATGCATGCATTGCAGCATGTAAAATTTTGTTGATTGTCACCAATGGTGTAGTGGAGGGTATACGCAGGTATACGGCGTTTACCCACTTCTTTATCAGTTGGCTTTGCGTATACCCACTTCTAAATCCCTTCTGATGCGCAACATTCAGTATAGTGTCCTGACTCCTGCATTAACCAAAATCATGACAGTCCACCACATGAATAGCAAATCCAGTCGCATGTGAATAAATGCTAATATTCTCTAAAAACGCCTAGTAAAGACAGTTAGGACCGTGGCGTTTGCTTTGAAATATGGTTGCGCCCGCCCCCCGCACCCGCTCCCGAGAGAATGCCGACAGAGACAGAAATGCTGCCTGTTCATGCGCGAGAGGTCCGCAGAGTGGTAAAATAATAATTAATTATTGACTAATTTGAATCAGTACATTATAACGAAAACGATATCTTAAAATGAAAAGAAGGTTTTAACGATCAGAAATTTCTTAAACTGATGATCTCCTGTTAACGTTTCAGTCAAGGATCCAGTATACGAATGCATTCAAACAGTAAGTTCAAAACAGCTCTAATACAGAGAAAATCTATTGAAAGTAGCCTAAAACAACGCGCCAGGTGAGGCTCGCGAAGCTGGTAGGAGAGAATATTGTTGAGAAATCAAAACAAATTAACATAACTGCACAAAGATGAAACATACTGCGGTAAAAAGACAGGTTTTTTTTTTATGTATAACATGGCTAGTTAAGCAACACGAGAGTTAATTTTTCCCCCTGAAAACCAATACAATTGCAAATTCGGCATTGATTTTATGCAAGAGTTCAAATGAGTAGTTAACGTTAAGTGCTGTATAATTTAGACCAGGGTTCCTCAAATCTTACCCTGGAGGTCCAATCTGCTGCAGAGTTTAGCTCCAACCCTGATCAAACTCACCTACCTGCAGGGCCTGTTCTAGACATTAGGAGGTCCTAGGCAAAATTCATGTTGGAGGCCCCCCACCCCCAATAAAAAGCACAAATGTGATTCCTAAACTTTTTATTTATACAACATTTCATTTTAAATTTGTATATTTTTACTTAGTAACAAAGTTTGAACACATTACTATTTTTAATGTTTTTGAAAGTCACTTATGATCATCAAGTCTTCATTTATTTGATCAGAAATACAGAAAGAACGATAATATTGTGAAACTTTAAATAATGGTGTTCTATTTTTGCCATTCTTTAAAATATTTATTTCTATGAGTCATAGCTGAATTTTCAGCATCATTCGTGGCCTAATGTTTAGAGAGTCTGACTCGTAACCAAAAGCTTGCGAGTTTGAGTCTTAGGTCCGGCAGGGATTGTAGGTGGGGGGAGTGAATGACCAGCGCTCTCTCCACCATCAATACCACGACTGAGGTGCTCTTGAGCAAGGCACTGAACCCCCAACTGCTCCCAGGGCACCACAGCATAAATGGCTGCCCACTGCTCTGGGTGTGTGTTCACGGTGTGTGTGTTCACTACTGTGTGTTAGTGCACTTAGGATGGGTTAAATGCAGAGCACAAATTCCGAGTATGGGTAACCGTACTTGGCCACACATCACTTTCACTTTTTCACTTTCATTTTAACACATCCTTATGAATTTCTTTAAAAACAAAAAAAAATAAAATACTGACCCATTGAATTCCAAACGTTTGAATGGTATTGTTACAACAGATTTCTATTTTAAATAAATGCTCTTATTTTTTTATTTTTGTACTTTTCTATTGCACAATATTTTATTTTTTATTTATTTCTTTTTTTAATGTATTTTCTTTATCAAATAGGCTTGATGAGCATAAGATTATTTCAAAAACATGATAAACTGTAATGTGTCCAAACTTTTGACCAGTAGCCTACTGTATGTACATATTAATCAAACTTTATCTAAGGTAATCTTTTTTTTGTTTGTTGAGGATGTTATTATAGCCATGATAAAATTGATTATTTTGCAGCAAGTTTTTCTGTAATTTATTCACAGTTCCTGAATACCACTTCAGTAAATGAACATCAGTGCTTTTATATTTTTTTTACTTGCTGGGTATGGACAGGGTTTCTCCCTCCCATTTAACCAATATTAACTAATATATATTGTCATATTATTAATATTAATATGATTTTAGCCTATCTATTGCATTGCCACCTTAGCCTATACATCAGCACAATTTAGAAGTTTGTGCTGTGAAGTTTCACAGGGTTGATTATACAAAACCTAAACCTATAAATGAAATAAAAATATATTTTGTATTTAAACAGGTCAGCAACTGATGATTATTACATCATATAAAACCAGCTAACAGCCAATGCATGTCTACAGAGAGAGATCTAACACAGGAAGTCAAGGGTCAAGGGCCCGACTAAAACAAACACTGATCTCCATGATGGTGGCATCATTTTAACCAATTAAAACATCAACATCTTATCCTATGTAATTCTCAATAACAGCAGGTGTTCATCACTAATGCACAATCATCATTTAATTAGACACTTAATTATCTAACTTTAACTCTTTGAGGACTTTGGATTTGACTTGAGACTTGCTTGAAAGGAATGACTTGGTTCCTCCTCTGGTGAAATCAGCTGCTGAGTTCATGGGTGGAATAAAAATATGGCAGGACTTTAGCCCCTGGACTTTCCACCTCTGTCAGGAAGCAGACACACTCTGCCAGTTTAAATCTAGATTAAAGACTCATCTCTTTAACCTGGTTTACACATAATACAGTATCGCATTTCTATAATCGTGGGGGGAAGTAGTGGCCTAATGGTTAGAGAGTCGGCCTCGTAATCGAAAGGTTGCGGGTTCGAGTCCCCGGCCGGCAGGGATTGTAGGTGGGGGGAGTGAATGTACAGCGCTCACTCCACCCTCAATACCACGACTGAGGTGCCCTTGAGCAAGGCACCGAGCCCCCAACTGCTCCCCGGGCGCCGCAGCATGGCTGCCCACTGCTCCGGGGGTGTGTGTGTGTGTGTGTGTGTGTGTGTGTGCGCGCGCATTTGTTCACTACTCACTGCTGTGTGTGTGCACTTGGATGGGTTAAACGCAGAGCACCAATTTCGAGTATGGGTCACCATACTTGACAATACGTCACAAAAAAAAAAAATAATAATAATTCAAATCCGTTAAAGGATTGTTAGGCTGCATTAATTAGGTCAACGGGAACCGGGGACACTTCCCAAAACACCCAATGTACTTGTTACATCATTAGAAGAATGGCATCTAATATTAGTCTGTTTCTTTCTTATTCCGAGGTCACCGTACCCACCCAGACTGTATCCAGATCAGACGGTCACTGCAGCCACCCTGATCCTGTCCGTATCCAGATCAGATGGTGGATCAGCACCTAGAGATGATCTCTACAGCCCTGAACATCAGCGGAGACCAGGACAACTAGATGAGCCCCAGAGACAGATCCTCAGGGAAGACCCTGTATTCTAGACAGCCATAGGGACAAGACCACAGGAACCAGATGAGTCCTTTGCACAATCTGACTCTGCTTTAGCCTAGATTTAACTACACATAAAAGCCAGTAATTTTACTTACAAGGACCAGTTATGCGTGTCATACCATAAAATACTCTTAATATGACTGATTTTGTATATAATGTTTTTAATGTGAATTGAATAAAAATATTGTAAGCTACTAATTAATTAGCCCATAACACTTCCATTGTACAAAAAGAGAGCAAAGAACGTTTTCATTATCAAATAACATTTTCACTTCAGTCCAGCGAGTTCAAGCACTCTCAAAAACTGTCATAATAATCTCTGAGTAGCTGAATATCTCTTCAGCAAGCAGACACGCAAACTGCCGCGAATGAAACTGAAAGTAAGATGCAGACGATCAACACAATACTCTTCATTAAAAGTATAAGACAAACTTATCTTTCCAGTGCTGATGCCACGTGCTCTCCTATTGCGGTCTTTGATCTTGAAATGAGCTGATAATTAATAAAATGCAGAGCTTATCTTTTGATTTTGTTGACGTGAACTTCGTTATGTTTAAATATAGCGCAGGAATTGAAGATCGGATTTATATCCGTTTTGCGACTTTGTGGCCATGTGTAAATTGAAACATTTTAACAAATCAGATAGATATCTGGTCAGCGAAAACGCATGAAATGACCAGGTGTAAACGCATGAAATGACCAGGTGTAAACAGGCCCATTCACAATCTATGACAAAAATACTATTATAAATTAGGTTAGTGGATAATTTAGCAGCAAAATTTATTCTAGAAAAATCATGAGTGCACAATTTTATAAAATCTAAACATTTAGTGATAACATTATTTAGTGGGGAACAAATAAAAGTGAATATGCGGACTATATCTGGCAAAATCTTACACATTGCTCTTTGTATTGTTGTAAAATACATTAATGAAAACAAGTAAATGTATTTATTTATAAATATAAACTACAAAATTAAAATACATTTCTTTTAAATGTATAGCACAATGAAGGCAGCGACATATGATAGTGCAGTCCTATGTATCATATATATCATAAATGTTGCTGCTAGTGTTGCTTTCGTCAACGAAAATTATGACTAAATATCGTCGTCAACGATCCTTTATCACGTGACGAGACGAGACGAAAATGCTGCTCATGTGACGATGACGATAACTAAATGTAGAATGCAATATTGTTGACGAATAAAAACGAGACTAAATGTGGTTTACAAAATAAAAACTATGCTAAAATGTCTCTTCATTTTCATTGACTAAAACGAGACAAAACAAAATGTTATAACGTTATTTCGTCTAGTTTAGTCGCGTTATTATTATTATTTTGCAGTATTTCGGTTTCCGGTGTCTCATTTCAGGGCGCACTGCGCAGACGCAGGCGATGTCACTTCCTCAAGCCCCTCTCGCGGCATTATTTAGAAGACGACAACAAAGTTAAGTCTGACACAGAGAAAGGGAACGATGGCCGGCCAGCTGGGGTTCGTCTTTGGGAGATGTGTGTGTACTTCTAACATGTTTGGTTGGTAAAATAAATGTTGTAAATTCAAATCAGAGCATCTTCCGTGTCTTGAATGGATGTATTCTTAAGTCTATAAGGTAACAATACTATAATAAGATAACCTTGTTCGAAATGGGTTTGGCTAAAAGAGAATTTTGGTTTCGTCTATACTACTAGGTACTTATACTATATTGACTGGGTTAAATAGAATTGTATTACTAAAAAGAAACTAAAATACAATTTTCATTGACGAAAACTAGACTAAAATGTCATCAGTTTTCGTCGACTAAAACTAGACTAGACTAAAAAGAGTATGAACGTGACTAAAACTAATAAAAACTAAAATGACAGCTTCACACTAAGATTAGACTAAAACTAAAATTAAAACAGGCCGCCAAAAACAACACTAGTTGCTGCCTCCATTACTGTGCTAAACATTAGATTATTAATAGCCTTGATAGGACAGAACAAGAAACGCTATAAATAATCTTTCATTGAGCAAAAGCGTTATAATACGAAAAGCTCCAATAGAGAGTGGCACAAAGCGCTTATGGCTTCCCGTGCGCAAAATGATGCGCTTGAAACAGCACGGAGTCAGAGCACACAGCTCCCCATAGAGAAGTTCAAAGCACAAAGAAAAGAGATATTGGTGTGTAGCTTATTAAATCTGTGCATAGTTTATTGATCCTTTTCGTTTAACAGTTTTAACTCTCAGTTATTGAGCCCTCTTGGAGAGAATTTCATCGTCTTGACTGTCTTAACGGAACGTGACACAGTTTGAATGCTGAATGGAGGATGACAGACAGAAGCAGCGGAGAGAAGAATTTACGTGAACTTGAATTTAACGACTTAAATATTCATCTGTACCTCACATTGAACTATGGAACGGCTTCAGAACACTTGGACTTTGACATTATGGTGCTTTCTAATGTTTTTGTGCTTTCGTGGGGCTTAACCATAACACAGAATAGTATACGCACAATATCGGATTTGGATCGGTCTCGTCCGAACGATATCCGATCCAGCAGAAATTCTAGTATCGGAGACGATACCGATCCTGAGTATCGGATCGATGCATCCCTATTGGTTATAATGTGCAGTGCTTTAAAAATGTGTGTGTCTCTGGCTCTGTGCCAGCCAGAGAATGCAGATTTGAATTTAGCACCTGGTGATGTTTTTCTTTTATATATATATATATATATATATATATACATATAGTTTACCAGCCAAACTGTGCATTTCACCCAAAATAGTTTGCTGTGATATGATTCTAAATTTAGGGGGGCCAAAGGGGGGGGGGGGGGGGGGCAAGCTTGTTAACAGGGGGGCACAATGCTCCCAAGGTGGTGGTGCCCGCTCACAAGGCTCCCGAGGCGGCGGCGCCCACTCACGATTTCCCGATGCGGCGGTGTCCACACACAAAGCTCCTGAGGTGGCGGTGTCCGCTCACAAAGCTCCCGAGGCAGCGGTGCCCGCTCACTATTTCCCAGAGGTGGCAGCGCCAGCTCTTGTACTTCTTGTCCCTCCTTGGTCATATGACACAAATATGGCAACTTAGTGCTTGCATATGACCAATTGCATATCGCCATCCTGGCACCCTTGTCTACCTCTGTCTTCGTATGACAGGCCTTCTTCCGCTACATGGGCCTGGCCCGCCATCCCTCCCCTTGGTCAATCTCCATTCCACCTCCCTCCTAAACCTTTGGGGTTTTTGGTGGAACGTCTGGAAGCCATTCCTTAGAGGAGGGGTTCTCTCAGGGGTCCGGGCCCTGTGTTTCTCCCTCTCACCACCAGAGGTCACCATCGCTCATCCTCACGGACTCCTTTATCTTAACTCGACACACCTGTATACTAACACACACACACACAGCTGTTGCCCATCCTGATGGCTATTTATACTCATCCCCTAAGTTGCCATATTTGTGTCATATCCCTCTTTCTGGTATGAGCCGGTTTTCAGATTCTGATATCTGTGCTTGTTTCCGTTTTGGTTTCTACTTTGTCTGCCTTTTAAAGATCTGTGTTTGAACACAGATCCCTATTTACATGGTGTGTTTCACTTACTGTTCTGTGACAGAATTTGGGAAACAATAAAACAGACTTCATAGGGCTGTATGTGTGTTTTCTTTTCAGCTTTTCTGAGCTGGCAGACATGCCAGAAAAAAAGGAAATGATAAATAGATAGATTTTAATTTTAAAAAATTTAGTGCATTTATTCCAGTATTAATTTTACAGGCAATGTCTGGTATCTGATATATTTAGTATCTGAAAGGTGACAGAGGGTCTGACCCATGTCATGAATCTAGTAACAGGCTAAATTAGAAATAAAATGTATAGTTAATTGTGGCAAAGATTTACAGTAAAACGCAAATTCTCAAATTCACAGGTTCATAAAATATACTGTACATCATGATTAGATAATGTATACAATACAATAATTGAACTTTGTTAACATTCTGTGTAGCATGTGTTACAGCTATTTGCAAGCTTTTATAATCCATGGAATTTTTTTGCGAATTTCTGGAAAATTCAAACCATAAACAAGAGGGTTCAGGATGGGTGGTACAATAAGAAACTCTAGTGAAAGAATGATTGACAGCCCTATTGGGAGTTTCAAAGTTTCAACCCGACTCAAAGTGACCTCGCAAAAAATAGCAACTGAGAAATTTAAGAGGATAACAATGTGTGGAATACAAGTTCGATATGCTTTTCTCTTGAAATCCAGTGAGCTTTTTCTACAAATTATAAGAATTTTAACATAAGAGTATAATATAAAACTTAAAGGCATGATGAGAGTTGTGGTCACTATGAAAAAGCCAAAAACATTATTAACAATAGTGTTTGCACAAGAAAGCTTGACAATTTCCCAGTTGTGACAGTACACCTTCCACAGTTTGTTACCACACATTGTGAGTCTGGCATTTAATATACTAGCAATACCAACACAAATCATTGGATAAATCCAGCTTATAGCTATTAAAACAGATAAAATCCTGGGGCTCATTATGTTGTTGTATTGTAATGGTTTACTGATTGCTACATACCTGTCAAATGCCATTAACATTAAAATTGTGTTTTCATTTGATGCATATGAATAAATAACAAAAGCCTGTATGATACATGCTTCACGGGAGACTAAGTGTGTATCAGACAGCAAGTCTGTTAGTAACCTTGGGAAAAAAGCAGCTGTTCCAAACACAGAGTTGACGGATAAAAATGAAATCAGAATGTACATGGGCTGGTGCAATGTCCTTTCCAGAAATATTGCAAGAATAATGAGGGCATTAAAGAATACAATAGCACAATATATAATACATCCCAAAGCAAATAAAGCATATCTTATGTACCCAATATTTTCAAACAACATCAAGTAATATGTTCCATTTTCCATTTTCCATTAAGAAAAGAATCGATTCATTGACCTGAGGATGAAAACAAACAAAAAAAAGTTACTGATCTTTGTTTCTTACAGATAAACAGTTTTCATGGTTATCAGTTTTAGATAACTGTAGCCACAATGCTTTAAATAATACATCTTGTGAAAATGATTTACTGTTTGAATTATTCAATCAGTTTAACAATATACATGTAGTTGCATTACCAGGAATACCTTGTGTGATATGATCTGAAATTACCATCAGTTCATCTTCAAATAATGTGCAAATGTGCAGAGAATTAGCTCTACTTGTTGCTGTGGTTTAGAAGAACTAAGAGTCACCACTACATGCTATTTTTTATAATATAAAACATGTCTCTGGAGACCTAGAATCATTAAAACGGGTTGGGTGGCACAGTGGGCAAAATTCTTTATAACTCAAAACTTACTGATTAAACTGCAAGCTATTGTTGCAAACACTTTGCTACAAAATACATATTTTTACACACTTACAAAATGCATACTTTTAAGCCTGAAAAGACTACCACAAAAGCTTGTGTTGGTTGAAAATGTGTGGTGTGGTGGACAAACACAACTAATGAGGTCTGTGAGCTTTTGGAAAGACATTTTATTTGAAATGAAGTTTCAACAAAATATTTAAAGTGTCTGGCGGGATATGGTACTTTTGAGTAGATTTGCAGACAAGGTTGCATATTTTTTTTCTGTTGTATTTGTCTTTTAGACGTCAAAGGTCATGTCTTAACACAACCTTCGCCAGCAGGTGGTGATATTGATATGGGTTTAATTTAGCAGTGTATGGTGTATACACAACTCCTAATCTTATGGTTATGAGGATAAATGATTTGTGCTTGAAATCATATAGACATTCTCTTTGTGATAAGTATTTTCTTGATGATGTGTCTCCTTGTTAAATGAAGACATATGCAAGTAAGTAGTTCCTTTTTCCAAAGATTAATCATGTTTTAGTTATAGGCCTAATTATGGCATCACAATGTACATAATTTGCCTGCTTTTGTAAATATCACATTACTTAGCAGTTTCTTATATTTATAAAATAGTGGTAGTGTTTTTAAAAACTCTTTCTGCTAATTATCTATAAGTGTTTATATGATTTTAAGTATATTATTATTGCCTAATTAGTTTACTGATTCCAATCCGATGTATTCATAGCAATAATAAATTATTTATTTTCTTCTCCATAAACTCTGATTTACTTTGCCATTCCACTTAGAAGAAAACAGGTTGGCCTAGTTGTATGGACAGACCTACTGGTCTGACTTAACCATTGCCACATCCAGGGACATCTTCAGATCTTCAGAACCTCCAAGATCATCTGCGCTGTGGACATGCGATTGAACAACAGACATCTGAGTCACTACTTCCTCGTTGTCCCAGACCTGCCTCATGACATCTACATTGGAGCGGATATCATGGTCCGGCTCAATGCTTGCATTGATACCGTGAACGACATCATATGGACTCATCTGTCACACCAACTGACAACTTCAGTCAACCTCAAGAACCTCCAATCTAGTCAAACCATGCCAGACGCATGCGCTATGATCACGAAGCAAGAAGCCACAATAGCTGCCTACAGCAAGAGTGTCAGTGTTCGCCTCAACATGCGACCTGGCCAAACTCTCAACAGTAAGCTAGGCTTCTTCCAACCTTCCAGGACTTGCCTGAAATTAGGACTGACCCTGGAAGCCACACCTCTCATGGAAGTGTCATCTCGTGCTGTGTATGGGTTGTTTACAACTTTACGGTCCAAGACTTCCACATTCCCAAAGCCAATCACCTGGGATGGCTCATCAGCCAGGCATTCCACGACTTTGAACTGAGGGTGCCTGTCATAGGCCCTATACCAGCACAGCTAATGCCAGACGAATACGACGACACCGTAACGTTCACAAAACCCCATGAAATCATTGCCATCACTTCCGTTCTGCCGGTGTCCAGAGAAAGCAACTGCCGTTCAGAACTAACCAATGTCTCAACACAGCCAGCGACAGAATCACCTATACAGGTGAACACCGGGGCCCCAAAGCCCCTCAAATAGCTTAACTGCAGAAGAACCCTACGGCGGGTTCAAAGCACAAATTCAGCAAATCCTGAGTGAGGCGGATGCCCTCCACAACGAAGTGGATCGCCAAGGACTCAAACAGGTTCTGCGCAAGTACAAGGACTCCTTCGCAAAGGATTCCCTGGATTGTGGATTGATCAACATCCACATGGTGCGCATCCCGACAAACTTAAATGCGCCACCCACATTTGTGCGACAGTACATGATTCCAATAGCATCATATGAGCCAGTGCAAGAAATTGTTGACTCCATGCTGCAAAAGGGGGTCATCCGGCCCTGTAACAGCACATACTCTGCCCGATATTGCCAGTCCTATAACCCAACGGCAAATGGCGGCTCACCATCGACTATCGCAAATTGAATAAGCAAGTACCATTGTCACCATGGCCTATGACCCAATTGGACCAAGAAATTCCCAAAATCAAAGGCTCGACGATCCTGTAGACACTGGACGTCACCTCCGGGTTCTGGACGATCCCTGTCCACCCCGATGATCAACACAAGCTAGCATTCACCATTGGCAATCGACAGTACACCTTCACACGGTGTCCCTTCGGCTATGCCAACTCACCAGCTGAATTCAACATCTTTCTGAACAAAGCATGCCCTGACGCCAGAGCCAGAGGCAACCTTGTCTACATAGATGATGTTTTGATGAAAAGCTCAAGTGTGGAAGACCACCTCAAAGAAATCGATCACGTCCTAAACCAGCTGACAACGGCAGGAGCCAAAATCACCCTTCACAAAGCACAGTGGTGCAAAACCAAGGTGAACTATGTCGGACTGCTTGTCGGAAGCAACGGCATCGAGCCACAGTCTAACCGCACCCAAGCAATCCAAAGCATAAAAGTGCCGACTAACATCTCTGAGCAATTACTCGCAACAGTTCATCAAAAACTATGCGGACATCGCCCGACCACTAACCATTCTCCTGAAAAAGGATGAATCCTTCGTTTGGACAGAAGCCCAGGACACAGCGATGAGCCAGCTCAAAAAGCGCCTGTGCTCTGCTCTGTGCCTGGCCTACCCAGACCCAGGAAAAGAATTCTATCTGGATGCTGGATTCTCCAGTCATTGCCTAAGCGCAGGCCTATACCAGCTCAGTATCAACTCAGACTGCGAAAAAGCTTTGCTTTGCAGTGTGTGCTATCCAGCGTTTCTCTAATTACATCGGTGCACAGAAAATCATCATCAAGACTTGTCACCAGCCAGTCACCTTCCTAAACACTCAACGCATCAGAGATGGCGTGGTGATGAACACACGCATAGTTACCTGGCTAATGGCTCTCCAAGGACGGGACGTTGAGGCAAAATACAACCAAAACTACAAATCCTCACTGGGAAACGGGCTGGCAGCCTGTCAAAACTGTTCAACGGACACGCTGCACACACCAGCGAAACCTAAAGAACCACCACCACCTCAACTGACGAACCACAAGTACTTTGAGGAGAATGTGTGTGAAGGAATGCCCACAGCATATGTCGATGGCTGCTCCTACAACCACAAGGGCAATTTACAAGCTGGAGCGGGAGTGGTCTGGCTCAACAAGGACCCTTGCCCACCGCAACAATTCAACTTAGGCCCTCGCTCATCGCAATATGCTGAAATAGCAGCCATCCTCATCACACTTCAAATGGCTGCATCCCACAACATCAAAGAACTCCTCATCTGTACCGATTCGAACTATGCCCGTCTCAGCTTCACCTGCCATTTAGCTGGATGGAAACAGAATGGATTCAAGACAGCTACAACAAGCCTGTCAAGCACCAGGAACTCTTCCAAGCAAGCGATGCCATTGTCACTGAACATGACATTATCGTTTATTGGAAAAAGGTTTGAGGTCATTCACGTCAACCAGGACAAGACAAAGACTTCAATGACCAAACCGATGCCCTCGCCAAAGCAGGTGCATTACACGGAGAGTCCTGGACATTTCAATCCCTCCCACCCAACCCATCAGTGGCAGCCATAACCTGCCGCCAGCACGCCACTGGCGCTCATACCCCACCTCCTCCCACATTGCCCTATCACCTCAATTCGCTGCTGACGATCTCCTCACCCTCAAAACTGCGGAATCCAACACCTTGCCTAATCCTATTTCAACCTCCGACCTAACCACTTCCTCCTGTGCTCCGCACGCTCCACTCAATCAAGCACATGCTGCATCTAAGAGACGGTGTTCTCATATATGTCCCTGAGCCCCTCACTGCGCCAAAGCTCGTAGTGCCTCTGACAAACGCACACGTTGCACCATGCGCGGGACACCACAGTGCCAAGGCCGCCTACGAAACACTCAAGCAAGTAGCATACTGGCCTGGTATGCAGCAAGACGTAGCGGAATATGTAAAAGGATGCCTGGTGCGTTGCCAGTTCCAACCGGCAAACCCAAACCACCGAGCCCCACTGCAAAGGAAGGGAATGACTTTTCCATGGTCGGACCTCCAAATAGACTGACCCCTGCCACGGTCAACACGGGGTAACAAATATTTCCTCACCATGGTCTGCGAATTGACGAAGTGGATAGAATGCCTCCCAGCTCCCAATGATACAGCAGAAACAACAGCCTGCCTGTTAATGAACCACATCTTCTCAAGATTTGGACCGCCTTTAAGGGTCAATTCTGACCGCGGAACCCACTTCACTGCCGAAATCATGCAGGAAGTCTGGAAACTCCTGGGTATACAGACCAAGCTCCCCATAAACTTCCACCCAACTTCCTCGGGTCAGTTTGAACGGGCCAACCGGACAGTGGTCAGCATGTTAAAGAAGTATTTGTCCGCCAATCAAAAGGATTGGGATATTAAACTTCCACTGGTACTGATGGCCGCTCGAGCCTCCCCTCACCAGTCCCCCTATGGAGTACCCCCGTTCACATTGATGACAGGGAGAAGCATGACGCTACCGCTACATCTGCTGTACCAACCTGGTGACCTGAACCTCGTCACCGCCTACACCACTCACCAGTATCTGGAAGAGTTGCATCAGCACCTGAGAACGACTTTCTCAACAGTAACTGCAACGAAGCGCGGAAGGATGTAAAGCCTACTACGACCAAAAGGCCTCTCACCATGAGCTAAATGTCGGCGACAAAGTGTGGTACTACAGCTTTGTCCAACCAAAGCAGAACACTCCCCGTCGCCTGTCAAAAAAGTTCTTACTTCACTGGACAGGACCCCACGAGATAGTAGACAAGCTCTCACTTGTCGCCTACCGAATCAAAATCAGACAAGGGGCAGCGAGCCAGTCCTTCGATGGGTCCATTGAAACCAGATGAAGAGGCACCAGAGCTCCAGCCGACCGGGAAAAGAGGAAGATCAAACCCACTGACACAGACCGACAATCATACGCTCTACACCACACTAGCATAACCTCTGTTGTTGAGGAAACATATAGCGTCCTTGCTTAACCTGTTAGCCTGCACCAGAGCGACCTCGCACTGAACGATCTTTGTTTGCATGTGTCATTGTTTTCTAATAGAATAAATGAAACGGGACAAAGTTAATCTTGACAAACTTTATATCATTCTGAGGGTCTAAGCCTCAAGCATCGACGACAGATCGCTGTTTTTCGATGGAAAGCTTATAAGGAATGAGTGGCACAAATTTGCTACATTTGTGTAAGCAGTACACATCCAAACACGCAGAGTAAAAAAGCCGTACGTACCTTTATCATTGTAATAACGAGCCACAAACGCGTCCACTGCTGAAATCCCAGTTTAGTTAGAGAGGTAAGGGTCCACAGAAAAACATCCCAGCGAGCACTTTTAGTCCAGCGAAACAATAACGTTGTAATAAGGATGAATATTCCTTTGTTTACATTTCATTTCTTCAGAGAGTTATTGTTCGCGTCCGTTATGGAATAAATTACGCTCAAAAACAGCGTCTTGGTGGTAAAAAAACAAAACGATGTTGTAGAATACGGTCTTACAAATATAATGAGACCGTCTACGGAAAAAAAAGTCTCAGAAAAGCGGAATATAGATTATTTGAATTTGGCGCTCCCTCCAGCCGGCAGTGACGCTTCTGTGACGCACGCTGTCATCTGAGCGGGGCACAATTTAGCGATCTGCTTTATCCATAAAAAACTGTTTTTTTTTTCTTCTACATTTTTTATATGTGTGTGTGTGTGTATTGTGTGGGGAATGTGGCCGTGTCTGCATGATTATAATCTGTATGGACGCACATCAGCGTGTTTATTAGCGACTCTATGACGGCTATCATTGTGATTCATTGATCAGCTATTATTGATTATATGGCCCATCTGTTTGATTATAATCTGAATGGAAGCACATCAGCGTGTGTTTACTGACTCTATGACCATGTCTGGCAATATCACTTCACGTCTGGCAGTGATATTTATCATTGTAATAACGAATAACGAACAATACTTCAGTATACATACTATATACAAAGCATTTTTTTCTATTTTTTTTCCTTTTTTATTACTCAAATAATTATTTTTGTATTTTTTAGTGCTCAAATAAATCTGTCTATTATTTTATAATTGAAAAACTATGCAGGAACATGTACAATGACTAAAATAGCTTGTATAATTCTGTAATCCATTTGGTGGTTATTTTTCCTCAAACAGGGGGGTGGGGGGACTATAAATAGTTTCAGAAAAAATATTGCAGGAATCTCATTTTTCATGGTATCTTCTTCAAATTTGAAATATGAACACATGAGACATGTGGCTTTCGATCCATTACTTTTCTGGATTGCTCCAGGACTTATTTCATGTATTTGTATATGAAATAAAAAAACATTCAGTGTGGAAAAATATTTTTCAAGGGACGTCAGTGTCTATAACTTTTTATCTTTTTGAGCATTATCAACTCTGGATGATAGATAGTAAAGCCCAGAGTCTCTTCTTTCAAAAGATACCTAATTTGTTTGTGTAAGCACACTTTGTCACAAACTGTTACCATTTTAATTCAGGTAGGTTATTTTCACCTGCGAGGCCACAAATGGGGTTGAAGGTTAACAGGTTAAACACAACATTTACACTCTCTCCTCAGCTGCACTGCTAGGGCCAACCTCTAGTAGAGAGGAGTTACTCCACACATGTGACACTCGTTTGCTGCCTCACCTCATTCGGTGTCCTTGTGTCTCTTTGTGTATCTCTTTGTTTTTCGTTGTGTCTCTTTTGTGTTTTTCCTTTTTCCTCTCTCACTATAATTTATTTTCCCCTCTAGTCCCCTCATCAGAGAACTCCCTGTACCAATTCTTTAAATCCAGGTCCCAAAATTTAGATTGACTCCCTTCAATAGAGTCGTTGTACCTCGTTGTGAGAACCGAGGTCAACCGATCCAGGCGACTGGGCCTTTCCCCTCAGTTTGCCCATTATCGACGCTAATGACATTTACCGGCTCAAAGATGTTGTGAATGTGGGATTTTGGCAAGGGAACACCTATGTCAAAATCCACACTCCTGAAGTCGTTGCGTATCACGATAACAACGAACAGTTTTATCTGGCCCCAAACCTAAAGATGTGTACGCTCACGAAGGACATCCACTTCCTTTGCCCGAGTAAACCCTTTGTCTGCGATAATACTGAGGGCATCTGTGGCCTAGAATCCATTTGGCCCGACACTAGCTGCCCCGCCGACGCGACACCACGTTCTCAAGTTGAGGTAACGCAAGCCGAAATTATCAGAAACCGATGGCTGGTCAACACCCCAGCGCGAACGGCTAACCTCACATACGATCAACATGACACAGCCACACGCATTATCCTCCCTAACCAAACTCTATGGATCACGGTCCCTAAGGGCTCGATCCTCCATATTGACGATTTAGCATTGTACCACCTTACCGATGACGAGTATCAGGCTGAAATCAAAATCTAACTCTTTTTCAAACAGCACTCCTTCGCCCTTGATCCAGAATCGGAAGAAAGGATCAAGGAGGAAGGAACACAACTCATTGATTTAACTCCTGTTGATACAGCTTTAGAAGCTATCGCTCGCCTTCCGCCTGCTGGCGCGCCAATTATTCGGTCTTGGTTTGCCGCTGACACAGCGCTTTGCATCTCTACTATTGTAGGATATGTTGTGACTTTGACACGGGCCTTCCTCCTACACAAGCGAGTGAACGCCGTTCAAGAGTCTTTCAACAAGTGCACGTCAGGTGTCCCGCGCATTTTCCGACATGATAAAACCAACCAAGAACCTGAACTGGAGAACTCAACCAACCTGATTGAGATCACGCTTATACCGCTTCATCGAACCCCTGACAACTAAACCAATCAAAATTTCCCTATTACCAATAATCCTAAAGAACGTAATCCTACGTCTTCTCAAGTTTCTAACCTGTTCATTCCCAAATTACCCTGCACCAGGATTCAGTCAGTGATGGAGATGTTGTTTGTGTCTTGTGTGTGCTTGTTCTCCCTGCTTCTTGTTCCAGTGCCCACTGACGTTCACAGTTGGAACCTCACCGAGCAAAGGGGGAATGTGTAGAAGTTTGTCGAAACAAGAACACACACACGCACACACACACCTATTACCAGGACAGCACATTCTGGAGAAATTTGCTCTTTTCACTATCTGTGGCCGTAAAATTAATTAACAACCAGCACCGCGCCCAAGCATCTTGCTCTGCTCTTCTTAACGTCTCACGAGACCCCTAAAACAAAGGATATATGTGGAAAAATATGGAATGTATTTAAAACAGGACTTCACGGTTGTTTCTTTTCACTTAAGCATAATTCAACCAGAAACAGGACGAAGACCTTGGCATCTGGAAAGGCTCCAGCACAGACCCTCCTGGATATCTCCTGACCATTAACGCATACATTCAATGATGTTATCAACCAGGAGAGATGGTTTTACAACTGACGTCTGAGCTAAGGAAATCTCCAGAGCTTCACAAACATGATATTCTCATGTTTCAGACAACTCTCCTCTCTCCTCCTCGCATTCCAAAGGAAACGCGCCTTTTCTTCTTATTAACAGACAAAGAGACTCAAATCTTGCTAAAGGATTCCAAAAAGAACAAATTATAATTGTTCCTGCTATTAAAGCAATATACTCAAAAGCAATATATACAATATATTTACAATATATATTCAGGTTGTATTTCATGAAATTAAGCTTGCTGTGTTATTGGAATCTATGGTATTGTTGTAATCTTTTGATGTCTAATTTTTCCAGATCACTATTTTTTAGTTTCACATGCTTGGTGTGATTATTTAGAATTTAGGATCACTTAACCCTCTGGGGCCGACAAACGCGTATACGCGTTTTGGGGCAGATTTTCCTGATAAGGCAGAAATGAGCTTGAATTACTCTGCCATTTTTGATCGTTCAGATAAGAGCAATACACCATTCGAATCTGTAAGAGGTCTACTTTTATTTGTATACACTCATAATAACAACTAAACTTTGTGATTTTGAAGAATAAAGAAAACAAACAGGGTGCGCTCTCTGTCTTCTCCGTCTCCGCGAACTATTTTCAGAAATGCGTCACTAAAATGAAGTGTAACTCAGCGAATACTCAACACACAGACATGAGTTATCTCTATAGAAAGCTTGAAGTGTCTTCTTTCAAATGAAGTAAGTCATATCAAAAACAAATATTCTGTGATAAAGTAATCCGTATGAAACCAACACGATGTTCAGTCTGTCCCGTCTAACTCATTATTTCTAATGTGATCCCGCCCCCTCGTGTTCTCATGTAAATTACCACGCGATCCGCGCACGCTTGGAGACGCTCAACATAAACAAAGCGTCAGGAGTGAAGAGTTCATCGCTGCAATACTGTTCGTTTCTGGAAGAAGACGCACTGAGTAAAGGCTGGATTTCCCTCAAAATAAGAACAAGAGTTCATCAAGTAGAGAAGATCGATCCGATGAGTAAGTAATACTTCTTTTTTGCATTAGTTAACGTGTTATTGTGACTACAAAATCATAGTTGGGTTTTCCCCAAACTATAATTCCTGACTAAAATGTTTGAAATCCAGTAAAACATTTTGAATATGATGGGCAATTCATTGTATTTAAATTTCTTACGGCACGAGTATGTTTTCTTGCTCCATATAAAAAAATAAAAGTAATATGAGAGTACATTGAAACATGATGAATGCTACGAGTCTAAGTATGATTAGAACATGTTTATGATTAATAGCCTACTCTGTTCAAAAATAGATTTTAATAGCGTGCTAAACAATAATATTTAGTTTCTCAAAAATAAACTGCCTTTTTTTTTACGATAATACAAAGCATGCATGAGTCTATGGCTACAAAACCTATATATATATATATATATATATATATATATATATATATATATATATATATATATATATATATATATATATACAGATGCTCCTGATATAAACATGCTCACAAATGTTTTTTCTTTTTTTGGTTGTTTGTATTTTATTGAATCAGACACCTGCACCACAGATGATGAATCCTGCTGACTTTCAGTCTCTTCCAACTGTTTTCCTCTGAGAGCGCTGTACTAACATCAGAAGTTCAACTACACTGGTATTCTATGGTAAATCAAGATCCTTGACTACTGATTATGTTTTTTCTTCTTGAATCCATGGAAAGTAGCAGAAACACTTAAATAACATGTAAATATCAGGTATGATTTATTTGTTTCACTTGTTGAACAGAATCTGTTGCAGAAATGAGTCAAAGTCTCTTCAGATCTCTGTGGTTAGATCAGTGTGCACAATAATGCATTATATAACCCTTCATTATATATGTTTTGATTGTACTGTGTTGTAAATAAAATACAAATAATTTTAAAAAACATTTTTTTTCAATCTCCTCACATACTCTCTTACCTGCCTCAAAGTCACAGTCACACTGATGGCCCATTAGCAGCCTTTAGGGTAGGGCCCTTTGTCTCTCAGGTGAGAATCACTTAATATTCAAAGACATTACCACTCCCTCGCATATTGGCTTTCAATCACAAAACATGTCTTTAAAAATGTTAATCAATGTATTGTTTTCTGTGAACAAATAAACAAGATGATTTTCACATAATGTTGAAGCAAAAATTCTAGGCTATAACATCCAGTTCTCAAAAGTCTTGTGAACAATATTGTTCTGTATGTGTTTTATGGTCTTATTTCAGTGACTTAAAGATTTTAGTTTTTCACTAACCACGCATAAACGTTGATTTCTCAAAAACACAATCATGTACATAAATGCTGCTAACATATTATTGTAAACAGCCCAGTTTGTGCTGTTTACAGTGTTATTAGACTTTAGCCATTTATATTTTTATAAGCAACTGAAAAAACACATATCAGGGCATGTCGAAAGTTCTCCAGGCCCCCAAAACACCCTCAGACCCCAGAGGGTTAATCTATGCCTTAATCGCTTAATAGATAAAATTGATTTATGTACTTAAGGTATGCAAAATTCTTGGTGTTTGATTTCGAATGAAAGCTAGTTGCGTCAGCAATAATTTGGTGTAGATGAAAATTGACATTTCTCATCATAATGTATGATTAAAACACTTATAGGAATCTGCTAGGATATGCTCTTTATTTTATGATATAATGCAGCAAAGGGTTTATGCACAGAAAACTGAGCCGTGCGAGGCGGGGCTCCGCCCTACAGAAACACTTGTGATTGGATCAAACAGCAAAAGGGGCAGACTGAAATCAGCCCGTTAAAGACAGACACCCAACTTTGGTGCATGGCTCTCTTTGCTTGCTCGCCTGCTGACCTGGTGAAACTTTGGCTCCTCATCGAGTCGCGCCAAAGCGCTCCCAGCCATTAACATCTGGCTGAGCATTGAACAACTATCAAGACTTAGTCAAACGTCTAAAGAAACTTTAACATCTGAAGCCGTAAGAACTGAAACAAACTTCCTAAGAGCGTCATCACTCCACAGAGAAATTCCCCATGACATCATGCTATGATGAGACATCAGCAGCCAATCCGCACCCAGGGTTCCCTCGACCAGGAAAGGAATGGAAACTCAACTTAAAGCAAGTAATATCAAACAATTCTTCATAATGCTGCTGGAAACTGATTGCATTCATCTTTAAGTGTAAAGATAATAAAGTTCCTTGCTTGTGACTCCCTCTGGTTGAAGTTAGAGCATTCTTGAAAACGAGCATTAGAACCTTAAACTCTTTTCAGTGTGATTTTCAAGTCTTAAACTATTTGCCAAAGGTCGCGTTACCTATGCTAAAATTACCTATGCTCAAAATTACCTAATCAATTCTGTGTTATTATCGTGGCCACAGGAATACAATTTAATTGTTAAGAGATAACGTACTGATTTTAACGCTTGCTGGACAAGTCATTAATGAGGTATCGTTAACAAGGTATAAGTTGGACGTTTTGATTAATATCGATTAATCATGTAAATATCAATATTGAATCTTAAGAATAGATTCCCTAAGAGCTAAATTAAAGTAAGGGCTAATCCTTTACACCAGTTGGTTGTACATGTACCTTATACATTAAATACCTACCTGGTCTCATGGCATATAAGTACCTGGGTGCATTTTTTTTTGCGAGACACGAAATACATACCAATAACTACATATTACTGCAGTTTCCAAAAGAAACACACACTAGAGGCAGTGAAACTCCGACACCTTTTACTCCATTTCACACAAATTTACAGAGTTTTGATTAATAAAGCGCCCTTTTCGCACAATTACTTGAAGAATATGATGTTACGACTTCAAAACAATATTAATATGCTGGAAGATTTGAAAACGACGTTAGCATCGCACAAATCCAGCCTCGTATCTATGGGTTTTCATAGATGGTAACTTTGTTCGGTAGCTTACGGAGTACGTTTTGGAATTAGCAACGGAGGTGCTCGATGAGATGCGGAAGAAATTAATCCTACTCACAATAGCGTTTTAACTCCCTGGGGTCAATGGTCACGCCGTCGCGACCAGCTCACTTTTTTTAAGATCAGTGAGAAAGACACTAAAAATACTCTGTTGATTTTGATCACACAAATGTCACGGTTCACTAATTCATTGTTTCCTTCTCGTCTCGTGTTATTGTTGATATGTGTTTATGGGTGTGTGTGTGTGTGGGCGTGACCGAGCCAATTACCGCTGATCAGCGTTTCAGCTGAGTCTCGTTGGCAGCGCCAGCTGCAGCTCATCTACACACCTATATTTACTTACCAGTTTCTTCCCTCCTTTGTCAGATCGTTTGTTGATGTCTTCGCGTGCTGTCTCCAGTTTCCTGTTCCGTGCTGCTGTCTGGTGTCGTGAGTCAGAGTCCCGTTCTAGTGTTGCTGTTTTCGTCGTTCTGTGTCTGGATACTTCACTCTCCACCTACGGATCCGTCTTTTCACCACCATTCACCTGTGTAGTTCATCAAGGTCCCTGCGTCACTCATCGCCATCGGATTCCTGTTTGTGTTACACTCTCGAACTACAAATAAAACACTGTTTCACTCGAACTTGCTTCCTTGTTATTCAGCCATGACAGAATGATCTGACCGTTCAATGGAAGCAGCGGGTGTCTCAGCTAGTTCCCTGGAGGAATTCATTACACGGAGTATCGACAGGATGGATTCCCAGGAGGCAAGTCTTAATAACACGGGCCGTGCTATTCAGGCGCTAGTGGCGCAGGTGTCCAAGCTCACCCAACAATTTCAACATCTGCGAATCCCCACTGCGCCACCCACGCCGCCAGCTCCCCCCACCCCACCTGTGACCCTCTTCCAGTCTGAGCCTCGTCTGCCCGTTCCCGAATCTTACTCCGGAGAGCCTAATTATTGTAGGGCCTTCCTCACACGGTGTTCCATGCACTTTGCTCTACAACCCAGAATTTTTGGTACCGAACAGAGCAAGGTTGCGTTTGTGCTGACGATATTGACTGGAAGAGCGGCACTATGGGGAACAGCAGTGTGGGAGAACCAGGATCCATGCTGCGCCTCGTTTCAGGCACTGTCCGATGAAATGAAGCGGGTATTCGATCGTGCCGTCGCCAGAAGGGAGGCGGCCAGAATACTCGCCGATCTCCGTCAGGGTGAAAGATCAGTATCTGACTATTCCATCGAGTTCCGGACCCTGGCGGCGAAGTGTCGCTGGAACGAGGAGGCGCAGTGGGACATGTTCCTGCATGGGTTGGCTGACCGCGTCCAGAAGGAGATCTACGTCCTGGACCTTCCCACTACACTCAATGGACTCATTGATTTGGCATTAAGGGTAGACGCATGACTCTCTAGAGTCCCTGGTGGGGCAGAGAGTCAGCGGTTCAGCGACGGAGACGTGGTCAGTCCTACCTACGATCACGAGCCCATGCAGGTAGGGCGGGCTCGGCTTTCCCGGGAGGAGAAGGAGAGGCAGAGGACCCAGGACCTCTGCCTACATTGTGGAGGGGCAGGACACTATCTGAACAAATGCCCAGTAAAAGGCCAAGCCCGATAGTAACTGTGAGGCTACTATCGGGTGGGATCTCCACCGAGAAGACCTCATCACTATCATCGACCCTCCTTCCGGTAAGACTGAGATGGACTACACACTCACTCGACTGTCAAGCACTACTGGACTCCAGGGCGGAAGGTAATTTCATGGACTGCACTTTTGCACACAGACTTCAGATTCCCATCAGACCACTCACACTCAAGATTTCGGTCCACACCCTTAACGGTCAAGAACTACCCACCATTTAATTTACAACTGGACCCGTCACTCTCATCACATCAGGCAATCATACAGAAACCATCTCGTTCTTGATCATGGACTCCCCCCTTGCACCTGTCGTTCTCGGTCACCCCTGACTCATCCGTCACAATCCCAAAATAGACTGGCACCAGAAATCCATTGTGGCTTGGAGCAATAGATGTTATGAGTCCTGTCTAGTGTCTGCCTTTCCATCAATTTCGGTTTCTGTTTTTCAGGAGGAGGCAGTGGATTTGTCTAACGTACCCACAGAGTACCGGGACCTGAGGGAAGTGTTCAGTAAGTCTCGAGCAGCTTCTCTTCCTCCGCATCGTCCTTATGACTGTGCCATAGATTTACTGCCAGGTAAGTCTCCGCCTAAGGGCAAGTTATATTCGCTTTCTGTTCCAGAAAGGGAGGCTATGGAGAAATATATTTCTGATTCTCTAGCATCTAAGTTCATCCGCTCTTCCTCTTCTCCAGCGGGGGCGGGGTTCTTTTTTGTGGGGAAGAAGGACGGGTCTCTATGTCCTTGCATTGATTACCAGGGGTTGAACAACATCACAGTAAAGAATACTTATCCTTTGCCGTTGATGTCTTCAGCTTTCGAGAGGTTGCAGGGAGCGTAAATTTTCACAAAACTGGATTTACGTAATGCCTATCATTTGGTTCGCATAAGGAAGGGGGATGAGTGGAAGACTGCTTTTAACACCCCCAGGGGGCACTTTGAATATTTGGTCATACCCTTCGGGCTGTCTAACTCCCCGGCGGTCTTCCAGGCACTCGTCAATGACGTGCTGCGAGATATGGTAGATCAGTTCATATATGTCTACCTGGATGACATATTGATATTTTCTTCTTCTCTCCAGGAACATGTGCAGCACGTCCGGCGAGTGCTTCAGAGGTTGCTAGAAAATGGGCTTTTTGTCAAGGCGGAGAAATGCGCTTTTCATGCACAGTCTGTTCCTTTTCTAGGGTACATCGTTTCGTCTGAAGGAGTGCGCATGGATCCTGAGAAGGTTAAGGCTGTGGTGGAATGGCCAAGTCCAGATTCCCGTAAGGCCCTACAGAGGTTTCTGGGGTTTGCCAAATTCTACCGGCGTTTTATTCGCAATTTCAGCCAACTAGCCGTGCCTCTGACTGCCTTGACCTCCCCCAGAACCACGTTCAGGTGGTCTAACACAGCCGAGGCTGTGTTTAGCAAACTGAAAGGCTGCTTTGTTTCAGCCCCCATCCTTATAGCCCCTGATCCCTCACGTCAGTTCGTGGTGGAGGACGACGCATCAGAGGTGGGGGTAGGCGCAGTGCTATCCCAGCGCTCTTCCGCAGACGACAAGATGCATCCCTGCGCATTTTTGTCCCATCGTTTATCACCAGCCGAACGTAATTACGACATTGGTAACAGGGAGTTGTTGGCAGTCAAGTTAGCGTTGGAGGAATGGCATCACTGGTTAGAAGGGTCGGGGGTACCTTTTATCATCTGGACCGATCACAAGAACCTGGAATATATCAGAACTGCCAAAAGATTGAACTCCAGACAGGCTTTTTTTCGGTCGTTTTGATTTTTCTCTCTCGTACTGCCCGGGTTCCAAAAACATCAAACCCGACTCTTTATCGCGTATTTTTGACCGTTCCGAACGCCCGTCTACTCCCGAGTGCATTTTACCCGAGAACCTTTTTGTCTCCACACTCACATGGGAGGTCGAATCGAAGGTCAAGACGGCCTTAGAAGGGGTAACGCCTCCGCCCGGTTGCCCACCAAATCGGTTATTTGTGCCGGAGGAATTATGGTCCGACGTCATTCAGTGGGGGCATTGTTCCAACGTGGCTTGTCATCCAGGAGTTAATCGCACTAGTTTTTTGGTCAAGCAAAGATTCTGGTGGCCACGTATGGCTCGCGACATTCACAGTTTTGTTTTGGCTTGCTCGGTTTGTGCCACTGGTAAGACTTCCAATCGACCCCCAGATGGGTTACTTCAACCGCTGCCCGTCCCTTCGAGACCCTGGTCCCATATTGCGCTAGACTTTATTACCGCCCTCCCGCCCTCTCAGGGCAACACGGTCGTTTTGACCATGGTGGACCGGTTCTCGAAGGCGGCCCATTTCATTACCCTCAGCCAAGGAGACAGCGTTGACAGTCGTAAACCACGTCTATCGCTTACATGGCCTCCCGGTGGACGTGGTTTCCGACAGGGGACCCCAGTTTGTGTCCAAATTTTGGGCGAGAATTTTGTAAGTTACTGGGAGAGACTGTCAGTCTGTCCTCAGGGTTTCATCCCCAGAGCAATGGCCAAACCGAGAGAGCCAACCAACATTTGGAAAGGGTGTTGCGATGATTGGTCTCCAAGAATCCTACCTCTTGGAGCCAACAACTGTCTATGGTGGAATACACCCACAATGCGTTACCAGTGTCGTCCACGGGCCTATCTCCGTTTGAATGTAGTTTAGGTTACCAGCCACCAATTTTTCCCAGTCTGGAATCCGAAGTCGCGGTCCCCTCCGCTCACGCCTTTGTCCAGAGGTGTCACCGCACTTGGACTAGAGCCCGTGAGACTCCACTCCAAGTGGGGGCGCGCACCAAGGCTAAAGCCTATTCGCCACCGGTCTAAGCCTCCCGTTTACATCGTTGGTCAAAAAGTGTGGCTTTCAACCAAGAACATTCCTCTCCGCTCCGTTGCTAATAAACTTGCTCCCAAATTCATTGGCCCCTTTCACGTATCTAAAATTAAACCCGTGTTTCATTCTCGTATTAATCCGCCAGTCCCGGGCCCCCCCCCCTTCTTCTCACTTCTCGTCTCGTGTTATTGTTGATATCTGTTCATGGGTGTGTGTGTGTGGGCGTGACCGGGCCAATTACCGCTGATCAGCGTCTCAGCTGAGTCTCGTTGGCAGCGCCAGCTGCAGCTCATCTACACACCTATATTTACTCACCAGTTTCTTCCCTCCTTTGTCAGATCGTTTGTTGATGTCTTCGCGTGCTGTCTCCAGTTTCCTGTTCCGTTCTGGTGTCGTGAGTCGGAGTCCCGTTCTAGTGTTGCTGTGTTCGTCGTTCTGTGTCTGGATACTTCACTCTCCACCTACGGATCCGTCTTTTCACCACCATTCACCTGTGTAGTTCATCAAGGTCCCTGCATCACTCATCGCCATCGGATTCCTGTTTGTGTTACACTCTCGGACTACAAATAAAACACTGTTTCACTCGCAACTTGCTTCCTTGTTATTCAGCCATGACAACAAATAAGTGTTACACATCAATCAAAACTGTTGTGTCTATTTTTATTTATGTACACCCACAATAGCAAAAAAACTTTGAGCTTTGTAAAATAAAGAAAACACACAGGGTGCACTCTCTGTCTTCTCAGTCTCCGCGAACTGCATTTAGAAATGCATCACTAAAATTAACTGAAACTCAGCAAATACTCGGCACACAGACATGAGAAATATATCTATAGAAAACTTGACGTCTTTTAAATGAAGTCATATCAAAAACAAATATTCTGTGATAAAGTAATCCGTATGAAACCAACACGATGTTCAGTCTTTCCCGTCTAAACTCATTATTTCTAATGTGATCCCATGCACGCTCACGCCCCTTCATATGTAAATATCCACGTTAGATGTGCCCACATGCCCTATGTAAGCAAAGCATGAGGATAGTCAAGTTCATCATGGCTACTGTTCGTTTCTGGAAGATGTGCTAAGAGGAATAACACAGAATTTACCTCAAAAGAAGTAATGTTTCTTTTTTTGCATTAGTTAACATGTTATTGTGACAAACTTGAACACATTTACTAGAGTAGCATTTGGACCAATCAGACACACATTTATTCATTATATTTAATGAATAATCCAGCAAACCCTCTCATTCAACAAGCAATCTGTGAGGGTCTATGGACCCTTCACCCCGAAAGAGCACCCTAAAGGGCTCACTTACCAGGGCAACCATCTGATAAGACTGTTTTATTGCTCAAAAGTATGTGAAATGTGACGTGCCGTAAGAACGGACCCTTCTTAAACCCACGCAATGCCCATACAAACAAAACGTTCCTCCTTGTCACTGATAGACAAACCTTTCTACAGATAAACATGCATCCCAGGACATTGTGTGTATGATTTTAACTTGTATAGTGTCTCTTGCATTATATTTTGTTTTATGCATGCTTTATGAGTGAAGTACTAGTTAATGTAACCCCACCTATATCGTGTCTCCTACCAAATTGATGCTCATTTGATGACGCACACTTTGGTGTACACCACCTTCTCATAGAATGCCATGTGTGTGTGTAATTTAATCAAAGTATAGACTGCCAGAGCCTTTCGAACCATGCTCTCAGACAAAGGGAAATAAAACCCCAATATTTCCAGCCTCCCGCTTGGAAATTCAGCCTTTCTCATCAGTCAAGCCCATCCTGAAACGTGTGACTCTTCCCTGACTTTAAAGGGCTCATGCACAGGTCTGACTCTCTTCTGCAAAATCTTCCGATTGCTGCGTGTGTGGTTGGACTCACAGTGTGGGCGTGCCCGGCGGGCCCTAACATAGAGCTGTGTGTGGTCTCCCCAACCTGGGGAGATGGCTCCTGACCACTGGAGTTTAATACCACTGAAGTTCATCTTCACTCAACCCTGGAATTCTCTCTCCCTGCTCCCGGCAGTCTCTGCATCTTCATCTATGGATTGCGGCCTACAGTTCCACTGCAGCCCACAGGGCCAACAGGCCCCATTTTACACTCAGCCATGTGCTTACTTAGGAGAGAGGACTCTCCCAACAGAGTCAAGAACAACATCAGAGTTTCAAGAGATTGTAACTTCGGCCATCGAATGGAACCATCCTGACCTTCTTCAGAAGCTTCACGGGACTCTCGTTCTCGTTGCAAGTATCCAAATGCAAATATCGTTGTAGCGCTCTGACTGGTGCTGGGTTGCCAACTTATAAATTATTTATAAGTGTAAAAAAAAATGTACTGTAAAGTCAGCTCTACATAGGATTCTCATAGGCAAAAAAAAATAAACCTTGGGAACCCTTTTGAGTCAGAGACAACAACAAAACAAGAAACCAGTTTAACTTTGGGTCTTATTTCATTTTTTTTTTCTTTTGTTTTTTATACACACACAAAAAAATATTCAAACTTATTTTACAAAAAAAAAAAAAAAAAAAAAATAAACAAACAAAAGAAAAGTTCACATGTACATACTCTCACACATCAGTTCAACACCATCAAATAAACTTTTTACACAATTAACCTAGAGGTACCTCTTTTACCCTGAAAATAATCTTTAAACAACTTAAATTAAATTTCCCAAACGTTTTTGTAAAGACAAGAATTATCTTCAATTGTTTTCACATCAATACTTCCAAATTAACCAGAGCTCAATAATTAATTTAACAATTTGACCACAATGATTCACTTCAGACAGTTCAAGCATTCAATGATTCAATTTAAACAGTTCGAAAGTTCCATGATTCAATTCGATCAGTTCAGAGATTCATTTCCAATAGTTCGAAAGCAATGATTCAATTCAACAGTTCAAAGATTCAATGATTCCATTTAAACAGTTCGAAAGTTCCATAATTTAATTCGATCAGTTCAGAGATTCATTTCCAATAGTTCGAAAGCAATGATTCAATTCAACAGTTCAAAGATTTAATGATTCATTCCAAACAGTTCGAAAGCTCACTGCTAACATCAAGGAAATAATCAACGATTCACTGTTCAAAGATTCCGTAAACTTTCTTTTACTATTAAAGGAGAGAGGCTAAGATTCAGAAAAGGAGAGCAACAAATATTACAGTTCCTATCATTTTCCACTAACGTTAGTTCAACTCCATCCCATTCTGATTCAAACAAGATAGTCAAGATTTGGCTAGTGCACAAGTCATTTTTCCAACGACCTTCAAACAGTCTTTGAAGCATTTAGGAGCATGATACTCAGCTACCCACACAGAAAGAAAATAAGCAGCGAAATACTTGAAGATTCAGCCACTGTTTATGAATCGGGAAGTTCAGAACCATTCTGTGGTTGTTGTCAGATCTGTTCCGTCAGAAGGAGTTAGATCAGCTCTCAGTACTAAGATTCTAGATAGTTAATCCAAACTTCTCATTGTTATTTTCCACAATCAGACGACATCAGACCAGTTCAGGGTAGCAAGGCCATGAGTGCTGCTCACCATGCTCTACCATTAGGTGTACATACTCTTCCGTTTTTATTCTTCTCTAGACGAATCAGCAACGTTCAAAACACATTGCCCTCATGTGGACAATTTGGGTGACAGCTACCAACTCGTCACATCGTTCCCTACACCACACAGAGGTTTGTTGTAAGCTATCGTATACTGTGCTTTGAATTAGAGACTAATTTAGAGACTAAACATTCTCTCAGATGGTCCATTCAGCCTCATTTCCCCTGTTTCTGTCCGGTTTCATTTCATGTACCATGTATGTGTGATGTGTAGGATATCAGAGACTGAATCAGACAATTTTAAGATGCATCAGAACATTGAAACTTGAGGAGCTGGAATGCAGAGAGGCCTCAAATCTGTAACAGGACAACGCCATAAATCGGATTCCTGGCTCCTAACTAGCAAGCCTCTTTCACCAAACAGCATGCAACACTGAGACAAAAGAACACTTATTGATAATTCCAATTCAAGAAGGAGACTGTCAAATTTGTTGCAAGTATCAAGACTGATGGTCACATGTAAGCCTGTGATAGAAAATACAGACTCTCTCTTGGGCGGGTCTCTACACATAGAAGACAGACCAAACCAAAATTCCTTTGTCTAAAGAACATGTCTTCGTTCTCCTTAGAACTACACAAAGACTTTATTTTCCATATGCACATAAAATCATCCTAAAAGGACATTTTTTATGCAGAACCCCATATTATGTTTGTAAACCACATATCATGTTTTAATCAAATAATATGTATGTCTTTTAATCATTATTGAATAGCTGAAGGATTCAAATGCATGTTTAGTATGTATGAGTTTGACAATTCATGCTTTAAATGTTTCTTCCAATCAATTCTTTGTCAAATGCATCATAGTCTTGTTATTAGAAATCATGGACGAAAGTATACTTTGCAAGGGCCTGTAAAATTCGGACCATGTGACTGATAACAAGCTGATTTATGATGTAAAGAACACCCCTAGCTAAGATAATAGCCTATCTAATTGGTCAAGACACCAGAGGGGATGTGTCCAGAAGCCGAGTTTAAAACTCTAGTCCCTCCTTCTCCTCTCTCTCTTGCCGCGCTCTCTTTACGCTCTCTCTTGCCGCGCTCTCTTACCCTTGCCTTACACTCTCTCTCTCTCTCTCTCTCTTCTTCTCTTCTGGCTCACGTGCCATAATGAGAAGGAAAACAACTTAGTCTCGTTACATCCTTTTATTCTTTTACTTTAGTTTCTTTTCTTTCCGTGGAGTTTCGTGTTCTAATGTAAGTTTGCTACAAAGTCCAGCTCCGACTGCACTCGCTTCAAACTTCGACCAGACCAACTCCGCATCCTCAGCCAACGCCCAAGACCTCACTTCAAAGACTACTGAACTCTCAACCAATCAGACACTTCGGGGAACTCCTCTGTCTGCAACGAGGACACAACCCCGTTACACAGGCAAAGCAAGCAAGTAACACCTCCATGTTCTGAATTGGTGACTTTAAATTTTAGCCTCATTGAAAACTCAAAGCGAGGGTTAAATAATTGATTGATGGTTGTTCAGGTCTATGCAATTGAACATATTGCTGTAAACTTGGGATTTCACATTTCCATTCTCTTAAACTCATCCTTTCCTCACTTTCTCTCTTTCTGCAACGTGTGAATGTGTGAATGCTTGTGTTCATGTGTTAGATTAGTTTATGTCTTAGGTTTATATAAATAAAATCTGATTTATGTTGAAAAGAGAAGTATCTTGTGTTTCCTGCTCACAAGTTAATGTCTTAATCTGCCGATCTAGTTACAATGCTGTTTAATACTGTTTTCACTATATTTTGGATTTTAATATCCAGTGCAGAGTTTGTTATACGGCTCGTTCAGTGAATCGCCGTAACACTGATTCTGTTCAAATCCCTATAAAGTCATAAATGATTCCCTTTGAGCTAAATTAAACTATTTCTTTAAATTACATATTAATATTATATGTATTATGCTTACAGATGTGTGTGTGTATGTGTATATATATATATATATATGTGTTTGTTTAGTCTAGTTATGTGTTTGTGATTTAGTTAATAAAACTTTGTGCACAATACATATGAGTATTTGTTTCCGATTCCCTGCTTGCAACAAAGTCAATTTAATGATTTTGATCTTGTTCCATGCTCTGAGTAGTACTGTACCTTTAAAACAGGGTATTTATCTTACCCTGGAAATTAAGATTTCTTTGAATTAATAAATAATCAATAGTGAGCGTTTGCTAGACGACCTGGTCAATTGATTGTACTGTAAATTCTGCTTTATCAAGCTAATTCTATTAACTTATCCAAATATTATAATTAATTATAAAGAGTTATGATTAATTAATAATATTCCCCCTTGAGCTAAGATTACTACACCAGTTGGGTTTTCCCAAACTACAATTCCTGACTAAAGTGTTTGAAATCGAGTGAAACATTTTGAATATGATAGGCAATTCATTATATCTAAATTTCTTAAGACGCAATGATGTTTTCTTACTCTATATAATATAAAACAATAGCCTATATAAAAGTAATATGAGTGTACAGGTCCTTCTCAAAAAATTAGCATATTGTGATAAAGTTCATTATTTTCTGTAATGTACTGATAAACATTAGACTTTCATATATTTTAGATTCATTACACACAACTGAAGTAGTTCAAGCCTTTTATTGTTTTAATATTGATGATATTGGCATACAGCTCATGAAAACCCAAAATTCCGGTCTCAAAAAATTAGCATATCATGAAAAGGTTCTCTAAACGAGCTATTAACCTAATCATCTGAATCAACTAATTAACTCTAAACATCTGCAAAAGATTCCTGAGGCTTTTAAAAACTCCCAGCCTGGTTCATTACTCAAAACCGCAATCATGGGTAAGACTGCCGACCTGACTGCTGTCCAGAAGGCCATCATTGACACCCTCAAGCAAGAGGGTAAGACACAGAAATAAATTTCTGAACGAATAGGCTGTTCCCAGAGTGCTGTATCAAGGCACCTCAGTGGGAAGTCTGTGGGAAGGAAAAAGTGTGGCAGAAAACGCAGCACAACGAGAAGAGGTGACAGGACCCTGAGGAAGATTGTGGAGAAGGACCGATTCCCGACCTTGGGGGACCTGCGGAAGCAGTGGACTGAGTCTGGAGTAGAAACATCCAGAGCCACCGTGTACAGGCGTGTGCAGGAAATGGGCTACAGGTGCCGCATTCCCCAGGTCAAGCCACTTTTGAACCAGAAACAGCGGCAGAAGCGCCTGACCTGGGCTACAAAGAAGCAGCACTGGACTGTTGCTCAGTGGTCCAAAGTACTTTTTTCGGATGAAAGCAAATTTTGCATGTCATTCGGAAATCAAGGTGCCAGAGTCTGGAGGAAGACTGGGGAGAGGGAAATGCCAAAATGCCTGAAGTCCAGTGTCAAGTACCCACAGTCAGTGATGGTCTGGGGTGCCATGTCAGCTGCTGGTGTTGGTCCACTGTGTTTTATCAAGGGCAGGGTCAATGCAGCTAGCTATCAGGAGATTTTGGAGCACTTCATGCTTCCATCTGCTGAAAAGCTTTATGGAGATGAAGATTTCATTTTTCAGCACGACCTGGCACCTGCTCACAGTGCCAAAACCACTGGTAAATGGTTTACTGACCATGGTATTACTGTGCTCAATTGGCCTGCCAACTCTCCTGACCTGAACCCCATAGAGAATCTGTGGGATATTGTGAAGAGAAAGTTGAGAGACGCAAGACCCAACACTCTGGATGAGCTTAAGGCCGCTATCGAAGCATCCTGGGCCTCCATAACACCTCAGCAGTGCCACAGGCTGATTGCCTCCATGCCACGCCGCATTGAAGCAGTCATTTCTGCAAAAGGATTCCCGACCAAGTATTGAGTGCATAACTGAACATAATTATTTGATGGTTGACTTTTTGTATTAAAAACACTTTTCTTTTATTGGTCGGATGAAATATGCTAATTTTTTGAGATAGGAATTTTGGGTTTTCATGAGCTGTATGCCAAAATCATCAATATTAAAACAATAAAAGGCTTGAACTACTTCAGTTGTGTGTAATGAATCTAAAATATATGAAAGTCTAATGTTTATCAGTACATTACAGAAAATAATTAACTTTATCACAATATGCTAATTTTTTGAGAAGGACCTGTACACTGTAACATGATGAATGCTGCGAATCTAAGAATGTTTAGACCATGTTTATTATTAATACTCTGTTCACAAATAGATTTTTATAGCATGCTAAGCAAAAATAATTAGTTTCTCAGACATAAAATATCCTTTTTTACGATAGTACAAAGCATGTGTGAGTCTATGACTACAAAATCATGTCACATCATACTATAGTGGCAAGCGGTGACTTTTTTAATCGGCTATGCTGAGTTATGACATTAAGAAAAATAAGAAACATTGTGGCAGGTGTCAATGTAAAAGTAAGCACATTCTTTACTTGCAAATAAAATTAATCTCCAAATCCTTCTTCTATCGTTTCAGGTTTATCCATTGTTATTCGAATGCTAGAAAAAAAATATAGCTGGTTTTCCAAGTAAAAACAGCCAAAAATAATGTTTCCACTTTTTTATAGAGGGTGGGGAGATGGGGGGGGGGGGATTCCCCCGGTCTATATGTCGCTACATTGACTGAAAGATTTTTTTTTTTTTATTCCCAGTGAATAGGAGTTAAAACTGACACTAAACACGGTGACACTACTCCAATATGCAAATTACCCAAATTAATATATCTTTAAAATATTGCCAAGTTGCAACGTTGCAAACAACAAAAAAAACTTGAGAAGGACTTTAAATGTAATCGACACGAAAACAAGGGGAACAATAACATCTTGTTCAAAATGTTCAAATGATTGTTTATTTATTTTCCTGCTTGTAATTATTAAAATTAATATAGCATACATTTATATAAATATTATTTTAAATATTTTTTTTACCACGTTGACAATGCCGTATATCTTCAACATACATTGTCTATGACCAAAATTGTAAGAAGATATGTTTTCAGTGGACTTTTAAAATTAGCTTTGCTTGAGAAAAAACAAAATATACAGTTACACATTTTTTTTTTTTGATTTTGATTTAGTCGAGTTTGTTTTGAATCAAACACAATGTGATTTTCAGCAAGAGAGCCGAGAGCAACAGTGAATTTTTCTGCTTGGGCGAGCGCTTCACAGACAGCGTACCTTGTGCATGAAATCAGTCACAGGAAAGTAAGCCAATGTGAATGCGCTACAATCCTGACAAGTCATAGCAATTATAGCGGCTACTCTGTAGTTACCAAACACCGGTGAGAGGCTAAAACAGGAACTCAACAACAAAATGCCGGTGAGGTAAAAATTATCTTTGTTGTTCCTCTTTATTGCACAGACTGACTGATGATATCATATTTTGTTGTATTGAATTGTGTTGAATTGGTCAACAAAGAAATACATCATCCTTGCTCAGCCCCTCTCCGTCCCATCCCTAATTGAACAGGTGATTAATATGTCCATTCACACGTAACCATGAACACGTGACATAGGCAAAACATTAACTCTTTCATGTCCACTACAGCAATAGGAAACAACTGCAACAGAGGTAGATTCACAAAAAATTACTGCCGTTTGGCAAATAAATAATTTTACATACTTATTCCTATCTCTTTAAGCTTTAAATCTCTACAATTAATCCAGAATGTAACTGCAAGATTAATCTTTAATGAGCTAAAAAGAATGCACATCACACCTCCGTTCATAAATTTGCACTGGCTACCAATAGCTGCCCACATAAAATTTCAAAGCGTTAATGTTTGCCTACAAAACCACCACTAGCTCTGTACCCCTTTATCTACTTCAGACTTATGTGCGCTCCAGAAACTTGCGTTCCCAAAATGGCACAAAATCACTTTCATGTACTTTTACATTAACTGTTCCCTCTTGGTATAATGATCTGTCCAACTCAATCAAAACAACTCTTCAAAAAATGGCTAAAAACACATCTCTGCCATCTTTATTTGACCCTCTAACTTTAGCACTCTCTATTCTAATTCAATGTTATATATATAACAATATATAACATAATACTTTACCTTGCACTCTATTCGTTTTCTAACTGCTTGTTTTCTTTAAAAATCCTCTAACACTAGCTTTCTCTATTATTTTTCTATTCTGTCTACTTGTTTTCTTTTTATTCATTATATATAACAAAAAAATAAATGCTACGTGTTAGGTTAACCGCAACTTGTCATAGCACTTGCATATTGTTGCGCTTTTGTTTATTTTGATTGCTTTTATTGTCCTCATTTGTAAGTCACTTTGGATAAAAGCATCTGCTAAAAGACTAAATGAAAATGTAATGTAAATGTAATGAATATTGTATGTGTAAAAAAAAAAGTGATATATGAGGTGTAAAACCTAATAACATTTCTGTCCAATTTTGAGCCAAGGATCTAAGACACTTGAGTCTATGACAAATGGTCTAGGAATTATGAGGGATTTCACATTTTCGATCACTGCAGTGCCACCTATAGGCCAATTGAGGGACAATATGGCCAGCTTGCACACCTGGGGCCTCATGTATAAAACTCTCTGTAGATTTCGTCCTAAAAGTGTACGTACGCACAAAAGTTTTCAGATTTATAAAAGCATGTGTACTCCAGAACATGCGCAAAAATCCCTTTATAAATCCCAGTCAGGGGAAGATTGTGTGTACATGCATCTCCATCCCGTCTCCTCCCAGAAATCACCATATATGGAGCTTACAACACCTAGTTTTACGATGCATAACCTCATCTGCATATCATTTCCATGAATATTCCCATCCACGTGGCACTAGGTTTAACACTGTCAAAGGTACAAGACGTTAAGGAAATATGAGATACGGACTAAATGCCATTTGTGCCACATTAATTTTTATTGCCAAATTCATCCAGAATGTTTTAGAATACATCAAAATATCCATAACAACCAAACTGTTTAGTTTTCAGATAAATATCCTATTTTAGAATATACTCAACCTCATTCTTTCCGCTGACCAAATAGTATTTCAATTGTTTTAAACAACTCAAATCAATTAAAATGTACATAGTTTTGCTGAAAAGGTGAACATCTTTTAGCTATTTTCAGTGGAAACAGGTAAGCCTTTTATTGCAGTGTAAATACAATTATCTGACTGGCGCATCACTGACAAAGTATTTTAAAAAGGAAACACGCAAATCTTACCGACCCATCCATTGTGTAATGTACCCAAAACATTCATGTAGTGTGAAAGGGACTCTGAAAATTGTGTAGTGCATAAAATTGTCTGTATGTGTGTGTGTTAGCTTCGTAATTGTCACACTTCGCTGCTGGAAGGACACAGCAACACAGAGTACATGATAATAGTCTTTAAAAAAGCCAAGAAATACAAACACAGGGGAATATCTACACTGGAGCTGGGAGAAGCACACGAACATAACATGAAGAACCGACAGGAATGGACCCGAATGGATTTGGGCTTAAGAACACATGATAACGAGGGACTAAAGAGACATCCCATGTGAAAAAGAAGCGCACTTAAGTATACTTGTATAAGGTGTTATTGCAGAAATAATATACTTTAAAAGAACACACATAAGTGCAAATTCAACTTTCGACCACCTAAATGCATGTTATTTGTAATTGATTTCAAATATATTACAGTTTAAAATGACAGTAAATGCAATTAGTTGAACTTTTGATTTTTGAACCACTTAAGTGGGAGTTTAGTATATTTTATATGTACTTTGAAATATGGTAAATATGTACTTCTGAATAAGCAATTAATGTGAACTAAAATATACCTAAATGTAATTTCAATGTACTTAAATGTCATATATCTCTGGCAATGAAGTTGAAATTTAGTATAGGTAATTAAAAATTGTATTTTAAAAAAATCTCTTAATTACCTAGTTACAATCAACAGAAACACAAAATGGAAAACCCTCTACATTTATTGACAAAACAATCTCTAAAACAAATAAAAAAAAAAAAAACACCTTTTGCTTATGCACAAGAAAAACCCAACACTATACATAGTTGCAACACTTTAACTCACTTATTAGTAAGAGTCTGGAGAACAATGAAAAAATCACTTACATACAAAATTACCAAATCTCGCCATCATAGAAAGCATCATTCTGTATGATGCATAAGCCTGTTTCCTCATTGGGGACCTAAAAATGTCCACAAGGTCAACATTTACTGGTATTACTATCCTTGTGGAGTCATTTGGTCTCCATAATATATATGATTACTAACACACTTAATACAAAAAAAAATCAAGAAAATTATCATTCCATGTACAACAAATGAGACATTTTTGTAAAACATTACCAAAATGTGTTAATGTTAGCCTCAGTTTCACAGACAAGTGAAGACCAGCCCCAGACTAAAGTGTAATTCTGAGCTGTTTCAACTGAAAGAAACTTGCACTGACTGATCTTTAAAAATATCAGTGCCTTTGTTTTGTCTCAAGATGCACACTGGTAATGTTTTTTTCTAAGGCATGTCAATGAAAATGACTTAAATGTCCTAATTGAACTATGGCCTAATCTTGGCTTAGTCTAAACCCTGTCTGTGAAACCAGGCCATAAATTCTCAAACCTTTACTAGCACCAACATTAAACCGGACCAAAAGGTTTCTTCTAAAATTTTACTCCAACGTTAGTGAATGCAAGTTTAACTAAATAAATAAATTAATTTATAAAAACCTCCAAATTAACTTGCTGGGAAGTGGTGTTTGTCAGTGTCCCAGATGCTCTCCATCGGCAGTAAACTTCAAATGTCATGAAGCTGCACACCATCTCTCCACAGTCTATGTGAACGGAAATGCTCCAAAGAGGCAGGAAAGTAAAAAAAAAAAAATCCCTGAGGAAAGAAAGAAGAACAGTTGTTATAAAACATATCCAGTCATTATAAATGGTTCAGTTGAGTGAAAGCGATAGACAGTTGCAGTCCAAAGTTTATATATAACAATAGCCGTGTCGTCAGAGAACTTCTGCATGTGACACCAGTCTGAGTTGTATTTAAGTGGCATCTAATTTAAATTATTATATTATCTGCAAGTATACTTTTAATAATTGAAGTACACAAAAAGTACATTTTTACTGCAAGTAAGCACACTTCTTTTTCAAACAAATTAACACAATCAACAAGAGGGAGAATCTGGGTCACGGAACACATGGGGAGCAAAAACACCACAAAAACAGTCCAGGGGCGTGAAAGTAATGGACGAGCCATACGTCTAATGTGGTCTAATTTAGATGCAAAGTCAGAAATGTTTAAGATAATTTGATCATCTCAATTAAATTTCAATTATGTTGATCTGTAGAAAGGCTTTTTTAAAGTTTAAGAAGACACCTTTTAAAAGACATATATGAGAGTTCATGTTTAACTCAGGGCTAATAGCTGAAATCATGTAAAATGATGAACAACCTGAATTCCCGGAAATGTTAGAACATTTTTTAAATTTGAATAAAATGAAAACTAAAAGACTTTCAAATCACATGAGCCATTTTTTTATTCACAATAAAACAGAGAATATAACAAATGTTTAAACGGAGAAACTTTACACTTTTATCAACTAAATGAGCTCATTTCAAATTTGATGCCTGCTACAGGTTTCAAAATGTTGGCATGGGGGCAACAAAGGGCTGAAAAAGCAAGACATTTTGAAAAGATTCAGCTGGGAGAACATCTAGCAACTAGTTAAGTTAACTGACATCAGGTCTGTAACATGATTAGCTATAAAAGGGATGTCTTAGAGAGGCAGAGTCTCTCAGAAGTAAATATGGGCAGAGACTCTCCAATTTGTGAAAGATTGTGTAAAAGGATTGTGGAATACTTTAAAAACAACGTTTCTCAATGTCAAATTGCAAAGGTTTTGCAAAGTCATTTATAGTGCATAACATCATCAAAAGATTCAGAGAAACTGGAGAAGTCTCTGTGTGTAAGGGACAAGGCCGAAGACCTTTGTTGAATGCCCATGGTCTTCAGGCCCTCAGATGACACTGCATCACTCATCGGCATGATTCTGTCATTGACATTACTAAATGGGCCTAGGAATACTTTCAGAAACCACTCTCTGTAAACACAATCTGCAGATGCCAACTAAAGCTCTATCGTGCAAAAAGGAAGCCATGTGAACATGGTCCAGAAGCGCTGTCGTCTCCTGTTGGCCAAGGCTCATTTAAAGGGATCATATGATGCTATTTTAAAGATCATTATTTAGTGTATTTGGTGTAACAGAATATGTTGACATGCTTTAATGTTCAAAAAACACATTATTTTTCAAATACTGTACATTAATATAATTTAAGGGGAAGTCGTGGCCTAATGGTTAGAGAGTCGAACTCGTAATCCAAAGGTTGTGGGTTTGAGTCTCGGGCCGGCAGGGATCGTAGGTGGGGGCAGTGAATGTACAGCGCTCTCTCCACCCTCAATACCACGACTGAGGTGCCCTTGAGCGAGGCACCGAACCCCCAACTGCTCCCTGGGCGCCGCAGCATAAATGGCTGCCCACTGCCCAAATATAAAGACAGATACAGTGACAGACATAGTGATGATGTTCATATATATTTGCAGTACACAAGCCACAGTTAAGACAGCTGACTCCACTGTGATGTAACCCTGTCTCTCTCTCTCACACACACACGTGCGCACACACGATACACAAAACTCTGCATTTGAACAGCCAATAGCAAATATTTAAACTAATAACAAAACATACTTACAGTTGCTGATTCAGAAGTGCCAGATTGTCATAGCAAAGTCAGAATTACCTCCTCTCCTAGGTTCATGAAACTGTTGTGCATTAAATGCGTTGCACAAATTCAAACATTTGGGTTGTGCTGTTCTGTTGTAAGTAATCTACTTTAGGAAGACCAAATATAGTGCTTTTGCTTTCACCTAGAAACACACAGCTTCTCCCTGACGTGGCTGCATCAACATTACTGCGGTTACTGAAACCACACCTTCTTTCTTTGCGTACACATTTGGGCGGCATTACGCAAATATTTTCACATCGTGATGTAGACATCAGAATCAGAATCAGAAAGAGCTTTATTGCCAAGTGTGTTTGCACACACAAGGAATTTGTCTTGGTGTTAGGAGCTTCCAGTACAGAAAGTACAAACATAGTGCAGACAACATATAATTAAGGTGATAAAGAACACTAATAATGAAGAGAATAGACAATAATTAAGAATAACAATAGTAATAAAGAATAAAAATATACAGAAAAGAGACATGACCATAGACAGATCTGTGAATGGTCATGTGTCCTATGTACAGATGAAGGTTTGATGAGTTATTTACAGATGTACAGTACCGGGGTGTGTTATGTGTTGTTCAGGTGGGATATGGCCTGGGGGGAAAAACTGTTATTGTGTCTGGCTGTTCTGGTGCTCAGTGATCTGTAGCGCCGGCCAGAGGGCAACAGTACAAAGAGAGAGTGAGCTGGGTGTGAGGGGTCCAGAGTGACTTTCTTAGCCCTTTTCCTCACTCTGGAGGTGTAAAGTTATTGGAGGCTGGGCAGAGGGGCACCGATAATCCTCTCAGCAGTCCTAACTGACATCCTACTGATGTCTGTTTTGGTAGCTGAATCAAATCAAACAGTTATAGAAGAACATAGGACAGACTCGATGATGGCAGAGTAGAACTGTTGCAGCAGCTCCTGAGGCAGGTTGAACTTCCTTAGCTGGTGGAGGAAATACAGCCTCTGCTGGGCCTTTTTCGCAATAGAGTTGTCCCACTTCAGGTCCTGGGAGATGGTGGTTCCCAGGAATCTGAATGACTCCACTGCAGTCACAGTTCTGTTCATGATGGTAAGTGGGGGGAGAGCAGGGGGGGGTTCCTCCTGAAGTCCACTATCATCTCCACAGTTTTGAGCGTGTTAAGCTACAGGTTGTTAAGACTGCACCAGACAGCCAGCTGCTCAACCTCCTGTCTGTAAGCAGACTCGTCACCGTCCTTGATGAGGCCTATGACTGTAGTGTCATCCGCAAACTTCAGGAGCTTGACAGAGGGGTCCTTTGAAGTACAGTCATTCGTGTAGAGGGAGAAGAGCAGTGGGGAGAGAACGCAACCCTGAGGGGCACCAGTGCTGATGGCGAGAGTCCTGCATGTGAGTTTGCCCAGCCTCACTAGCTGCTGCCTGTCTGTCAGGAAGCTGGTGATCCACTGACAGATGGAGGAGGGCACAGAGAGCCGTCTCAGTTTGTCTGAGAGAAGGTCAGGTATGATGGTATTGAAGGCCGAGCTGAAGTCCACAAAAAGATCCTTGCATAATTCCCAGGTTTGTCGAGGTGTTGCAGGATGTAATGCAGTCCCATATTGACAGCATCATCCACAGAACTGTTTGCTCTGTAAGCAAACTCAAGAGGATCCAGCAAGGGTCTAGTGATGTCCTTCAGGTAGGCCAGGACCAGTCTTTCAAGTGACTTAATGACCACAGACGTGATTGCGACAGGTCTGTAGTCATTAAGTCCAGTGATTTTGAGCTTTTTGGGGACGGGAATGATGGTGGACCGTTTGAAGCAGCAGGGAACTTCGCACAGCTCCAGAGATCTGTTGAAGATCTGTGTAAAGATGGGGGCCAATTGGTCAGTACAGACTTTTAGACAGGCAGGTGAAATAACGTCTGGTCCTGAAGCTTTCCTAGATTTCTGTTTTCTGAAGACCCGGTTCACATCCTCTACAGAGACTTTAAACGCAGGTAGAATGGTGGGGGAGGGAGTAAGGGGGGTAGGTGAATGTGTGAAGTGCAGATCAGAGCGGGTGCTGGGTGTCAGTGTGGCCTTTTCAAATCGGCAGTAAAACACATTGAGATCGTCAGCCAGTTGTTGATTCTCCACAGACTGTGGGGGTGGTGTCTTGTACATGGTGATGTTCCTCAGACCAGTCCATACTGACGCTGGATCGTTTTTTGCTGAAAGTTCTTTTTTCAACTTCTCAGAGTAGTAATTTTTAGCCACTCTGATCTCCTTTGTTAGTCTGTTCCTGGCCTGGTTATACAAGATTTTATCCCCACTTCTGTAAGCGTCCTCTTTGGCCTGACGAAGCTGTTTGAGTTTCCCAGTAAACCACGGTTTAATCATTATTGAATGATAAGAATGTCCTGGTGGGGATGTATATATCCTCACAGAAACTGATATATGATGTTACAGTCTCTGTGAGCTCATCCAGATCGGTGGCAGCAGCTTCAAAAACACTCAAATCAGTGAGGTCAAAACAAGCTTTTAAATCTTGCTCTGCTTCATTAGTCCATCTTTTAACAGTTCTTAATACAGGTTTAGAAGATTTAAGTTTTTGCCTATAGGTCGGTATGAGATGAACCAAACAGTGATCAGAGAGCCCCAGAGCTGCCCGTGGGACAGAGTGATATGCATCTTTAATTATTTTGTAACAATGATCACAATATATTATGGTCTCTGGTGGGACATGTGCTGTCTGTATTTTGGCAGTTTGCGGGAGAGATTTGCTTTATTAAAATCTCCAAAAATGATTAAAAGAGAGTCCGGGTACCTTTGCTCTGTTTCAGATATTTGTTCGGCCAGCTGTTGCAATGCGGTGCTCACGCACGCGTCTGGAGACACATACACATTCACGAGAATGAAGGAGGAAAACTCTCGAGGCAAATAGAACGGTTTACAGTTTACGGAGAAGGCCTCCAAATTAGGAGAACACATCTTCAGAGTTGTTACATCTGAACACCAACCTTCATTTATGTAGAAACATAGTCCACCACCTCTCGTTTTCCCCGTTAGCTCTGTGATGCGATCTGATCTGAACAGCTGATATCCCGGCAAATGAAGCACATTATCCGGGATGGTTTCACTCAGCCAGGTTTCAGTGAAGCACAATGCAGCAGAGTTTGAAAAGTCCTTATTTGTGCGGGTGAGGAGTAGTAGTTCACCCATTTTGTTAGGAAGGGATCGGAGATTCGCTAGATGAATGCTTGGGAGCGCAGTTCGGAAGCTGCGTTCGCGGAGCTTAACCAGCGCTTCCCCCTTTTCCGTCTGAGCGCGTGTTTGACTAGGACCACTGCCCCTCCGACCAAAACATCCAACAAAGCGTCTGAATAATCAAAAAACGGAAAAAAAAATTGTCCGTAGTGTGTTGCCTTATGTCCAGTAGTTCGTCTCTGGTAAAACTGACAGTAAGAGAATGACTAAACAGAACAAACAAACAAAAACATTAAAAGAACGGGAGCGTTCCACACCACAGCAGCCATACGCGGCGCCATCTCAAGAGTACACGTGGGGGTATGTTTGAATGAGCTGTTTTGGGGGTTTTATAAAGAATATCTCTTTGGTTTTAAAACTTTAGTCTTTGCAACTTTAGAGATCTTACCTATGCACAATTAGCTTTTAACACTCCAAAGAGAAAGGAAAACTTGAAATCGCATCATATGACCCCTTTAAAATTTACTTTTTCAAAAGTGGAAAAGTGTTCTATGGTCAGACGAGTCCAAATTTGACTTTCTTGTTGGAAATCACAGACGCCGTGCCCTCCGGGCTGAAGAGGAGGGAGACCTTCCAGTGTGTATTTAGTTTTCAGTTCAAAAGCCAGCATCTCTGATGGTATGGGGTTGTAAAAGAGCATACCTTATGGGCAGCTTGTATGTTTTGGAAGGCACTATGAATGCTGAAAGGTATATAAAAGGTTTTAGAGCAACATATGCTCCCCTCCAGACGATGTCTATTTCAGGGAAGGTCTTGTGTATTTCAGCAGGACAATGCAAAACTACATACTGCAGTTATTACAACAGCATGACTTCATACTAGAAGAGTCCGGGTGCTGAATTAGCCTGCCTGCAGTCCAGATTTGGCGCATCATTAAATGAAAAGTCACATCATTAAATAAAAATGGATGTCAAAGACGACCACAAACTCTTCAGCAGTTGGAATCCTATATCAGGCAAAACTTTGATCAAATACCAACACCAAAACTCCAGAAACTCATAACCTCGATGCCCAGACATCTTCAAACTGTTTGAAAAGAAAAGGAGATGCTACACCATGGTAAACATGCCCCCGTCCCAAATATTTTGAGACTTGTAGCAGGCATCAAATTTGAAATGAGCAAAATTTTAAATTGTATACATAAAATTGTAAAATTTCCCAGTTTAAACATTTATGTTATCTATGTTCTATTGTGAATAAAATATTGGCTCATGTGATTTGAAATTCTTTTGTTTTCATTTTATTCAAAAAAAAAAAAATAAAAAAAAAATGCCCCAACATTTCCAGAATTCGGGTTATAATTCATATGATGTAATTCATCCTCATGTGGCCTAATTTGACTTTGATAAACATGGTCATTAAAGGTTGTTAATTATGTTTCCACTCTCAAATATTTCCCTACTCTTTGTACCCTGAAGGCTTCTCTGTCCAGAGCTGCTCTCAGTGGAATCCTGTAATGACAACACTTTAATGAAACCCCACTGACCATACAGTAATGGATGAAATCTTAAAAATAGAAAAAATTATTTCATCTATGATGAAAATTGTTTACTAATCGAGACAAAGCAAACACTCTATTCTAAACTACATTATCATAAATCTAATTCAAATGTTTCTTTCAAATTGCTCAAAGAGATATTAAACACCCTGAGCACATATTATACAGTGTGCTTTATTGAAAAAATGACCTTGACATCTTACTATTTGAGTTTTCAGTAGAGTAACCTCTTTAAGTTTTAAATTTTGCAATATAATACAATGGTAATAAAGGTAGGTTATTTTTTCTAGACTAGACTCAAGAGTGAAATTTTAACAAGTAACCTCTATTGCCTGGACAAGGTCTTTGTACTTTCTGTCATATGCTGTACCTTCCAGCCAACGTGGCTTACATAAAATTAACCCAAAATACTTTTGTATATTTAAATGCCTCTAATCTAGTTCGAATACCTCTATGCATTGATTGTGAGTATTTGCAGTACATGTGTTGTCAGAATGATCAAGATGTTTTTGTAATTTGCTGGTGCTTTTTCTGTTTTTGTTTGTTTTCTTAAGTTGCAGCGCGTTGTGCTCTCTTGGCCACCGTAGATTTATTATTTAGCAATTCACACTCTATCAGCAGATGCCAACAAACGGCATCAGACACATTCATCACGTTTTGTCTGATCAGTTTGTAACCCCTGTTGGCACTGGCATTAAAGGGGCAGTTGTGGCCTAATGGATAGAGAGTTGGACTTGTAACCTGAGGTTGTGAGTTCGAGTCTCAGGTCCGGCAGGGATTGTAGTTGGGGGAGTGAATAACCCTCAATACCACGACTGAGGTGAGACCCTTGAGCAAGGCACCGAACCCCCTACTGCTCCCCAGGCGCCGCAGCGTTGGCTGCCCACTGCTCCGGGTGTATGTTCACTACTGGGTGTACACTTGGATGGGTTAAATCCAGAGCACACATTTCACTGCTGGTTATACGCTGTATAATTGTGTATGTGACAAATAAAAACAAATTATTAATTAAATTGTTATTATTAGTCAGTGCTTGTTTTCACGGACTGAACATGTTCAATTAGCATTTTTGGGGTTTTCTGAATGTCTGAGAAGTGACATACTGAACTCGGTCAGCTGTTGGTGTTGTTGTGTGTCTGTCAGTGTGGAGTGAACTGACCTTTCACTATAATATTCTAAATGAAACTGTTGGCTTAGTTGGCTAATAATTGATTTGGCCTTCATAACAATCATGTGTATATTTGTATTTACATCATGTATTTGAAGGGAATAGATAGATAATTTACTCCTGATTTGTATAAAACTGCTTAATAACTATATTACTTGTATTTACTTATTCATTTATTTAGAGTATTTGCTACAGGTGTCTTGAATATTTAGGTCATTGCTGTGGTAGCAAATAAAAATATTTTTAGTGCACCACCAAATGATGCAATTCAAAACATGTAATTAACATGTTTTGACTCGTTGTCACTCCTGATATTGTCCCTTGATCATTTCAGGAAAGCATCTTGACCATCACGTCTCCCAGTGGGCTAAGATAAATGTACCTTCAGGTTTAATTAGCCATTATAAACACAATTGAGACCCTCTGGTCATAAGGTCAAAATACCAGTCCCAGTGAGGCTTATGACTGATGATTTACATGAATAATATTGCATCATTATATAGATGATGACACTGACACAGACATGGGAACCATTGAGTATAATGTAATGTATTGTAAAGTAATGTAATTTATTTATTTATATATTTATGTAACTATTTGTTTTCTTTAAATGCAAATTATTGTTTAATTAATTTAAAAAAAAAGTTATTTAGAGGACAAGTCATACTATAGACTATTATACTATAGATCCACTATTGTCACGAATCCTGCCCGTGGTCTTCCGTCTGCTTGCCGGAAGAGCTACATAGCATACAAGAGCTACATAGCTACATTACGGAGCCATACCGTGTTTTTCTAAGTCTAGTCAGTCCTGTTTATTACCTGTTTAACTCATGTCTTGATTCTAGCCTGGTTTAGTTTGTCTAGTCTGTTCTTTGGCTGCCTGTCCTGGACTTTAACTTGCCTCGGATTACTCCTTCGTCTCACCCCACTCGGATACTGTTTGCCCCTCGTCTGGACTATAGCTTGTTAGCTGGATTACTCCTTCGTCGTGCCCGTCGTACCCTCCAGGCTAGACTTGCCATACCTGTTGTTGCTTTCGACCCATGCCTGTTTGACCATGTAGGGGTTGGAGAAGTCGTGAACCTGCTGGTTTGGGGTAAAGTGCGGATCGGAAACAATACTCATTTACGTGAATACTCGTTAAAAAAAAAATATATATATATATGATACATACAACTGGTGAACCAGTCAATGTAATGCATATGTCGGAATGGTCTGAATAACAATAAAATGTGACATGAATGATACTAATGTATGAAGCATATGTATGAAGCGTTGTTTGTTTACAACAAGTTGCGCCTCGCATTATGAAAACAATGTTTGGGATACCATGATCAAAACTTACCATATAGACAGTTTGATGTTGAATATTCATCCAAATGATGGTGAAAAACTAATTATTTGTGTGATAAAATAACATTTGTGTGTTTAAAATGTAAAGAAATGCTTATATTACTATACTGGCCATCGGAGTGAACCAACACCGTGACATCACACGCTGTGGTACTGCAAGATGGCGGCGGCCTTGCTCCAAAAGCTATAACAAAACAACTTTTTTTCTTTAAAATGGTAACATGAATCATGTTTGTTATATATATATATATATATATATATATATATATATATATATATATATATATATATATACACACACTCACCTAAAGGATTATTAGGAACACCTGTTCAATTTCTCATTAATGCAATTATCTAATCAACCAATCACATGGCAGTTGCTTCAATGCATTAAGGGGTGTGGTCCTGGTCAAGACAATCTCCTGAACTCCAAACTGAATGTCAGAATGGGAAAGAAAGGTGATTTAAGCAATTTTGAGCGTGGCATGGTTGTTGGTGCCAGACGGGCCGGTCTGAGTATTTCACAATCTGCTCAGTTACTGGGATTTTCACGCACAACCATTTCTAGGGTTTACAAAGAATGGTGTGAAAAGGGAAAAACATCCAGTATGCGGCAGTCCTGTGGGCGAAAATGCCTTGTTGATGCTAGAGGTCAGAGGAGAATGGGCCGACTGATTCAAGCTGATAGAAGAGCAACTTTGACTGAAATAACCACTCGTTACAACCGAGGTATGCAGCAAAGCATTTGTGAAGCCACAACACGCACAACCTTGAGGCGGATGGGCTACAACAGCAGAAGACCCCACCGGGTACCACTCATCTCCACTACAAATAGGAAAAAGAGGCTACAATTTGCACGAGCTCACCAAAATTGGACGGTTGAAGACTGGAAAAATGTTGCCTGGTCTGATGAGTCTCGATTTCTGTTGAGACATTCAGATGGTAGAGTCAGAATTTGGCGTAAACAGAATGAGAACATGGATCCATCATGCCTTGTTACCACTGTGCAGGCTGCTGGTGGTGGTGTAATGGTGTGGGGGATGTTTTCTTGGCACACTTTAGGCCCCTTAGTGCCAGTTGGGCATTGTTTAAATGCCACGGCCTACCTGAGCATTGTTTCTGACCATGTCCATCCCTTTATGACCACCATGTACCCATCCTCTGATGGCTACTTCCAGCAGGATAATGCACCATGTCACAAAGCTCGAATCATTTCAAATTGGTTTCTTGAACATGACAATGAGTTCACTGTACTAAAATGGCCCCCACAGTCACCAGAACTCAACACAATAGAGCATCTTTGGGATGTGGTGGAACGGGAGCTTCGTGCCCTGGATGTGCATCCCACAAATCTTCATCAACTGCAAGATGCTATCCTATCAATATGGGCCAACATTTCTAAAGAATGCTTTCAGCACCTTGTTGAATCAATGCCACGTAGAATTAAGGCAGTTCTGAAGGCGAAAGGGGGTCAAACACAGTATTAGTATGGTGTTCCTAATAATTCTTTAGGTGAGTGTATATATATATTTTTTTTTTTTATCAAAGTGGAAATCACTTTACTAAATAATGTAAACTTAACTGACTGCTTCACTTCCACTTTAAGGATAAAGAACAGGTGCAACAATTAAGGCAAGAGACTGCTGGGCCTGAATAACATTGACAAGACGTTATTGCCAGGGAAATTGAAGCTCTGGTGCCTACAGTTTGGTCTTCTCCCCAGAACAATGTGGCCACTCACAGTGTATAAAGGTGTGGAGAGAAGAATATCACACTATAGAGATTACTATCCCCGAACTAGAAAATATCCAAACCAAAGTAAGAGTAACAATTTAATTGATGTTCAACAAATAAAAAAACAGATAAAATACAGATAAACAATTGATAAAGCTTGGCTTATTGAATATTAGATCCCTTTCTACAAAAGCACTTTTTGTAAATTATATGATCACTGACCATAAACTAGATGTGCTTTGTTTGACAGAAACCTGGCTAAAACCAGATGACTACTTTTACTTTACTTACTTTACTTTTAGTCATTTAGCAGACGCTTTTATCCAAAGCGACTTACAAATATGAAAAAGTAACTAAAAGTTAAAACTCTGTAAATACTATCTACACACACATTTAAGAAAATACAGAAATTAAATAAAATTGACAAATGCATACAACAACATTTCAATGGTAAACATAAAATAAAAATAAAAAGCGATACTTAAATCCTTTGCCGGTGTCCCAGCCCGGTGGAGTCGCACGGTAGAGTCGATGGTCTTTACATTCTTTGGTCTTCACACTAAGATGGCTTCACATAAGGGCTGCCGCAACCGCTGCCGTGGTATAATAATCATTTTTATACCTATTTAACAAATCACTATTAGAATTCAGCTGAACCCACTTTCCTATTGATCACTAAAAATGGCCAAGCAAGTGCAGACACTGACAAGATACGCGATACAGTATGAGACAGATTTCAGCAACTCTCAACACAGTAAACAAAATTACATTACATTAAAACAATTACAATTACATTACTTTAAACGAGTCTACCCCCCAAGATTACTGTTACAAACATGAACCGCATCCAAAAGGTAAAGGGGGAGGTGTTGCTACAATTTAAAGCAATATTTTCAGTATTTCTCAGAGGTCAGGTTTCAAGTATAATTCGTTAGAAGTAATCGTGCTTCATATAACGTTATCCAAAGAAACGTGTTAATGATAAATTCCCTGTGATGTTTGTACTGGCTACTGTATACAGGCCACCAGGGCACCATACAGACTTTATTAAAGAATTTGCTGATTTTCTATCTGAGTTAGTGCTGGCTGCAGATAAAGTCCTAATTGCTGGTGATTTTAATATCCATGTTGATAATGAAAAAGATTTGTTGGGATCAGCATTTATAGACATTCTAAACTATATTGTTGTTACACAACACATGTCAGGACCTACTCATTGTCAAAAATCATACTCTAGATTTAATATGGAATTGATGTCAGTGGCGTTTAAATTTTGCAGCAGTGTGATGATATCTAAGATCATTATTTAGTGTTGTGTATATTCCATATAGCTAAAGCTGTAAAGTCAACTCCTTGTTACAAATATGTTAGAACCATCACTTCTACCACAAAAGACTGCTTTATAAATAATCTTCCTGACTTATCTCAGTTCCTCAACATATCCAATAGATCAGAACAACTTGATGATGTAACAGAAACTATGGACTCTCTATTTTCTAGCACTTTAGATACAGTTGCTCGTTTACGCTTAGGGAAGATTAAGGAAAAGAGCCCTTGGTATAATGAGAACACTCGGGCCATAAAGAGAGCAGCGTGGAAAATGGAGCGCAGCTGGAGAAAAACAAAATTTGAGTTATTTCGTATTGCTTGGCGGGAAAATACTCTCTCCTAAAGATAAAGATAAAAAATGTTTACAAGATAAAATTGTAACCATGCAGCTGTCAGCCACAATATCGCATCAGATAGTACGCTATAGATCCCCTGAGGAACAATTCCACTCATTCTCTTCCACTGGAAATGAAGAATTGTATAAACTTAAATCATCTAAACCAACAACCTGTATGTTAGACCCTGTTCCATCTAAGCTCCTAAAAGAGGTGCTTCCAGAAGTAATAGATCCTCTTCTGAAAATTGTTAACTCATCATTGTCATTAGGATATGCCCCAAAAACCGGAGGACCACGTGACACTTTCAAGAGCCAAGTCACACATTAGCTGAGCTCCGTGTATACTACCGTCTTTTACTGTTGTTCGTCTTTTTTTTTTTTTACATTCAGGGTAGTTTTTTCATTTGTCTTTGGTCTGGAGATGTCACACAGTCGGAAACTTGCTTATCTTTCACCATCATCCTCGCCAATTAATAAGAAAACTAAACCAACAGCTGCGGCGGAACAAGCCGACATTGAAGACAATATGGCGGTCACTATAAAGCGATTTGAGGACATTTTGAAGGCTGAATTAGCAACAATCCGCACCAAATTTGCCTTTCACATGACTAAAATCCAGAATATATGCTCTAAAGTTGACTTTTTGGTCAGGGAACAGAGAGAGCAGAAAAAAGTGATCGGCGAACACACTGGCCATCTGGATGCCCTCGAGCAGCAGATGACTCATTTACAAGTCCGCAGCAGATGCAGTAATCTCCGCCTGCTGGGACTACCTGAAGTGGTCAAGAAGGATGACCCGATCGGCTTTCTGAAATGGTCACTGCCGATCTGTATCCCATCACTTGCGGGCAGAGATATCGAGATTGAACGTGCTCATCGAGTTTACTCCAGAGCTTCAACGGATCACTCTAAACCGCAAGTGTTTCTCTTCAAACTGTTACACTGCAACGACAGGAATTTGATTCTAAATGAAGCAAAACGTTGCGGTTCTGTGAAAGCGGGTGATGGTGCGATGTTAAACTTCTTCCCCGACTTCTCTCCCACGACGGCAAAGAAGCAGAGTCCCTTCAGTACAATACGGACGGAATTGAAATAGGCAGATCTGCAGACCTTTCTTCAGTATCCTGCTACGCTGAAGATCGTCATGAAACACGGCGAGACCAAACTAATGCACTCACCGGATGAAGCGCATCAATTCCTGAGCTGCATTCCCGCTCCTCATTCTCCTGGGATGGACATGGCATAAGGGTTTGATAATACCGAGTGACTCGACTTCTGATTTACTATTCTAGAACTTCATGTGTCAATTGGCTACTGGCAGTCCTTCATATAAGCTAGGAAACTTGGTATCACTAATGTACAGTTTTCAATGTACATGATACAATTATTTATGTTCGTTTTATCACACGTGTGATTTCAAAGTTATTCTGTTCTCTTATAATAGGGCTAATGGTGGTGTTCTAAAGAATGGTACTGGCTGTCATGTTACTGTCACTGATTAAGACAGGGGAGGGCGGCAGGCTGGGGTTTTTACCCCAGTCTGTAAAAGTTTTATGGGGGTTTTTTTTTATGTTAATGGATTTTTAAGGAATTGAGTTAATACATTTGCAGTGGTATAACTTTCTCTCATTTGTTCAGTTCACTTATTTGTTTGATAGTAATGACTGAAATTAATATAATAAGTTGTAATGTCAATGGTTTAAATGGCCCCCAAAAACGTACAAGTTTTTTACTACTACTGTGACGAAAAAAGGTTGACATTGCTTTGATCCATATAGCTCATTTGTGGAAGGATGATGTTCATAGATGCAATAATAAATATTACGAGGTGGTCTCTTTTGCTGCGACTGACAATAAAACTAAAGGTGTTTTGATAACTGTTTGAAGAAATTTAAATATTCTTTAGACAGAAATGGTGATAATGCTGACAGAATTGCCTGTACATCCCTTGTGAAAAGTAATTCTCCCTGATCCTAACTGATAATTCTGTTGTTTCTGCTTCAGTTGTTTGCTCTTTTCTCCTCGTACAATCATGCAGACCATTGTCTAAGGATATCAGTGGTGACTTACAAACTTTGTTTTCTGATCAGATTTGGGAGAGAATCACATCATCCTTCGAAGAACCCAGATCATCGGATGATCCATTTGTAATTGCTGCATAGACTTTGTCTGTTACCTTTGGGGCACTTCTGTGTGCATGTATTGCCTTTCCCAAATTGCAGTTCATGTATGTCCACGGGGTGCACTCGGTGCATGTGTTTTTTCTTGTTTGTTTCTTCTTTTTAATGTGCAGTTTTTATATCACAATATGTTTTTTTTTTTTTTTTTTGCCTTTAAATAAAATAAAAAAATAATTGTTCACAAAAAAAGGATATGTCCCAAAAACCTTCAAACTGGCTGTTATTAAGACTCTCATTAAAAAACACTGCTAAATTCTGAAAAAAACAGAGGTGTTAATTATTGGACCAAAATCTTTTGGATGTAATAACCTAGATCACTGTCTAATACTTGATGGCTGCTCTGTAAATTCTTCTTCATCAGCTAGGAACCTAGGCGTACTTTTTGATAGCAATCTTTCCTTCGAAAAACATGTTTCTAACATTTGTAAAACTGCATTTTTCCATCTTAAAAATATATCTAAATTACTTGTAGTCATTTAGCAGACGCTTTACAACCTATTATGACCTAAATCATGAAAGAGAGGCTAGATTATTGTAATGCTTTATTGGGTGGCTGCTCTGCACGTTTAATAAACAAACTCCAGCTGGTTCAAAATGCAGCAGCTAGAGTTCTTACTAGAACCAGGAAGTATGACCATATTAGCTCAGTTCTGTCAACACTGCACTGGCTCCCTATAAACATCATATACATTTTAAGATCTTGCTAATTACCTATAAGGCCCTGAATGGTTCGGCTCTTCAGTATGTAACTGAGCTCTTATCACACTATAGTCCTTCACGTCCACTGCGATCTCAAAACTCTGGCCATTTGATAATACCTAGAATATCAAAATCAACTGCGGGCGGGAGATCGTTTTCCTATTTAGCGCCCAAAATCTGGAACAATCTACCTAACGCTGTTCGGGAAGCAGACACACTCTGCCAGTTTAAATCTAGATTAAAGACCCATCTCTTTAACCTGGCTGACACATACTACACTATTACATTTCTATAATTCAAATCCGTTTGGATTCAAACAATTCAAAGGATTGTTAGGCTGCATTAATTAGGTCATCTGGAACCTGGAACACTTCCCAAAACACCCAATGTACTTGTTACATCATTATAAGAAAGGTATCTACGCTAATATTAGTCTGTTTCTTTCTTATTCCGAGGTCACCATAGCCACCCAGATCCAAACTGTATCTAGATCAGACGGTCACTGCAGCCACCTGGATCCAGTCCATATCCAGATCAGATGGTGGATCAGCACCTAGAGATGACTTCTACAGCCCTGAACGTCAGCGGAGACCAGAACAACTAGATTAGCCCGATAGACTGATCCCCAGTTAAGACCCTCCCAGATAGCAAGCACACTCGGGACGATTCTGGCCGAAATGCGGCACTGTCGGCTCAGTCTCGACATCCGTGGGAAGATGATGGGCCAGAGCCGTGCCGACTCTACAAAACACTTCTGGCTGACAGATGGCTTTTTCTATCTGGGTCGATCTCGGCTGAAAGCTGTTGTATGCGGGACAGGACCGCACTCGGTGTAGTTGTGTGTATCTACCTTCGGAATGAGTTGGTTTTGTCTCCGGCGGGCCGCTGATAGAATGAAGGAGATCAGCCGCCTGAGAGAAAGATCTGGCGGTTAATCCTGAGGAGATTTCGGCGGGCACAGTCCTCAAGAGGACTTCAGCTTCAATACTTAAAAAGTTTTTGCAGTAAAAAGCTGCAAAAAGTACGTTATTAGGTAACTTATTTAATATTCAATCTCGTGTTTTTTGATGTTTTAAATGCCACAAAGAATATAGTTTTTAGATGGTTTCTATTAGAAGGTTTGCGATGATAACGTCAAACCATTCGGTCCCAAAAATAGCCTATTGAGTGTTGATGATAGGCGCGGTCTCTTTAGAAAAACAATATGTTAGCTAATTAAATTGTAATGAGTTAAATTCATTTGATTGCTAGAATTCATTCATTCGTCTTTTTCGACGAGTAGTGAATCATAGGAGTCAAACTGCGCTGCTGGCGCCATAAATATCTATACGAGTGACTCTCTGATTTGATTCACTTAACCATTCAAATGAGTCATTGGTTTGTGAATCAAACTGAGCACGCTGTTGTAGCATTATTTACACCTGCTAAGATAATTCAATATGTGCAACCTGAATTTAATAATAATATTTATTTTGTGGTAACACTGCCGTGTGGGAAGCTCTGACGCAGAAAAACACTATAGATACGTGAGAAAGCCGTAAAATGTAAGTGCATCATCTTTTATTCTTGAATGGAGGCCTAATCTGTCTGCTGCACTAGAACAGGTTCATTTTTTAGAGTAAATTAAAACTTTCAGAAGTGTATATGATGATGATGAATTAAAATCATCAAAAATAAATGATGTGATTAAAATCATACTTATTTTACTGTGGTGGGGGGATTATTATGAGAAAACAAATTTAAAAGTTTAATCTGAACACTTTATGTACGTAATCTGCCATCTTTTTTTTATTTTACTTTTTACAGAAATTCTGAGCTGCTGCATGAACTTATGCATGAACATTCATCAAACATATGAGGTGTGAATTCTGGGTCTGGTCCTAATGACTGTAAAAAACTGTAATGCTTAAGATTTAATAATTACCTTACAATATATAGCTGATGTTAATATGCTTTGACAATTTGCATTGTTAAAAGCACTATACAAATAATAGTGACTTGACTTGACTTGAAGAAAGATCAGCTGGAAGGATCTATTTGAAATGGAAGCAAATAAGATCAGCTTCATCATCAGAGTAGCGTATGACTTGCTTCCATCACCAATGAATTGCCAACAGTGGTACGGCGAAGATCCGACCTGTGCCCTTTGCCCAACTCCAGCAACTCTCAAACATATCATGACATGCTGCAAGACAAGCCTCAAGCAAGGGAGGTACACCTGGAGACACAATCAGGTCCTCAAGATCCTAGCATCAGCTTTGGAGAGCAAGCGGAGCACGACCATCTCCCAACATCCCAGGACAAGCAATCTCCTGAAGGCAACATTGTTTGTCAGAAGGAATAACACCTAAAAATCCTCCCAAGTCAGAATCAGGACAATTTTGTCTGGCCCGTGCCTGGAAAATGCTGGCAGACATCAGACAATCTTTCTGCCTGAGATTGCCCTGACCAACCTAAAGCCAGACTAGGTACTCTGGTCCCCCTCACTTAAAGTGGTATATATCATAGAGCTCTTTGTTCCTTGGGAGAATTTGATTCAGGAGGCCTATGAGTGAAAGAAGCTGCGCTATGCAGAACACCAAAGTTTATCCAGTTGAAGGGTTGTAGAGGATTTGTGTCATCATCAGTTATCAGACTACTGAAAGAAGTGGGCCACCCTTGTGGAGAGTGTATAGTGATGAAAGGCCGAAACACCCAAGGATGCAAGGGCACACTACTATGGCCTGTGCTCTATCGAGCCAAACTGTGCCCAGATCAAGATTTATCTCCTATACAACTGAGAATTCCAGTCAGCTGAAGGTAAATCTTAAAAGAGTGCTCACCACTTATTGGTACAGCTTTTATCATCTAGTCCTGCGTTCTTCTTTGATTATGTTTGTTTGTATTGATTGTTATTCACAGATTGTAAAAAGTTAAAATATAAATATAAATCTTTATTTAAATCCGTCCCGAATGCGTTTCGGAGGGCATTTACACCTGGTCTTTTCGGGATCAGATAGCTATCCGATCAGAAAAAAATGCGTGAAGTGACCAGGTGTAAATAGCCCCTATATGTAGGCTACACGTTTTTTTAATAGGAATATTAGCGAACATACGAAAAACACCCTTTCAAATAAGTCTTTCACATCATAGACTTATGTGGTGTATATGTGTAATATCTATTAGGCGACGTATTTGAATATGTCACTTTGTGTATTATCAAATGAACAATCTACTACTTACCATCCACACCAACCACCTCTGACATTGCTTCCCATTCTTTTTCTTTGGCTTGTAAGTCCTTAAACATTACATTTTTCGGGTCATAAATAACTTATTGCTTTTCTACTTCTATGATGAGAAGAGTGTCATTCATTTTGTAGTCTTCCATGTGTACTTTGAAGATCCCTGTCTGGCTACACCAGATGCCGTCACGTGCGGTTGTTTATGATCCGTGATGTCAGCATGACATATGTTTCTATGCCAACGTATAGGCCTATAAGCTACACAATATATATTAGAACTTGCTAGGAAATTGTTGAACTTCATGATAACTGTTTAAAGGGGTCATCGGATGCCCATTTTATACAAGTTGATATGATTCTTTTGGGTCTTAATGAAAAGTCTACATACACCATACTTGGGTTAAAATTTCTCGATTGTAGTGTAAAAAACACCTTTACCCTGTAAATATCAGCTCTGTTTTCAGCATGCTGTTCTAGTCGATATTACTTTAAGTAATAGTCTAGTCAGTCCTGTTTATTACCTGTATAACCCGTGTCTTAATTCTAGCCTGGTTTACTTCAACTAGTCTCTTCTCTGCCTGTCTGTCCTAGACTTTAACCTTCCTCAGATTAGTCTTGTGTCTCGCCCCGCTCGGATACTCTTCACCCCCTCGTCTGGACTATAGCCTGTTATCTGGATTACTCCTTCGTTGTGCCCTCCCGATTTGATCCATGCCTATGATTACTCTTTGTCTTGCCTGTGCCATACCTGATGTTGCTTTGAACTATAAACTTTAATCTTTAGTAAACCCTGCATTTCTAATAATATTTCATGTTTTTTTTTTTTTTTTGCATATCCATATTGTATTCACATGTCCAAGACACACATTTAGAGCATATACATATTTGATTACAATTTATTTTAAAGCATTCATACAGTGTAATTCTACAATTAAGTAATGAGTTATTAATTAATAATTCATATTATTTAATAAACAACATGTGCTCAGGGTTAGAGTGAGGATTAGTGTTTGATTTCTAGTTAGTTGCATGTAATTAAGCTTAATTTACTGTTACATGCAACATGTAAGAAGGAGACTGTAAAATAAAGTGTTACTAAATATTCCAGTTAAATCCTAGCTGGGTGTTAATTTACAGGATGACATGTTAATGACAGTCTAGTGATAGTTCTGTAAATCCTTGAGAAAAGAAATAAAGTGTGAATGTGTTGTCTCAAGGTCAGGGGGTAACATTTGTTGATAAAATAAAGAAGAAATTTGATGGAGATAGTGAAGACTTCAGAAATGTATGGTGTAGTCCTACAGACTACAAGAGAAAGCCATTTGTAACTCACGTTAACTTCCCAGTTATGCTAGTCAGGCCTAACAGGGTGGTGTGGTCATAGCCAGGACTTTTGCTGGTTCCCTTGGTGTCACTGTTTGCTTTGATGGCTCCATGCAATCAAATGTACTAATCCTGCATGTCCACATTTACAATGCATAAAGACAGAATATTAAAATAAGAATATTTTTAGGGTTTTTTAACTATACATTTGTTATCATATAGTTTAAATGTTAAACTTTCACATTTAAATTGATGATATACTGTACAACACAAGGTCATTTGTGCATATTGTTACAGCTGTACTTAGAGCAAAAAAAGAGAAAAGGAAATTTTTTAAACACAGTAAAGTACTATGTGCCATAAGTATTTTATTGAATATTAGAGTTGAAATTGTTATAGAACATCAAGGAGATAATTAGTTTTATGAAGACATCAGAAGTATGGTGTTTGTGCCTCATTTTATTAGGACTAAATAAATAATTTCAGAAAATGAAATTTTATGATAAACAACACTCTAAAACCAGTAATTAGCTTTTTTTTTAAATAATCTTATGTCATATTTTAAGTACTTATTCTGAAAAATGGGCAACCTTTGAGCACTGCAATGTTTTTGCAATGTTTTTGCGAATTTCTGGCAAATTTAAGCCATAAATAAGGGGATTCAAAACAGGAGGGATAACCAGAAATTCCACTGAAAAAATGATAGCCACAATCTTAAATTTGTCAGAATCATACCGACTTAAAGCAATATCACAAAATGAAGCTATAGAGTAGTTAACAAAGCTTATAATGTGAGGAAGACATGTTTGTAATGCTTTGCCCCTAAATTCTTTGGAGCTTTTTTGACAAATGATCAAAATTCTGACATAGCTATAGAAGATGAAGAAGGCAGGGAGAAAAACTGTTGTTGTTGTGACAAAAAATCCAATTATGTTGTTACTCAAAGTGGAAGTCCCGCAAGACAGTCGAACCACAGACCAATTGGAACAATACAGTCGTGGTATGTCAGTCCCACACAAAGGCAACCTGGCTGAGAAGAAAATAACCAGACCCATACAAAACACTGCATAAAGTGATGCTAGTGCCATGTACAGTGTTGTCATTTTTGAGGTCATAATTTTATGATATTTTAAAGGATTGCATATGGCAACATATCTGTCATATGCCATCAGAGTTAATATGGTATATTCAGACATTGCATAAGTATAAATCGTAAAAATCTGAACAAAACACGCAGGCCTAGAAATCGTATTTGTATCAAAAAGGAGATCAAACATTAGCCTAGGGAAGAAACCAGCTGAGCCACAGAGATCATTGACAGACAAACAAGATATCAGTATGTACATTGGCTCATGAAGAGATCTCTCTTTAAAGACCACAAACAAAATAATGGCATTAAATAATATTATTCCTAAATAAACTGTAAGTGTCAATATTAGGATAAGATATCTCATGTGAACAAACTCCTTGAACAAAGTGAAATAAAAATAGGAAGGCATGGTTCCATTTTCCATTTGGTGGATCAAAAAAGGTAAAAAAAAAAAAGAAAAGAAAAAAAAAAGGTGAAATTGCCACTCAAAATAAATATCTGGATTCAGTTTTAGTCTGTTATTTGAAGAGTAAAGCATCCAAGTAGTTGTTGATGTCCTTTGTTCAGTCTAAAATTTCTTTATTTACTCCAGCTAATTTTTAAAGTAACAATCAAGGTGAAGAGAAATGATTGTTGATGCTGATCTGAGGCAACTGCTCAATTTGCTGTAAACAGATTATATAACAAGAGCTGACATCATCTGGGTCTTTACAAACTGCACACATGAGAATTGGCCACATTAATTTTTGCTGTTCATTAAGTTCATCAACTACAATTAAAACGTATCTTTTACAGGATGGCTGTTGTTGTTTTTTTGATAACATTGGTTTGGGGTAAGCACAACCATGTATAACTTGAATGAGCAATAAATTATAAGTAGAGAGGAAAATGGTACATTTAAGCTACACAATATGTCAGACTGAATGTAGCTATAAGTAGATGTATATGTATAAATATATGTTTATGTATATTGACAAAAGATATGATATGAACATATCACTCAGCAATAGAACTCAAAATAAGCAGAATTCGATGGAAGAGAAATAAATGTAATGAAGCCAGGTTCAGCACTGCCTTTGTAATCTTGAATGAATTGCTATGCAACTTTTATTATGGCTGTTGTTGTTTATTAAATATTATTATTTAATAAATGTTATTTTCTATATTTATTTTTTATTATGTAATAATATTATTTGGTATCGAGAAATGTCTGAGTGTTAGTGATGGTGATTTTGGTTACATTGCAATGCCATTAGATGGTGACAAGAGACTTTATGAGCAAGTCAGCATCAAATATTTTTATATTTAAAGGAACTGAAGGTTGTAACCAGCGACATTATTTTTATTTTCAATAAAACGGTGTAAGATTCAACCAACAAATGCATTGTCCATCATTGTCGTCGAAAATCCCCTTAACAGTTCAAAGGATAATACAATAAAATATATCACTTTCCTCAGTAGATATTGAAACTAATATTTTATTGTGAATCTCATACTCTGCTGTAGTGATGGGAGAAACAAAGCTTTTCAAAGCTTCAAATCAACTGAACTGTTTTAAAGTGTTTCGAAATACATACTCCGGCATCTCCAGCTGGTCAGAACAGTGTAAATGCAACACAAACTGAGGCCAAACATGCATAAAAACTGATTTTACAATCCCATTGCAATCTTAGACATCTCACAATTCATGGGTTCACAGAGCTCACCCCCAGTGATGAACCATTGAAATTTCGAAGTATTTTGAAACAGTTATGATGTAACAAAGCAGTTACGTACATCAGTTAGTAAACTGTGATTTGAAACAACATGTTCTTAAAGTTTTGAAGGCTTCATGGAGCAGTGCTTTGAAAGCAGCCATAACTACTCTACATAGTATAATAAACTTTCAATGAAGCAACTTCCACCAGCATGAACCGGGTGCTAGTTCAGAGCCAGTGCTATTGTCGGTTTGGAGTTGGCGAGGCTTCTAAGAACCGGTTTGCCTTTCCACTGGCTAGAGAGCCACCACAGAACAAGGCCTAGGTCATCATCAGTGTTCCTTCATTACTAGTTATAAAGTGAGATTTTCAAATTAGTAATAGAGGCTTGGGCTCATCTTTTAAACTGTCAACCTGAGATTTGATTTTGTGGTGGAAGTCGTTCTGCAAAGGGTTTAAATACACTGTGGTTATTTCCTATTTATTTACTGTTGTTGTTATTATTATTATTAAATACATTGAAGGGTACAAGAAAGCATACGCACAAACAAATTAGATGGAGTGTTGCAAATATTATATTTTTCATACGTTTGTGGTGCTTAGCTTCAGTTAGTCAGTAAGTGGTGCAATTGTGCTAAAATAACATGCCCTTGAAAATAAGACCACTTTTTTGAAGGAAGGTCAATATTGTTTTTGATATCCAGCTTTCTCCTTTGCAGAAAATAACACTGACAGCTTCCATGTTTTGATGAGTGAAATGTGTTTCCTGACATAAAATAGTAGTCCATATGTGGGGAAGCTCATTGTGCTTTTTATTTTCAACACACCCTCATCAAACAAAAGCCCAATTTACAAATTCAGAATATGCATTCCAGACCCTATTTCAATCAAATGCTAACATGCTAACAAAAAAAATGATAGATAGATAGATAGATAGATAGATAGATAGATAGATAGATAGATAGATAGATAGATAGATAGATAGAGTTGTATGATAGTAATATGCATGCAAAATTAAAATAAAAAACTACACTGTTAAAATCATTTGTGTGAAATTTCAGCATTTTCCAGGTTAATAATTGCATTGCTTTCATAGTAATTTCAAAGTGGGACTTCTCTTGTATCTAACTACCCTCTCAGAAATGGCTTGTAAACAAACAGCATATTACTGTGTTTCTACAGTGCATATGTACTATGAAGAGATACATGCAAAGAAGCATGACTAGATCGTGCTGTGGAGATTCAGAATTAGAATAGTTAGACTAAATTAAAGTCAGGCAATTTGCTTATTTCATATTCTAGCTTGTCATCTTTTTCACAGATGTTTTCATGTTGCACCTCTGACATGATTAGATCAGACATTTGAATACGAACACAGAAGATCGAAGGTCCCAAACTAATTCTAATCAGTAATCTCCATTATGGTGACTTCAAAAAAATTACAGTAGTAAACAACTAATTTTCTCACAGTGGCACAATTAAAGACAGCTTAATAATATGAATTCACAGTAAAACAATAGCAGGAAATTACTGTGATGTTGCAGTGATATTGTAAAATAATATTATTTAATCCTGTAAATGCCTGGCTTTGTGTGTGTGTTTGTGTGTTTATTTTTTATTTTTTTACAGTGTAGTTAAATTATAATTGGTCCCTTAACTAAAGCATTACCCAATAATTTATTTCCAAATATATCAATGATTTGTAAAATACAACTGCATTATAACAAGTATTTTAATTACTATAATATGGCAGTTTTTATATAATGTTTATGAATTCATCACTGTTTAAAATGTAAGGTCACTGCAGGTCAAAGATCACTCAAAGTTAATGTGACCTTTTTTTCTTTTTCTTTTTAATACAGCACCGATGATGCAACAAAGATAAACATGTTATTAACATGTCATTAAGTTGTTTTCACTTGTGGTCCCTTGACCATCTCAGGAAAAGATACTGTTACCAGGTCTCCCGGTGGTCCAAGGTAAATGGACCTTCAGGTTAATTAGACACAAAAAAAAACACTTTAATTAAGTCCCTTGGCTTTAATTAAGTCTCTAGGTCAAATGGCCAAGACTAGTCCCATTGAGGCTGATCACTGTGGCATTAGATAAAAAATATTGCATCACTAGAAAGAGTAGGCCAAGCAGGTGACACTGAAATGGGAATGGTGGTGAAAAATGTGAAGACACACAAAATAAATAAAATGCGGTGAACAGTTTTATTCTTATTTTACTTAAAATAACACAAGTGTCTGAAGAAGTCCCAGAGAACACCCCAAACATAAAATTCTAAATGTACCTCTATGGACTAGAGGGAAGAGGTGAAAAGGGAAGAGGTGAAAAACAAGAGCACTTGACCCACAAGGAACTGCGATGAATGCATTTCATAAAATTTAAAACACATGTGAAAACTTTAAATCTGACAACCTTCCAAATTTTACTGACAGATCTGTGGTGTAGTCTGAAGACAGCAGTGTTTCCCCTATAAATTGTTCCAGCAGCGTTGCTGTTACGTGCCGGAGGTTGTTACCAAGACGCTCGCGGGGGGTGCGAGGGCATGTACCCCCGGAAGATTTTTTTTTTTTTAATAACCCCTTAAACCATGACTTCTGGCAAGTTTTGTGGATAGAAATGCACATTTTGAGACATGCAAACTTGACATACCATCAACAGGAAGGCATGATTATTGCAGCACGTACCTTGAACTGGTCACAAACAAGATTAGGACAGGGTTATTCATGTTTTTCTTTTGTGTTGATTTTCAGCTGTAAGGTAGAAATAGATATCTATTTCTACACAACCCAGAAAAAGATTATTTACAATTTATTGAAAATTTTATCCTAATGGCAAGGGCCACACCCAATCTGTGAGCACTTAATTTTTCTGGGCTTTTCATAGAAGATTCATATCATGTAGGGTGTCATATCAGGTGAGTTTTTATTGATCGGATGTTGGGTTATTTTTTTGTGAAAAAAAAGGTATGTACCAGGTATCTGCATGAAGAGATTTCAGTGTGCCTGGAACTGTAGGTATACAGAAATCACGTCAATATGTCTTAATGAATGAATGACCTGTTCAGGATTAAAAACACCTCGGATTAAAATCACCCTATTCAGTGTGGAAAAGTCACGCTCACAGTTCACACTGGAGATTGGTATGCCACAGGATTTCACCCATCTGAAAAATGAATGGTATTTTCAATACCAGCGAAAATTCACGGTTTTCGGTACCAATTTCGCAGTTCGCTTTCTCCTTTCCACAAGCGCTCACCCGTGGCGTCTGTCGTTGCTATGCAACCATGAACAGAGGAGCGCAAAACGAGAGTGCCGTGTCGCTTTCCGCGCGCCCACTTTTGAAATATTTGCATATGAACGTGAATGTGAACGGCCCCTTATGGCAACGTGACATTAGCCTAATCAAAAATAATTTCTATTTGTGGCTCTTTCCTCCTTTCTTGTCAACAAGTGGATTCAGAGCCATCGCATTAGCAGCGCCGCCGGTCGCCATGTTTGTGTTTTTAGGTATGTAAGTGAATGACGTGAATGTCGTGATATTACTGATCTTGTGAAGATTTTTCAGCGGCGCGCCGTTGCTTAATACATTGTAGGGGAAACACTGGGATATGTTTCCCAAAAACATTTGAACAAACTACGTATGATCGCAAGTTACCAACATAGTTAAAGATTCACAGGCCTGACAGCTATAGGTTTTTCTCAGTTTCAAGGTGATAATACACAGGAAGGCATGCCAGGAAGGCATACAACTTTCTTAGCAATGTTAGACACAGGGTGAGACACAGGGCTCACGACAAATCTAAAGTATCCAGACAGAAATGTGTTGCCTATTTTCAATGGGAAATTGCCCAAGCAACATTGCTCAAAAAAACTGCCTTGTCTATCATCACCTTCACATCTCTTTTGATGGATCCATGCATGCAGGAGTATTATTCATGCAGGACCACATAAAGAATATCTGTAAAGAGGGGGGAGGGGAGGGGGAGGGGGGTGCTATGGAGCAGCGTAGGAGGTAGATGTGTTTTGCAACTGCTCCACACCCAAGTTGATAAATGTCTCAATTTCTAAACCTGCTTTGATAGGGCTGAGAGTTACTTCGACATCTATAGCATTCCACATTCCCTTTAAATGTTCAAATCGCATCGATGCCATCAAAAACACCACCTCAAGGTGGTAAATCCTCTCAGCAGTCTGCTAACGTGGCGGACAACATGGCGCTGGCTGATCGAGCAGAGGGCCTTGCTTTGGAGGAAGAAGGGATGTTGCAGATGTTAGAGAAGATTTCGGATAAAATCTTTAGTGTTCTTAATGAAAGACTTGACAAACTTGAAGCGACTTTTCAAGTTATGCAAGCGACACAGTAGAGTTAAGCAACAAAATTCATGCGGTAGAGGGGCAGATGAATGATCATAAGGCTCGAATTGTTTCTTTAGAAAACTCTCTGAACACTTTGCATAAGGAAAACAAAATGCTGAAGTCTAAATTTAACAATCTTGAGGGCAGATCACGTCGTAACAACATTAGGCTTATCGGCATTCCAGAAGGGGTCGAGAAAGGAAGACCGACTGAGTTCGTGGCAGAATTGATCAAGCAACTCTTTCATTGACCGCACACACAGGGTACCACAGCCAAAACCCATGGAGGGTGCCAGACCACGCGCGATCATCACAAAGATCCACTACTACCAGGATAAGGAGCGCATCTTGCGACTTCGGCGGGGACGTGAGCTTGATTACCAGGGACACAAGGTATTAATCTTCCTGGATGACATGGCGGAAGTAGTGGAACAGCGTCAGAGCTTTACATCTCCCACTGAAGCGAAGCTATATGTGGAAAAAGAACTGAAACAATCCGTGATGGATCAGAACTAATTTCCGTGTGTTTTGCATACTACTTTTTCTATGCTTTTCTTCTTTTTAAATGCATAAAACTTTGGATGATAAATAGAGACTGTTAATCCAGACCATTCTGTCAGATACGACTTGGTTGTGGAGTTTCTTTTTTTAGTTTTCAGTCATACTAAAGCAGAAGCGCTAGATTGTTATTGTACTACATGTTGTTTGTTTTATGTTGAAATTTGAGAACAATTAAATGATTTGTAAGGTTTCAATTTGTCAACATTATAGTTTATTTATAATGTTATAAATGAACCCATTTATTTGATCTGCTGTAATTGACTATAGTTTATATGTTGATGTTGAATTCAGTGGAATGTCAAATATTAGTTGTAATATCTTTATATGAATGCATATTTCATGTTTATAACTAATTTTAAAGGTTATCAAACTTCTACTAGTGCAATTACAGCTACTGTGCTACTTCAACTATCACTTGGCTAAGCCTTTGCAAGCAGAAGAGACAGTAAATATGAGTAGTCCTCTTGCTTCCTCTTGGAAAACTTAAAAGCCATTTATCAAGTTTGGGCAGAGCTGAATTCGGAAAACCTAAAAAACCTGACAGTTGATAACCAGCATGGCAGTGAAAACAGGTGGATTAAAAGGCCTAAAAGTCTCAGGAGGCTGTTGACGCCAAAGGAGAATCATCCAAAATCATCTTGCAATGGCGCAGGAAGCTCTTGGGAGAACAGTGAAACAACTGAAGCAAGAGAGGACTTTAGCTAAAAGAGCATTCACCATGCAAGAAAACTTCCTCAGTAGGGGAGTGAAACATATGACTGTTACATCCCGTAAGGCTGTGGGAGGTGTTTCTTTTTCTGTCTGTCTTGTTCTGACTGTCACATCTTTCAGATCCTGTGATTGAACGTCAGCCCGATCAATCGTCATTTTCAATGTGATGCAGAGCCGGCCCAAGCCTTTATGGGGCTCTAAGCAGAATTTTATTTCACGAGTTCACACTTACATATAATAATAACAGAGTAAATTTATGCGTATTTGGCGTGCTGTCCAGGGGGAGGGCTCCGAGCTCGGCAATCATTCCCGAGCCCGGGGTACTCCCCTCGACCGGGGAGAGGGTACGAGCTCGGCATTTAGCCCGGACCCAAAGTGCTCCCCCCGAGTGCTCCTCGCCGTGCTGGGGTAGGGACCGGCTGAAGGTGAGGAGTCGGGGTGGTGGAGGGATGTGGAAGGGAAGACGAGAGATAATGACGGTAAGACTGCTTGGTTATTTATAGGGATTCTCTCTCGTGCTGATTGGATAGGTGGTGTAATTGCTGATGATGAATTGGCCATGTTAATTATCTGCACGTGCTCCTCCCGAAATTTGTTAATAAAACATCACTTGGGGGCCCCTCAGTGCCACCAACATGACTGGTTATTGTCAAAGCATGATTATTCACACACTATAAATCTAACACACCCATTATCGGTTTTGTTTGTTGTAGCCGTGTTGCTTACATCATACCATTGTCTGCCTGCATGTTTTTACCCTTCTGTGATTTTTAATTGTAACAGTTGCAAATTTTCAACAGTGGTCAGATGTTAATTTTCACTTTAACATTCAAAGTCTTAGGCCTGGTTTCACAGGCATGGTTTAGACTAAGCCAGAATTAAGCCATAGTTCAATTAGGACATTTAAGTCATTTTTATAAACATGCTTAAAAAAAACATTACTGGGTTGCATTTTGAGACAAAACAAAGGCACTGATTTATTTTAAGATCAGTCAGTGCAAGTTTATTTCAGATGAAACAGGTCAGACTTATTTTAGTCTGGGACTAGGCTTAAGTCTTGTAGGGTTGTGCTGATAGACAATAGTATCGACGATAGTCAGAGAAATCAACGATAGCAAATGTCTTTGTCGATAGTCAAGACGATATTAGGCTCATTATCCTATTAATGTTGTGACGAGCGTCCCGATTGCTCATCAGCGTTGCCCTGGAGACGAAGAGGAAACACCTGCACCTCCTCATCACGGCGGATCGGCCACACCTGCGGCTCGTTTGCCCGCGGCCAGATAAGCCGTGCGAGGCTGCACAACAGGGAGAGACATCTCCGAAGAAGCTGAAACTAATGCCCGCTACTCTTCTTGATTTCAGAGCCCAGCGAGTGACCGATCCTGCCCTGCCCCGAGCACCGCACCGACGCACCGCACTAGGGAAGAAATCACACCACGAAGAGCACCGCCGCACCTCAGCCTCACCTTTTCAACCGACACCCTCACCTTGTTAAATAAATCCACCCTCCGGGGTATTTATTTTGAGCTCTCCTTGTTGTGTGATTCTTCCCACCTGCCACAGTGGTGGAGAATGCGGGCAGATTAAGGAAGTTTTCACCAACAAGCGATCTCCACCGATTCTCACCATCTCCTTTTTTTCTCTCCAGTTTTCCCCAGAAAGGCGCGTACTCCTCCCCCCCCCAGCGATGGAAGAGCTACTTCGCCAGCTTACAGAGGTCAGCCTGCGCCAACAACAGATAGTTGAACACCTGGCTGCCCAACAGGGCAAGGCTGACCAGGAAATTGCCGCGCTTCGCACGGCCGCCCGCCAGCGCGTTCCGTTACCGGATCCCCGGGTGCAAGCCGCGCAGCTGCTGCCCAAGATGACGGCGCATGACGATGTTGAGTCATATCTGCAAATGTTCGAAAACACCGCCACCGCCGAGGGCTGGGATCCCGAAGATTGGGCACGCGCACTAGCCCCACTCCTCACCGGCGAGCCCCAACGGGCCTTCTTCAGCTTGCCCACGTCCGCTGCAGAGAACTACGCTGATGTGAAGAGGGAGATCCTGGCTCGTGTGGGGCTATCTCCCGTGTGCGCGGCCCAACAATTTAATGATTGGACGTACCAGCCCCGGCGGCCCGCGCGTACCCAAGCCGCTGAACTTACCAGGCTCGCTCAGCATTGGTTGATGGTGGGCTCTCCCACGGCAGCTCTGGTAACGGAACGCGTCATCATCGATCGCCTCCTTCGCGCCCTGCCCCGCGCATATCGACAGGCCGTCGGTATGAGGAACCCCACCACCGTCCTCGAAGTAGTGGAGGCGATCGAGCTGGCCGAGGCGGCCCAACGACGCGACGCGGGGGAGCGAGTACCGCCTTTTCCCCGGAGGGTGGCTCCAGAGCAACGCGCGCCGGAGGGCATCTCGCGGCCAATAGACAGGACGGCGGCCCCCGAACCCCTGGATGAGTCTATGCCCACAGCACCCTCGTCGCCTAAAGCTCGGCCTTGGTTGGCAGGCTGTGTGTTGCATCAAGACCCGCCCAAGGAAGCCCCAACCGCGGAGATCAAGATCAACGGCCGGCCCTTTAAAGCGGTGCTCGATACGGGCAGCGCCGTCAGTCTCGTCAGGGCGGGGATCCTCCCTCCCCGCCACGAGTCCAAAGGGGTAATCCCCGTTACCTGCGCCCACGGAGACACGCGGGAAGTCCCCGTACGGCGCGTCTCCATCTCCGCGTCCTCCGGTACCTGGCCCATCGAAGTAGGTCTCGTGAAGGGCCTACCCGTGAACGTACTCCTGGGACGAGACTGGCCGGGCTTTGATGCCCTGTTAAGCACCGTCACACAGCCTGCCAGCCCAAGTGGGGGCCGCCGTGGGCGGCAGCCAGCGAAGAGGCCCAACCGCCGCCCCGTTCTCTTGGCCTCCGACAGTGGGAGAGAAGGTGAGTCCCCCTCTCAAAATCCTAACCTCTTTTATGATGTATATCAGCAGGTGGCGGGAGGGGGCTCATTCGGCCGGGCTCAGCGTGAAGACGACCGGTTGAAACACTGTTGGGCTCAAGTGTGTGTCTTAGAGGGGAAAGACGCCCGGCCAAAGCCCCATCCTCTTCCCCACTTTGTCGTAGAGAACGGCCTGCTCTATTGTGTCGCCCAGCGAAGGGGGGAGGTAAAGAAACTGCTGGTGGTTCCTCGCACGAAGACGGAGACGGTCCTGCACTTGGCGCACGCTCACCCGCTGGCAGGACACCTCGGTGCGATGAACACCACCCAGCGCATCCGGGACCGATTTCATTGGCCCGGCCTGGAGGCCGAGGTAAAGCGCTTCTGCCAAGCATGCCCCACGTGCCAGAAGACGTCACCTAAGCCACCTCCCCCCTCGCCACTCATTCCACTGCCAATCATCGAGGTGCCCTTCGAGCGCATCGGGATGGATCTGGTGGGGCCGTTGCCAAAATCAGCCCGGGGACATGAACACATCCTGGTCGTTGTTGATTACGCCACCCGGTACCCCGAAGCAATCCCACTCAGAAAAGCCACGGCCAAGTCCATCGCCCACGAGCTCTTCCTGCTGTTCAGCCGGGTCGGCATTCCGACGGAGATCTTGACCGATCAGGGAACACCGTTTATGTCCCGGCTAATGGCTGACCTCTGCCGGCTGCTCCGGGTAAAGCACCTGCGGACCACCGTATACCATCCCCAGACAGACGGGCTCGTGGAGAGGTTCAACCAGGCCCTCAAACAAATGCTGCGGAGGGTGGCAGCAGAAGACCGGCGGGACTGGGACCAGATGCTCCCCTATGTCCTCTTCGGTATACGGGAGGTTCCGCAGGCCTCAACTGGCTTTACACCGTTCGAGCTCCTCTTCGGACGACAGCCTCGGGGACTGCTCGACGTTGCAAAGGAAGCCTGGGAGCAACAACAGCCCACCCCACACCGGTCCCTCGTCGAGCATGTCTCCGAGATGAGGCAACGGATCGACCGTGTCATGCCATTAGTCCGGGAACACCTGGCCAAAGCCCAGCAGGCCCAACAACGCCACTATAACCGTGCAGCTCAGCCCCGGGAGTTCCAGACGGGCGATCAAGTTATGGTCTTGGTACCCACCTCCGCCTGTAAGTTCTTGGCCACCTGGCGCGGGCCGTACACGGTGGTGGAAAAAGTGGGACCGGTGACCTACCGTGTGCGGCAACCCGGAAGACGGAGCCCGCAGCAATTGTATCATGTCAACCTGTTGAAGAAGTGGGTAGGGACCCAGGAGCAAACCGTCGCCCTGACCATCAGCGAGCCCGTCTTGGTGGATACCAACCCCGATCTGTCGGCGGCGCAGAAGGCTGAGCTGCAACACCTGATCGGTCAGTTCTCGGATGTGTTCTCCGCTGTCCCCGGGAAGACCCAGGTACTTCAGCACGACATCAAAACGCCGCCAGGGGTCATCGTTAAGCAACGGCCCTACCGCATCCCAGAGGCTCGTCGGCAGGCTATTGAGGAGGAAGTTCAACAGATGCTTAAGTTAGGGGTGATTGAACCATCACGCAGCCCGTGGTCCAGCCCAATTGTCCTGGTCCCGAAGCCGGATGGCACCCTCCGCTTCTGTAATGATTTTCGGCGCCTCAACGAAGTCTCAGAATTCGACGGCTACCCAATGCCCCGAGTGGATGAACTCCTGGATCGATTGGGAAGGGCCCGGTATATTTCAACGCTGGATTTGACCAAGGGGTACTGGCAGGTACCCCTCACTGATAGTGCCAAGCCCAAAACTGCCTTTTCAACACCTAGTGGCCACTGGCAGTACCGGACCCTTCCCTTTGGCCTTCACGGGGCACCGGCCACATTCCAGCGACTGATGGACATTATTCTTCGCCCTCACCAACAGTATGCTGCCGCATATCTGGATGATGTCGTCATCCACTCGGAGCGTTGGGAGGATCACCTGGACCGTCTGCGGAGGGTGCTCATGGATCTTCGACGGGCTGGACTCACCGCCAACCCTCGTAAATGCCACCTAGCGCTCTTCGAGGCCAAGTACCTGGGGTTCCAGGTCGGTCGGGGTCTCATCAAGCCGCAGCAGAAAAAGGTGGAGGCCGTCCGTGCTGCCCCTAGACCGGCCTCAAAGACTCAGGTACGAGCGTTCTTAGGGTTGGCGGGTTATTATCGCTGCTTCATCCCTAACTTTTCCTCCTTAGCCGCCCCTCTGACAGACCTTACCAGGAAGGGGCAGCCGGAACGCATCATCTGGAATCCAGAGGCGGAGGAGGCGTTCCAGAGGATTAAGCAGGCGTTAACCGAAGAGCCAGTCCTGCGGGCCCCGGACTTCAGCTGCCCCTTCCTGCTCCAAACGGATGCGTCCGAGACAGGGTTGGGAGCCGTCCTGTCCCAGGTCCAGGAAGGTGAGGAACACCCTGTCTTATATATCAGCAGGAAGCTGACCAAGGCCGAGAGAAACTATGCCACCGTGGAGAGAGAGGCTCTGGCGATAAAGTGGGCAGTCCTGGAGCTGCGTTATTATCTGTTGGGCCGAAAATTTACCCTCCTGACGGACCACGCGCCCCTCCAGTGGATGGCCAAGGCAAAAGACACCAATGCCCGGGTGACGCGGTGGTTCCTCGCGCTCCAGGACTTTTGCTTTGTCGTCCGTCACCGAGCCGGAGCCGCCAACGCGAACGCCGACGGACTCTCTCGGATCTGGTCAGCCAGTACAGGTCTGTCAGGGGTCACTCCCCACCCACCCCCTATTTCCCCCTTACTGTCATCTTATGTTTCCACCAGGACCAGGACAACGCTTAGGGGGGGAGAGTGTGACGAGCGTCCCGATTGCTCATCAGCGTTGCCCTGGAGACGAAGAGGAAACACCTGCACCTCCTCATCACGGCGGATCGGCCACACCTGGGGCTCGTTTGCCCGCGGCCAGATAAGCCGTGCGAGGCTGCACAACAGGGAGAGACATCTCCGAAGAAGCTGAAACTAATGCCCGCTACTCTTCTTGATTTCAGAGCCCAGCGAGTGACCGATCCTGCCCTGCCCCGAGCACCGCACCGAACTAGGGAAGAAATCACACCACGAAGAGCACCGCCGCACCTCAGCCTCACCTTTTCAACCGACACCCTCACCTTGTTAAATAAATCCACCCTCCGGGGTATTTATTTTGAGCTCTCCTTGTTGTGTGATTTTTAATTATGATTTATGTCAAGTTGGTGGTCCTGCGCATGTGTTGAGCTCGTCTGTCCGCACTCTTCTGCGGCTGCCGGCTGAGTGTACTTTGAATGCTGTGTGGACACGGCTGTGCGCGAAACGGAACGGAACGTGGAAAGGGAAGAAGCCTTTAAAAACAGACTCTAAAACTAAGCCCACATCAAAATTTAACTGCAGGGTGATAATCGTTATTTACAAATTAGGCTATGCAAAAAGAGACATCTTTTAGACATCTAATTGAACAGCTTCAAGATATTGATGAACATGACGAAACTGCACCAGCAGCATTTTGTTTACTTTACAGCACATTAACAAAACACATGGATGCTTAATCATCGTTATTATAAAAATATGCAGTTAATAAGTTATCAGTCTAAAACTGGGCTCGTCACATGTCTGTGAAACCAGGGGTAAATGTGCTGAAAAGTAGCTAAGTAGCTAAATAAACCAGCAGAAAATGCACTTACAGAACAGAATGTTATTTTAACAACATACATATTAATCAAACTTGTACTTTTATTACAACTCATACTTTTTTATAATAAATATTAAACACAACAGAGAGCATCTGTACATATAAAACAACAACTCTTAATTTATGTCTAGCTAATTGAGGCATAATGATATTGGAATATAATAGCAAAGATGCAAAATGTAGGCTGAGGTAAATAATGTTAAGCTGTTATCAGTTCATGAAACAGAAGCTTATTTTTATTACAAAAATATATACCCAGGAAAGTAATTTTTACTGATCTGACCTGGGGTGCATTTCCCAAAATCAACTATGGTCGCAAGTTTTGTCCTTACAAATAGGAGTTCAATGGAAATAACGACCATAGTTAGCTAACAATGGTTTTGAGAAATGCACCTCTGATTTGTGCCACAAAACCCCCATGTTGAATTTGACCCCCCTCCACCCTCAAAACGTGATCGATTTTAACCCTTTGGCTGGCGCTGAACCAAAGAAAGACGAGCTCAGAAAAAAATAAAAACGCGCTCTGTGCTTTTCATATCTGTTCAGTGTTTTCAACCAAATACCGTTTATTTTAGGTTTCAGACATTTAAACACTTCAGTTAAGTAAAAAAAAAGCCATTTAGGCTACACGCTGATTTCTATGGAAAGTGGCAATAATAATACTTTCAATTAATGGATGATTTATTCTTATCAAATAGGCTACACATTGTGTAGGTTACTATAAAGTTTACTCCGTTTTTCTCCCAACTAACTGACCACTTACTTTCATGTATTTCGCGAGAATGTTAATCTGACAGATCCACAAGGCAGCGTCCGGTGCATATTATCAACATGGTCATTATTGTGCCTGCATGTCACGTTGCTATGGAAATAATAAAATGATATGTATAGAATATTTAATATTGCACTTATGCATAATTACCACTGTCCATTGACATATCACGAATATAAAATCAAATAAAAGGTCATTTCATGTAGACTACTCTTGGGGGCCCTCTGGTGGCCACCGGGGCCCTATAAGCAGCCGCTTAGTTCACTTATGCCTTGGGCCGGCTCTGATGTGATGACGACAACATTCCGGGTGCTTGAGAACAGGTATGGAAAGTCCACAATTGCCTTGGAAATATTTGAAAATCTGAAGAAAAAAAAAAAAAAAAAAAAAAAAAAAATCCCAATTTAAGAGCAAATCAGCTGAGGAAAATCATTGACTTAATCCAAAGTATAGAGTAGGCCCTGGATGACCTCACAGAACTTGGCAAAACAGGAGCAATTAACAACCCTCTAGTTATCAGATCAATAGAATGCAAGTTACCTGACAACATGAAAAGAGACTGGCTTGTATTCATGGTCAACCCAGCAAATGGTGTCGATCCAGACACAGACCACAAGGAAGATGGATAATTGAGGATAAGTTAATATCGGTTATCGACCAGCAGGGTGGATTGGGAAACCTTGAGGAGTAACATTTTCTGATGGAAGTGACAAAAGCTATGGAGCTGTGGTGTACTTCAGATGAGAGACAGAAAAATGTGTCCAAGTCCAATTGGTTGAGTCCAAAGCAAAGCTGTCAACCACTAGATCAAAAAGGAGAAGGAGTCAAAGCTGAAATATGCCATGCAGTCTTTGCAGCACGACTTTGGATTGAAAAGCACAGTTGAATGGAAATTGATTGATGGTTTTATCTACTGGATATCCAAGCTGTGTTAGGAACAATCCAAAGAGACAGTTATGGTTACCATACCTTTTTTTTGCAAAAAGGGTTGGAGAAATTCAGAAATCGGGGGCTGTTGAAGATTGGTTTCAGTCCAGGGAGACTGGTTCAGATTCCGGGAGACCTGAATGTGACGTGGCTGACCTCATAACAAGGGTGGAAACTCCAGAGGACCTCCAAGAAGACTCTGCATGGCAGAATGGACCAGAATTTCTTAGGCAACCTGTAGAGCAGGGGTTCTCAAAGTCTACATTCAAAGGTCCAAATCTGAATTTTCATCAGTGTCAAAGGTCCGGAACAATTGGTTATTACAAAACGAGTTATTAATAAACATACATAACATAACATAAACACTCATTTAAAAAAAAAAAAAGGTTCCCTTTGCATTCAAAATACTTTAATAACAAGTGCAAAAGTGGCAAAACAATTAATTTAAGTGTCAGCAGTAGAAGTCGACCTATAATGTTTTTTTTCTCTGGCCAATGCCGATATTTAGAAATGAGGACAGCCTATGGCCGATACATGATGCTGATTTTTGGGGCCGATTTTCTCTTTTTCTTCTTTTATATCAAAAGAGAGTTTGCGTAAATGGTTATTGCAGGGCACAAGATAGTAATAGTAGTAGCCTAATTCATAGTAATAATACATGGCTCAAAACTTAAGCACCTTCTCAAAACAGTTCTGAAGCATGCTTTGTTTATGTTTGCTGACAGACACCAGTGTTTCCCGCAGACTAGCAAATGCAAGTTGATTATCTGCCAGCAGGAGGCGCTGTTGGAGCGTGATATATAGCTGTTTCCCCTGGTAACGACTGTAATCAAATAAGCGCTACTTTATCAGCCATTACAGGAAAGACCAAATGAAAATTGGCATCAAAGCTTTTCTGAAGAAAACGGACGGTTCTTTTAAAAGATACAGTCATATAAAAACACCCGCGCAGCATTTTATTTTTGAAACGCGCAGTGCTCAGTTTATTCAACGAAAATTTTGGAAAATCTATTTGTAGCGGTCAGTTTTGATAGTGACAAGCCGCCACAAATAAATGTATACACTGGGCACTGCTATAAGACAAATTGCCATAATATAAGTGATAGCAAAACAAAACAAAAAAAAAAAATATATTAGCGGTGAGATGTCGCCTGATTATGTCAAACGTCATACGCTCACTGGATGTCATGATGACAAAAAATGTCATGAAGGAAAAGTTTCAATATCTCGCCTGCAATTTTGGACCTTCTCCAAAAGACATAAAAAAATAAGAATAAATAAACAAATGATTTACAAAGTAGGAAATATAATTTCCAAAGTTCTTGAAATATGAAATAGAAGCGGGTCCAGATTGAATTCCCTCCGGGTCTGGATCCGGACCGAAGTCCGGACTTTGAGAAGCACTGCTGTAGAGTAATGGCCAAAAAAAATAAAAATAAATCAGCTAAAGAAGTTTCTGCATATAGTAAAGAGGGCATAGACAAGCTCCAAAAGGAAGTCTTTTTCTGCAGCATTGACCAAAGCACAAATTATAAGAAACCAAAAAAGTGCCAAAGCAGTGCTAAAAGCTCCAATAAGAAGTGAGGAGAAAAGGGATCAGAGTTTTTCATTGCAAAATAAACCAGATGGGAAATAACCTGACACTGTATTCGGAGAGCACAAGCTAGTTCTGCAGTAATAAAGCTCACTGACACCAAGAAGTTCAACAGTCTGACGAAGCTGGTCAGAGTCAATGCCTGGGTATGGAGAGCTACAGTGAAATGGAAGATGGTACTGGAAAAGAGTTTAATCTCAAATAAATTAAAGTGTGAGGAATTTCCTTCAACATGTAACCTTGACCCAATTAATGGGTTCAAAGTTTTATTACAATAACTCACAAACAAGTATTAAAAGAAATGAGAAACAAGTCACAATAAAACAATCAACACAAAAGATCTGAAGAATAGGTGGGTAAGAAAATAATAAAAGCTCATCAAACCTTAATATTAATATCACTCAATTACCGACTCAGTGAACACCCTCACACCACAACAATAAAAGTCAATACAACACCACACGTTCACCCACTGGCCCTTCAAGTGCCACCGCCTGGGAAACACAAACACAACAAATACCATTTAATACACAATCAATACCTTCCCCTTGATCCAAACTATATTTCTGTACCTCCCAACTCGCGTCTAATTAGCAAGGGGAAGGAGGGTACAACACATTCAAACACACCATATATACCATTTCCACAAAGTCACAAACCAATAAAACCATACGTCTATACTGCAATATATAAACTCTAAAACCACAGATAACAATCGGTGCCCCATCCTACAATACAAAAACACACATTAGTCTCTCTCTAATAAAACACACGCATATATTAACCCGCTAAACAACTACCTTATCTAGTTGCTTGTGCTATCCAACGTAACAGTCATCTGCCCCACTTCTGTGTCGTCAACAAACTGTAATAAAAGAAACACCCATTACATTTCATCTCTCAAACAATCAGAGTGGAAAACCAGTTCACCTACCGCAAGTTCAGCTTCACAGTTTTGCCTAATTTAATGTGCATGCTGCTACTTAATCACAACATCCTTTCAGCGCAAACATTGTTCAGCTTCACATACCATCCTTCTAATCTGCTCCCTTTAAAACAGCTTCTCACCTGCTTTATTGCATGATAATTAGTTACGTTGCCGTTTCTGATCATATCACCCCTCATTCTCCCCTGGGTCCTAATGTCCCACTACACAAACAGAAGATGTGAAGTCCAGAGTCAAACATGCTGTACATACTGTTGGAGAATATGAAGATGCATTGAGAGATCTCTTCCTTGCGATGCAGGAGGGCATAAGCTTCCAAGATACCACTCTCAACAGACTTGCAGTGTTTAGAGATGAAGACACAGGACTCTTAGTTTGTGGAGGAAGGTTCCAAATTTTCAATAAAGAAAAAATGGCAGTACCTATTCTACCATATGAAGCATGGATATCCACTGTTCTAGCTCAAGAAGCCCATGGAGTGAACCATGAAAAAATAGCAGGCTCTCTCCTACATATGAGAAAGAAAGCTTGTTTGATAAGAGGCTGAAAATTAGTAAAAAGAGTTGTTGACAGCTGTGTGGCATGCAGAAAAACCAGGACAAGAAAGTGTCATCAGATCATGGGTGACGTTCCATCAGGGTGAACGGCAGCAGCAAGACCATTTGATTACACAACAGTGGATTTATTTGGAACTCATGACGTAAACAATGAGGTGAGGAAGAAAGTAAAGCTTAAGGTATGGGGGATTGTCTTCTGTTGTATGGCATCCAGAGCTATGCACACAGATGTGGTCAGTGACCAGTCAACTGAAAGTTTCCTCCTGGCCTACCAGAGATTCACGGCATTGAGAGGAAATCCCAGAAAGCTTTGGTCCGACCCTTGAAAAAAATTTGTGGGAGCCAGACCTGCCTTGAAGGAGCTCTACATGTTCCTGGACCAGATGTAGAGGTCAGAACTGGAGAATGAGGTTTTCAAGCTTGGGACAGAATGGAGTGGAAGATCCATCCAGCAGACTCACCCCACAGAAAGAGACCTGCTGAAGCAGCTGTTCGCACTGTAAAGCGGGCCTTGCATAATCTGGGAGGAGACAGATTCTTTACATGCAGTGAGTTCCAAACATTTCCATACATGGCTGCCAACCTCGCTAATGAAAAACCCATAGATGCCAGAACTCAGAGCCGGGAAGACTGTGTGGACTACATCAGCCCGAATTATCTTCTGCTTGGAAGAACCGAACCTAAAGGAGATCTCGGTAGCTTTGAGTTTGAAGGCTATCCTTATAAAAGGTTGAGAGTCATCCAAACTGAAGTAAACCAGTTCTGTATCTATTTTTAAATGTTATCAACCTTCTACTAGTGCAATTACAGCTACTGTGCTACTTCTACTGTTGCTTTGCTAAGCCTTTGCAAAAAAAAAAAAAACCTAATAAACAAAACAAAAAAAAACAATTAAAAAAGGAAAGATCAGGATCAAAATATTAAGCATATTAGCAGCATCTAAATGCAATTAGCAGCTAAATGCTAAATGCATCTGTGTTTACACAGCTGGAGCAAAACACAGTTTAGAACATGAAATCGCTGAAGACATGCCGATAGTAACGGGCATGAAACAGGTTAAATGAAATAAGCATTCTTGAGTATGCATTTTAAAGGGGGTTCGCCATTTACATCGGCGTTATCTCAATGTTGAAGTTTGTTATTTCTAAGGTCGATGTTTTCATTGTGATGAGTGTGTGGTTGATTTCAGCTGTGCGCAGTGTCAGAAGCACGTGCTTATCGTGGTTATACCAATGACAGGGTTGCGGGAGAAGGGAAATAAGAGTTATCGCTGAAGATCACTATCTACGGCTGTTGTAGTCTCAAGTGAAATGCATTGTGGGTACTGTAGTTCGGAGAAATGTTTTTCGTGTGACGTGTGCTCCCGCCGTTCTGCGTAATTCAGAAAATGGAGAAAGAACATTTATATTCTCCTTTTATTTCAGTTCATTCAGGTCAGTCCACCCAGGAGTGTTGAGCACTGTAAATCTGACAACTTTTATTTGCCAGAGAGTAATTTTATATTTTCAAAGAGATATATTCAATTCAATTCAAGTTTATTTGTATAGCGCTTTTTATGATACAAATCATTGCAAAGCAGCTCTACAGGAATATAAATTTCCACAATATATTTATATATTGCAGAACCTTAATATGTTTGACTTATGGCAAAATTTGGTAATTCTGTGTGTTGTCTGAGCATTGGCATCCTCCGAAGTCCTCTGAGGGGTTGGCATTATCTTTTCTCAGGTGTTCGGTCATCTCAGATCATTTAAGGGTTGGATCCAGACTGAAGCTTCTGTCATTCCTAGTTACAGGAATGACAGAAACAAATAGAGACATAATTAGCGTAGCTGCTGTTCAATCTAAGCAAAAATGATTTGTTCAACCCAAGTTAAAGAATAATAATAAATGTACATTTAATAATAATAATAATAATAACTTTATTTTTATATAGCGCCTTTAAACAGTTTCTCAAAGCGCTTCACATAATAAAACAAATAAAAGTACAACACACAAAAGACAACTAATTAAAAACAGACTAAGATATCATTTAAAATCAAAACAGTCAAGAAAAAGCTAACCTAAAAAAATGAGTTTTTAAATAAGACTTAAAAATGCTTAAATTCTGAGCATCTCTAATTTGTAGAGGGAGTACATTCCAAAGCCTGGGAGCATAGGAAGAAAAAGCCCTGTCCCCTACAGAGCGCATCCGTGTCTGAGGAACTACCAATAAACCAGCTTGTGAAGATCTTAAATGACGCTTAGGTGTATATAAAGTTAAAAGAGCAGACATATATTGAGGGGCCAGACCATGCAGTGCCTTATATGTGAGCATAAGAATTTTAAAATCAACTCTAAACCTGACCGGGAGCCAATGCAAAGACTTGAGAATTGGTGTAATATGTTCATTTTTTCTGGCACCAGTCAGGATCCTAGCAGCAGAGTTTTGCACATATTGCAATTTATTAAGTGTGGTTTTAGGAACCCCAGCAAGCACCCCATTACAGTAGTCAATGCGAGAAAAAACTAGGGTGTTTATAAGCCTTTCAGTCACAGGAAGGGATAGCATAGAACGGAGTCTCGCAATATTTCTGAGATGAAAAAAAGAGTTTTTGACAATATACTGCACGTGATAGTCAAAAGATAAACTCGAGTCAAATATTACTCCTAAATTTTTTAATTTAGGCTGTGACTCCAAAACAGAACCATCGATGTTTAAAATTATTGAACCAGTTTTACGAAGCTGATAAGAAGTGCCAATAAGCAGGACCTCAGTCTTATCATTGTTTAGACAGAGGAAATTTTCAGACATCCATATTTTTATCTCAGAAATACAATGTGTTAAGAAAGGTACGTCCAAATTTTGACCAGGCCTAGAATGAATATAAATCTGAGTGTCGTCTGCATAAAAATGATAATTAAGCCCAAGTGATCTTAAAAGCAGACCGAGTGGAAATATGTAAATGCTAAAAAGTAAAGGGCCTAAAATTGAACCTTGAGGAACACCCGTGCGGACAGAGCCCATCTCAGACCTTGAACCATTCATATAAACAAACTGTTGACAATCAGTGAGGTAAGATCTAAACCAAGTTAAAACAGTCTCAGAAACACCAAAGACAGTTTCCAGACGTTTAAGTAAAACAATATGATTAACAGTATCGAAGGCGGCACTAAGATCAAGAAGAATAAGAATAGAGAGAGAGCCAGAATCTGAGGCTATTAGCAGATCATTAGTGACCTTGACCAAAGCTGTCTCAGTACTATGAAATTTTCGGAAGCCAGACTGAAGGGGTTCAAAAAGATTATTTACTATGAGATGATTGTGGAGCTGCAAAGCAACAACACGTTCTAAAACTTTAGCAAGAAATGGAAGGTTTGATATAGGACGGTAATTATTCAAGTTATCCAAGTCAGCATTATGCCTCTTTGGAACAGGTGTTAAAGCAGCAGTTTTCAATGCTGCTGGTACAACACCAGTACACAGAGAATCATTAACAATGCTGAGAACAGCTGGGCACAAAGAGTCAAAACAAGACTTAAATAAGCTTGTAGGGAGGGGATCAAGAACGCAAGTGGTAGCTTTCATACCTGATACCTCCCTAATAAGCAACTCAGAGTCAATTTGAGAAAAAGTTGTGAACAATGTGCCATGAAAGCAAGACGAGGAAACTGTAGAAGATGGAACAGGTACAACTTGGATAAGTTTGTAAACGTTGTCAATTTTGGAACTGAAAAAATTAAGAAAATCATTACACAACTTATTTGATACAGGTAGAGAAATACCATCATTAACTTTGAGAAGTCTGTTAATAGTATGGAAAAGATGCCTGGGATTACTTTGATTATTATCTATAATCTGAGAAAAATAAACAGATCTGGCAGACTCAATTTCAGTTCTATATTCCCCCAAGTGGTCTTTCCAAGCTTGATAAAATACATTCAGACCTGAGACACGCCACCTGCGCTCCAATTTACGACAAGCAACTTTCTTAGAGCGCAGGTCGTCATTATACCAAGGGGCGGAACGAGCAAAAGAAACACAGCGAGACTTGAGGGGAGCAAAATAATCCAAATTAGAAGCAAGAACAGTATTCAACTGCAGGATCTTATCTTCAAGAACAGCTGATGGAAAAACACTAAGAGAGGAAACAACAGTGTCAGCAAAATCAGATGAGTTAATTGATTTCCATTTACGGAAATTAACAGTGTGTGATAAAGTAGTACAAGAGAGAGACATATCCAGATTAAAAAAGATTGCAAAGTGATCAGAAAGACCAATGTCCACAGAAGACAGCTGTGAAACAATTTCATCAGTTGTAATCACAAGGTCTAATGTGTGACCTTTGTTGTGTGTCGGGCCGCTAACAAGCTGTTTAAGATTAAAACAGTCCAACAAAAATAGAAAATTATTTGTCAACATACAGTCATTTTGGTCAATGTGAATGTTAAAATCCCCCAAAATAAGGATGTTCTTGAATTTAAAACACAGTATGGACAACAAATCAGCAAACTCAGACATAAAAGCTTCATTTGGCTTTGGTGGTCGATAAACAGTAGCAATGGTAATTGCTTTAGGGGCAGAAATGCTCAGAACAAGGCATTCAAATGATGTGAACTGTGGTACGCGCACAGCGCTGATGTTGAATTGCAGATTATGAACCACAATAATTCCCCCACCTCTACCAGTAAGGCGCGGGAGGTCAAACAGTCCATACCCCTCAAGAGTAATCTGGTTAAAGAGGAGGCCATCATTTTGTTTATGCCATGTTTCAGTTAAAAACAAAAGGTCCAGTTTTCGATCTGCTATGATGTCCGACAGAAGCAGAGCTTTGTTGTTTACTGAGCACGCATTAAACAGCGCGACATTTACACGGCTCTGGCGCACCACAGAAGGTAACTTCGAACGAACAAGTGAAGATAAGTTGCTGAGGACCGCACCAGTATAAGACGCTCGTTTAGTCTGTCGCCGACTCACAGGAACGCAGATGTTGTTAGATGTGGAAAGGCAATAACTGCGTCCTACACTCCGATGTAAGTACCGTCTTTGTCTCAACAAGCCAGCATTACGACAGAGTTCATAAGCGTCTTTTTGTAAACGGTAGTTCTGTTTTAAGTTGAGCAGCTGTTTTGCAGTATACCTTAAAGCCATGCTCTGTGAGTCCAGGACTTCAACAATCCCAATGCTGCGAAAATTCCCAATAAGACCACAGGGAAAACTCCTCCGATTTGGCTCCAAAGTCCTCCAGAGAACGGAGGCAGATAAAAACAATAATCCAAGGAATATGGAGTAGTCCCGCAACATTGCGAAATGCCGCAGATTTGAAAACTGCGTTAATATAAAAACACAAAACAAACGGTATAAGGAGCGGCAGCCAAAAACGCGCCAGCGTTCCCAATCAAACCGGAAATGACCAATCAAAGTGATCAGATATAACTGCAGTACAAGATTATAAAATGAATTATGTGAATGCTTGGCTAAAGAGATGTGTCTTTAATCTAGATTTAAACAGAGAGAGTATGTCTGAACCCCGAAGGTTATCAGAAAGGCTATTCTAGAGTTTGGGAGCCAAATGTGAAAAAGCTCTATCTCCTTTAGTGGACTTTGCTATCCTAGGTACTACCAAAAGTCCAGAGTTTTGCGACCTTAGTGAGCGGGTTGGATTGTAGCGTGGTAGAAGACAAGTTAGGTACGCAGGAGCTAAACCATTTAGGGCCTTATAGGCAAGTAATAATATTTTGTAAATGGTACGGAACTGAATAGGTAGCCAGTGCAGAGACTGTAAAATTGGGGTAGTATGATCATATTTTCTTGACATGGTAAGAACTGTAGCCGCTGCATTTTGGACTTTTTTTTTTTGCATCTGTAGCTTGTTTATTGAAGATGCAGGACAACCACCTAGCAGTGCATTACAATAGTCCAGTCTAGAGGTCATGAATGCATGAACTAGCTTTTCTGCATCAGAAACAGGTAGCATGTTTCGAAGCTTTGGCAATGTTTCTAAGATGGAAGAATACTGTTTTTGTAACATGGCAAATATGATTTTCAAAGGACAAGTTGCTGTCTAATATAACACCCAGATTTTTGACTTTAGAGGACGTGACAGTGCATCCGTCAAGTTGCAAATTGTAATCCAAGAGATTCTGTGTACTGTTTTTTGGTCCAATAAGTAATATCTCTGTCTTATCTGAATTTAATAGGAGGAAATTATTGGTCATCCAATCTTTTAAATTTTTTACACAATCTATTAGCTTAGATAATTTAGAAGTTTCATCTGGTCTTATTGAGATATATAGTTGAGTATCATCAGCATAACAATGAAAACTAATCCCGTATATTCTAATAATATTACCAAGAGGCAACATGTATATTGAAAATAGCAGAGGACCTAGGACAGATCCTTGGGGTACTCCATACTTTACTGGTGATAATTGTCTAATGACTCTCCTTTTAAATTAACAAAGTGGTAGCGATCGGACAGGTAGGATCTAAACCATCTTAAAGCCTGCCCTTGAATACCGGTATAGTTTTGTAATCGATCTATGAGTATATCATGGTATATAGTGTCGAACGCAGCACTAAGATCAAGTAATACTAGCAATGAGATGCAGCCTTGATCTGAAGCAAGAAGTAAGTCATTTGTAATGTTAACAAGTTTTAACAGTTTCTGTACTATGGTGAGACCTGAAACCTGACTGAAATTCTTCATAGAGATAATTTTTTGTGAGAAGGAGCACAATTGAGCAGACACAGCTTTTTCTAAAATTTTAGACATAAACGGAAGATTTGAAATAGGTCTGTAATTTGCCAGTTCATTAGAATCTAGTTGTGGTATCTTAATAAGAGGCTTAATAACCGCCAGCTTGAATGGTTTTGGGACGTGATCTAAAGATAACGATGAGTTAATAATATTGAGAAGTGGTTCTAGCTACAGGTAACAACTCTTTCAGTAGTTTAGTGGGTACAGGATCTAATAAACATGTTGTTGGTTTAGATGCTCTGATAAGTTTATTTAGCTCTTCCTGTCCTATCGTTGTAAAGCACTGCAGTTTTTCTTTGGGTGCGATGAATGAAGCTGAAATACTAGACGCAGTAGAATCTACATTTGATATTGTATTTCTGATGTTATCTATTTTATCAGTAAAGAAATTCATAAAGTCATTACTATTAAACTGTGAGGGAATATTTAGATCGGGCGGTGTCTGTTTATTTGTTAATCTAGCCACTGTGCTAAATAAGAACCTTGGATTGTTTTGGTTATTATCTATGAGTTTGCGGATATGCTCTACCCTGGCAGCTTTTAGAGCCTGTCTATAGCTGGACATACTGTTTTTCCACGCAATTCTAAAAAGTTCCAAGTTAGTTTTTCTCCATTTGCGCTCAAGATTACGAGTTTCTTTCTTGAGAGAATGGGTATAACTGTTGTACCATGGAGCAGTACGTTTTTCTCTAACCTTTTTCAATTTGAGGGGGGCAACAGCTTCTAATGTATTAGAGAAGATAGTGCCCATGTTGCTAGTCATTTCGTCTAGTTCATGTGTATTTATGGGTACACAGAGCAGTTGAGATAAATCAGGCTGGTTATTTGTGAATCTGTCTTTGGTGGCTGGAACAATAGTTCTGCCCGGACGATAACACAGAGCCATATAATTAATATCAGTAATACGCAGCATGCACAATACAAGGAAATGATCAGTAACATCATCACTTTGAGGTACGATATCTATATCGGTAAGATCAATTCCATGCGATATGATTAAATCTAGCGTATGATTAAAATGATGAGTGGGCCCGGTGACGTTTTGCTTGACTCCAAAACAGTTTATTAGGTCAGTAAACGCAAGTCCTAACACATCATTTGTATTATCAACGTGAATGTTAAAATCTCTGACAATTAGCCGTTTATCAACATTAACCAATAGATCTGAGAGGAAATCTGCGAATTCTTTTAGGAAATCTGTATATGGCCCTGGCGGTCTATACACAGTAGCCAGAGCAAGAGATAAGAGAGATTTCTTTTGCATATCTAACAGTGTAAAATTAAGCAGAAGTATTTCGAATTAGTTAAACCTCCTGTATCCTGTTTTCTGAGTAGCATTGAGAATATCACTATATATTGTTGCCACACCACTGCCACGACCAGTCTGACGGGGCTCATGTTTATAACAGTAGCTTGGTGGAGTAGACTCATTTAGACCAAAATATTAATTTGGTTTCAGCCAGGTTTCAGTCAGGCAGAGTACATCAAAATTATTATCTGTGATCATTTCATTTACAATAACTGCTTTGGGTGCAAGTGATCTAATATTTAGGAGCCCAAGCTTTAAAAATTGTTTTTGTTCATTTATTTTGCGTTTTTCTGGTTTAATCACGATCAGATTTTTTCTAGATCCTGCATTAAAATTATATTTTGACCTCGCTATTCGGGGAACAGACACAGTCTGTATAGATTGGACAACGCAAGTACTTCTATCATTTAAGTGGGTAGAACAAAAGTCATCATAGCAGTTATTTGAGAATTGACTTACTAGTCATATGGAGCATAGCGTCCTGGAGATGTTGTCCGACAGGAGTTCCGCTCCGACTCTGCTGGGGTGCAGGCCATCAGCACGAAAAAGCCTAGGACGCTCCCAGAAAAGATTCCAATTATAAACAAAGAGCAGTTTCTGTTCTTTACACCATGACAATAACCATTTGTTTAAAGTAAACAGTCTACTGAACCTTTCACTTCCTCGTCGATACGTGGGAAGCGGTCCTGACACGATGATCGTCGTTACGGACGATGTGCTGTGTACCGTCTCGATCAGGCTCCTGAAGACCCTCTTCAGTGTCTCCGTCTGCCGCAGCTTGGTGTCGTTAACCCCCGCGTGCAGCACGACAGCACTGATGCTCTCGTCGCCCTTCAGGATCGCGGGTATCTGTGCAGAAACATCGAGAACACGAGCACCGGGGAAGCAGTGAGTGTGCACTTTACCTTCAGCTAACGTAGCACGGACGTGCCGGACGATGGATTCTCCGACGATCACAGCGCCGCGTTCCGTCTTGCGGAGGGGAGCGAAGCGGTTCCGTGTGGAGATCTCGAAGACCGGAGGCGGAGAGGTCGTCTCCCGGGGCTTGGCTCGCATCTTCCGCTGATAGTACACCCAGGGTCCGTGGCGTCACGGCGCCGGAGTGAAGGACATCTGGGAAGATCGCGTCCTGGGTGCACAGGGTCTGTGCAGAGAAACACACAGAGTATTGCAAATTTGCAGCAGCAGTATTTCTTACATGCTCACAGCAGCATGTTGTGGATGTATTGGCAGTAGCAAGTCTTGGTACTTGCTCTGCCGCAGCAGCAGCGTAGCAGATCTATTCCGCCAAGACCAAATACATTAACATTGTCATGTACTTTACCATGCCAATCCCTCTGAGAGTTGTCATGACAGAAATGAAGAGTTCTGCATGAAACTCTAGAAGGCGGTGTCCGATAGGTCTAACTCAATCTGACCTAATGACATCTTCACATGGCACAGCTGATTGGTTCTCTCTTGTATTGGTAGCCTATGTGCTCTCTGTTCAACTTTCAAATATATAACTAGTGCTTGCTGTAGCAGTTTGCAGCATGCTTACGAAACCCTCCACCTTACCCAGCTCCACCTGTATAGATCTGCTACGAGTTAATTCATGTATCCTATAGGGGTACGTATCCTATTTCATGTATGTTGTATTTGCAGCAGCAGTATTTCTTACATGCTCACAGCAACATGTTGTGGATGTATTGGCAGTAGCAAGTCTCGGTACTTGCTCTGCCACAGCAGCAGCAGCAGTGTAGCAGATCTATTTTGCCAAGACCAAATACATTAAAATTGTCATGTACATTACCATGCCAATCCCTCCGAGAGTTGTCATGACAGAACTCCCTTTAATGCAGTTATATTCCCCTAAGATTGAAGATATGGGGGGGGGGGGGGGGGGGGGGGATCTGTCTCATATTTACATCATATGATATAGTTGAGCAATATCACACAAGTAGTGAGTACAATATCACACAAATGCGGATTTTGTCCCGAATAGCACAAGTGCAAATGTGATTTTATACAACAGTTCAATAAGTAATAATAATGTGTTATAGTTTAAACACAATATTGTCTGGTTTTGCTCAGTGTTATTCAATCATTCATTCATTCTTTTCTTTGATATGAGATATTCACCCAGTATTGCCATAGGAACCGTTTCACCATTTCTATCACTCTGCTTGTAGCATTTCTCACAGTGAGTGAGAAAATACACTATAAATCAACTACAAATAATACTGTTTTTGTGTCACACAATATAGTTTAATGAGTTTTTAAATGAGAATGTAGTTGTTTAGACTTCAAATATGTGGTTTGTTAATGAAGATAACTCCAGTTTGAAAAATTGCTTCAGTGTTTTGGAAATGCGAGCTCCAGGGTGTCAGCAGCCATTCAGCACTCATGAACCCACCGAGAACAGCCTTACCTCGGTCAGTTATTTGCTGGATCTGATTTCTCTATAGTGGTTAAATATGAGATCTAATTAGTTTTGGGTATATCCAGGCAATGTTTAATCTCATGAATCTATTATTTGTTCCAAAGCAAACAGCTGCCTTTGTACTAATTACTGAATAGCAACTTTTATCATGGCTGTTGTTGTTTATTAAAATTATTCAATTAATAGTATTTCATATACATAATAGCATTATTTTATAATAGTATTTGGTATTAAGAAAGGTGTGTGCGTGTGTGTGTGTGTGTGTGTGTATGATGGTGATTTTACATACATTGTTACGCCATTAGATGGCAACAAGACAGTGTCTTTATGAATGAATCTGCAGTAAAGACTTTTATTTCAAACAACCTCGGAGTTCATAAGCTAGTCGTTTTATTTTGATTTCAAATCCAAACATTGCTACTAAAATGCTTTTTTCCAGCATTGTGATCTTTTTAAACAGTAATACAATCATAGTGATGGTTATACACGTTCAAACAAAATAAATATAAACAACACATTATTCAATGCATTTTACTTCTAAATTTAACATCGCTCAAGCAAGTGGCATAATATAAAGCAGGGGTTCTCAACTCAGGCTCACTTTTCTGTAAAGTTAAGCACTAACCTTGTTCAAACTCACCTAAATGTAACTTTTTAGTGATCCTGAAGACCTTGATTAGCTTGTGCAGGTGTGATTGATTAGGTGTGAGTTGGAGCTAAGAACACCTGATTTAAACATATCCTTTTTTCTACTTTTCTTAAGTTAAAAGGTAGGCTATCACAAAGTTTAAAATAAAACATGTCTGTAAAAATAACTATTTTATTTTTTTTTTGTTATTAATAATTATTTTATTTAACAATTCTCTTCTGGGTCAGTCTCCACTACACATTCACAAGAGTAGGGAACAACGGTGCTAAAGGCTATACTATATATATATATAGTTTGTGTGTTTGTGTATAATAACATTTATCGAGCAACAGATTTTGTGTGAAAATAAATCAAGTTGTCAGACTTTGTTTCCCTGTGTCTTGTGTTTCCCTGTGCTTCCTTATGCCCTTATTTGGTTTTGTTCCTGTTCCTGTCCCCGTTTTGGTTGATTAGTTTATTAGTCCCCAGCCTTGTGTTGTTAATGATCTAGTTTAGTCTGCCCTTCGTATGCCCTGTGTTTCCCTGCTTCTGGGTTTGGTCATATTGTCATTCAATGTTCCTTTGTGTCTCCAGTGATCACAGAGTTTGGTAAAATAAAGAGCTGATGTAATTCAAGAAGTTCCTAGCGTCTGCGTTTCCCTTCTCCAGAGTGTGTTGTGACAAGTGGTTTATTTTGTTTAAAAATCTTATACGTATATGAGGTGGCAAGGGGGCCTTTTACCCCACACAAGGGGTAAATTGCTCCCCAGCATAGGGCAGAAGGCACACAGTATTGATATTAATTCTTTATGTAAAATTAGCTAATTATTGTGCCTTTAGCCCCAACAGCAGGGTCACTTTTTACCCCAAATGCCATACTTTTACATATTCTTCTCTTATTGAAAAACTGTTGCTTTAATTATCTTAAGCAAACTGAAAATCATTAAGTAGACCTTTGTCTCAAATATATTCAACAATTTTAGTGAGTCTCATTTGCCTCTTAAAAATACAACATTAAAAAAAAACCATGAAACACATAATCAACTTTGCGCTGCTGCTCGATTGCGTCAAGGATCAACCGAATTATGCATGTGCATCTTGAAAAGTGAATGTTTTGTAAAGTGCTATGTTTTGCAAAGTTTTGTGCCATCTAGTAGTATAGAAGAAAATAATATCATAGACGCCTTTTACCCCAGGGTGCCTTTAGCCTTGTTGTACCCTGCTATGACGGATGCATGTGGTGCTGCTGACATGCTCAGTGCTTTTCTATCTCAATACTCTACACAATACAGTAAGCTTTTAATACAGTGCAATAAGTTTTCAATGAAGTAACTGACCGTTCCTTCATTACTATTTCTAAAGTGATGTTTTCGAATTAATAATGGAGGCTTGGGCTCATCTGTTAAACTGTCAATTAAGGATTTGAGTCAGTGGCGGAAGGGAGTAATTTTGCATACAAAATATTTAAAGACACTCCGTGATTGTTTCTTATTTATTTACACACTTGTGCCATCGAACTGTTGCATAAACTCTATCACACGAGTACCTATATGATATCACTCTATATCAGATTAAGTATGGCACTCGGCAGCCTCATGCTTATAGTTGAATCACAGCCATGCTGTTATAGAGCAAAATCACAAATGTATCTCACACTCACTACAATAGCATCAGGTTAATGTACACAAGGATCAGGCTGTCAATCCATTCATAGTAAAATATGTTTAAATTGCACCTGTTTTATTCACACATTTTTTAATACTAAAAATAAAATGACCATAACTGTGTTACATGCATGTCTTGTGTTTCCATTGTGTTCTTGGATTGACCTAGTTTTGACATGTTAATCATTATTTCAGCTTCACTCCATCAGTGTGGCATAAACTGTATTGTAAGTATTCACACTGATATTTGTTCTAATATCACTAAAAGCTTGTTTGTTGCAGTAGTTACAAATGACATTTATAGATATTTATATTTTAATATGTGAAATACAGGTAGTTTGACATTATCACATTCATTTAATGTGTGACTGATTGTGTCACTCATTTTTAAAGTGAGATTACCTTTTATCTATAAATAGCATACTGCCAACTATATATGGAAAAAAAAATCTGCCTTTTTACATTTTTATGTGTGTATGTGATCATTGTTGACAGTTGGCAACAGCTTTCGTTTGATGTAACTTATTGAAAAATCTTCTTGTTACAGCTTCCTTTATAGCCTGTGTTCTCATCCCATAGAGGACTGGATTAATTATTGGAGACAATGTCAGGAAATATAATGAAAGTATTACACGAAGTGTGTAAGGCACATGCATCATATTAAACCGGCTTTGGAAAAGTTCAAAGGAACTCCCAATGATAAAGTTCAATAAAGCCATTAGATGTGGGACACAAGTACTAAAGAGTTTGGCTCGTCTTCTCTTTGATATATTTAAACAGATTAGGATGATTCTTAAATAAGAGTAGAAAATTATGAAAAATGGCAGTACAACTGAAAAACATATCATTACCGTGCCAAAAATGTTGTAATATGAAATGTCAGAGCATGATAGCCTCACTACTGAATAATTATCACAGTAAACCTTTTCAATGATGATACCACAGATGTCAATGTTTGCCGTGAGTGAGAGAGTGATGGTAAATCGGAAAAAGGGGAAAAGCCATGTGAATACAATGCCTATAATCACTTTTGTAGGCGTTACTTTTTTGTCATACAATAAAGGATAACATATAGAAATATATCGATCATAAGCCATAACTGTTAGGTTTGTTATTTCACATCCACCATAAGTATATATAAAAAAGATCTGTGCAATGCAAGAAATCCATGTTATTTGATAATCCTCTGTGATAAATCTAGTTATGACAAAAGGTGCAACTGCTGTGCCTCCATATAAATTTATGCATGCCATATTACAGATGAAGAAGTACATTGGCCTATGCAGTTTTCTTTCAATACATATTACATAGATTGTCAGTGCATTAGCAATGATAATGACTGTGTAGAGTAAAAATAGCACAACAATAAAAATATATTTTAGTTCATGGATTCTAATGTATGCATCTAGAATAAAGGAGATGTTAACCATTTTGCTTTGTGATGTGACCCTGCAATGTCAAGAATAGGAAGAAAAACAGTGCATAATTGTTATTCACATATTATATTACACAATATAATACATCTAAAATAGAAAAGAAAAAAATAAGGACACCTACATCTTACACAGTCTTTCATGCAGCATCAGACAAGGGATGGCTCTCTTTTGCCTGTTTACCTATAAATGTTGAGATTGTGAGATGTGGCTATGCTTAAAATCTGTCCTCCAAAGAGAAGTTTAATGCAAATTAATCTTGAGGATCACATGGTTAGTCACATGATATTTTCCCTAAAGGTTCCTTTGGCCCCCCTCTTTATTTATGAAAAGTTTTTTTTTTTTTTTTTTTTTTTTTTTTTTTTTTTTTGCTTAATGAAACTAAGGAAAAATGTTGATGCTAACCCTAACCTATTTAATTAATTAATAAAAATAACAGTATAACATTATAACATTACACTGTAAAAAAAATATTGTGATTTTAACGGTAAAATACTGTAAAAATGTCACAGTAAAAACCTGTTAAATGACTGTAAGTTTCCTTACTATATACGGTGAATAACTGTAATAGATCTAACCTTTGTTTTTGAGAAAGTAGCCTCAGAATCGACACTCATAAACTGTGTCAGAAACCACACCCTAAACCCTCATTCACTAGCTCCTACAATAGTTCACTACATAGTCCACTAGACAGAGTGATTGAGAATATATGAGTGAATTCAGACACTGATAAACACCTGCTGTTAACAAACACAATCACTGAAGGAAAGAACAAGAAACAAAACTACAACTGACATACAGCCACAGCCTTAAATGAAATCAACTGAAATAAAACAGCAGAGGATGAATAAACAACTCCAAAAACAGCATCACCAGCTCCACTTATTGCTAACCAGTTTGACTTAAATTCTGTCATGTACAATATCTACAAATTAACAGAGATTTATATTTTATTTCAAATGTTTTGTTTGACCTCACCATTTTGGTGATTGGTGTTTGCTTTGGTTATGCTCTTAACCCTTGACTTTTTAATGTTAGTTTTCCTTTGGCTGTTATAACTGTCTTTGTGATGCATGTTTGTTATGACAAGAAAAGCCAAGAGAAATTGTTAAGTAGTTTTTGTTAACTGATGAAGGTCATCATCAATTATTGACCTGATTCACTGATCTCAGTTAGTATCACTTTATCATATTACTCCACAAGATAAGTTGAAAAACTATGAAGGAATTTAAAAGCGTTGTATGCATAAAGCCTTTAAAGCTACAAAACAATTTAGACAAACATAGACATCAAGCACTGCCCCGCACAAGCTGTTATAACGTGCATTAAACTGGGAGAGATCACACTGGTGAGCCGTAAGTAAGTGAGTACACCCCTAGGTGAAAATGTCCTAATTGGGCACAAAGTGTAAATATTTTGTGTGGCCACCATTATTTTCCAGCGCTGCCTTAAAATTTGGACATTTTCACTTAGGGGTGTTCTCGCTTTTGTGGCCAGCGGTTTAGACATTATAGTCATTTCTTCAGTGTTGTCACATGAAAAGATATAATAAAATATTTACAAAAATGTGAGGGGTGTACTCACTTCTGTGAGATACTGTGTGTATATATATATATATATATATATATATATATATATATATATATATATATATATATATATATACACACACAATGTATATTGTGGCAGGGTGGAAGGAACACGCAACAAGCAGAGCTCAGGTTGAGGCACTGGAGGGTGAGATTTATTAAGAAGTGCATGAATAAGTGGGTGGTGGTGGCGTTTTCGCTTGTGGCGGTGCTCTCTGCCATGTCCAGGTGCGAGTGAGTCCGTGCGGTGCTCGTGGAGGTGCTGATCGGTTACACACTGCTGTCTGGAACGGGATAGAGAAAAGAGCGTTAGGTTCCTGTCTCATGGAGAGGCTTCTCACCCTTCCTCTGTGAGCATGCTGTTTAAGTGCAGCCCGGCTGACGAGGTGCAGTTGTGGCCGATCAGCCCGTGATGAGCTGTGAGCAGGTGCTCCACGTGAATCTCCAGGGCAACGCTGATGTGGACTCTGGACGCTCGTCACACTCCCCCCCCTAAGCGTTGTCCTGGCCTGGCAGAATAATACGATGTTAGTAGGGGTGATATAAGGGGTGGGTGGGGAGTGACCCCCGACAGACCTGCGAAAGCTGACCAGATCCGGGAGAGGCCGTCCGCGTTGGAGTTGGCTGCTCCAGCCCGATGTTGCACTTCAAAGTGGAAGTCCTGGAGCGCGAGGAACCACCGCATCACTCTGGCGTTCGTATCCTTGGCCCGGGCCATCCATTGGAGGGGTGCGTGGTCCGTAACGAGGGTGAACCTCCGGCCCAGGAGGTAATAGCACAGCTCCAGGACCGCCCACTAGATGGCCAGAGCTTCCTTCTCGACGGTGGTGTAGTTCTTCTCGTCCGGGGTCAGCTTTCTGCTGATGTACAGGACAGGATGCTCCTCACCTTCCTGAACCTGGGAAAGGACGGCTCCAAGTCCTGTGTCGGAGGCATCCGTTTGCAGCAGAAAGGGGCAGCTGAAGTCCGGGGCTCGTAGGACCGGCTCCGAGGTAAGTGCTATCTTCACCCTCCTAAATGCCTCCTCTGCTTCCGGTGTCCAGCACTCCTTTTCTGGCTGCCCCTTCCTGGTCAGGTCCAGACCGATTCCACCTTCTTTTCTTGGGGCTTGATGAAGCCCCGCCCAACCTGGAAGCCCAGATACTTTGCCTCAGACAGGCCCAGGTGACATTTTCGGGGGTTGGCGGTGAGTCCAGCCCTACGCTGCTCCATTAGTACCCTCCGCAGACGGTCCAGGTGGTCTTCCCAATGCTCAGAGTGGATGACCACGTTGTCCAGGTATGCTGCGGCGTAGGATTGGTTTTGGCCGCAGCAGGATGTCCATCATGCGCTGGAACGTGGCAGGAGCCCCGTGCAGGCCGAAGGGAAGGGTCCAGTACTGCCAGTGCCCACCGGGGGTACTGAAGGCCGTTTTGGGTTTGGCCATTTCGGAGAGGGGCACTTGCCAGTATCCTTTTGTCAAGTCCAGTGTAGAGATGTACCGGGCCCTTCCCAGGTGATCGAGGAGCTCATCCACCCAAGGCATTGGGTATCCGTCGAACTGTGAGACTTCATTTAGGCAGCGGAAGTTGTTGCAGAAGCGGAGGGTGCCATCTGGTTTTGGTACCATGACGATAGGGCTGGACCAAAAGCTGTTAGATGGTTCAATCACCCCTAACTTCAGCATTTGTTGGATTTCTTCTTCAATAGCCTGCTGACGAGCCTCTGGGACTCGGTAGGGCCGTTGCCGGATGATGGCTCCTGCTGGTGTGTGGATCTCTCGTGTTGGAGGATCTGGGTCAGCCTGGGGATTGAGGAGAACACATCGGTCAACTGACCGACCAGGTGCTGCAGCTCCGTTTTCTGAGCCGCCAACAGCTGGGGATTAATATCCACTACCACAGTGGTGAGGGCGGCGAGCTGGTCCCTTGTCCCCACCCACTTCTTCAGCAGGTTGACGTGATAAAGTTGGTCTGCTTTCCGCCGCCCCGTCTGGCGGACACGGTAAGTAACGGGCCCAACCTTTTCGGAGACAGTATATGGGCCCTGCCAACTGGCCAAGAATTTGCAGGCGGAGTTGGGGACAAGGACCATTACCCGGTCTCCAGGCTGGAACTCTCGCAGCTGGGTGGCTCGGTTGTAATGCCGTTGCTGCGCCTGTTGGGCCTTTGCGAGGTGTTCCCGGACTAATGGCATGATCCGGTCGATCCTTTCCCTCATCTCCTTGACATGCTCAATTACCGAGCGGTGGGGCGGAGGCTATTGTTCCCATGCTTCTTTGGCCATGTCCAAGAGCCTCCGGGGCTGGTGTCCGAACAACAGCTCAGACGGGGTGAAGCCAGTTGACGCCTACGGTACCTCCCATATCCCGAACAGCACATAGGGGAGCATGAGGTCCCAATCCCGCTTGTCCTCGGCTACCACTCGCCGTAGCATTTGTTTGAGGGTTTGGTTGAATCGTTCTACAAGGTCGTCGGTCTGGGGATGGTACACAGAGGTCCTCAGCTGTTTCACCTTGAGGAGGGCGCACAGGTCAGCCATTAGCCTGGACATAAAGGTGGTCCCCTGGTCGGTCAGTATCTCGGTGGGGATGCCTACCCAGCTACAGAGCAGGAAGAGCTCACGGACAATGGACTTGGTGGTTGCCTTTCGAAGGGGCACTGCTTCCGTGTACTGGGTAGTGTAATCCACAATCACCAGAATGTGTTCATGGCCCCGGGCAGACTTAGGCAACGGCCCTACCAGGTCCATCCCGATGCGCTCGAAGGACACCTCAATGATGGGCAGCGGAATCAGCGGGCTGGGGGGAGGAGTCCTTGGAGACGTTCTAAATAATTGATTCCCCATAATTTCTCTTTTTCATCTTTTAAATTTTCCTTTCTATAATAGTCTACAGAATATATACTTATTATATATGTATAAATAGTCCAGTCTTGCGAACATTCACACAAAGGTTAGTCATTAGTCAAGTGGCGACAGCATTTGACCACTGGATTTACAAAAATAATTTCAGGTTTAAGAAGGGTTTCAACATTGCATCAACTACTGATGAACACATTCATTTTATTTGAATTATTACTCTGTAGGTTTTTTAACCATGTATTATTAATTATAACTAATTAAAATGCACATATTCACATTATTTCTTAGATACATGTAATGCAGGCATTCCAAAACTTTTTGTCATCTAAACCTTATTCACCAAATATATTTGCTTTAAGTACCCCTGAGATTTTAAAATAAATATTACAACAATTAAGTATCACATTTGCATGTTGACGGTTTCTTTGATGTTGATTAATGATCACATGGCATACAGGTAAATAAAAATATTTAATATTTTTTAGTAAGTGTTTTATTTAAAACAAAGACTATAGAAACACAAAGTCTGTTCACTCCTATACTTATGAATGGGAGAAACTGCAACACACAATATGGAGGAATAGTCCCACCTTCGAAATGAAAGAGCCAAATTTCCCATAGAAACCTGACTAGACTAGTCAATGCATATGCAGAGTATAAGCAGGTTATGATTCTGGATGTGCATTGCCTGGTCTAGCCTGAAAAATAAGCTTTTTAAACGCTATTTGAGCATAAGAAACAACATTCATGGGGCAATTAATTTCACATTTTTGTTGCTGATTTGACAATGTGAGTTCAGTGAGCAGGTTTTGAGATTTCAGGATTCCCCTGTTCATTAAGATTGTCTTGTATGAGCTGACTGGAGGCGTTGCAAATATGGCCGCCAACTTGTGCCAAGTGAAGAGACTTTCCTCGAAAGGGAGTTCAAATAAAAAATAAAAAAAATAAATAATAAAAAAAGGGAGTTTGTTTTAAAATGATTTATTTTAATTTATTTTTTTATGATTTAATTAATTGTCAGTTTTTCATTAAACTCACAACCCACCTGCAGTTCCTTTACGAACCCTAGTTTGGAAAACTGTAATATAATGTTTAATGCACTTGAAATTACAATGAATGGAACAAGTTTTCTTACTCTTTGCATTTTTTACATCATTATGGTACAAGATAATGCCATTTAAATCAATGTGATAAACGAGTTAAATCAAAAGTAATCTCAAAGTAATCTGATTATATTACCTAAAATGTGTAATGTAACAGATTACGTTAGTGACTACAATTTTTGTCATGTAATCTGGAATCAGTAACGGATTACAATTTGTAAGTAATCTAGCCAGCTCTGCTCACCATCTCTTTGGTGAGCAGAGTGATTTTTTTTTTTGGTGATTTTTTGCTGAGTGTTATATTTGTAAATCCTGCATGTTACAGAAGGTTTGCAGAGATTTATTTAAAGTTAGTGGAACAGCCATTTAAATTACCACTAATACTTTGTGATATTTATTAATTTCATTGTATTTATTATGGTTGTTTGTTCTTTAATAATAATACTTTATTATAATAATTAAATAATTCACTGTTTCAATGTTATATTATTTGCTTTTCCAGCCTGAACGATGAACAAGTCTGTTGGTTTTGATCTATTATTTTCAACCTAGGCTGGGCTCACGGAAATATGTATTGACTATTTTTATTGTTTACTCAGTTGCAACCTTATCAAACATATTTAAAATGCTTAGAATCGAGTCTGCATAAACCTATGTATATATTTTTGTTTAACCTGTTATGCAGTAGACTGCTCGGAAGCAGTGCAGTTTGGGCAAAAGTGCTTTCAAATCTCCTAACTGGTTTACACACTAGTTCATATGAGGGGTGTCTTCTCCAAGTCTATTTGCTTAGTGTTTTTGCACTTACTCTACTTTAACGGTAATGGCCTATGATAGATATTTATCCATTAGTAAGCCATTACAGTACCATAATATCATGAATCCTAGTAAAATTAAAAGTTGGCTAATGGTAAGCAACTTAATACATGTTTTCTCAATAGCTGGTCAAATATATTTGACATCAAAAATTCCCTTATGCAGCCATACTCTTAATAAACTATTTTGTGATGACCTTTCAGTCATTAACATATCATGTGGCACAATCAGCTTCAGCCTTTTAAGCAATGTGTATGGTTTACTTATAATAGTTTGTTTATCTGTGTTCCCTACATTTCTGATTTTGCTGTCTTATATTAAAATACTTTCTGTTAGTTTAAAGGTGTCAGAAAATAATCAAAGCAAGGCACTTGGAACTTGCATTCCTCATTTGATAATCTTCATAAACGATCCATTGCCACAATTTTTTCTGTCTGTGATTATGCTGACTGTGATTATGCTTAGCGAGATGAATGTCTTTATATCAGTCCAAGTAACACTGTTGCCACCACTTTTGCATCCAGTAATATATGGTGTTAGAACCAAAGAGATCACAAAATGTACAGGTAAAATAACCCAGAGATTGTATGCATCAACAAACTGTTATTATACTTCAAAACTAAAAGTATCTAAAATATTTGCAATTTCAGAATCTCTGTAAAATTCTTGATTTACACAGTTCTATGTAAACCTATGGACAACCAAGGACATAATTAAAAGCAAATAGTCTTGTACAATGTTTTGTCTACTTTCAGACTGTATTTGGTTAAATGACAGCAGGACTCAAGTTGGCATGGACACAAAACCTAATGTTGTCCAGCATGATTTGAGAATGTTATTGTAGAACTTCTGACCTTTGTACAATAGAGTTCACATGCTGGATATGTTTTTTCCAGGTTTAAAGGGGGAAAAAATAGTAATGTGTTCAAAACACTTCATTGTGGTCTCAGATTTTTGACCCCTCTACAAGCTCATTTAATTGCTTTAGCATATAAATCTATTTTCACATGTGCAGACTGTAAAATGTACTAATAGTGGCCTAGAAAAGTATTTATACTATTACTTTTTGTGTTAATATGGTCAAACATACAGTAGCTTTACCATTTAGTAGCCTACTGTGAGACAATTATTTTACTATATTTCAGAAGAGAATAAAAAATACATATTTTGTATTATTACATTACCAGTAATGCACAAATGACAATGACAGTGCACAATTATTTCTAATTTGTTCAGCACTCATGTATTCAAATCTCCCACATCTCAGTAATATTTAGCAAACTGCTAGTGGTTAGTGATTGGTGATTAGTGTCCTGATTAGTGGGGATTTGTCACCATCTAGTGTTATCTTTGGGTTCGGTGGTTCTTTTTTATCAATATGGTAAAAACTGAGATTTTTGAAAGAGACCCAAACTTTATTTTTGTTTTCAGCAAATGTGTTCTTCCTCTTTAACATTTTTTTTTTTTACATTAATTTATTATATCTTCACATTAAGCTTTAAAATTCATTAGCCTACATCAGCTCTTACTTCTCACTGAGAGCACATAATAAAGTAAATAATTCATTATTGACTCTAATGTTACCTTAATCGTTAGCATAACTGAGATTCATGTAATGTTTTGTTTCAAAAATTAATTTTGCTCTGACTGAAGATATAAGATATTTACTTAAGTATAAAAACTAATATATAGATATGCAGACCTAAGCTTCATTGGCATTGTTTTGTTTGATGCAATAGCATAATCTTGTCCACAAGATGAAGCATGTGATAAAGGAATACTATCCTACACCAAAAGCTGAAAGTAATTCTACTGTGTACTTGGTTTATACATTTAGGTTATTAGACTTTAAATGTGAGCTCACAGAGTAACAAAAAAATATACTTCTGCCCAAAAAAGAGAGAGAAAAAAAGGTATTTTATTTATTTCATACACATAATTTCTGACACTTTTTCTCTAAACTCACACACAAAACCACAAAACATGCACACAAGATGCAAAAGCTCTGACTTTTTTTGCAAAGTAACTCTACACACAAACATCAAATGATTAGCCATATACAGTACACTCCAAAATACATATGACAAAGGTAAAACACCCTTATTCTATCTTATGTCTTTTGCTTGGCCAGTGTGCAATGGAGTGCACACTGCAGTTAGTCATTGCACTCACACGTACAAGAATGTGCATAAATACTGTATATGCAGCATCTAGTTATACATATCCAGTATTCAGTATATATTTTCTCTGTAAACAAATAAGAGGGTGGACATCATTTCATTCTCAAAACACTGTATTTTTTATTGTGTTTGACTTTGGGATGAACAACAAAAGATAAATATATTTCAAGATACTGTAAACAAACAGACTTACTATATTACTGTAATTAAAAATAAGAACTGTGTTTATAAAAAAAAAAATATGAATTGTTTTGATTTGAAGAGAGTTTAAGGTTCTAATGCTCGTTTCCAAGAATGCTCTAACTTCAACCTGAGGGAGTCACAAGCAAGGAACTTTACTATCTTTACTCTTAAAGATGAATGCAACCAGTTTCCAGCAGAATTATGGAGAATTATTTGATTACTTGCTCTGAGTTGTTTCGTTCCTTTCCTAATTGAGGGAACCCTGGGTGCGGATTGGCTGCTGAAGTCGTTGCTGCGTGATGTCACTGGGGATGCCCTCTTGCAATTGGTTGGCTTCTCTGTGATGTGATGACACTCTTAGGAAGTCTCTTTAGAGTTCTTTCGGCCTCAGGTGTTAAAGTTTCTTTGGTCAGAACTTTGAAGGCATGTGTGGATCCTCGCCAGATGGTGTATGGCTGAGAGCGCTTAACAGCGCGATCAGATGAGGAGCCAAAGTTTCAAACAGCTTGATGTAAAACCATCATCTTTGTTGATACCATCATTGAATTACTGCATTAAACGATCAGGAGATATCAGGGAGGGTCTGTGCTGGAGCCTTTCCAGATGCCACATGCTTTGTACTGTTGTATGCAACTTTTATTTATGGTAAACTGCTCAGGAACAACATTGAAGGTTCTGTTCTAAATCCATTTCAGATGTTCCCTCAAATTTATCCTGGGTTTTAGAGGTCTCCTGAGATTAGGAGATTTAGGGTAGGAAATCGGCCAACCAGTCAAATGCAGATGCTGGGAGTGGAAGTCTTAACTCCTGCTAAGGAATGTGATGTCTTGAAATTATTTTGTGTGTGTGTCCTGGTCTACTAGGCACTACAAATCATACGACAGAAACTGAAAAAGTCTCATTAAGTTAACGTCTTAGGTAACATATTTGTCATGTTGTAACCAAGATGGCGCCGATGATGGCAGCTATTGTGCGTTGCTCTCCAGTGTTTGTACTGTTTTTGTTTGTTTTTCCTGTTTTTTGTTTTTCAAATACGATCAGTTTTACCAGGGATGACCTGCTGAACATTCGGCAGAACACACCACAAAATCTTTTACCGGATTTAGATTTTTCGGACGTTTTGCTGGGCATTGTAGTTGGCAGAGCCGTAGCTCTGGTGAAACGCTACAGGAGGTGCAGGCGGGGGAAGCAAGCCGGTGCACTCGTGTAGCATCATCAGCGCGGATTTCGAACGGCAATTGCCTAGCATCCATCTGGCGAATCTCCGCACTCTATCCAACAAAACGGATGAACTCCTGCTTTTACATCAATGAGAGGTGGTGTACAGATGTAACTGTGTTAAAGATGTGCTGTTTAGATCTAGAAACACTCTTCATTAACTACAAGCCGTTCTACTCGCCGCGGCAGTTCTGCTCGTTCATTCTGGTGAGTGTCAACATTCCACCGCAAGCGCACGTGAGCACAGCTCTACAGAAACTTGCTGATCTGATCACAGACACAGAACAACAACACCCAGACTCTGTTTTAATCATTCTCGGGGACTTCAATAAAGCAATGTTACATGTCCCACCAGCGGAAGTAATATATCGGATCACTGTTACACAACAATAAAGGACGCATATCAGTCGGTTCCACGAGCAGCTTTGGGACTCTCTGATCACTGTTTGATTCATCTTTCCGACCTACAGACAGAAACTTAAATCTTCAAAACCTGTATTAAGATCTGTTAAAATATGAACTAATGAAACAGAGCGGGATCTACAAGCCTGTTTCTCTCTCACTGATTGGTCTGCAGAGGTGGGTAGAGTACCCAAAAACTGTACTCAAGTAAAAGTACTTCTAGAAATATTTACTCAAGTAAAAGTAATAGTCTGAATAGTTACTTGAGTAAGAGTAAAAAAGTATCGGATAAAAAAACTACTCAAGTAGTTAGTTACTAGTTACTTTGGATCATATAGGTACTGAATATAGTCTATTTTTATTTAGATATATAGATTACATTTATGTAATGTGTATCTGTATACACACACACACACACACACTGCCGTTCAAAATATATATATATATATATATATATATATATATATATATATATATTTTAATGTAATTTATTTCAGTGCAAATCAGAATTTTCATCAGCCTTTACCCCAGTCTTCAGAGTCACATAATCCTTCAGAAATCATGTTGATTTATTATCAGTGCTGCTCTTTTTAGCTTTCTATTCATCAAAGAATACTGAACAAAATGTCACAGGTTCCAAAAAATATTAAGCAGCAAAACTGTTTCCAACACTGGTAATAAATCGATTATATTATAATGATTTCTGAAGGATCCGAAAACTGGAGTAACAGCTGATGAAAATTCAGATTTGCATCACTGAATTAAATTATATTTTAAAGTAAATTAATTATGTATTATCCTATAACCTCTGACACTGAAACCTCTGAAAACGCCTCACATGACTGCTCTGAACATAAAGAAAGAAATGCATATTGACGGATCTTCTGTTCTGCAAAATGTAAACAAATGTAGCCTATATTTTTGCAAGCGTAAATATTGTAAAAATATGAATATTAATTGTGTCTAGAAAAGGCCGTGCGCCGCTGCGCAGAGCTAACGCTGGTTCCGCGGGTGTTCATTTCATACTTTGTGACAGCTTATTTAATGTATAAATTATACACTGTATTTCATGTAAGGTACATGTACAACAAACTGGTAATGTCATAGTGGTATCGTGGCCTATACCTGTGGAACAGTAGACAGCACACGCGGTGTTCATATAGCTCTAGCAAAACAAGCCTTTGCAGATTTGCTTTCAACTGACTGTAGATCCAAAGCCACGTCTTCAGCGCTCTTGATGTTCTTAAACTTTCTGTTATCTGAGTGAGAACCGCTTCAGAGACTCAGCGCGTGCGGCAGGGAACTGAACGAATCATTCAAACTGATTCACGAACCGATTCACTGGTTTGCCAACTGGTTTGATAAAGCCTTTAAACAGAATCGACTCAAAAGAATGAATCATTCGCGAATGGGCATTGTTCATTGCCCAGAGAAAAGTAGACGCGCGTTTGGAATAAACCGAAGCATTTTTAACTTGTATTGCATTAAGATACAGTAACGAGAGGAGAGTCGCCCACAGTAACGAAGTAAAAGTACCGTTTTTTCTCTAAAAATATACTTGAGTAAGAGTAAAAGTACCCATTTTAAAATATACTCTAAAAGTATTAGTTACCCAAAAAAATGTACTCAAGTAAATGTAACGAAGTAAATGTAACTCGTTACTACCCACCTCTGTTGTACATATATGCAAAATTATATTCATGTCTCATGATATTATGATATATGATATTATATTGTATATTATAGAATAGTATATCCTGCTGTGTTATATATATATTCATCTGCCATTTATCAGATGAAATATGAACATTTGCTGAAAATTTTCTCACCCTCAGGTCAGGTCATTTAAGATATAAATGAGTTTGTTTGTTTATCAGAACAGATTTGGAGAAATGTACAGCATTATTAACTCACTTTCTCACCAGTGGATCCTCTGCAGTAAATGGGTGCCATCAGAAGGAGAGTCCAACCCTGCGTTCAACTGCAATTAGAAGAAAGTAATGACAACTTATCACCAATAGGGGACAATATTCTTAAAGGCACTTTATTCAATAAACGAAAATTCAATAAAAAGTTATCCTATTCATAACACATTAGAGGAGAATAACAATTACATGTGTAATCAAGAATAGTCTCATGAAAGCAAGACTAATGGCAGACAAAACACTTATGTTTTATCACCTAAAAATGGTCTTTTGAAAGACAAAAGTTAAAAGTCTAGTTGTGAGTGGCAAAGAGGAATTATTCTGACAAGCTAAGGAAAAAATTATCTTCCAGTGATCCTGCTTCAGTGTGGGAAGGAATGAAGGATATCACCAGTTACAAGTCACCATCCCCCAGCACTGTGGAGAATCAACACCTGGCAGACGACTTGAACAAGTTTTATTGTCGTTTTGAAAAATCACCCCACACCCGCCCTGAACATCTCTCCACACAACCATTAACTCCTCCAGCAACCCTCCTCTCCCCCACACCTACAATTCAAATCAGCGAAGAAGATGTGTGCCAGGTCTTCAGAAAGAACAAAAGAAGGAAAGCACCAGGCCCAGACGGTGTGTCACCAGCCTGTCTGAAAATCTGTGCTGGCCAGCTGGCCCCCATCTTCACACAGATCTTCAACAGATCACTGGAGCTGTGTGAAGTACCCTCATGCTTCAAACGCTCCACCATCATCCCCGTCCCAAAGAAACCCAAAATTACTGGACTTAATGACTACAGACCTGTGGCCCTAACGTCTGTAGCCATGAAATCATTTTAAAGACTGGTTTTGGCTTATCTGAAGGACATCACTGGTCCCTTACTGGACACCCTGCAGTTTGCCTACAGAGCAAACAGGTCTGTGGATGATGCAGTCAACATGGGACTGCACTTCATCCTGCAGCATCTGGACAGACCAGGGACATTTGTGAGGATCCTGTTTGTGGACTTCAGCTCCGCTTTTAACACCATCACAGAAACCCTTCAGAATAAACTAACCCAGCTCTCCGTCCCCACCTCCGTCTGGCAGTGGATCAATAGCTTCCTGACAGACTGACAGTAGTTAGTAAAGCTTGGTAAATTCACATCCAGCACTCGTACAATCAGCACTGGAGCTCCTCAGGGCTGCGTTCTCTCCCCACTGCTCTTCTCCCTCTACACCAATGACTGCACATCTAAAGACCCCTCTGTCAAGCTCCTGAAGTTTGCAGACGACACCACACTGATCGGCCTCATCCAGGACGATGACGAGTCTGCTTACAGACAGGAGGTTAAGGAGCTGGCTGTCTGGTGTAGTCTTAACAACCTGGAGCTTAACACGTTCAAAACTGTGGAGATGATCATGGACTTCAGGAGAAACTCCCCTGCTCTCCCCCCACTCACTATCATGAACAGCACTGTGACTGCAGTGGAGTCATTCAGATTCCTGGGCACCATAATCTCCCAGGACCTGAAGTGGGATATTCACATAGACTCCATTGTCAGAAAGGCCCAGCAGAGGTTTTACTTTCTTTGCCAGCTGAGGAAGTTCAACCTGCCACAGAATTTACTGAAACAGTTCTACTCCGCCATCATTGAATCCATCCTCTGCACTTCAATAACTGTCTGGTTCAGCTCAACTACCAAATCTGACCTCAGAAGACTATGGAAATGTAGTCCGGACTGCTGAGCGAATCATTGGTACAACCCTCCCCACTCTCCAAGAGCTGTACTTATCCAGAGTGAGCAAAAGTGCTGGCAAAATCACTCTGGACCCCTCACATCCAGCACACTCTCTCTTTGAACTGTTACCGTCTAGTCGACGTTACAGAGCTCTGAGCAACAGAACGACCAGACACAGAAACAGTTTCTTCCCTCAGGCAATCCGTCAATCCGTCATGAACACTCAACAATAAACGTGGAACACACAACTATAATATATTATCCATTCACCACACTCACTTATTTTATTTTGATTTTCTCATTTCTAATTTGCACATACTTGACCTGTACATACATATTTGTTTATATTATATATTGTGTTTTTGCTGCTTTGTACATTGCCTATTTGGATATTATTTTTTTATTATCTGTGTCCTGTCCTGTTGCTGTCTTTCTGTTGCACTGTGGAGCTTCTGTCACTACAACAAATTCCTTGTATGTGTAAACATACTTGGCCAATAAAGCTCATTCTGATTCTGATTCTGATGTTACACATTTTATTTTGTCCTTAAATCTCTTTTAACAGTTATGCATTAAATTTTTTATTACTTTTGATTGTTGGCCACAAAAAATCTAGAACTTAGAAAACAATCTGAAACAGAAACTGCAGTCCTATGATGCAGCAAAAAGGAGTTAAGCTCTATTTCTCTGTGGGAGTACCACACAGACTCATGGGAACACAACACTTTGTATTTAGAGACCATGATATACGTCAAGCTTTCAATAAACTCTTCAGCAATGTAATGGGTAGTACAACGTGGGTTGATTTAATACTTTACTCAGTTATATATTAATTGTATGTTTGTCATGTAGCGGGTCATTCATTGGACTTGCTGAAGTGTCAGGGTTTTCTTATTCAAATTCATATCACAGTAACAATCAAAAACAAATAAGGTAAAGATCTGTGGATGATTGTTATTATTATTATTGTTATTGCCATTAGCAGTACAGAAAATGATTTAGCTTCACACTACAGAGTTTACAATTGTTGGTACAGTATTAATTATATGACTGTAGTGAAACCTGCTTAGCTACTGTATAATTTCTCTTTTTATTTTCATCAGGTTCATTTGGTGAGCAATACACTGTGTACAAAGGTGTTTTAGCATGAAGGATCTTTCTGCACAAAATCTCTCATTCAATGAGTTCAGATTAAATGGCTTCTACAGTCTAGGAGAATGGAGGCCTTTTTTATTTATCCCTCTCTTTCTGATGTTTTTATTGGCTGTCACAGCAAATTCTATTCTTATATATTTGATCAAAACTCAAAAGTCTCTGCACTCTCCCATGTATATTCTAATAGGTGTTATGGCGGGTGTTGACTTGATCATGCCTATATTTTTTGTACCTAGCATGCTTCTTAGTTTTTTATTCAGTTGGAGTGGGATATCTCTAACAGGTTGTTTGATACAAATGTTTGGCATTCATTTCACTGGAGCATTGCAAATTACTTTGCTTTTTTGGATGGCACTGGATCGTTACTTTGCAATATGCAAACCTCTTTACTATCATAAATACATGGGAATCCCTAACTTTCTAAAATTTGTTTTTGCACCAGTAATCAGAAATGGACTCTTGATTGTCACCATGGTCTCTCTGGCTGGAAGACTGTCATTTTGTGCAACAAATGTTATTGATCACTGCTTTTGTGAGCATATGGCATTGGTTCAGTTAGCATGTGGAGATATAACTATTAATAATATTGTAGGACTTCTGGCTGCTTTCTTCATAGCAGCGGCAGATTTTATTCTCATTACTGTTTCTTATGTTGTAATGTTTATCTCAGTTCTGAAATCTGGAAAAGTTCACATGAAGGCCTTTAACACCTGCATTACTCACTTAATTGTCTTGTCAGTTAGTTTGACAACTGCTTTGATTTCATTTTTGTCATACAGAATAAGGAATAACATTTCTTCCAATAATCGTATATTTTTAAGCATCATCTATTTATTTTTCCCAAGCTGTCTACACCCACTAATCTATGGATGGAGAATAAAAGAAATAAGGAAAACATTTCTTAAGTTCGTAAACAATCCAACGGTATTTCCTATACAAAAATAAATGGCTGTTACAAATAGATCTATACTGCATAATATGATAATACTTTGAACATGTAATTAATACAATAATCTATTGTTATGATTGTTATGGAAATTGTGTTTTCTTTTTTTTTTTCTTTTTTTTTTAAACAACTCAAGAGATGGGATCCTAAATACAGATGCAAATCTAATGTGTCATTTGTACCTTGACAGCATCTAGTAAACTACTGCGTATTATCATCATTCCATCCCGAATTTCCGAAAATGTTGGGATGTTTTTTTTTTTTTATTTGAATAAAATGAAAACTAAAAGAATTTCAAATCACGAGCCAATATTTTATTCACAATAGAATATAGATAACATATGTGACGAGTCGGCTGCCTCCCCCCTTATCATCATCACCACCCCATCCCGTATTCGCCGCCCTTCACCAGGCTCCCGACGGGAGTGGGTGTGTGAGAGAGGAGGGGCACTGAAACAGCCAGGGCTGGCGGTGTGTGATGAGGCTCACCTGATGTGAATAGAGCCTCATCACCGCCGCCGTTTAACCATTGTGGGCCTCACAGGTGAAAATAACCTACCTAAATTAAAATGTTAACAGTTCGTGACAAAGTGTGCTACGCAAACAAATTAGGTATCTTTGGAAAGAAGACACTCTGGGCTTTACTATCTATCATCCAGAGTTGATAATGCTCAAAAAGATAAAAAGTTATAGAAAAATGCCTTGAAAAATATTTTTCCACACTGAAAGTTTTTTTTATTTCATATAGAAATACATGAAATAAGTCCTGGAGCAATCCAGAAAAGTAATGGATTGAAAGCCACATGTCTCATGAGTTCATATTTCAAATTTGAAGAAGATACCATGAAAAATGAGATTCCTGCAATATTTTTTCTGAAACTATTTATAGTCCCCCCACCCCCCTGTTTGAGGAAAAATAACCACCAAATGGATTGCAGAATTATACAAACTATTTTAGTCATTATACATATTCCTGCATAGTTTTTCAATTATAAAATAATAGACACATTTATTTAAGCACTAAAAAATACAAAAATAATTTGAGTAATAAAAAAGGAAAAAACATAGAAAAAAATGCTTTGTATATAGTAGCTATGTATACTGAAGTATTCTGATTGCCAGACATGAAGTGATATTGCCAGACATGGTCATACAGTCAGTAATCACACGCTGATGTGCTTCCATTCAGATGATAATCATACAGATGGGCCATATAATCAATAATAGCTGATCATTGAATCACAATGATAGCCGTCATAGAGTCGGTAATAAACACGCTGATGTGCGTCCATACAGATGATAATCATGCAGATACGGCCACATTCCCCACACAATACACACACACACATATAAAAAATGTAGAAGAAAAAAAAAACTGTTTTTTATGTAAAAAGCAGATCGCTAAGTTACGCCCCGCTCAGATGACAGCGTCACCGCGTGCGTCACGCTTTCAGGAGGGAGCGCCAAATTCAAATAATCTATTTTCCGCTTTTCGGAGACTTTTTTTTTCCATGGACAGTCTCATTCTGTTTGTAAAACTGTATGCTACAGCACCGTGTTGTTTTTTTACCACCAAGACGCTGTTTTTGACCGTAATTTATTCCATAACAGATGCGAACAATAACTCTCCCGAAGAAATGAAACGTAAACAAAGGAATATTCATCCTTATTACAACGTTATTGTTTCGCTGGACTAAAAGTGCTCGCTGGGATGTTGTTCTGTGGACCCTTACCTCTCTAACTAAAATGGGATTTCAGCAGTGGACGCGTTTGTGGCTCGTTATTACAATGAATCTGGTACGTACGGCTTTTTTATTCTGTCTGTTTTGATGTGTACTGCTTATACAGATGTAGCAAATACATTCCTTATAAGCTTTCCATCAGAAAACAGCGATCTGTCGTCGATGCTTGAGGCTTAGACCTTCAGAATGATATATAGTTTGTCAAGATTAATGATATTCTTTCACGTTAAATTCATTCATAAACATTAAACTAGTGGGGAAAAAAAGCTTCAGTGCGCGGTCGCTCTGGTGAACGTTAACAGGTTAAATGATGAGCGCGCCTCTCCTCGGGAGACCGGTCTCTTCCCCCTGCATGCACGCTGGTGTCCTCGTGGGTCCAGGAAGGGCGCGTCGAGTAGGAAGACTGCCGCACCCGTGACGGCTGACGGGCCAGGATGCCGGGCCGTCTAATCCCCCAGAAGCGCCGGGGGCCAAGGAGTAGGACGAAGCCACTCGAGAGAAGCCGCCGCCACTCACTCCCGGTCTCTGCCCTGGACCCTTCCTTTCTGAACACTGCCCTCCTTCACGTACCCAGCAGCACGACGAGGACACCAGATCCCCTGTTTATTTTGGACACTTTTCCCCCTTTTTGGACACTATTTTGACTATTATTGTTTAATAAAAACCTCTCAGAGGCCTGACGCCACACCCACTGTTTGTCGTTTGCTCCTCCCGCCACACATAACAAATCTTTAAACTGAGGAATTTGACAATTTTATGCACAAAATGGGCTCATTTCACATTTGATGCCTGCTACAGGTCTTCAAATAGTTGGGACGGGCATGTTTAGCATGGTGTAGCATCTCCTCTTCTTTTCAAAACAGTTTGAAGATGTCTGGGCATCAAGGTTGTGAGTTTCTGGAGTTTTGTTGTTGGAATTTGGTCCCATTCTTGCCTGATATAGGTTTCCAGCTGCTGAAGAGTTTGTGGCTGTCTTTGACGTATTTTTCATTTAATGATGCGTCAAATGTTCTCTATAGGTGAAAGACTTGGACTGCAGGCAGGCCAATTCAGCAACCGGACTCTTCTACTACGACGCCATTCTGTTGTAATGGCTGCAGTATGTGGTTTTGCATTGTCCTGCTGAAATACACAAGGCCCTCCCTGAAATATACGTCATCTGGAGAGGAGAATATATTTAAAATGTGGGAAAACGTGTGAGCATATGTGGGGAAAACCTTTTCCAGGTAGCAACATATTGTCTGCCCAGATCTGAGCCCAACTGACTACAAATGAAACAAACATTAGATTTAAACCCCTGTTAATTCTCAATAAGAACTTCTGTAGACCTTTAACAGAAATAAAGTCAGTCTGGTTAGTAATAAGTGAAGCTGGTGATGCTGTTTTGTGGAGTTGTTTAATCGTCCTCTGCTGAGATCTTCAGAGATTGAATGTCTTTTTTCTTCAGCTGAATTCCTCTAAGGCTGTGGCAGAATTCAGTTGTAGTTCTTGAGTTTTTGTTTGTCTCTTTTTTCTGTTCTCTTCTTTCTTTCAGTGATTTTGCTTGTTAAAAATTTTAGACAAGCTGAGAGGACTCTATTCATAATATATGAAGATTTTGTGGCTCAGACAAGGTCCGGTGTGGTTTATTTCTTTGCTCTTGACTGACATATGCCATTGCTATGGCCTGCTTGTTGCCCAGATCTGGTAAACAGGATCAGGCCACCCAAGTGCCATCATTCTATGCTACATGTGGGCCAGATCATCATTCCACATGTGCCAGATGTGGGCCGAATCTGGGACGACGATATGTTGCTACTGTATCTGGGTTATGTACCTTTCAGCATTCATAGTGCCTTCCAAAACATGCACGCTGCCCATACCTTATGCTGTAACGAACCCCTTTTAAAAAGTCTAGGTGTAAAATGGGTGTAACAATAACAAATAAAAAAAACGGTGGGGAGAGGCTGAGAGAACTGCCGTCTCCAAGTGCCAGGGCTGGTACACAAGAAAGCTCAGCAACACCAGTTTAAGCAAATAAACAGAGGTATTTTATTTAACAGAATGTGGAAAATGCTTAACCTGTTAAGACCCATTTTGGGCCTCACAGGTGAAAATAACCTACCTAAATTAAAACGGTAACAGTTCCTGACAAATTGTGCTACACAAACAAATTAGGTATCTTTGGAAAGAAGACACTCTAGGCTTTACTATCCATCATCCAGAGTTGAAAAATATTTTTCCACACTGAATGTTTTTTTATTTCATATACAAATACATGAAATAAATCCTGGAGCAATCCAGAAAAGTAATGGATTGAAAGCCACGTGTCTCATGAGTTTATATTTCAAATTTGAAGAAGATATCATGAAAAATGAGATTCCTGCAATATTTTTTCTGAAACTATTTATAGTCCCCCCCCCCCCCCCGTTTGAGGAAAAATAACCACCAAATGTATTGCAGAATTATACAAACTATTTTAGTCATTATACATGTTCCTGCGTAGTTTTTCAATTATAAAATAATAGACAGAATTTTAGACATCATATAAGTGATTTATTTGAGCACTAAAAAATACAAAAATAATTATTTGAGTAATAAAAAAGGAAAACAAATAGAAAAAAATTGCTTTGTATATAGTATGTATACTGAAGTATATATTCTGATTGCCAGACATGAAGTGGCGTATATTGGCAGATATGGTCATATAGTCAGTAATCACACGCTGATGTGCTTCCATACAGATGATAATCAAACAGATGGGCCATATAATCAATAACAGCTGATCATTGAATCACAATGATAGCCGTCATAGAGTCAGTAATAAACATGCTGATGTGCGTCCATACAGATTATAATCATGCAGATATGGCCACATTCCCCACACAATACACACACATATAAAAAATGTTGAAGAAAAAAAAAAGAAAGTTTTTTTATGGAAAAAGCAGATCGCTAAGTTACGCCCCGCTCAGATCACAGCGTGCGTCACTCAGGAGAGAGCGCCAAATTCAAATAAACTATATTCCGCTTTTCTGAGCCTTTTTTTTCCGTGGAGAGTCTCATTCTGTTTGTAAAACTGTATGCTACAACACAGTGTTGTTTTTTCACCACCAAGACGCTGTTTTTGAGCGTAATTTATTCCATAACAGACACGAACAATAACTCTCCCGAAGAAATAAAATGTAAACAAAGGAATATGCATCCTTATTACAATGTTATTGTTTTGTTGGACTAAAAGTGCTCGCTGGTATGTTGTTCTGTGGACCCTTACCCCTCTAACTAAACTGGGATTTCAGCAGTGGACGCATTTGTGACTCGTTATTACAATGATAATGGTACGTACTGCTTTTTTATTCTGCATGTTTTGATGTGTACTGCTTACACAAATGTAGCAAATACATTCCTTATAAGCTTTACATCGAACAAAACAGTGATCTGTCGTCGATGCTTGAGGCTTAGAACTTCAGAATGATATATAGTTTGTCAAGATTAACTTTGTCCCGTTTCATTTATTCTATTAGAAAACAATGACACATGCAAACAAAGAGCGTTCAGTGCGCCGTCGCTCTGGCAAAGGTTACCAGGTTAAACGGCTTCAGGAGGGGAAAAGGCCAAAACAATAAACAAAAGGTTCCTCTGACTAGGGTTTTAAGAAATAACTTACCTATCAAAAGAAAAATAAAATAAAATACAGAGATACTTCCCTGACTTCCTCTCTAACTCAAACACAGGAGAAAAGGTCATTTCTAAAATAAATGGCATCCACCTCCCTACAAAAATGTTCCACTTAAGCAACTATAAAAGAAAAAGCTGAAACACTCTGCTACTCTCAACAACTTTACCTTAACACTACAGGTAAAGAAATCAACAAACACTTAGGTATACAAGAGTTAAATAACATCTTAGAAATCACAACGCTGGGACTGGAAGATGGTAGATGTAAGGACAGAACACCTCAGCCTCTCTCTCTGGACTGCAGCTCTGCAGGTTCCTTTATACTCCAGCTAACGAGCTCAAAACAGGAGTCAGGTGGCACTCATTAGCCTGTCAAGCAGAGAGAGCAGGAGGAATAAGAGAGACAAGAACACAAGCTGTATCCGAAATCGCCCCCTATACCCTCATTCACTATTCCCTACATTAGTCCACTCATTTAGTTCACTTGAAGGGAGTGAATGAAAACGAGTGAGTGAATTCGGACACAGAATGCACCGGAAGAACTGCCGCTTTTGCATAGTTTGCTTCCTGTTAAATAATAATTTGAAATGGGCAGCTCCAATAGTAAGATTGAAGGATTTATCTTGAACTCTGTCATGGAAATTATGTATAAACCCTAATAGTCAATTTACAATTAATTTTGTACCTTTGTTGTATTCCACTGTATTATGCCGTGGACGAGCGCTTCTAAAATCAATGAATGGATGATTCAGCTGCGGGCGCCATCTTCTGGCGAGACGCGGGAATTCATTCGGCGCGCGACTCTCACAGTGCATTCTGGGGATTCTCTAGCAGTTGAGTGTACATCGGTTGTACACCCATTTTTGCGGTGCATTGTGGGATTGAATGAGTGCACTCGAGAACATCCACTAAGGTTTCGAACACCACTTAAAATGGCCGTCCCCTCAAATAGTGCACTATTTGAGGGTATAGGGGGCGATTTCGGATACAGCCACAGTCTACACACACAGGAAACACAATTGTTAAATCATACGAAACAGAATAACTTATGTCCCTATGGACGTAACAATGCACTTATGCACCCCCGTACCATCAGAGATGCTGGCTTTTGAACTGAACGCTGATAACACGCTGGAAGGTCTCCTTCCTCTTTAGCCCGGAGGACACCGCGTCTGTGATTTCCAACACAGTCAAATTTGTCAAATGTCAAATTTGGACTCATCTGACCATAGAACACTTTTCCACTTTGAAACAGTCAATTTTAAATTAGCCTTGACCCACAGGACACGACAGCGCTTCTGGAGCATGTTCACATATGGCTTCCTTTTTGCATGATAGCGTTTAGTTTAGTTGGCATCTGCAGGTGGCATGGTGGATTGTGTTTACCGACAGTGGTTTCTGGAAGTATTCCTTGGCCCATTTAGTAATGTCAATGACAGAATCATGCCGATGAGTGATGCAGTGTCGTCTGAGGCTCCGAAGACCATGGGCATCCAACAAAGGTCTTCGGCCTTGTCCCTTACACACAGAGATTTCTCCAGTTTCTCTGAATCTTTTGATGATATTATGCACTCTAGATTATGAGATTTGCAAAGCCTTTGCAATTTGACGTTGAGGGATATTGTTTTTAAAATATTCCACAATCTTTTTACGCACGCTTTCACAGATTGGAGAGCCTCAGCCGATCTTTACTTCTGAGAGACTCTGCCTCTCTAAGACATCCCTTTTATAGCTAATCATGTTACAGATCTGATGTCAATTAACTTAATTAGTTGCTAGATGTTCTCCCAGCTGAATCATTTCAAAAAACGTTCAACCCTTTGTTGCCTCCGTGCCAATTTTTTTGAGAACTGTAGCAGGCATCAAATTTGAAATGAGCTCATTTAGTGGATATAAGTGTAAGATTTCTCCGTTTAAACATTTGTTATGTTCTCTATGTCCTATTGGCTCATGTGATTTGAAAGTCTTTTAGTTTTCATTTTATTCAAATTTAAAAAATGTCCCAACATTTCAGGAATTCGGGTTGTATTATTATTATTATTAAATTAAAAAGTAGGCATGTTTATATCGGTGATGCACAAAGGTGTTGTCACATTTTGTGGTAAAGTAAGAAATTTGATTTAAATTCAGTGAAATAGCACAAATAAAATTAGGAAAATAGCTGCTTTAAACAATTGCACAATGAAAATGGATACTACATTTTAATACATGTGTGACATTCTGACTGTGGTAAATGGATCCATTGAGCTATTAAATCAGTTTCAATATTTGTAATAAATGTGTGATACATTATTGTAGTATCCAGTAGTTTTGATCACTATTCAGTGATGTGTGAGAAAAAAGTAATCAGCTCAGCAGTAGATATTCAAAGTATATCTTTCAATATGCTTGAATATTAAAGCGATAGTCCACCCCAAAATGAAATAAGTTAGACCTTGTTGCTCTTAGACATTTCAAACATGTACAATTAACACAGTAAATAAAGCCAAAACATTTGATATAACAAACTGTCCATGACAAAATGTACAGCAACTGGATGATGTAATTTGTCGTATATGGATATGATATCACTTGTGATAATTTTGTGAACCCCCTGCTGGCCTCACTAACACCTCTTCCAACAGCAACCTACTTTTCCCAGGAGGTCTCCCATCCAGGTACTGACCAGGCTCAACCCTGCTTAGCTTCAATGGACAACCAGTCTAGGGCTGCAGGGTGATATGGCTGTAGCTGAGGTTTTGTGTGTTCAACAACATTTATTGGCCTGAATACAAATAGGCCTATTAAGACTGTGTGCCCACAGAATTCTTATTTTTTTATATATATATATATATATATATATTTTCATAAAAATTAAATGTCCACCATTAACAATGTCCAGCACATCCCCCAATCCCTTGTATGTTTGTTTATTGCATGTTAGCATATTAGAGAATGCTTTCTGATATCAATTAGAGCGGCCATCTAAAGGCCATCTAAAATTCTGAAAACAGCGTTCTGTTGATCTTACTGGTGTGTTAACCAGTCCTGTCAATGATAAAAATAAAAAAAAGCTACTTTACTAGCTGATGTCAATGTACAAATTACACTCATTTGCATTTGTGTATTGGATACCTCTATTATGCAGATTCAGACTCTTGCAGCAATCAGGGAACTCGTCCATGTCGAGACCTACATTTTTTCCTGATCTACACACTGGGGTGTCAAGATCATGGAGGATATTATAGTCTTCCTGGTTCTTCAGCCCCCAAGTATAAAATTATTATAATATAAGTGAGATTGGGTATAGGGTGATGCTTAAACTGGAACAGACGCTTGCAAGCTATCTGTCCTTGGCGTCTTCCTTTAAGGCCCTGACATTACCCAACAAATCATGAAGAACAACATCGGTGGGGAAAGGCTTACACAGCAGCAGGTCAGGCTGGTGCATGTCTACATACATCGGTTTTTTTGCAGGCACACCAAGCTGACCTGCTATGAGACCTTGACGAAATTATAGAGGTGGGCTAGGGCACAATTAAAGAACTGTGCCACAGATTTGTCTCTTTGGGCCACCAAGGAGACGGTCATTCTATGGCCATCGGTGATTCTATGGCAACCCTGGTGGATACAGAGAGACATCTCTGGTTGGACTTGTCTTATCTTAAAGAAAAGGACAAGTTATTCCTGCTGGACACTCTACTTTTGCCTTCTGGTCTCTCTTCAGTGATGTTGTTAGCTTTGCGGATCGGCGGGGTCTGTGGTCATGGGGTCTCTCAACTGAGGTCGTGGAGACCATACGTCCATCCAGAGCTCCCTCCATGAGGAAATGCTATGCCCTGAAGCTCTGCACAAGGTTTTCAGATGCTGCTTTCATAGTGTTTTTTTCATGATCTCACACTAGACAGGCACTTCGTTCGCATAGCATCGTTATTCTCAGATGCAGCATCTTGTTCCCTTCTCAGGGATCCAAGGTTACAGTCTCAACTGAAAATGCTCTTGATTATCTGTGATGATGATCAGGATTATCTGCGTGTTAGTTAAGCATGAATTAATGCGTATTAGTGCAGCTATATTGTAATGGTATATGTGGTAGCCAATGGTATGTGAAACCTAACATGGTTTGCTGACACAGAAACTACAGCCCTATAACACAGAGATGAGCTCTATTCCTCGATGGGAGTAGCACACCGTCTCATGGGAACATAACATGTATTTAGAGCTTATGATATGTGTCAAGCTTTCATTACACTCTAGCAAGTGAAGCATATAACACAACTTGTCTGAAAAATTCTAAAAAGGTATCTGTTTAGCAATACAAGTGGGAAGAACGCAGATCAATAAGTATGGGTAGACTTAATATCATAATTTATGCTGCCATATAGTCATTTATTCATTGTACTTCTGACTTGAAGTGTTTAATGTAACTTAAAAAATGCATCACAGTATTAAATAAAGTAATTAATTTGAAGTAGGCTATTATTATTATTATTAAAAGTGATAGTGATTCAGTGAATGATTTAGCTTCACACATATTTGTTGGCAGCCTATAATTTATATGACTGTAGTGAGACTTGATCAGTTGCTATATGATTTTTTCTTCTCAATTTCATCAACTTTGTGTTTGAAAAGAACATTCTGTATGTTAAAGGATTTTTCAGAATGAATGTACTTCCTGCACAAAATATCTCATTCAAAGACTTCAAATTAATTGGTTTCTACAGTCTAGGAGAATGGAGGCCTTTTTTATTTCTGCCTTTCTTTCTGATGTTTTTATTGGCTATCATAGCAAATTCTATTCTCATATATTTAATCAAATCTCAAAAATCTCTGCATTCTCCTATGTATGTACTAATAGGTGTTATGGCTGTGTTGGACTTGATAATGCCCATGTTTTTTGCACCTAACATGCTTCTTAGTCTCTTATTCAATTGGAGTGGGATATCCCTAACAGGTTGTTTGATACAAATGTTTGGTCTTCATTTTATTGGAACATTCCAATCTACTTTGCTTTTCTGGATGGCACTGGATCGTTACTTTGCGATATGCAGACCCCTTTATTATCATAAATGCATGGAAATCCCTAACTTTCTAAAGTTTGTTGTTGTGCCAGTAATCAGAAATGGACTTCTGATTGTCATCATGGTCTCTCTGGCTGGAAGACTGTCATTTTGTGCAACGAATGTTATTGATCACTCTTTTTGTGAGCACATGGCATTGGTTCAGCTAGCATGTGGTGACATATCAATTAATAACATTGTAGGACTTTTGGCTGCTTTCCTTATTACAACAACTGATTTTATTCTTATCACCATTTCTTATGTTGTGATTTTTTCCTCTGTGTTTAGATCTGGTAAGGCTCATTTAAAGGCCATCAATACCTGCATTACTCACATAATTATTATGACACTTACTTTGATTTCTGCTTTGATTGCGTTTTTGTCATACAGAATAAGGAACAACATTTCTTCTAGTAACCGTATATTTATAAGCATCTTATACTTACTTTTTCCAAGTTGTCTACACCCACTAATCTATGGATGGAGAACAAAAGAAATACGGCATACATTTCTGAAGTTTATAAACTATGCAAAGGTCTTTCCTTTTAAAAAATGAATGTTTTTTACAAATGAATGGAAATTACAACATGATAAAACTTTAGACACACAAGCTTAATACAAGGAGCTATTGTCTTGATGGAAGCTCTATGATACTTTGTAGATAAATGCATAATAAATATAAATAATGTCTAAACAGTTAAATCACCTAATAGAAATGGTAACCTATACACAAATGCAAATAAGTGTAATCTGTACATTGACATCAGCTACTAAAATACAGTATATCATCAACAAACAGAATCAAACACAAGGCATGCTTTGTATCTGTGATGCACATAAGTGTCTGGTCACATTTTGTGGTACAGTAAGCATTTTAATTTGAATTTAATGGAATTGCATGTAGAAAAATATCCTGTTGCCTGAATTGTGTCTTGAATCTGTCCGCTTTGTAAACAATGCAAAATCAAACTGCATTTGATACAAGTGTTATGAGAAAATTGTGGTTATTTTGTCAACACTGAAACTCTCAGCATTGTAAGACTTTCTGACTGTTGTAACAATTCAGTAATCCCAGTGGATTAGTCTACAGTTTCCATCATCCATTGCACTGATGACACACACACACACAGCTGAAAGCACCGATTACACAGCTGATTCCCATCAGACATGCTACTTAAGCCATGGACTTCCTCTTTCTCACTGCCGAGTATTGTTTGCGCATATCACTAAGCTAGTGATAGCAATGCTACGAAGCCTATTCCAGAGTCTAGTCTAGCCTTGTTCTTAGTCTGTTTACCTGTGTCTTGATTCTAGACTGTTATCTTCGCTGCCTGTCCTGTAGTTTGTAGCTGTTTTTGGAATTATCCGTTGTCTTGCCGTTTTGGACTCTGTTCCCGCCTTACCTGGACTATTGCTCACGTTATCGGATCTTCCCTCTCGTCAAGCCCTCTGGATACTGTTCATCGATCTAAGACCCACACCTGTTTATTGAACTGCTCTTTTGACTTGCTCTCTATATACCTGTTTGCCAGTTTTCGACCCTGCCTGTGTTTGACCACGTCTCTGTTTAATAAACGCTCAGCATATGGATCCACAAGCCTCTTCTCTCATCAGCTTCGTTACAGTGCCTATGCATACACATATTGTACATATTAAATTAGCTTCTGTGAATATGAATTATTTTAACTACAGAGTTTTTCTTAAATTATTTGCCAACTGTAAAATCTAGCCCACTGGCAAGGCAAAGTTGCTGTGAAAATGCACTTGTCTGATTTGTAATTTGTCTGATTACTTGTCAAAGTGTATGGTTATAGCACCACTTAGCAGTAAAAGGCAGTGAATACACCTTCTTAATGTTGCCATGGCGGCAAGAGCAGTGATAAATGTATTACTCTGGTTGTGTACTATCTGTACATTTCACATCAGAGGAGGTAAAATAACTTTTTTTCCTTTTCATAAAATTTACAATTACAGGGGTAGATTACTGATTTATAAAGAATTATTTTTGTGCAGTTCCTTGCACAATACTGTGTTAAATCATCAAAACACTTTCATAAATTAATACATTGTTACGTTTGCATCACATAACCAGCTCAATATGTATGTCTTTTCTGAATACTTCTTCTACAGTAAGATTGCTCAGTAGCTCACCTGGCACAACACAAACACAAGTCATTCTATAAAAGAGTCTAAACCATGACCCATATGATATTGTTCTCTCCACTATTACGAAAGTTGCTTTTGCCACAATTGTCTCTAGTCTCCAAAACTTTTAGAAATTTGTCCCAAGAGGCTTTAAACATGCTGTTCTATCCAATTGCTCCCATTTTTTAACCTTTATAATCCGATTTTACAGCCTACAGCACTGGATCTGAAAATGACCAATGATCGATTTCCTGCAGTCGATTATGTTGGACCTCTGCTTTTCTTTCTCAGACTTTCTCTGTAGCTATGGCTACCCAGATAGCAACTTATTGTCGGCCCAGATCCAGCCCACATCTGGCACATGTGGAATGATGATCTGGCCCAAATGTAGCATGGAATGATGGCACTTGGGCGGACTGCTCCTGTTCGCCAGATCTGGGCCAAAAGCAGGCCATAGCAATGCCACATGTCAGCCAAGAGCAAATAAATAAACCACACTGGACCTTATCTGAGCCACAAAATCTGTGTATATTATTTATAGAATCCTCTCAGCTTGTCTAAGCTTGTTAACAAGCAAAATCACTGAAGGAAAGAAGAGAACAGAAAGAAAAGAGACCAACAGAAACAAGAACTACAACTGACTTAAGCCACAGCCTCAGATGAATTCAGCTGAAGATAAAATATATTACATTTCTGAAGATCTCAGTAGAGGAGGATTAAACAACTCCACAAAAGCATCACCAGTTTCACTTATTACTAACCAGATTGACTTTATTTCTGTTAGAGGTCTACAGAAGTACTAATTGAGAATTAACAGGGTTTAAATCTAATGTTTGTTTCATTTGAAGTCACCATAATGGTGATTGGTGTTTCCATTAGTTTGGCTCTTAACTCTTATTACTGATCATTTGTATTCTTTAGCTGCTCTGACAGTGTGTTTGACACATTTGCAGTACATGATAGTTTGTTGTTGGTGGCTTTACAATTATCATATAATGGTCTGATTCACTGAAGTCATTTGAATCTCAAAACTGTGTAACTTAATGCTTTCACATTACGAATCCTGTGTTACTGCGTAATCCTGTTACAATGTCAGTTTGAAGAGATATATATATATATATATATATATATATATAGTGACGCGTGTCCCGAGCACTCATCAGCGTCGCCCTGGAAATGGAGAGGAAACACCTGGGCGCTGTCATTAACGGCAGGCCGGTCATAGCTGAAGAAGATCAGCCACCGCCTTCATAAGCGGGGGTGAACCACACAATGGGGAGAGATATCTCCAGACGACTCCGTATGCTAACTTTCTCTGTCTTTCGCCCTAGAGAGCAGCGTATGACCGGCCTGCCTACCTATAGAGCACAAGCACGAGTTACCGCACCGAGGGACTTTGGATTGACAAGAACGCCGCACGGAGAACCGCACCTTTCACCTGCACTGTTTGTTGAATTAAAACCCAATTCATTTATTGCACTCCACTTGTCGTGTCATCCTTCACCCCATTACACTAGTGGAGAATGCGGGCATGAGAGTGAAGGATCACCGACAAGCCCACCTGGAACATTGACTGAACTAGTGTTATTTTTTTGTTTGTTTGTGTCTGTTCACCTAGGCGGCTGCTCCTTCCCACTCCGCGACGATGGATGAGTTATTGAAAAATCTGACTGAAGTGAGCATCCGCCAACAACAGATAGTTGAGCACATGGCAGCCCACCAAAGCGAGACGGAACGGGAGCTCCTCAGCCTCCGCACCATCGCAGCCCCACCGATCACCACTATCGGACCCCCGTGTCCAAGCCACCCAGCTGCTCACCAAAATGACGGCCCATGATGACGTGGAACTGTATTTTCAGATGTTTGAGGCCATCGCGGAGCGGGAGGGCAGGCCCCAGGACGAATGGGCTCGGATCCTGGCCCCCATGCTGACGGGGGAAGTGCAGCGCGCATACTTCGCGCTGGGACCCGAACAGCGGGAATCTTATGACAAGCTGCGACGAGAAATCCTCGCCCGGGTCGGCCTCTCGCCCATCTGCGCAGCGCAGCAGTTTCATGAGTGGGAATTCAAGCCTCGGCTGCCTGCCCGCGCTCAGGCCGCAGATCTCACGCGACTGGCCCATCACTGGCTGCTCGCCGGGGGTGCCACCGCCAATCAAATGGTCGAGCGAGTGGTGGTCGACAAATTGTTGCGAGCCCTTCCCCGGCCTCTCAGGCACGCAGCCGGCATGAGGAACCCCCTTACCACGGAAGAACTCATGGAGGCTATCGAGTTGGCGGATGCTACCCAACACCGAGACGCTGGGGAGCGAGCGCCGTCATTTCCCCGGAGGGTGGTCCAGTAGCGACACGCGCCGGAGAGCACCCAGCGACCAGTGAGCAGGCCGGTGGTTCCCGATCCGCGGAACGAGTCGATGCCCACTGAACCTCCCCGTTCCTCTAACAGGGCCTGGCTAGAGGGCTGCACCGTCCACTGTGAACCCCCCAGGGTAGCCCCACGAGCAGAAGTACAACTGAACGGTCGCACGGTTTCAGCCCTCCTGGACTCGGGCAGCGCCATAAGTCTCGTGCAACCAACGATCCTTCCCCCACGAGCGGGAACAAAGGCGGCCCTGTCCATCACCTGTGTCCACGGGGACACGCGCCAAGTGCCCACTCAGAGGCTCAACATTGGAGGACCCCAGGGAACCTGGCCGGTTGAAGTGGGGATAGTAAAGGACCTCCCCGTTCCTGTACTGCTTGGGAGGGACTGGCTCGGGTTCGACCAGCTCCTTGCAGCCGCCACCCAGCCAACCGGGAACCGCCGACGACAAAAGGCCAGACGGAGGTCGGACCAGCGCCCCGTGCTGCTGCTGACCGACAGTGCCAGAGACGGTGAGTCCCCCTCCTAAAATTCTAATCCGTATCTGGATGTCTTCCAACAGGTCACAGGAGGGGCTCCTTCGCGAAAGAGCAACACGGGGACGACCGTCTCAAACATTGCTGGGCCCAGGTGAGGGTGATCGAGGGGGAAGAGGTTAAGCCAGCACCCCACCCGACCCCTCACTTCATTGTCCAGAACGGCCTGCTCTACTGTGTCGCCCAGCGGCGGGGGGAGGAAAATAAATTATTGGTAGTGCCGAAATCAAAGACCGAGGTAGTAATGGATCTGGCCCATGCACATCCGATGGCCGGCCACCTGGGGGCCCAGAACACCGCCCAACGCATCAGGGACCGGTTCCACTGGCCCGGCTTAGACGCCGAGGTGAAGCGCTTCTGTCAGGCCTGCCCGGCCTGCCAGCGAACGGCACCCCGCACACCTCCCCCCAGCCCACTGATACCGCTGCCCATTATAGAGGTGCCCTTCGAAAGCATCGGGATGGATCTCATAGGACCGCTGCCGAAGTCTGCAAGGGGGCACGAAAACATCCTGGTGATAGTCGATTATGCCACCATCCGGAAGCCATCCCTTGCGAAAAGCCACCTCTAAGGCCATTGCACAAGAACTCTTCATGCTATGCAGCCGAGTCGGCATCCCAGCAGAGATACTGACTGACCAGGGCACGCCATTCATGTCCCGGCTAATGGCGGACCTCTGTCGCCTTCTGAATGTCAAGCAGATTCGCACTTCCGTCTACCACCCACAAACTGACGGTTTGGTGGAGCGGTTTAACCAAACCATCAAGCTAATGCTCCGCCGAGTAACTGCCGAAGACCGACGGGACTGAGAAAAGATGCTTCTGTACGTGCTCTTCGGGGTCAGGGAACTGCCCCAGGCGTCCACAGGCTTCACGCCCTTCGAGCTTTTGTTTGGCCGCCAGCCGAGGGGACTGCTGGATGTGGCCAGAGAAACCTGGGAGCAGCAACCAGCGGTACACCGTTCTACCTTCGAGCACGTACGAAACATGAGGGAGAGGATCGACTGAGTGATGCCGATAGTCCAGGAACACCTCGCCCATGCCCAGCAGGCCCAGCAGCGCCAGTACAACCTGGCTGCCCAGCCCCGGGAATTCCTTCCGGGGGATCACGTGATGGTTCTAGTCCCTACCTCTGCCTGCAAGTTTCTGGCCTCATGGCAGGGGCCCTATACGGTAACGGAGAAGGACAGCCCCGTCACCTATCGGGTGCGTAAGCCCGGACGGAGAAAGGAAGAGCAACTCTACCATATCAACCTGCTGAAACGCTGGGTAGGAACTAGAGCCCAAACGGCCGCCCTGGCGGTCACGGAACCCGGGGTTGTCGATGTCAACCCCCAGCTCTCGGCGACCCAAAAGCAGGACCTGCACCAACTGGTCAGTCAGTTCTCAGATGTGTTCTCCCCCTTGCCAGGGCGGACCAATGTCATCCAGCACGACATCCGAGTCTCGCCCGGGGTCGTCGTCAAGCAGCGGCCCTATCACATGCCGGAGGCTCGGCAACACGCCATCGAGGGCGAAATACAGGAGATGTTGAGGTTAGGGGTAATTGAACCGTCCCGTAGCCCATGGTCCAGCCCAATCGTCATGGTTCCAAAACCAGACGGCACCCTCCGCTTCTGTAACGGCTTCCGTCGGCTAAACGAAGCCTCCGAGTTTGACAGCTACCCCATGCCCCATGAAGACGAGCTCATAGATCGCCTAGGAAGGGCCCGGTACATTTCCACACTCGACCTCACCAAGGGATACTGGCAGGTCCCCTTGTCAGAGAGGGCCAAGCCCAAAACGGCCTTCTCAACCCCCACTGGCCACTGGCAGTACCGGGTTCTTCCCTTCGACCTGCACGGGGCCCCAGCCACCTTCCAGCAGCTAATGGATGTCTTGCTCCGACCCCACCAGACATACGCTGCTGCGTATTTGTACAACGTGGTTATACACTCGGAGAGCTGGGAGGAACACCTGGAGCGGTTGCGGAGGGTGCTCATGGAGCTGCAACGGGCTGGGCTGACCGCCAACCCCCGGAAGTGCCACCTTGCCCTGTTTGAAGCCACGTATCTGGGTGTCCAGGTGGGCCGAGGGATGGTAAAGACCCAGGAGAAGAAAGTGACGGCCATCCTCTCGGCCCCACGACCAACCACCAAGACTCAGGTACGGGCTTTTTTGGGGTTGGCGGGATACTATAGATGTTTTATCCCTAACTTCTCCTCCTTAGCGGCTCCCTTGACAGAGCTGACCCGGAAGGTACAGCCGGGAAAGGTACCCTGGAGCGTCGAGGCGGACCAAGCTTTCCACCGAGTAAAAGCCGCCCTAACGTCGGAACCGGTACTGCGGGCCCCAGACTTTGGCTGTCCCTTGCTGGTGCAAACGGACGCATCAGACACCGGGTTGGGAGCTGTCTTCTCCCAGGTCCGAGACGGTGAGGAACACCCGGTAGTCTTCATCAGCCGAAAGCTGACCCCCGCTGAACGCCGCTATGCCACGGTGGAGAAGGAGGCATTGGCCGTCAAGTGGGCAGTCCTGGAGCTCAGGTACTATCTCCTCAGTCGTAAATTCACTCTTGTCACTGATCACGCTCCCTTACAGTGGATGGCACGGGCTAAGGACACTAACGCCCGAGTGACTCGGTGGTACCTGGCGCTCCAGGACTTCCACTTCGTGGTACAACATCGGGCAGGGACGGCCAATGCCAACGCAGACGGACTCTCCCGGGCTTGGGCTGCTTTCGCAGGTCTGTCAGGGTTCAACTCCCACCCACCCACCCGTATGTTCCCCATTGGCACGCAGCACCAGGACAACGCTTGGGGTGGGGGGGGGGGTGTGTGTCCCGAGCACTCATCAGCGTCGCCCTGGAAACGGAGAGGAAACACCATTATTATTATTATTATGTCATTAACGGCAGGCCAGTCACAGCTGAAGAAGATCAGCCACCGCCTTCATAAGCGGGGGTGAACCACACAATGGGGAGAGATATCTCCAGACGACTCCGTATGCTAACTTTCTCTTTCTTTCGTCCTAGAGAGCAGCGGCCTGTCTACCTACAGAGCACGAGCACGAGTTACCGCACCGAGGGACTTTGGATTGACGAGAACGCCGCACGGAGCAGCGCACCTTTCACCTGCAATGTTTGTTGAATTAAAACCCACCCTCCGGGGTTCATTTATTGCACTCCACTTGTCGTGTCATCCTTCACCCCGTTACAATATATATATATATATATATATATATATATATATATATATATATATATATATCTATATATCTCTTAACGCAATTGACACCATCTTCTCGACTAGAAGTTTGGGATCGGGAGAACCCAAGTGTCCTGCTGGGACTTTCGCAGCTGGCTACACGATGGACGCATGGGAGAGGTGGCGTGTCGTGTGTCTGGCGGCTCTTTCCGTGGAGGACATTGAAGACATCTACCTATTCGGAACCATGATAACTGGGTTTCTGCTGTTTGGATTAGGCGTTGCCCTGTTGTCGGAGAATTCAGGAGACGGGAACAGCTGTCCAAAACCTCACAAGGCTGCCCGTCATGATTGAAGCAGTTGGCAGAGCGGTCGGCTCTGAGACAGAGACTATTAACCGCAATATGGATTCGATCATGGCTAAGCTCTCGGCTTTGGAAAGGAAAATTGATGGACAAGGAGATCAGAATGCTGTGAAATTAGAAGGCAGCTGTTCGCCCAAAGACCAAACAATCGTATCTCTTTTTGGCTTCCCAAAACAACAGACAGCTTGGCATGGTTGCTCTGGAATCTAACTCCCCGGATGAATGCTGCAGGGAGACGCTCTTTCTTCCCTCCCCCCTCAACAAACACCTTGTGATTGTCGAGCGTTTGGGTTCCGGCCAAGGTTGTTTCCATGGCAATTGCTGTGTCGCACCACAATCTGCGGACTGAGACAACTTGTTTGGAGTGCCAGCGCGGCGGATCTCTAGGCACACAATCTTACACATACACACACTCATACGCTCATACATACAGATATTCATTCACCTCCCACTACCCCCATCCAACGCCTTTGCCGCTTCTTCCCGTCAGTCTGATAATGGGTCTGTGTTAGCACTGTAATGGCTGCAGACCGGATGGCTGTTCGTCTGAACTGGATTACTCTCTGCAAGTTGTGTGCAAGTTTTTTGTCTGTTCTCACACTGTACTCCCGTTCAGGAGCATAGTGTGAGGATTATTTTTTTTCTCCTTTCTTTCCTCATGTTGTGCTGTATTCTTCTTCTCTATTGCATTTCGTTGCCTTGTACCTACATGTGCAATGACAATAAATTGAATCCAATCCAATCCAATATATATATATATTTATATATATATTAAGCACAAACAAATGCATGCCATAAAATATATGTGAAGATTTTGTGGCTCAGATAAGGTCCATTGTGGTTTATTTCTTTGCTCTTGGCTGACATGTGGCATTGCTATGGCCTGCTTTTGGCAAACAGAAACAGTCTGCCCAAGTGCCATCATTCTACACTACATGTAGGCCAGATCATCATTCTACATGTGCCAGATCTGGGCTGACAATATGTTGCTATCTGGGTAAGTTCCTGTGTAATGTAAGTTCTTATGTAATAAATATCTTCGGTTGCTTTCCCACGAGAGAGAGAGAGAGAATTGTATACTTATTTTTTACGTGTTGTTTTCACCCAATAATTTGTGGATGGAGAACAAAAGACATAAGACAAACATTTCTAAAATTTGTAAACAATGCAAGAGTCTTTCCTTTACAATATGAATGATTTCTATGAACAAATAGGCAAAACATGACAAAACACTGTAAATGAGTTATTGTTTAGGCATCCAATAGTTAAGGCATCCTTAAATATGACTTCTGACAAAGCAAAAACAAAATGGCTACTCCTTTAAATAAGTACACAAAATATTGTAATTTTGTCATTATTTATTACTTAAGACTAATAAATAAATAAATAAATAAATAAATAAAGGGCAAAGCAAAAAGGGCAGCTCAGGGGCCTGTTCCATAAAAGACGCTAAGAAAAGCGGGGATTAAAGTCCAAAACCTGACTTGAAATAACCTAACAAATCAATTGGGACTAAAGCGGTTCCATAAACGACAATTCAAGTTCACGCAATCTGACTAATGCTATCCAGGTTCAGTGAGTCAGGATAATGTGACGTACATGCTTATTCTGAAGCAGCCCTTAATGTCGATCATAGATCAAATCGATCCACCATAGCAAACAGCGAATATTTGTGCTGTTTAACGCATTTGAAACATTGTTTTCCTCAGTGCATAACTGATACGTCACAGGTATATTTTTTACATCTGTAAATGTCAGAAAGCCATGCAAATATATCTATTTAGCTGTCAGGAGTGGGCGAGGCTTATGCGAGAGAACGAGCGCTGCGGCGCGCATGCGCGCTACACAGACAGAGCAGAATAAAATACTAGCGCAAGAATTCTGAATAAAATATACATTCTGCTAAAATATTTGTTGTTGGACATTAAATGTGACATAGAATTTAAATTTCCTACATATAAGTGTATTTTTATGATAGCAGCAACTGTTAATCACAAGCTCAAATGAGTTAAATGTGTGTTCCTCTTATCAGTTAAAATGTACTCTGATTTCTATTATAAATTAAAATGTTTAATTCAGTGATTTTAACTTTTGATTGTGTTTTTATGCTTTAATGCTTTAAAGAGCCATTTTAGATTGTAATGTTTTAATGTTCTAATAACCATAAAAGGTACAGCTGTCATAAATTCAGAGAGAAAGGCTGCATGGCTAGAAACTTCTGATCAACTGAATGCACAAGTAGCAACTATGTTAAAATGTCATTCGCCTACATTTTGGGCACAATACATTAAATACAGTTGGTTGTAGCCTATTTTTTATTTATTTGATTATTTAAGGTGTATTTTCTGTATACTTTTATTTTTGGACCGATAATAAATTCAACTGACTGTATGTGAGAGAGTCAGTGGTAATATTGATGCGTTCCTATTGGTCAGAGTTAGAGGAGCTCAGCTTAGCCTGACAGTTAGCCTGCTCCGGACCAGGTTAGTTTGCCAGCGTAAGTTGCCACAGTGACTGAGCTTGAGCTATGGTAATTTTGCTTTCAGAAACCAAATCAAGTGAAAATAAGTCAGAATTACTGAAATAAGCCTGGCTTATTTGGTAAACTTGTTTTATAGAACAGGCCCCAGGTACATCCTGATGTTTGTACACTTTGTCAGTTTTGATACATTAAATTCTACAATAAAATTCTGTTGATTGGACATGATTTGTAAAGGCGTACACCTATCTATATAAGCTCTTACAGTTTAAAATGAAATGAAAAGAAAATTTATATCAAACCATGAAGTCAAAGGAAATGCCTCCAAAACGTCTCGGGTTACGTATGTAACCCTGGTTCCCTGAAGGGAACGAGACGCTGCGTCGAACGCTACGGGGAACGCCTTCAGCGTGACCGCGCTCTGAACCAGAGTGTAAAAATGTCCAATGAAAGGGCGAGACGTCATAGGCGGTGACGTCACTGACCGGAAAGCATAAAAGCACGTGAGGTGGAGCCGGCAATTGCTTCCAGGAATGAAGCAACCGCTCGCAGGGATACAGGAAGTATGGCCTAGAGACGCAGCGTCTCGTTCCCTTCAGGGAACCAGGGTTACATACGTGACCCGAGACGTTCCCTTCCAGGAACTCGAGCTGCGTCGAACGCTACGGGGAACGAGATGCCAACGCCACCAGACTTCCAAATACCTGCCCTGTGTGCATCACTAGGAGCACAACGAGGGCGAGAGAACAGAAGAGCCGGGAGTAGCCCTGAGATCAAGACCGTAGAACCGGACAAAGGTGAGGGGCGTGGACCAACCCGCAGCATTGCAGATATCCTGCATCGAAACCGCTGCCAGAAAGGCCTTGGAGGCCGCCATACTCCTAGTTGAATGGGCCTTAAGCCCCAGAGGCGAAGGGATGCCTGAAGATTGATAGGCCAAGGAAGTAGTATCCACAATCCACCTGCTAAGGGTCTGCCTAAAAGCAGGCAGACTCCGCTTAGGAGGACCAAAGCAAACTAGCAATTAGTCCGTCCTTCTCCACAGCAGCTCTGTGGACGTATGCGTCCAGTGCTCGCACTGGACACACACAGTTATGCTTCCGCTGGTCAGGCTCCCGAAGGGGAGGAGGACTGAGGACCTGCAGCACGACAGGCCGTGGTATAGAAGAGGGGATCTAGGAAATAACCCGCTCGAGGGTAGAAAAACGCTTTGGCCAGACCAGGGGCAAAGACGAGATAAGAAGGGGCCATGAAGGGCCTACAAATCCCCACTCTCTTAAGAGACCACAGCCAGGTCCCCGTAGGGACACGTCGTACAGGAGGTCTCAGCCTCAGCGCACCGTGGAGGAAACATGTAACCAGGGGGTGTCGACCCACTGTAAGGCCACCGAGAAGGGCGTGGTAGGCCGATGAAGCCACCACGTAAACCTTCAGGGTGGAGTGAGTTACCCCTGCGGAGAAACGGGCCTGCAGGACCTCCAGCACTGTACCAAACGGGCAATTAACTGGGTCAAGGTGGCGGTCTCCGCACCAAGAAGTGAAATATTTTCACTTCAGGGCATACAGTTTCCTCATAGAGGGAGCTCTGGATTGGAAGATGGTCTCAGCAACCTCGGTTGAGAGACCGGAAGCTATGAGCTGCGCCCCCTCAGAGGCCAGAACTTCCACACGTAATGCGCGCGTCGCCTCGGCAACGTGCGCTGCAACAGCGAGCACTCACTCAGAGGGGGAAGAACCGCACACGTGGGCTTCCACGAGCGAGAGCGCTAGATCTGGGGAATGCAGGAGGAGATGGGGCGAACCCGTCTCCAATCTGTTCGCCAGATTCATGTTGCCATCCAGAACTCCCGGGAGCAGAGCGATCGGGGAAAACCGTACAGACGAAGCCTCGGCCAGGTCTGTACCAAGCGTCCAGTCCAAAGGAGCTGGAGGAACTAGAGGGGCATAGCACTGACTCTCGAGTCGCACCGCCAAAAAACCTCCATATCTGCTTCACCACCTTGGGGTGAAGCATCCATTCCCCGGGCCTCAGCCCCTGCCTCGACAGGATGTCTGCTCCCACATTGAGATACCCAGGGATATCGATGGCTCTGAGCGAGCGAAGTTTGCCCTGGAACCACACAAGGATCTGGTGCGCCAGCTTGTACAAGGGGCGCGAACGCAGACCTCCCTGGTGGTTGATGTAAGAGACCACCGCTGTGCTGTCGGTGCGCACCAACACATGGTGATCTCTTAGGACCGGGAGAAAGTGCTTGAGTGCACGAAACACGGCCAACATTTCCAAACAATTGTATGCCACGTTAGATGGCGACCGCTCCACAGACCGCGGGCAGGGTGGCCACTCATGACCGCTCCCCAACCGGTGAGGGATGCGTCCGTCGCTAGCATTACGCGGCGACAAAAGGCTCCCAGCACCGGGCCCTAAGACAAGAACCAAGCTTGGCTCCACATGTCTAAGGCACGTAGGCATCGCCGCGTGACCTTGATCATGCAAAGCAGGTTTCCCCTCGGGGAGAACCTCTTGGTCTTGAGCCACCACTGTAGGGGTCTCATGTACAGGAGGCCAAAAGTATATCACGTTGGACGCAGCTGCCATGAGCCCCAGCAGTTTCTGAAACTGCCTGACAGTGAGTGACTGGCCCTCTTTCACTCTCTTGACTGAGGTGAGGATCGACTCGCTCCGAGCAGGAGACATACGTGCCTGCATCGTGGTCGAATCCCACACCACGCCTAGATAAGTGGTTCTCTATACTGGAGAAATCACACTTTCTTGGCGTTCAGTCTCAACCCCTTCATGTGCGCGAAAACGACATCTCGATGCCGAGTCGCCACCTGCTCTGATCGAGCTAGAATCAACCAATCGTTGATGTAAAAATGCGGGGTACGAGTGCAGGGCCAACGGGATGAACCCGATATCGGTAAGCTTTGCCCCTAAAAGCAAACCTGAGGGACTTCCCGTGAGAGGGAAGAATGGAGACGTGAAATATGCGTCCTTAGATCCATCATGACAAACCAGTCCTCAGACTTGGTCTGAGACACGACCGATGAGTGTAAGCACCCTGAACTTCAGTCACATGACTGAGCGGTTCAACTGACGCAGATCTACCATCCTTCCTTGGAACAATGAAGTACCGGCTGTAGAACCCGGACTCTCTTCCATGAGGAGGGACCACCTCGATGGCCTCCTTCCTCAAGAGAGTGTCTACTTCCTGTTCCATGATCAGAGCCTGCTGGGGGCCCACGCACGTGGGAATCACCCCGTTGAAAGGCGGTGGCGGAGCGCCGAACTGAATGCAAAGGCCTTTCTCTACAGTACGCAGGACCCAATAAGATCCATTTGGCAGTAGTTTCCACGCTGCGTAAATGGTCTACTAAGGGAACCAGTCTCTCGAGACTGGCCTCTGATGTACCCAGAGCTGCTGGCACAGTGCCCTGAAGCGGAAGACCGGCAGGAGACGGCCGAACCAGGAGCTCTAGGGACCCCCGCAGGGGTGGCGAGCTTCTCAGTGCCGCTACACTTCGGGGCGGAAGAAACTGAGAACATCGCTCGCTGGAGCCAGCTGCACCCTGGAACTCTGGCAGGGTTGGCAGACTGCTCTCCCGAGGGCACTGGGGGAGACGGACACCCGATCTGCCCCAGAGGGGTCTGCCCTCGTAAGTCCTGGGCACAGCACCAGGACTGCCTCAGCCTCAGCCTCCTAATGAACGACGGTCCTCAGACCCACGTCATTCCTAGGAAGACCAAGCTGAAGAACCAGACCCTGCAAGGCAGGACCCAAAGAGACACATCGGCAGTAGTTCCCACGCTGCCCGATGGTCTCCTAAGGGAACCAGTCTCTCGAGACTGGCCTCTGGTGTGCCTAGAGCTGCTGGCTCGGTGCCCTGAAGCTGAGGACCGGCAGGAGACGGCCGAACCAGAAGCTCTAGAGACCCCCGCAGGGGTGGCAAGCTTCTCAGCTCCGCTACACTTCGGGGCGGACGAACTGAGAACATTGCTCGCTGGAGCCAGCTGCGCCCTGGAACTCTGGCAGGGTTGGCAGACTGATCTCCCACGCCCGTAGGCTTCTTGGCCGAGAACCCCCTTAGACTTAAGAACGGTCCGCAGATCCGGCTTAGCCTTAGAGGTCCCCGACCCAGAGCGTTAGCCGCCACGCCCCACCTCGGTGGGGTGCGAGTTGCCACGCTCTGTTTTGCACCTCTCTAAAGAGGGGCTGGCACGCGGCGAGGGCTGCTCCCGCCCAGCAGCCCCCTGAGCTAGAGACAGGTGAGGGAGAAACCGCTGAAACGCCGCCGCTTGTCTACGAGCCTCCTGGTACCTGTTTACGACGCAATTGACGGTGTCGCCGAACAGGCCAGAAGGCGCAGGCGGGTCGTCCATGAGGAAAACCCTATCTTCTCCATGTCAGATAGGGTCGACCACAGACAGCGTTTCTAGGGAGCTCAGAGATCAACTTATATTTCAATCAAGTTGAGCCCCAATCCCTCATCCAGCTCTCTAAGCAGGTACGTCAGCTTGGTGCGCCTGCAACACTCTCTTTCTTTTTTTTTTTTTTCTCGTGTGCAGAACGCACCAGCCTGACCTGCAGCCGCGAGCCTTCAGAGACAACGCCACGCAAGGGGACAGATAGCTCGCGAGCGTCTGTTCCACCCGGGGCATCGCTCTGATATGAATGAGAATACGTAACGCACACGTCGTTCTCATTCATAATATGCTTGTGCAAGCACTGTTTCATTGACGCGTCCACCTCCTCGGAGGAAGACAGGTCTAGGGAAGAGAAGAGGATAGGGACTCGCCCGCCTTCCTACAGCGCTAGTGAAACTCACTCCTCTCTTTTTTATTTTAAAGAGAGCCTTCAGAGAGCAGGCATAAGAAATGAAAAAGCTCACAAACGGGCAGTCAGCTCCCTCGAGAGCTGAATCTGCGCGCTCTGCTCTCAAGCAGACCACACAGAGACTGCGTGTATCCCAAGCAGTGATATAATGTGCGCAGGGAGGAACACACAGCCCGGAATGCGATCTGCTATCGCCCCAGTGCTTGCACATATTGCTGGAGCCTATTCAAGTGATTGTGCAGGACAAACAACACTAAATAAGACTCACAACATGCAAAGACAGTACACACAGACAGAGAAGCGGTTGCTGAATGACAAAAAGCAATTGCCGGCTCCACCTCACGTGCTTTTATGCTTTACGGTCAGTGACGTCACCGCCTATGACGTCTCGCCCTTTCATTGGACATTTTTACACTCTGGTTCAGAGCGCGGTCACGCTGAAGGCGTTCCCCGTAGCGTTCGACGCAGCTCGAGTTCCTGGAAGGGAACCAGTTTTATGTCGAGCCACAGATCTGATAAAGGCTACAAAAAATTTGCATCATTGAAGGTTGCCAAAAATACAATGGCCTCAATAATTCTTAAAATCTCAACCAGGACTCCTCCCATGCTGACCGCCAGGCCAAGCAATTGGGGAATATTAATAATCTTTCATATATTTAATGCAATTGGATTATTCTTCAATATTTTCTCTGCAAGTGTAGATTGCCTGTTTAGGACACTTTGAACACTTTTTGCTTTGGATTATTAGACTAAGTTATAGTTATTTGAACTTTTAAAGGATTTAAAATGCATCTATAAATTGGTGCAACTATTGTTATTTCCCATCTAGGGAAGAAGCGCAACTTGAAAAGACTAGCACAAACCGAAAGATTTTCAACAACAATATGTTTATTGGGAGTTAAATTCAGGAGCCGACAAGGCCAAAATAACAAACAAAATGTTCTGTTTTTTAAACCTACCTTGCCTAACCAAAATAAAATGAAATAAAATACAATTCACTATCCTAACTTCCTAACACCAAAACAGAGAACAAAAGTATTCACAAACAAAAGAAAAATGGCTTCAAACTCCCTACTATCCCAATTTAGTATTTACAATATTTTCAAAAATATTTACAAAGCCAAGCGAAAACCAAGTTTAAAGGGCAATCCAAAAATCAGTGTCAAACAGGCAAATGGGTCAAATAAACCAGTATATCTTTGATACAACACTTGCAACCAGACACAAAACAAACAGTACTCACAATCTCACAACTCTCTAAATACAACCTCTCACAAAAACTCTGCACAATAGAAAACTAACTGCTCACTTCACAAGATAGCAAAACGATGCTCCTGAGGAAGTGATGTCGTGACTTTTAAAGTTCTGTAGACCAATCAGGAGACAGGAACAATCAGCCTGCAAGAGCCAATCGAATGGCTTTCCCTAGGGAGAGCAGAAACACAGACAGCCCCAACACAGCAGAGAAAACCGAATAACCACAGGGTTGTAACACTATAAATGTATTTATGATATATATTTTTCATTTCTTCAGCTGTAAATATGTATGTATGTATGTTTATGTTTTAGATGTACATGTTTTAGAGTACATCCATATTGCTTGTTTAAGCCTCTATTCAAACATACAAAATATATTGTTTAGGCCTATGATTGTACTAAATATAAGCTATAAGACCAGTATGACCCAGCAGTGCATGATGGGGTTTCTCTGGTCAGTGAGAATACATAGATTGTACACTTATTACTGCAGACATTACCCCTCCTCTAAGGAGTGGATACCAGTTATTCCACCATGAAACACAAGTTCAGGAGGGAAGTGGAAAGGAGGCGGATCGGGGGAGGGATGGCGACCAGGCCTGGAAGAGGACCTGGAGACAGAGGCAAACCATGGTGCCAGGGCAGAGCAAGTGGCCAGGGCTGGGCCGGCAAAGCAGGTGGGCAGGGTGGGGCCAGCAGGGCTAGGAGCTTGGGTGTAGCCGGCAGGGCAAGGAGTTTAGGCGACGCTGAACTGGCCTCCAGTGTGGACTCTGAGAGCTCCCAAACTGGAGCAGGCCCTGAAGTGGACATGGAGGGCTCCCTGACTGGAGCGGGCTCTGGAGTGGACTCTGAGGGCTACTGGGCTGGAGCAGACTCATGAATGAACTCCCATGAATACTCCCATGCACACAGAACAGTCATTAACATAATTAATCATAACGGGTTGTTATCAATTATATGTTCATCTTCAGGAATTAACTGTAGCATTAATAGTACAATAAAATGATTTGTTCGTCTGCACTACGGACAGTTTTAATCGTATACATTAAACATAGATGCCAATGGAAAGAAGGCATGGAGAGAGAGTGAGAGAGAGGGAGAGAGAGAGAGAGAGAGAGAGAGAGAGAGCACGCGCGCGCAAGAGAGAGCGTAATGGCAGGATTTGCACATCAGCCAAACACAACCTGTTAGAACCATCAAAGAATTACATCACCTTAATCAAAAGGGGTCGAAGCCTAGAAACGCATCTAAATAGTTAACAAGCGGTTACTTGCACTGGTTTGTTAATGCTGAGTAAAGTGTCCTGCTGCATGTATAATGCGTAAATTCTTGATGAATTCCTTTAGGAGTGAAAGTTTCGTCATTCCAGCCACAGATTGATTGGTCTGAAGTTAAACCGCCAAAGTTACTAAACTCAAAACTGCCTGAAGCTCGGACTCCCCCCGAAAGGGGAGTCGCAAGGTGTGTCTCTAGGGCACCGAAGGTAAAGATAAGTACGCTCCTTTTGGGTGTTGGAGAAGTTTTATCTGGATCCTGTAACACCCATTTTTGGTCAGTTTGACCAATAATAAGGCACATAGTTTCAGTGGGAAAGTGTTACTTTGTCTCACTTGACACCTCATTTACATGTTTTATGACTGTTCTGCTCAATTGGATTAATTCATCCCACAGTACCGTAAGAATAGCATGATGCATTTCACGAGGTCACAGTGTACATCATTGTTTGAGAAATAAAGAGCAGATTATTTTGATATCAAGAAAGAGACATCTAAAAGATATTAAACCAGAGATACATTCATACACCAGAATATGAGTGTTTAGAGCTTACTAATACAAATAACGAGTGGTCACTAGGCTAATATAATAAGGAAACATACAAAGAACACATACCTATACCAGATACCTTTGTAACTGATTAAGGAAATGTCTCTATGCGTGTGTGTTATGCGTGTTGTACTTGTGGAGGTAGTCAACTGGTCAGCCAGGCCGTTGGTGTCTGGTATCAAGGGTCATTTAGTTCTCTGGAATGTGTTTGAAATCTGATGGAGAGAACAGATAGTCAATTCTGTCTAGCATCTTTTTGACAGTGGGGGGACAACCACTGGCAATTTAGCACCCATATAAAGGTAGAATGTGGGGCCAGGCTGTGAATTATATGCAAATGTCAAAAGGCTAAAAGGGTCTCTTAAGACATGAAGTCCCAATGACCATCAAGGATCATAAGCAGATGTTACATGCTTTTAACATTACAGATTGTGTCAAAGCACTTAACAGTATCAAATTGGAGGATAGAGAGTCAGTAATGTATAATGATAAGATTAAACACTCAATTTTCAGTTAAAGGCATGTCATTATTGAATTCAGAGATGTCATTGTATCTGTGCAATCAAATCGACGATAATCGCTAGAAATTAAGTGTCCCCAACTGAGCAAGCCAGAGGCGACAGCGGCAAGGAACCAAAACTCCCTCTGTGACAGAATGGAGAAAAAAACAACCTTGGGAGAACCCATGCTCAGTTGGGGGCCAGTTCTCCTCTGGCCAGACGAAACCTGCAGTTCAATTCCAACCGCAGCCATGTCGGATCATGTAAAGGGCTTATTTGATTCCCGTGGTCTTGTCCCGATGGGGCATTTAATTATAATTTAATGTATTTGTTATATTTGTGTTTTATTCATTACTTGAAGTTTTTCATTTATGATTTATTAATTTGCTATAATTCTAATGTATAGTTTAATGCATTTATTGTTTCTCAGACTATTTTATAATATATATTTGTTTGTTTATTATAATTAAAATGTATAGTTTAATTCAATTTAATATATTTCTGTTGTGTGTGTATATATATATATATATATATATATATATATATATTATACTATTTATTATTTTAAATGTATTTATTCAACTTTCATATTTGTATATCATTATGTTTTGATTAAAATTTTAAATGTATAAATGTAATATATTTCTATTTTTATATTGTTACAATTTCTAACAATAATAGTATTATTTAGTTAGGTATTTTATTATATTTTTTGTTATTTTGTTATATTTTTAGTTTTATTGTATTTTTAGTCAAGGTCTTCACTGGGGACATGTCTCTGGGGCTCATCTAGGTGTCCTGGTCTCCGCTGACGATCAGGGCTGTAGACATCATCTCTTGGTGCTGATCCACCATCTGATCTGGATACGGACTGAGAAACAGAATAAGAAAGAAGCAGACAAATATTAGCGTAGATTCCATTCTTCTTACGATGTAACGAGTACATTGTGTGCTATGGGGTGTGTTCCCGGTTCCGGTTGATCTAATTATTGCAGCCTAACAATCATTTAACGAATTTGAATAATAAAAGCATATTAGTGTATTATGTGTAAGCCAGGTTAAAGAGAGGTGTCTTTAATCTAGATTTAAACTGACAAGAGTGTGTCTGCCTCCCCAAAACGCAGCAGCTAGAGTCCTTACTAGAACCAGGAAATATGACCATATTAGCCTGGTTCTGTCACTGCACTGGCTCCCTATCAAACATCGTATAGATTGCGGGCGTGGAGGACTATAATGTGATAAGAGCTCACTCAAGTACTGAGGAGCTAAGCCATTCAGGGCTTTATAAGTAATTAACAAGCTTTTAAAATCTATCCGATGCTTGATAGGGAGCCAGTGCAGTGTTGACAGAACCGGGCTAGTATGGTCATACTTCCTGGTTCTAGTAAGGACTCTAGCTGCTGCATTTAGGACCAACTGTAGTTTGTTGATCAAGCGCAACCACCCAATAAAGCATTAAATAGTCTAACCATGAGGTCATAAAACGCATGAATTAGCATTTCTGCATTTGACATTGAGAGCATAGGTTGCAATTTAGATATGTTTTTGAGATGGAAAAGCACAGTTTTACAGATGCTAGAAACATGGCTTTCAAATGAAAGATTGCTATCAAACAGCACACGTAGGTTCCTAACTGATGATGAAGAATTGACAGAGCAGCCATCAATGTTAGATAGTGTTCTAGGTTATTACATGTTTTATGTACAATAATTAACACCTCTGTTAGTAACAAAGCACAAAACTTACTGTGATTATTGGATGGCAGGCACACTACAAATACTGAACGTTAAATATTTCCAAGCATTTATACTGTCCTTCAAAGCAAGATGTCAAATGGTACAGCTTCTTTTAATAATCCCAGATCACATGTAATATTTTACTGCATAATTACAAGCTGTAAAGGAATATTTAATTTTCTGCTTTGCAACGATTTGTATCGTAAAAAGCGCTATACAAATAAACTTGAATTAGGTCAATTACTGTTGGCAGTGTGGTATAGTCAACACCTAGCTTCGCGATTGAGGTCACTTATCCTGCCTGAAAAGACCATAAACATTACAATTCATGTCTGCAGTAGTAATTAACTAACAAACATGAATCCTAAAATCTAATAATGTCAGAGCAAACCATTACTTTTCACATTACACCTACCTCTTACTAGGCGTAAGATTTAGTGTCAGACGTAGCACTACGCCGAGATGGTGGAACGGGTATAAATTCTATGCACAACAAAGCGCATGTTTAGCCTTACAACTGGGTGTACATCCAGCTGGTGCAACCGGCCCCTTGATTTCCAAATGAAATGCAAAATTTTCCTTTGGACCACTGCACTTTGGACCACTGCACAACAGTCCAGGGCTGCGTTTCCCAAAACACTGTAAACTTAAGTACATCGTAGACCCATTGAAACCAATGGAGCTACGAACAACTTAGGCTTAAGATGCTTTTGGGAAACGCAGCCCAGTTCTTTTTCTCCTTAGCCCAGGTAAGATGCTTCTGATGTTGTTTCGGTTTCAGAAGTGGGTTGGTAGCCAATGACAATGATTGTCTTCTGCACCATTGCCAAGTCAGCAGTCTTCCCCATTATTGTGGTTTCAAAGAACAAGAGATACCCAGAATTTATACTGTAGGGATAGTCATTTAATGAAACTCAAATGCAAATATTCTAATATTATGAGATACTGGATTTTTGACTTTCGTGAGCTGTAAGCTCTAATCATCAAAATTAAAACAAAAAAAACTTTTGAAGTTTTTTACTTTACATGTAATGAATCTTGGATATATGAAAGTTTCACTTTTTGAAATAAAGGTACAAAAAATAAACTTTCATGTTATTCTAATTTTTTGAGCTGCATCTGTATCTCCATCCCCTGCTGCCTCAAAGCCATCAAAGTCCAGTGTCGAGCCATTTGCTCATTCCTTGTGGCAGGAGGGGAAACCCGAAGATCCATAGTCCAAAATAAAGGGAAAAAAACTGCTGGATCTAGAGTTGGCTGCATTATTCTGTCACGGAATACCAGGAGAAGGCTAAATTAGATCCAAGTGCAATTTAATTAAATACAAACAATAATCCAGAACAAAGCAACAAGCAAAAATGTGGCAAAAATGTAACCCAAAAACACAGGGTAACAGAAAACACAACGTAATGGATTCAATACTGCAACAACAAAAGACAGAGTGAGCATGGTATAAATAGTGATGTGATAATGAGTAAATGACCAACAGGTGATGATAATCAGAACAGAAAAGACTAGGCAAAAGACTATGGCTGTATCCGAAATCGCCCCCTATACCCTCAAATAGTGCACTATTTGAGGGGCCGGCCATTTTAAGTGGTGTTCGAAACCTTAGTGGATGTTCTCGAGTGCACTCATTCAATCCCACAATGCACCGCAAAAACGAGTGTACAACTGATATACACTCAACGGCTAGAGAATCCCCAGAATGCACTGCGAGAGTCGCGCGCCGAGTCAATTCCCACGTCTCACCAGCAGATGGCGCCCGCAGCTGAATCATCCATTCATTGATTTTAGAAGCGCCCGTCCACGGCGTAATACAGTGGAATACAACAAAGGTACAAAATTAATTGTAAATTGACTATTAGGGTTTATACATAATTTCCGTGACTGAGTTCTAGATAAATCCTTCAATCTTACTATTGGAGCTGCCCATTTCAAATGATTATTTAACAGGAAGCAAACTATGCAAAAGCGGCAGTTCTTCCGGTGCATTCATTGTCCGAATTCACTCACTCGTTTTCATTCACTCCTTCAAGTGAACTATATGAGTGGACTAATGTAGGGAATAGTGACCTCAAATAGTGCACTCATTTTAGTGCAGCCCTTTTAAGTGGTGTTTGAAACCATAGTGGATGTTCTCGAGTGCACTCATTCAATCCCACAATGCACTGCAAAAAAACGAGTGTACAATCGATGTACGAATTCACTCGTTTTTATTCACTCCTTCAAGTGAACTGTATGAGTGGACTAATGTAGGGAATAGTGAATGACGGTATAGAGGGCGATTTCGGATACAGCCTATGGAAAATAGAGTTCATAGCATGTAACAGTGAAAGGGGAGATCGCCATCAAGTGGCCAGTCCAGGGCACATCAACCAGACACTGTGACAGTTATGTTTAACTCAATAATCTATGGATGGAGAACAAAAGAAATAAGACGTGTTTCTGAAATTTATAAACCAAAAGGTATTTTCTTTAGAAACAAGTTTTTTTTAGCTTTTTTTAAATAAATTAATCAGTATAAAGTAATGATACATATAAAATGTGACCTTAATATAAGACAGTTTTGCAGTTGAGGGAGGAAAGCTACCCTTAAAATATATTTAAAATAAATAAATGCATATTAAAGATATGTATATTATAAAGTGTACAATTAATGTCTTTACACACACTCACACACAAACCTAAAACATCACACACAGACAGATCTTCATGGTGGCAAGGCGAGACACCCATAGATATCTATACAAAGACACATTACTACTTCTAAAGTCAGTAACACTTACTTTTAAGGTGTCCTTGTTACATATCGTACATGTACTAACTATTATTATAACAATAAATTATGCATAATTACATGCAAGTAACCCTAAACTAAACCCTAATCCTAGCCCTAACCATATAGTAAGGTCATGTAGTTAATTAATATTACTCAGTACTTAAATGTATAATTACACTGTAACAAGGACACCTTAAAATAAAGTGTAACCCTATAGTCTGCAATGGGAAAGACATGCACTTATGTAAACAGAATCATTGAAGGAATACAGGGGTCATAAGGTCACAGGATTGACATGATATTCTGGGACAGTGTACAGAGTTCTATGTCCTTGTAACCTATTTAAATATGTAATTGGCCGTTTGCAAAGACCTGTCCACCCTTTGTTATTGTTGCTATCCCCGACAAACAATGTCGCTCTCACACACTACACATCATGTGCTCATGTGATGGGATTAAAATATTGAAGTTTTGTTGGTATAAGGAGGTATTTTGATATATGTGTAGGTATATTTTTATTTTGTTATTGATAGTGTGATTTATTGCTATGTTTTGCTCTTGTTGACAAACCCTTTTTAACAGACTAATTCGTATTCCAGTGTGATAGGCTAGAATATGAATGGGTGGAGATTGTTGCCATTTAAGAGCGTGCTGTGGAGACTGAGACAGGGGTTCTATGTGATGACGTTCAAGCACGTGTTGGTACAACAAATGTTACAGAGCTGTAGTGCGTAGGCGCTGGCATGTGAGAAGGTGTAAGAAGAGCACGTGGTTAAGAGAACTCCAAAAAACTTAAGAATATATTGACGGTGACACGGAGAAATCACCTTCACAACCGTGCAAGAAGTGCGAGTGGATTGGGTTGCAGTGAACACGATGGCGACGCAGAGGAATTACATCTAGACTGGGTAGCGGAACTGCTACCTGGTCATAGTGTGAGTACGACTATCAACTGCGTTATTGAAGATAGATTGATGGATAAAGACTTCTGTAATTATTCTATATCAATTCATCTTTAATTAGTAGAGACTGTGACAACTAATTGCCAGGTACTAGCCAATAGTTTCTTGTGTTAGTGTTGTGAACGAGGTTTGGGGTGTTTATTGTGCTGTGGTTGATTATTGGGTGCACTTGTTTGATGGTTTAAATTGGACTTCGGATACTGGCAGTTGCTTCTATCTGTTTTCCAGTGTACTACTGCCCAAAAGCTGTGGAGGTTCCCGTGACTGTGGAACTGAATCAAGACTGTTCGCATCTGCCCAGGACGATATACCTGACGATTTTAAGACTGAATACCTTGCTGCATTGTCCCTTCCCATTTTTTTAGTATTTTTGCAATTAAATATTTTTATGGTAATAAAAATATGTTGTAATTCGATATGCCTTTTGAGTGTCAATAGTTTTGATGTCCAGCCCTCAGTTGGAATAGATATCAAGTGAATTAGGTTAATTGTAGTCCTGGGTCTCAGTTAAGAATCCAGGTGGCGTAGTCGGCTACGTTCTTTTTGCAAGTGTGTTGTTGGCCTTTATGTCTGTCACTTAAAGAAAAATTTATTTATCTTTGTCCTTGTAACATCTGGCGCAGTCGGCAGGATATTTGGACCTGTGTGAGAGGCTGAAGACATCTTTTTGATGCTCACATGATCGAACTGGGAAGTTTTAACCCTTTAGGCGCCAGGGTTTTTTGGAAAAAATGCTGGATTTTGACATCAAGATTTCAAAAGCTTGTGGCTTGAAATGGCTTAAAGATAGAGATCTACTGTAAATTAGAAAAATGTTGGGCACGACCGTAAGTTTATGTGGGGTGTAAATATACTCATCTAATTTGCATATGACGTCATCAGGGGCGGCCCTCTTGAATTTCATAATATTTAGGAAATAGTAGATATTGAATTGATGTTTGATTTTTTTGTTTGTTTTTTTGTCTTTTTCTCCTCATTCCAAATGATCAGAAAAGAGGAAACCAACAATAAAACAGGAGAAAGTACTAAATTATTACTATATTACTATACTATATAGTAGTAAAACGCATGTGAACAGTAGCCTACTTTTTGATCAGTTCATCAGTAATATTCAGGAAATAATAGAAATTGAATGGATGTTTGAACTTATTTGCATGTTGTTGTTGTTTTTTTGTCTTTTTATCCTCATTCCAAATGATCAGGAAAAGAGGAAATCAACAGTAAAACAGGAGAAAGTAGTAAATTATTACTATATTACTGTGCCATAGTAAAATACATGTGCCTATTTTTTGATCAGTTGACCAGCTATCCGTCCAATCAGGTATCTATGTGACAGTTTATAGTTCTTGAGAGTATGGTACCTCTCATTGTATGGCACAGCGCACAGACCTACCCCAAACTGACTGCACCTGTACTGTCTGCCGGCAGCCCTTAGAGCGCGCGCGATCAGAACAAACAGCGCAATCTGGCCGATCATCAGAGATCAACAGCTCTCCTATGGACACTAAGACCACGTCCACCCCTGCCACCCCCATCCCCGTTGGGCAAAGTGTTGAAATGATCACTTGTTTGTGCTTTGTGAAGGATCGCGCCTTGCGCGCGGCACCATTGGAGAAGCGCGATCATTAGACGGCCGATCGTCATTTCCAAAAGGCAAATATTCCCCTTCAGAGTCAGAATCGGCGAATGACATTTGCAACACATCCTCACAGTACAACTTTTTATTAGCCGTTTGGCGATTTTCTCTCACAAATCTCACAATTTACTCACACACTATGAACTGAATTGCTTCCGCATCAATGACACGATAGCTCAGCTCACTTACTCTGCTATTTCCTCAAACAATTTTGGTCTAGAATCGAAGTACTACATGTCTGCCATCTAGTGGAAGGGAATACAAATGAGCCATTACACCAGATTAGGAACTACAGCCCATTTCATGAAGTATGACGTCTTGTCGCAATTTTGCGACTTTGGCGCTTAGAGGGTTAAAAATTATGCACTTGATGCATCTAACCCACATTCATATAGGCCTGACTGGAGAGCTGAGTTGAAGCGTGAGATTTTGGAGGAGGTGAAGGGCCAGATTTGAGTGCTGACTCAGGAAGTGATGCCGGTTTTTCTTGGGGCCCCTGTCCTTAGGTCACAGTTTTTTAGCTGTAGGCAAAATTCAGATGAGTCTTTTAAAGCTTTTGTTTTGCATTTAAGGGAACTCTTCCGTAGGCTACAGAGGCACAGCCCAGAGAGGGCCCTAGTTGAAGACCAGCTAAAGGAGCAGCTATTGATGGGGATGGAGGATGGTCCAATTTTGAGGGCCTTTAAGATGTATACTCGTCGCAATCCAGTAGGGACCTTTGCGGAGCTGCATCAGGAAGCTTTGTTGTTGGTGGTGGAGTATGGCCAAGTAAGGTATGAGACTGCATGTACTGCCATTAGTCAACTTGATGCATCTAACCCACGTTCATATAGGCCTGACTGGAGAGCTGAGTTGAAGCGTGAGATCTTGGAAGAGGTGAAGGGCCAGATTCGAGTGCTGACTCAGGAAGTGATGCGGGAGCTGAGGCCCTCTAACTCTGCAGCCCCTGTAAACCATGCACCTCAACAAACAGCAGGCCCTTCTTGCACCTAGGAGGAGAGAGCATCAGTCAATAAACCGATGGGATCCGGAGGGTAGACCTATTTGCTGACGCTGCCAGCAGCCAGGCCATGTGGCCCATAACTGTAGAGCGAACAGAGAGCGCAGACAAGCTTTAAAAGAGAATGCCCTCCTGTAGAGGTCCAAACAACAGGGTTACTGACTCCAATTGATAATCAAGGGACCGTGAATTCTTTTATTGCTGACTGCCCTATGGTGGATGTTTTGATACAGAATGTTCCCTGTAAAGGCCTGTTGGATACGGGGTCACAGGTAACTTTAATGCGGCAGAGTATGCTAGAAGAGAACTTTCCCAGCTATAAGTTGGGCGATGCCCCCCTGTTAACTCTGAGAGCTACAAATGTTCTGGAAGTCCCCTATGTTGGTTATGCAGTATTGGATTTTGAAGTGGCAGGTATCCAACTTCAGGGAAGGTGTGTTGTTATTGTGAAAGATTAATTTTCCACTAACCCATTAATTATTGGAATGAATGTTATCTCATCGTATTGAAGTGCCCTTTTTCAGGGAAAATCTCAGTTTTTCTCGTTTCAGAGCCCTGCAGAACAGCGAGTGTGGAAACAGGGTATGGCAACATGTCAATGCATTGCTGCTCGTATTCAAGATGATGGGTTCTTAGGGTATGTGTGGCCAGCCAGTCGCCACAAGATATATATCCCCCCCCCCCAGAGCGAGGTCATTGTATGGGGGGGGGGTTTCGAATGGGCCTTCAGAATCGCCATTATTGTGGATTGGTGGAACCCTTGTTGGAGTCAGATGCTGTGACTGCTGCTCGGACCGTGGCTACAGTGAAGGGTGGTAAGATCCCTGTCAGGCTATGTAATTTACATGCATACAGCGTGTCTCTGGGCAGGTACCAGAAGCTCGGTTGGCTGTACGAGATGCCTGACGTGGATATCTATGGCCAAAGAAATCTAGATCTGACTCGGAGTACGGGTGGGTTGGTTGATATTTGAGTGGTGGAAGCTGGAAGTCTTGAAGAGGAGGTAACTGTTGATGGGGTGAGTCCATTATTGCTTGGATCTGATTTAACTAACCAACAATGTCAAGCTTTTGCTGCACTTATGAGGAAGTGGAGTGGCGTCTTTGCTAAGCACAAGAATGATTTGGGCTTTACTGAAACTGTCCAGCATAGGATTTACTGGGGATGCCCCTCCTGTCCGAGAACGGTTCCGACCACTTCCCCCAATGATGTATAAGGAAATTTAAATTCTACTGCCCGATATGTTGGAAAGAGGGGTAATTTTGGAGAGTAATAGCCCATGGGCAGCCCCAGTAGTTATAGTTAAGAAGAAAGATGGAAGTTGCCATTTTTGCGTTGACTACAGGAACTTAAATGCAATTACACATAAGGATGCATTCCCACTTCCTCGAATAGAAGAGACCTTGACTACCTTAAACCGAGCTGAGTGGTTCAGCACTCTGGATTTGGCCAGTGGCTATTGGCAGATGGGGGTGAACCCTGATGATCGCTCAAAGACTGCATTTGCAACTCCTTTGAGGTTATTTGAATTTCAGCGTATGCCATTTGGCTTGTGCAATGGACCAGCTACATTTCAGAGATTAATGCAGCACTGTTTGAGCGACTACATTGTAGACTTCCTGTTGATCTATTTCGACGATGTTATTGTGTATTTGGTAGATTTCGCCACTCATCTTTGCCATTTGGAGCAGGTGTTCCAGTGAATATCACAGTACGGTTTGAAGTTGAGGCTGGACAAGTGTCAGTTTCTTCAACAACAAGTGAAGTTCCTGGGGCATGTAGTAAATAGGACCGGTGTAAGTCCGGATCCAGGTAAAACAGCAGCCGTACAAGAGTGGCATGTCCCTTCTACTTTCCGAGAGGTGAGGGCATTTTTGAGTTTGGCTGTCTATTACAGACGTTTTATTGCAAATTTTGCCCAGATAGCACAGCCTTTAAATGCTCTTCTAGTAGGAGTTCCAGCTGACAAGAAGTCAAGTAGTCGTAAGATGAAGTGGACCACCGACTGTCAAGCTGCTTTTGTAAATTTAAAGACATGCCTCACACAAGCCCCGATTTTGGCATATGCTGACTCTTCCCTGCCTTTTGTCCTTTATACTGATGCCAGCCACCAAGGATTGGGGCAGTATTATCACAGGTATAAAATGGACAGGAGCCGGTGATTGCGTATGAGAGCTGCAGTCTCCAACCTGCATAGCAGAACAATGCCAATTATAGCTCTTTTAAGTTGGAGTTGCTGGCCTTAAAATGGGCCATTACAGAAAAATTGAAGGACTTTCTGACTGGAGCTAAATGTACTGTTGTTACGGATAATAATCCAGTGGCACACCTACAGACAGCAAGACTCGGAGCTGTGGAACAGCGTTGGGTAGCCCAGCTAGCAAATTTTGATTTCACAGTGAAGTATCGGGTTGGGCGTGATAATGTTAATGCTGATAAGCAGACTTGTCCAGGTTTCCACTAGTCCAAGTGGGTCCCACTGAGGCACGACAGGTTGAGGCAACAGAAGATGCCTGCCAGTCAGAGACTGATACCCTGGACGTAGAAGTAAGAGCCAAGGTGAAGATTAGGAACTTCAACAGGTATGGAGGTATGTGGAGTCAAGTAGTGTGCCCACAGTTAGGGAGCGCACCATAATGTCTATGACAGTGAAACGCTTACTTCAACAGAGTTCTAAACTTGTGATTCAAGATGGTGTGTTATACAAGAGAATGATTGACCCCAGTACACATGAGTTACATCTACAGATTATTTGTCCAGCCTCTAGACAGGAAGAAGTATGGAAGAGATACCATGATGACCATTTTCATTTCTCAGGCACCATTTTTACTGGCCAAAGATGGGGGAGACTGTGAACGGGTTCCATCTGGGTTATGTCATCTGTGGCCTGTAGAAAGGAAAGAAAGATAAGGCCCCTCTCAATCCGATTGAGGTACCATTCCCTTTAGAAGTAGTAGCTCTAGATTTTTTTGACGTCATGGCGCCCAGCAGATATATGTCAAAATATTTTAGTATATATTCGACTTGTTCACACGTTATGCATGGGCCATTCCAACAAGCGATCAAACTGCTAAGGTTACAGTTAGGGCTTTGTGGGAACATGTCGTAAAGACTTTTGGTTGTCCCCTGCGATTTCATTCTGATAGGGGCCCAAATTTTGAATCTGCATAATTGAAGGAGGTTTGCCAACTGTATGGTACAGCGAAGAGCCAAACAACCCCATATCACCCAGCAGGGAATGGTAGGGTAGAGAGGGTGAATAAGACTTTATTGGGGATGTTGCGAACATTGGAGAGACAAGCAGGATAGGTGGTCAGAATTTCTCCCAGAGTTAATGCTTCAAGAGCAGCAACAATTATATTTTTTTCTTTTTGCAATCCTTCAGCAAAGAAAAAATTATAATTGTTGCTGCTCTTGAAGCAATATACTCGGAAACAATATATACAATATATTTACAATATTAGATTAGATTAGATTAGATTCAACTTTATTGTCATTGCACATGTAAGGTACGGAGCAACGAAATGCAGTTAGCATCTAACCAGAAGTGCAATAAGCATAGGTACAGGATATACAGTGCCTACAATATGTTACATATGTACAGAATATACAGATAAGGCAGTAGTACTATGGACATAATTTACAAATTTTTAAATACTATCAGTATGATATACAGATGGGTGATATGAACATACTATACAGATGGATTGTACAGTAAATGTATGTACACTATGAGCAAAAACTATGAATATAATTACAAATGGATATGAATAAGCTATACATTAAGATATATAAATACTAGTGCAGTGAACATTGAAAGTGCATAGAAATAAAAAAATTTTCATAGTACTCAGTGTGTGGATGTTTTTTTGTTTTTGTTTTTTAACCGATTTAATGATGGGGAGGGGTGAAGAGTTTGTGGTGGTGTGTGAGGGGGGTATCATTGGGCAGAGTTTAGTAGGGAAACAGCTGTAGGGAAAAAGCTGTTCCTGAGTCTGCTTGTCCTTGATCGGAGGCTCCTGAAGCGCCTCCCAGAGGGCAGTAAGTTAAACAGTCTATGGTCAGGGTGAGAGGAGTCCTTAAGAATGCCGCGAGCTCGACGTAAACAGCGTTTTCTCTGGACGTCCTCAATGGCAGGAAGTGGTGTCCCTGTGATGCGTTGGGCGGTTTTCACCACCCTCTGCAGTGCCTTGAGGTCAGCAACTGTGCAGTTCCCATACCAGACTGTGATGCAGTTGGTCAGGATGCTTTCAATCGCACACCGGTAGAAGTTCACCGGGATGGTTGGAGACAGGTGGTTCTTCTTCAGTGTCCTAAGGAAGAAGAGGCGTTGGTGAGCCTTCTTGACTAGGCTGGATGTGTTGGTGGTCCAGGTCAGGTCCTCTGAGATGTGGGTTCCCAGGAACTTGAAGCTGGAGACACGTTCAACAACCATCCCATTAATGTGGATGGGGTCATGCGTTCCACTTTTCTTCTTCCTGAAGTCCACAATAAGTTCCTTTGTCTTGCTGGTGTTGAGGAGCAGGTTATTGTCAGCGCACCATGCAGCCAGGTGCTGTACCTCCTCCCTGTAGGCAGTCTCATCGTTGTCTCTGATGAGGCCAATCACTGTGGTGTCGTCAGCAAACTTGATGATGGAGTTGGATCCATGCACAGGCCTGCAGTCATGGGTGTAGAGGGAGTAGATGAATGGGCTCAGCACACAGCCCTGTGGTACGCCGGTGTTGAGTGTGATGGTGGTGGAGCAGGTGTGGCCTGACCTAACATGCTGAGGTCTGTTGGTCAGAAAGTCCATAATGCAGCTGCAGAGGGAGGTGTTAACACCCAAGTCACCAAGTTTAGTGATCAGCTTGGAGGGAATGACGGTGTTGAATGCTGAGCTGAAATCAACAAACAACATCCGTGCATATGTGTTGTTATTATCCAGGTGTGTGAGTACCGAGTGCAGTACTGTGCATACTGCATCCTCAGTGCTCCTATTGCTACGGTAGGCAAATTGGTGTGGGTCCAGTGTGGGTGGGAGGCAGTTCCTGAGGTGTGCCAGGACCAGTCGCTCAAAGCACTTCATTACAATGGGTGTGAGTGCTACGGGGCGGTAGTCATTCAGGCACGTCGGGGAGGAGTGTTTCGGCACTGGCACAATGGATGTGGACTTAAAGCATGTTGGCACAGTTGCTTGGGTGAGGGACAGGTTGAAAATGTCTGTGAAGACTCCTGCGAGCTGTTCTGCACATATCCTGAGCACACGTCCAGGAATGCCGTCAGGGCCAGCGGCCTTGCATGCATTGATCCGGCTCAATGCTGTGCAGACATCTGTGGAGGTGAGTTTGAGGGTCTGATGGTCTCCAGAGATTGTGATCTTGGTGGCTGTCTCGTTATTCTCAAAGCGAGCATAAAAGTCATTTAGCTCATCAAGGAAGGAGACGTCTGTGACCGTTGGAGTGGAGTTGCATGGCTTGTAGTCACTGATTACTTGGATGCCCTGCCACATGCGCCGGGGGTCAATATATATTAAGGTTGTATTTCATGTCATTTATAAGCTTGCTGTGTTATTGGAATCTATTGTATTGTTGTAATCTTGTGAGTTATAACTTTTCCTGATCACTATTGTTCAGTTTCACATGCTTGGTGTGATTTATTTAGAATTTAGGATTGTTTAATTGATGCATTAACCCATGTAGTACAAACAATTAAGGTATGTACTTTGTGTATGCCAAATACCTAATGTTTGATTTCGAATGAAAGCTAATTGCGTCAGCAGTAATCTGGTGTGGATGAAAATTGTCTTTTCTCATAATATATGATTACAATACGTATATAAATCTGCTTTCAATAATTTCTTCATGTGATAAAATAACTGAACAGATAATGTATGCACGGAAAGAAGCCGTGCAGGGCAGGGCTCCGCCCCACAGGAAGAATCCGATTGGGTCAGTCGCCCGTGGGTGGATCCCAAATCAGCCCATTAAAGACAGACACCCAACTTTGTCTGGCTCTCTCTGCTTGCTCACGCGCTGTTTGAAACTTCGGTTCCTGCTCTGATCGCGCTGCTAAGCGCTTCTTGCCATTAACATCATGGCCGAGCATTGAACAACAATCAAGACTCAGTCAAACTTCTAAAGAAACTTTAACACCTGAAGCCGAAAACTGAAGCGAAGTTCCTGAGAACGTCATCACTTCACAGAGAAATCAACCAATTGCGAAAGGGGTTCCCCAGTGTTAACGACACATCAGCCACCAATCCAAACTGGGATTCCCTCGGAACAACAAAGGAACGGAAACTCAGCTGAAAACAAGTCAAATCAAACAATCCTTCCTAATTCTGCTGGAAACTGGTTGTATTCATCTTTAAGAGTAAAGATAGTGAAGTTCCATGCTTGTGACTCCCTCAGGTTGAAGTTAGAGCATTCTTGAAAACGAGCATTAGAACCTAAAACTCTCTTCAGATCAAAACAATTCATTGCCTGCAATGTGTGTGTGTGTGTGTGTGTTTACGTATTCTGTTTTGTGTTATGTAGCTTAGTATTGTGGTAGAGTAGTGAAATAAACTTTGATTCTATTAAGAAATCTTTTGTCTGTTGCTTTTATTTGCCAAAAGATCACGTTACCTACGCTCAAAATTTACCTATGCTCATGAATTTTGATAAAGTACTATTTGGTTTGTTTTTTTGTTGGCCACGAATAAAATAAAACTGAATTGTTAAAAGATAACGTACTGATTTTAATGCTTGCTGGACAAGTCGTTAATGAGGTATCATTAACAAGGTATAAGTTGGACGTTTTGATTAATATCGATTAATCATGTAAATATCAGTATTGAATCATAAGAAAAGATTCCCCAAAAAGCTAAAATTAATAGTAATAGTTGCCTTAGAGCCTGATGCTGTGAATGGCGAGAACCAGGTCAGATGGTCTAACGGCCTTTGATGTATAGATGAGGGGATAGAGTAATAGCAGGGACTGCTGATGTTTTGTGTGTGTGTGTGGGGGGGGGGGGGGGGGGGGGGGCTGTGATGGGATTAAAATATTGAAGTGTTGTTGGTATAAGGAGGTATTTAGATATATGTTGATATATGCTATGTTTTGCTCTTGTTGACAAACCCTTTTTAACCCCCTGGGGTCGAAAAACGCGCGTTTTGTGGCAGATTTTCCTGATAAGGCAGAAATGAGCTTGAATTACTCTGCCATTTTTGATTGTTCAGATAAGAGCCTTACATCATTTGAATCTGTAAGGGGTCTAATTTTATTTGTATACACTCATAATAACAACTAAACTTTGTGCTTTTGAAGAATAAAGAAAACAAACAGGGTGCGCTCTCTGCCTTCTCCATCTCCGCGAACTGCTTTTAGAAACGTGTCACTAAAATGAAGTGTAACTCTGCGAATTCTGAACACACAGACATGGGAGTTATATCTATTGAAAGATTAAAGTGCCTACTTTCAAATGAAGTAAGTCATATCGAAAACAAATATTCTGTGATGAAGTAATTTGGTGAAATTTGGTGCTTCTGCCAAATCAAATAGGTGGCAATAGGTTTAACCTGTTAACGTTCACCAGAGCGACGTCGCACTGAACGCTCTTTGTTTGCATGTGTCATTGTTTTCTAATAGAATAAATGAAACGGGACAAAGTTAATCTTGACAAACAATATATCATTCTGAGGGTCTAAGCCTCAAGCATCGACGACAGATCGCTGTTTTTCGATGGAAAGCTTATAAGGAATGTATTTGCTACATTTGTGTAAGCAGTACACATCCAAACACGCAGAATAAAAAAGCAGTACGTACCTTTATCATTGTAATAACGAGCCACAAACGCGTCCACTGCTGAAATCCCAGTTTAGTTAGAGAGGTAAGGGTCCACAGAACAACATCCAGCGAGCACTTTTAGTCCAGCGAAACAATAACGTTGTAATAAGGATGAATATTCCTTTGTTTACGTTTCATTTCTTCAGAGAGTTATTGTTCGCGTCCGTTATGGAATAAATTACGCTCAAAAACAGCGTCTTGGTGGTAAAAAAACAACACGGTGTTGTAGCATACAGTTTTACAAACAGAATGAGACCGTCCACGGAAAAAAAAGTCTCAGAAAAGCGGAATATAGTTTATTTGAATTTGGCACTCCCTCCAGTCAGCCATGACGCAGGCTGTGACGCACGCTGTCATCTGAGCGGGGCGTAACTTAGCGATCTGCTTTATCCATAAAAAACTGTTTTTTTTTCTTCTACATTTTTTATATGTGTGTGTGTGTGTATTGTGTGGGGAATGTGGCCGTATCTGCATGATTATAATATGTATGGACGCACATCAGCGTGTTTATTAGCGACTCAATGACGGCTATCATTGTGATTCATTGATCAGCTATTATTGATTATATGTGTCACGGTTCACTAATCCATTGCTTTCTCCTCGTCTCGTGTCAGTGTTGTCATGTTGTGTGTAGGTGCTTGTGGGCGTGACCTGCCCATCACCGCTGATTTGTCTCGGCTGTGTCTCGTTTGCAGCACCTGCTGCAGCTCATCATCTCAGCTACTTACACTCACCAGTTCTTCTATCCGTTGCCAGATCATTGTTGATGTCTTCCAGTGTGGTCACCTGTTTCCTGTTCCTGTTGGCGTTCTCTGTTCCGGATCACTCAGCACTCACGGATTATCTCTTCACTTCGGCCATCTGTGTGTCCATCAAGGTTTCTTTCTGGCTTTTAATAAAGCTCTCGTTTCCCTCGCTACTGCTTCCTGATCCTTTTTACGACGTGACAATATGGCCCATCTGTATGATTATCATCTGAATGGAAGCACATCAGCGTGTGTTTACTGACTCTATGACCATGTCTGGCAATATCACTTCATGTCTGGCAATCAGAATACATACTATATACAACGCATTTTTTTTTCTTTTTTTTTTCCTTTTTTAGTACTCAAATAATTATTTTTGTATTTTTTTGTGCTCAAATAAATCTGTCTATTATTTTATAATTGAAAAACTATGCAGGAATATGACTAAAATAGTTTGCAATCCATTTGGTGGTTATTAACTGAACACACAGACACTATTATGATACTATCTGAATCATAAAACTTATAAATACTATTTAATCAGTAAATAGCTGTTAATGAACTGACTAATAACCCTCACTGGGTTACATAGTTAAGACATTACGGCAGGCTAAGGCAAAATTTTTTGTTAATATTCTAAATGAGGCTAAAGGCAATAGTAAAAGGGTATGGCAAACTATTAATAAATTGATAAAGAAAGACATTAAATAATGTAATAAATGTTTAGAATTGGATTTTAAAGGAAGTATAATTGATAAATCTGACAAAATTGCTGATGTATTTAATAATTACTTTGTTGACTCAGTTCAAACTTTCAGTGATACATTTGGAATGAGACATAAAGAAATTAAATCAGTGAATTTAGAAAAATCTGCATTTCATTTGATAAGTGAAGTGACATACTGCCAAGTATGGTGACCCATACTTGGAATTTGTGCTCTGCATTTAACCCATCCAACATGCACACACACAGCAGTGAACACACACACACAGAGCAGTGGGCAGCCATTTATGCTGTGGCGCCCGGGAAGCAGTTGGGGGTTTGGTGCCTTGCTCAAGGGCACCTCAGTCATGGTATTGAGGGTGGAGAGAGCGCTGGACATTCACTCCCCCCACCTACAATCCCTGCCAGCCCGAGACTCAAACCCGCAACCTTTGGATTACGAGTCCGACTCTCTAAACATTAGGCCACGACTTCCCTTAACAGATAACAGTTACAGAGAGTATATATATATATATATATATATATATATATAGAGAGAGATGGTTTAGACTGTAATTTTATAAAAAAATAATAGTGATATCTTTTTAGCACCAATTACTCATTTTGTGAATTTATCAATTACACAAACTACATTCCCAAGTTGGAAAATGGGGTTAGTTACCCCAGTTTTCAAGACAGGTGATCCAACTAATGTGGTAAATTATAGGCCGATTTCAATTCTATCAGTAGTGTCTAAAATAGTAGAAAAAGTAGTAACTGACCAAATTGTGAATTTCGTAGATATACATAATTTTTTGTTGCGTCCTATGGAATTTGGGTTTCATAAACAGCATTCGACTGAAACTGCAGTATGTTATTTTATTCAGGAAATTCGGTCAAAATTAGATAAGGGTGGGGTTGTTGGTGCTGTGTTCCTTGATTTACAAAAGGCATTCGATACACTAAATCACAATATTTTATTATCTAAATTATCACATTTTAATTTTTCAGAAGATACAATAAAATGGATTGAGTCTTATCTTACATCAAGGATCTTATCAGTGTACCCGGATTAATACATACATATCTTCTTTACGAGATTGTCCCACAGGGGTTCCTCAGGGGTAAATCCTAGGGCCATTACTCTTTAGTTTGTATTTTGGATTGGATTGGATTCAATTTATTGTCATTGCACATGTAGATACAAGGCAACGAAATGCAATAGAGAAGAAAAATACAGCACAACATGAGGAAAGGAAGGAGAAAAAAATAATCCTCACACTATGCTCCTGAACGGGAGTACAGTGTGAGAACAGACAAAAAACCTCAGCATAGAGCACAGTCAATACAGGAACTTGCAGAGAGTAATCCAGTTCAGACGACCAGCCATCCGGTCTGCACCCATTACAGCGCTAACACAGACCCGTTATCAGACTGACGGGAAGAAGCGGCAAAGGGGTTGGATGTGGGTAAAGGGAGGTGAATGAATATCTGTATCTATGAGCGTATGAGTGTGTGTATGTGTAAGTTCGTGTGCCTAGAGATCTGCCGCGCTGGCACTCCAAACAAGTTGTCTCAGTCCGCAGGTTGTGGTGCGACACAGCAATTGCCATGGAAACGTCCTTGGCCGGAACCCAAACGCTCGACAATCACAAGGTGTCTGTTGAGGGGGGGGGGAGGGAAGAAAGAGCGTCTCCCTGCAGCATTCGTCCGGGGAGTTAGATTCCAGAGCAACCTTGCCAAGCTGTTCTGTTGTTTTGGGAAGCCGAAAAGAGATAAGATTGTTTGGTCTTTGGGCGAACAGCTGCCTAATTTCACAGCTATTCTCATTGTCCATTCTGATCTCCTTGTCCATCAATTTTCCTTTCCAAAGCCGAGAGCTTATCCGCGATCGAATCCATATTGCGGTTAATAGTCTCTGTCTCAGAGGCGACCGCTCTGCCGACTGCTTCAATCATGATGGGCAGCCTTGTGAGGTTTTGGACAGCTGTTCCCATCTCCTTAATTCTCCGATAATTCAGGGCAACGCCTAATCCAATCAGCAGAAACCCAGTTATCATGGTTCCGAATAGGTAGATGTCTTCAATGTCCTCCACGGAAAGAGCCGCCAGACACACGACCCGCCACCTCTCCCATGCGTCCATCGTGTAGCCAGCTGCAAAAGTTCCAGCAGGACACCCGGGCTCTCCCGATCCCAAACTTCTAGTCGAGAAGATGGTGTCAATTGCGTTAAGAGACCAGTTGATCAGATCCATAATTTTGGTTTTGTCGAATAGTGCAGAGAGAGTCTCTTCAGTGTTAGACAAGGACAAGACGAGAGAGCAAGCAGGGGAGGTAAGGGTAGGGAGGGAAGAAAATGCGACCGCCTTCGCTGAGAGCCAAACGAGAGAAGTATTTGAATGATCTTCCAGATGTTTGTCCTGATGTACATATTCAAATGTTCACAGATGACACTGTGATTTATGTACATGACAAAACAAAAGAAAAGGTGGCACAAAAATTATCTATTGCAATGACAAAAGATTCTCATTTAACATTTGAAAAGCATGTTCAAAAAATAGTTTGTGCAGTGTCACCTCAACTTAGAAATTTAAAATTTATACGGAGTCAACTTTCAATAGAAGCTTCAAGAGTTTTTTTTATTCTTTTCTCATTTCTCTTATTGTATTACTTCATGGTCGCAAGCAGGAAAATCTGCTCTTAGACCTTTATATACTTTGTATAAACGTGCTCTAAAATAATTGTTGACCAAACTTTATAATTGTTGTCTAATGTAAAAAATTGTTAACAATCTTGCACCCTCACCCTTGAAGGAATTAGTTTTTTTCTTGTACTGAAAATATAAGACAAACTAGAGCTTTGTCTAGAGGTGATTGTGCTGTGAATTTTAGAGCTACTGATTTTGGTCGTTCAGCTTTCTCTGTAAGGGCTGTTAATAACTGGGATAATTTACCAATTACTATAAGACAGTGTTCTACCTTAGCACAATTTAAGCTACATTTGAAATCATGGTTAAAAATTAGTCAGGTGTGTGACCATTGAGTATTTCTGTATTTTGAATGAAATTGAGTTGTAAAATGTTTATAATTGTTTGTAGGATGATGCTTTGTATTATTTATAGGGGATATTTTGTAGAAATTTGGTTTGTAGTTTCTATGTGAGAAATCATATTTTTTTATGTAAAGTTTTGGAGGGATTTTACTGTACATGGTATTATACTGATGTTTTTTGTCACATAATTTGTTTTGTATTTTCCTGCCCAGGGACAGCAGATTAAATTTATCTGTAGCTAATTCTGGGGCAGTTTTCTGACTGTCTATTGTCCCAGTCAAAAAATGAATTAAATAATAAAAAAAATCTCTGGTTTATGTCGTGTTATTCATAAAAGAGGTTCGTACAACGACGTATTCGGAGCTTGTCTTTTATTAGCAACAACAACTTAGTACAGCAGCAATTGACCCGTGTTTCTTTTTCATAACCCCCGCCCCCGTACAGACGTCACCTCTCCTCCTACTTCAAAATAAAAGCATTCCTCACACTATTATTCCATAATACCACAGTTTAATAACTTTTAGATGTCTCTTTCTTGATATCAAAATGATCTGCTCTTTATTTCTCAAACATATGTGATCGTGAAATGCATCATACAATTTTTACTGTACTGTGGAATTACACCGACTGAACAGAACAGTCATAAAACATGCAAATGAGGTGTCAAGTGGAACAAAGAAACACTTTCCCGCTGAAACTATGTGCCTTGTTATTGGTGAAACTAACCAAAATGGGTGTTACAAGGAAACCAGATAAAACTTCTCCCACACCCAAAAGGCGGTGTTCTTCTCTTTACTTTCGGTGCCGTGGAGACACACATATAACCTTGGAAATCTCAAACCGAGCTTCTGCCAGTTTTAAGTTCAAACCTCTCTCTCTCTCTCTCTTTCTCTTTCCATGCCTTCCTTGCGTTAGCATCTATGTTTAATGTGTGTATGTTTGTGTCTAGTTCGATGTTGCATGTTCCCCTGTAGTGTAGTTTAATAAACACCCATATGTATTCACGCTTGGCTGTCTGTGTCTGCTGCTCACAGAAGGACACTTTAACGTTCTGGTTTTGCTACATGCTCAATGAGCGATGTACTAGTGAGGAAATTATTTTTCGTGGCCAGAGAAATAATTTTCCTTAAGAGTCAATAAACGATTAAAATAGTCCGTACTGCGGACGAACATATAATTTTATTGTACTATTAATGCTACAGTTAATTCCTGAAGATGAATATATGATTGATAACAATCCGTTATGATTAATTATGTTCATCTCACTTGGATCTAATTTGCTACAGTTTGGTGGAGGATGCTAGGGCAACATTTTAAACCTGGTTCTGTGAGCAGACTCAGTAACAATGATGAGTTTCTTATGTGTGTTTATTCAAACTATCCAACTGCATCTTTTTCTGAATGAATGTGTATATACATGCCCACTTTCCGTGCCTTAACAGTTCTAGAGTTTCTCACTGAGGAACCAGCCACTGTTAAGGACTTAAGTTAAATGCAGTTTATAAATTTGACCCTGTAAAACAACTAAACCTTTTAATACCGTGTCTTAATGCTATTTTATCTGCCCTCAATTGAGCGAAGAAAACCTCTTTTAGCGCGAAAAAGATAGCGAGCGATGTTCCTCGTTTATCTTAAAATAAGGCCTTATATTATGTGTGGCTAGATTGATGCCATTGTTTCAATGCCATACAACTAGACTATTACTCCCGTGGGTTTAATCATTAGCGTAGCTAACTAATGTATGCCCCCTCGCCCGATCACGGAGCAAAATTAATCTTAGAATACTGCAGGTCAGTATCGGATTAATTATAACTGGGAGTCTTAATCTTGATCTAGTAATTGTTGCAACAACCGCATAAGTCCCATATATCTGGCGAAGAAACCCCAGATCGGCAGCACGTATTTAAATAGCTTTGTATTAAGGTTATCTGATCTTGGGTGAAGAATCCCCACTTTCAGTTTTGAACAGCATAAGCCCCATATCTGACTAGTACAGCTCAGATCGGCAGCATATAGAGTTTTAGATTAAATCTATTTAATATTGGGCGAAGAAAATCCCCACTTTCGGGTTTTTGTTTTAAACCGCGTAAGTCTCTCCTGAACAGATAAAATCTCTTCAGGACTGCTGCTTCAGTTTAGCTGTGTGATGAAAAAAAAAAATAATAATTCACTAAAGTTTTTGGTATGTCGTCTGTTTATTGTCGCATATCATTGCATTCATATTAATCCATTGATGTGATGCAATTGATGGTCGATTTAATGGTGTAATGCTTTGCCATTTTCTGTGAAGTGAACGCGCTGTGTAAGTTATGAATGAAGTGTGAATGATAGGTCATGACTGGCTGAGCGTGAGATTCCCATGCATGTTTACATCCGACTCACGTGCTTTGCGCACACCGGCTGTTAAGCGTGCATCGGTTTTAAGCAACGTCTGACCCCGGAAGGCGATAGCGAGCCCTTTCCGGTTCAAACTCAAGACGGCGCACACGTCACAGACTAATGTAAACAGACCACTGCATGTAATCAAACGGCCCTACATGGATAGAAGCTAAAGCCCCTTACCTCAGCTGTTAGCTGTTAGTATCCGACTAACACTTAGAGACAGTGTGTGCAAAATGTAACAGTTCCCTTCTTCCCTCTACAGTTTCTTTCTGTTCCACCTTCTGTTGGGCTATCAATTATACTTTGGTCTCCCCCACATGCTTTGGTTTATTTTATTTTATTGTGTTATTTGCAGCAATTATTTATTTATTTTATTTGGGCTTATTTTATTTAATCTACTCCAGTCTGTTGTTAAGTCTAGCTACACCTATTGAACAAAATTGAATTTACTTAGATTTTAAATCTATTTAAAACAATTTTCCATTTACTTTCCTAAGCAATTAGGACATTTTAACTTTGTTTCTAATTTTCAATTTAATTTTGTTACCCTTTTCCTCCTTCCCCTATAGGCATAGGCATAGGTAATGCTAGCCACTGCAGTGTACAATGAGCCCTCAAATCTATTAGTGGCCCACCGTCACACGTCTGATTCCCTTGCTCATTGGCATCAAGCTGCTTCATGTATACTAGACGCTTAATCTTTCTGTTGTCCCCTCTCAATATTCCCTGTTAGGTAGCATGTCCCCTGGTGCTTGGGCAGTGAGTTGATGAGTCATCCATGGGGAAGTCTTGGTGACTGGACTCGTCTGCCTGACCTACCCGACATGCACTGGAGGGCGCCTCAGATACCTCTGACCCTGTACTCCAGGAGGCAACACACAGCACGACATCAGCAATGGGGTACCTCAAGTGTTGTATCAACCATACTGACTGACACATAAGGGCAATTTTGGTTAATTACCCTGTGAAGTTACACGGTGGTCCACCCTTTTGAGAGGAGCGAACTCATCCATAGCTCGAGGCCCAAAAGGGGTCCGTGTATCTTGGGACCCACAGGCGAAACCCAATTTTGGATGTGCCAGCTAGTCGTTAACCCCTCCTCACTTGGGTTATGCAACATTGTGCCAAAAGTCATTGCTGTCTGAGTGGTTGCCACTGGGTGCCATGGGTGCGAGTAGTCAAGAGCCCCTGCAGTTGCGTGCTCGGGAGGTGGGAAATGGCCCAATCATTGGAGTTCACCTGGGCGACCTCAGGTCACCACCAAGCCTAACAACATCTAAGATATAGCCATACACTCAATATGAACCTTGAAGAGGACTAGAGAGCCTCTCTGCTTTAACGTGCTTGGTCTGTCCAGCTATCTCTCTCATCACCTCCCTAGACAGTACAAACCCTGAGACCCCCTGCTCTGCAGTCCTTGTCACAGCCCTAGAGATGGTAGTAAGCCCTTGATTTCCCACTATTCTTTTCTTGGTTTGAACTTTGATTTGTTTGATTAATTTTGGTTCTGTTTGTTTTGGTTGTTTTTGTGTGCCTGGAGACCGAACCTGTCCGAACCATCAGAAAATACTTGATAATAACGTTGATAAACCAAATAGCCTAAGTCATTAAATGACCCCCTAGATTAACACCCATCAACAGTGTTACTCATAGTTTTCGGGTACTCACTCACACCAATTATCCTCTCCTGCCTTATCAGTCACGATATTTAAGCGTTTAGTTTGCGTCACTAACTGATCACACCAGTTAACCACGCAACACATAGCCCCAAATATTTTAGCTCACTAAATCTGTACAGACTTGCATTGGTTTTTATGCTTTTCCCTCTCCACCACAGAAGAGCCACCCAGGATCATTGGTGCTCTTGCCTACAACCGCATCATCCAGTTAACGCTGAGTGAAAAATGCTTCGACCACAAGGAGGCCCGGAGGACCAGGACTGCCAGACCAGCTGAACCAGTAAGTGACAGCGGATGAAGAGGACAAGGAGCTACAGGAGGAAGTAGGAAGTTTCAGGAGGCCTCTACAAAACCCTCACAGACACTGAGCACGGAGAGCAGCTGGAATAGAAGCCAGAGAGGCTACAACAGGCTGAAGCTCTCTTAAGGAATAGCCCAGGCGAACCAAAACAATGCCTGTGAATGCCACCTACAAGCAGCCCGAATTGAAATCCAAGTCCCTGCTCAGCAACGAGGCAACTTCAAACACCAACCGCGTAAAGTCAAACAAGCCAAGGTGAACTCAATATCACAAATAAACTGAAATATGCTTGCAGACCACAAGGTGAACAGAAAGGGAAAACACAACACAGAATTTCCCCTGACAAGCTGGCCCAAGCCCCCCAGCCCCCCAGCTCTAAAAACACACGCAGAAGGTTACGTAACCCTGCTAACCTTTGCCCTATCGCTACATCTTCCACTGCACCTCTTTCTTTCTCTGTGGGTCTTTGGAATTGCCAGTCAGCTGTCAACAAAGCCGACTTAATTTCTGCTTTTTCCTTACAATCCACACTCAGCATCCTGGGCTTGACTGAGACCTGGATTCGTCCAGAAGTCGTCCAGCTGCTCTCTCTCACAATTTCTCTTTCTCTCACACCCCTAGGCAAGTTGGCCGGGGTGGAGGCACTGGTCTGCTCATTTCAAACAATTGGAAATACTCAACCCACTCTCCCCTAGGCAATCTCAACTCATTTGAATCTCATGCCATTACGGTAACAGCTCCTATAAAATTCCAGATTGTGGTAATCTACCGTCCCCCTGGCCAAATTCTAGCAACCTTCCTAGATGAGCTTGACGGACTGCTGTCCTCTTTCATGGAGGATGGCACTCCACTCTTAGTCTTCGGCGATTTCAACATTCACCTAGACAGGCCTTATGCTACAGACTTCCATTCACTCCTAGCTTCATTTGATCTCAAATGCCTCACCACTATTAGCACGCACAAATCAGGCAACCAACTTGACTTAATTTACACACGCAATTGTACTACAGATAACATTCTGGTACAACCACTACATATCTCTGACCATTTCTTCATTACATTTACTTTACATTTTGCTACCCAGGTGCCACAATCTCCCTTACCGGTTACTATCAGACGCAACCTACGCTCCCTTTCCCCCTCCCTTCTTTCCTCTGTAGTATCCTCCTCTCTTCCCTCACCTACCCATTTCTCATCTCTGGATGTGAATGCAGCTACTGACACTTTATGCTCTACCTTAACCTGTTAACGTTTACCAGAGCGACGGCGCAGTGAAGCGTTTTTTTCCCCACTAGTTTAATGTTTATGAATGAATTTAACGTGAAAGAATATATCGTTAATCTTGACAAACTATATATCATTCTGAAGGTCTAAGCCTCAAGCATCGACGACAGATCGCTGTTTTCCGATGGAAAGCTTATAAGGAATGTATTTGTTACATTTGTGTAAGCAGTACACATCAAAACAGGCAGAATAAAAAAGCCGTACGTACCAGATTCATTGTAATAACGAGCCACAAACGCGCCCACTGCTGAAATCCCAGTTTAGTTAGACAGGTAAGGGTCCACACAACCATCCCAGCGAGCACTTTTAGTCCAGCGAAACAATAACGTTGTAATAAGGATGAGTATTCCTCTGTTTACGTTTCATTTCTTCGGGAGAGTTATTGTTCGCGTCCGTTATGGAATAAATTACGTTCAAAAAAGCGTCTTGGTGGTAAAAAAAAACTACACGGTGTTGTAGCATACAGTTTTACAAACAGAATGAGACCGTCCACGGAAAAAAAAGTCTCAGAAAAGCGGAATATAGTTTATTTGAATTTGGCGCTCCCTCCTGCCAGCCGTGACGCACGCTATGACGCTGCTGTCATCTGAGCGGGGCGTAACTTAGCGATCTGCTTTATCCATAAAAAAATGTTTTTTTTTTTTCTACATTTTTTATATGTGTGTGTGTGTATTGTTTGGGGAATGTGGCCGTATCTGCATGATTATCATCTGTATGGACGGACATCAGCGTGTTTATTACCGACTCTATGACGGCTATCATTGTGATTCAATGATCAGCTATTATTGATTATATGGCCCATCTGTATGATTATCATCTGAATGGAAGCACATCCGCGTGTGATTACTGACTGTATGACCATGTCTGGCAATATCACTTCATGTCTGGCAATCAGAATACTTCAGTATACATACTATATACAAAGCATTTTTTTATATTTTTTTTTTCCTTTTTTATTACTCAAATAATTATTTTTGTATTTTTTAGTGCTCAAATAAATCTGTCTATTATTTTATAATTGAAAAACTATGCAGGAACATGTATAATGACTAAAATAGCTTGTATAATTCTGCAATCCATTTGGTGGTTATTTTTCCTCAAACAGGGGGGTGGGGGGACTATAAATAGTTTCAGAAAAAATATTGCAGGAATCTAATTTTTCATGGTATCTTCTTCAAATTTGAAATATAAACTCATCAGACGTGTGGCTTTCAATCCATCACTTTTCTGGATTGCTCCAGAACTTATTTCATGTATTTGTATATGAAATAAAAAAACATTCAGTGTGGAAAAATATTTTTCAAGGCACGTCAGTGTCTATAACTTTTTATCTTTTTGAACATTATCAACTCTGGATGATAGATAGTAAAGCATAGAGTGTCTTCTTTCCAAAGATACCTAATTTGTTTGTGTAGCACACTTTGTCAGGAACTGTTACCATTTTAATTTAGGTAGGTTATTTTCACCTGTGAGGCCCACAATGGGGCGAAGGTTAACAGGTTAACCTCTTGTCTAGACAATATCTGTCCTCTCTCCTCCAGGCCAGCACGGGCTGCCCCTTCTAACCCCTGGTTATCCGATGTTCTTCGTGAGAATCGGACCAAACTCAGAGTGGCAGAGAGAAAATGGCGCAAATCAAACGATCCGTCGGACCTGAGTAGGTATCAGTCTTTGCTTTCATCTTTCTCTACTAAAGTCCACACTGCCAAATCTTCACATTTCCACAACAAGATCAACAGCGCTCCAGACATGCGTCTGAACATTTCATTCTCTCCTCTGTCCCCCTCCTCCACCTCCCACCACTTCGATAACCTCTGACGACTTTGCCTCTTTTTTCACAGACAAAACTAGAACAATCAGTAACCAGTTCTCAACTCCACAGGACCTCCAATCAACCACATCCACTGCTCTAACTCTCATCTTCTCCTTCTGTCCCCTCACCGAGGCAGAAGTATCCAAACTTCTCCTCTCCAACCATCCTACAACATGTCCTCTCCACCCAATCCCCTCAAACCTTCTCCAAACAATCTCTCCCACACTCTTACCGGCACTCACACACATTATCAACACATCTCTCCTCACAGGCATCTTCCCCACAGCATTCAAGCAGGCTCGGGTAACGCCACTGCTCAAAAAACTTACATTAAACACTTCTCTTTTAGAAAACAACAGACCTGTCTCTCTCCTTCCATTCATAGGGAAAACACTCGAACGAGTTGTCTTCAACCAGCTCTCACGGTTTCTTGCACAGTACAACAAACTGGATGCTAAACAGTCAGGTTTCAGGAGTGGCCATTCAACAGAGACTGTGCTACTCTCAGTCACTGAAGACCTGCGAATTGCAAAGGCCGATTCCAAATCATCAGTCCTCTTTCTGCTGGATCTTTCTGCTGCTTTTGACACTGTCAATCATCAGATTCTCCTGTCTACCCTCTCATCACTGGGCATCACTGGGATTCCACTTCGCTGGTTTGAATCCTATCTCACCGGTAGATCTTTCAGGGTGGCCTGGGGAGGGGAGGTATCCAAACCACATCAACTCAGGGAGTTCCTCAGGGATCGGTTCTTGGACCCCTCCTCTTCTCCACATACACTACATCACTGGGTCCCATCATACATGCACATGGCTTCTCCTATCACTGCTATGCCGATGACACACAGTTCTATCTCTCTTTTCAACCAGATGACCCAACGCTAGCTGCACGGATCTGAGGCTGCCTGGCGGACATCTCGGCATGGATGAAAGATCATCACCTACAGCTCAACCTGGCAAAGACGGAGCTTCTTGTCTTCCCTGCCATTTCGACTCTACAGCATGACTTCACGATTCTGTTAGGCTCATCAATGATTACCCCATCAACTTCGGTCAGAAATCTTGGTGTAATCTTTGATGACCAGCTGACCTTCAAAGAGCACATTGCAAATGCTGCTCGATCCTGCAGGTTTGCACTACACAACATCAGATCAGGCCCTTTCAGACAAAACATGCTGCACAACTTCTTGTCCAGACCCTTGTCGTTTCTAGACTGGATTACTGCAATACTCTTCTGGCTGGTCTGCCATCAAACACAATCAAACCTCTACAAATGATTCAGAATGCAGTGGCACGACTGATCTTCAACGAGCCCAAAAGAGCGCATGTTACACCTCTCTTCATCTCCTTGCACTGGCTACCAGTGGCAGCTCGCATCAAGTTCAAGACACTGATGCTTGCATACAGAACGACCACAGGCTCAGCACCCTCCTACTTCCACTCACTTTTATGAACCTACATCCCCTCCAGAAGTCTGAGATCTGCTAGTGAGCGACGCCTTGTGGTACAATCACAGAGAGGCTCAAAATCACTCTCCAGAACATTCTCGTTCACCATTCCTGGCTGGTGGAATAATCTTCCCACCCCTATCCGAAATGCTGGATCCCTGTCAATCTTCAAGCAACAACTGAAAACTCATCTCTTTCGGCAGTACTTGACTTCATCCTAAACTCAAAAAAAAAAAAAAAAAAAACTTACTCTTTCCCTCTATCTTTCTCTCCCTCCCTTACTAGCTTGTACTTATTTGAACAATGACTGAGATTTGGTGTTACGAGCACTTCCTCTGTCTGATTGCCTCTTCAAGATGAATCGCTTTTTGTATTCCCCAATTGTAAGTCGCTTTGGATAAAAGCGTCTGCCAAATGACTAAATGTGTAAATATGTCCAAACCTGCGAAGGGGGGTGAGAGCCCACTGTTCACACTTCACCAGCCAGCAATCACAGGGGGGGTGGGGCAGGGAAACTTCCAGAGGATTACTGCAGACGCACACAATGTGTGGCCCCACAGACCCCAACAAGCTGGCCAGAGACAATACGACTGTCAACCTAAATACTGCAGAAGGCCACCACACTTGCCTGCCTGCAAAACATGAACTGTTATGCTTGAACTCTGCCCAATGTGACCACATGAAACAGGCACACACGATGCTGTACCAGCAGTCTGAAACTGTCAAAGCGGATCACAAAAACTACAAGAAGACTGCTACAGCCAGCTCTGAGTCTACGGCAGACGACAGAACAGGCCACAAGGGAGGACGGTTTCAACTCCAGAACCTTCCCTCCTCCTGAAATCCACATTACATTGTGAGTCACCACCCAAGTGCCATGGCCTTCCCCTGCACAATGACCACCTGACATCTGCGGAACTCAGCCCATATGGCCTACAGAGAACACAGCGCTGCCTCCATAGAGACTGTTAAAATCCTGCCTATCTCTGCACAGTACCCAGAACTGACTCTGGAGAGCACACGGGCCAGCAAGAGAGATCCTGAGGACATAGAAGAAACTGATCCTGAGAGTGGCCTCCCCAGCAGGGCAAACAGGATATATCAGACTATCAGACTCCTTTTAACTACGAGTGGCATGAGAAACCAACAACCTACCAGAAAGCCCTCCTACTAAGAGAAATGCCCAGATCTGGGCAAACAGTCTCTCACCACAGAGACATCCAACCTAACGCCAGATGGTCATGTCACCCAAACAGCACATCAGCAGAAGGCTGACCACCCCCGACAGGCCAAAATACACACACGGCCAACTCCCCTGCACCTGACCATCAGCTCCATGAGACTGTACACCCTGCGTACATAACCCAAATGGACACAGGCTCTCTTTTCACCAACATGGACCTGCCATATGGTTTTGAGCCCATTGGACTTTAAGCATTCATAGAATGGGCCTCAAGTGCGGGAACGTTCACATTTCCTGCCAGCCAACTCATCTGAAGTACACTGTCAGGTCACAAAGATCAGGCCTGACATCACAGCTGGTTGCGAGAACTCAGTCTCAAAGTCAGACCAGCCCACGACCCAGACTCCTCCTGCCCTTACATCTTGAAAGGCACATCACTGTAATAGATGCTTCATCAGGAAGTCAACACAGTTCCTCACCAACAAGGACACAGCATGTAGGAAAACAGGCGAGACTTGGAGCTCTGGTGACACTGGAGTAAATCCAACTTGTATGTCACTTTCAACACTTTGGCAGACCCCAAGCTGTAGCTCAGAAACAGAACTGAACTTAAGGCCCAAAGGTGTGCACTGAACATGCAGTCATACATGCATACCTCCTTCTCAGTGATAAAGAGCTGCTGGGTCACATCGACCCTCTGCTGAAATTGAGACAGCCGAAACCCCAGGCTGAAGTGCAAGAACCCCTGCCACTCCAGCCAGACAGGTCACCCAGACAGACTATGACTCATTTCCTATGAGGTCCTGTTGTCAATCACGACCTTGCAACCCCCTGGGGAAGCCCTGTAAAGTGCAAGAACTTCTGGCCAGACCAAAAAAATATGAGACTGCAGTACAAGCGTAGACAAAAGGGGAACGGACAGCGAAAGTGTGACACACAGACAGCGTGGCCAAACTTTCAACCAAACACCTTCAAGGGAAGGGAGGGAACCTGGCCCTACTCTGAGCCACACCCCCTTTTTCTAAGAGACATCCTGCACCTGCCGACAACTGCTAGTGCCAAAGCTACTCTTCACAAGAGGCAATGATGCAGAGCTAATGTCAACTATGTGGACTCACTCAAGCCCACATAGAACTCAAATGGCATCTGCACTCTACACCATGGCTGATTTATTCTCATCCCAAGGAGTTTCATCTGACAGCTAGATTCACCAACTACTGCCTTAGTCCTGGTCTACGCCAACAAATGGCCAGAACTAAAGGGGTGTTGCCCACTTCAGCAGAACACTGCTCCCAAAGGAGCACTATCTACTCAGATGACAAAAGAGCCCTGCTCTGCACTTCACAAACCACCCAGCAATTCTCCAGTTCAATGGAACATGGAAAGTGATCACAAAGACATGCCGCCAAACTGTAATGGCCCTCAACAGCCAAAGCAGCCGTACAGGAAGACATTTTGTCTAACTGATCGTCGTTGTCACTCTGTTGTGCATGATAGATATGAACGCCAAACATGTCAAAAACGGAACAAAATAGCGGTACTCATTTGAACTGCGTGCCACACTGACCTTTTATCCGCTCGCCTCAAAAGAAAACAGCGCAGCGTGAGCTTAGAGCGTATGCGTTTATAACAGTGACCAGTCGCGATCACGCACTAAACAACGCTGTGAAATCCAGTAAGAAGCTCGAGTTCAACGGAGAGTTCTCCAGTACAAATCACGTCTCTTTAATTTAAATTAGTTTAAAGCCAAATGAATCAGATTCTCATCAACACTGATGCAAAAAGCAGCAGAAACAGGACAACAACGATCCAGTTAGAAGACGTTTCAATCCACAAATCACTCACATTTACCATAGGTGGCAGAAAAGTAGGATATTCAAATTGAGTATTATTATATTAATCATATACTAAATATGTTAAAGGAGTAATTATTCTATCAGTTGATGTGGATTTGTTATTGACAATGTCTTTAGGCTACTGTTTTTCAATACAAACACCATATAGTTAGGGTACTTTTTTAACATGGTAATGAGGTGCTGTACTTTTGGTTATGTATAAAAGATGAGGCTGTTACAGTTTTCACAATGGTACTCTCAAATGTACATCTGCATCCCAACTCAAGCTCCTGTTCTAATGTACATTTCTAAGAGACAAAACTTAATATTACATGTTCAGTGCTACCAAATCAGGTGCTGGTGCCACTGCTCTTGAATGTTAATTTGAAATTTTGTCTGTTTAATTGTAAATTAAATATATACCTTTAGTATATATATTTTTTTTTTTAGTTTTAGTTTTAGTATAACATCATTATACCATGCATAATTTTACCTTTTTTTGTTTAAAGAAGAAACCTAACCAATGTATAGTTGACATTTGAGGCTCAATGCTATAGAAAAACAATAAAAGTTCAGGAAGAGTGTTTTCAACCTTTTTTAAATACATATTTTATATAAAAATATGGCATGCTGCTTCAAACAATGGCATAAATCTGTTCAAAAAGAATTGTTATTAATAATCACAATTACAATCTCAACGGAATAATCGACAATTATGATTTTTGTCATAATCGTGCAGCCCTACCCAGGCCCGTCGCGACAAGGCAGGCAAACCAAGCAATTGAAGAATAAAATGCAGCGACAAACTGTGTGAGCGCCCCATTGATAGTGAATGCAGTAAAGTGCAATGACACTGTTATCGGGATCCCCCTCAAGGGGGCCCCCCTCGCTGATAGCAGCCAGCCAACCACGCGATCTCTGCTGCCGGCAAAATACAAAACTTCCTCGGCAGTCATGAAGCGGAATTATGCTTCAGGAAGTGAAGCTACTGGATTTGTACAGTAATTTAAGCAGTGCTTTGCGTCTACTCCTGACTCTCCCTGTGTCAGTGGCCTCTGGTGAGAGGAGCTTTTCAGCTTTGAAGCTGATAAAAAATTACATGAGGTCCACCATGGGCCAAGAAAGGCTCACAGGACTGGCACTTATGTCAATTGAGCGGGATGTTCGCCAGTCTTTGGACATGGAGGACATTGTGATTGCCTTTGCAGAAAACAAGGCTGGCAAACAGCAGTTTTAGATAATTTGCACATGTTTGAGAGAACTGAAAAATGTTAATGTGAGTGTGTGTGTGTGTTTTTAAGTATATTGGATTTAGTTATTGTGCACTTTTTTAATGTATATTTGATTTTATGGTACAGTGGTGTTTTTTGCAAATGTTCAATTGTTGAAAATGTTCAAATTTTATGCACTTTATATGCAACAGCAGTATTTGCACTCTAAACATTTTTTTATTTATGCACAGTATATGCAACAGCAGTATTTGCACTGTAAGCCTTTTTTATTTATATAAAGTGTGAGTGAATTTAAACTGTATGGCTATGCTGTGGTTCCTTTGCGTGCGTGCGGGGGGCCTCCATGTCCATTTTGCTTGGGGCCCCCAAATTCCTTCAAACGGCCCTGGCCCTACCTCCAACCACCCTATCACATCGGCTCAACTGGCTGCTGCTTCAGCCCTCAAACTGCTGCATGACATCAAACACATGCTGCGTGTGCTGAGCAACTTTCTATAATATGTCCCCGATGACAACACTGCGCCAAAGCTTGTGGTGCCACAGTGACAAAGGGGGTCAGGTTAATGTATGCCCACAACACACCATGTGCTGGACACCACAGTACCAGAGACACTTATGAGACACTAAAACAAGTGGTATACGGAGCTGGCATACAGCTAGATGTGGCGGAATATGTCAGAGCATGTCAGGTTGCTGTCAATTCCGAACAGCAAACCTAAACCACAAAGCCCCACCACAACACACTCGACTTTAGGTTTGCAATCACTGAAATGACACTTAACTGTTTCACCACATATGGGCCTATAACACCATACAGATCTGTGCAAGTCCTCACTTTGTAGTCTGCCAGCATGTCACAGATTGTAAACCCCGATACCCAAGGAGGAGATGTGAACACCTGGCTAAGAGGCATTACAGATAGTCTCACCCACAAAATCATTTAACTTTTAATATTCTGAGTAGTAGTCACTATTCGGAAGAGACTCCTGACACACGACTTTACATGTTACCCTTGGGAGATATTATCAGGAGACATGGTGTTAGTTTTCACTGTTATGCTGATGATACTCAGCTCTATATTTCTTTGCGGCGCAGTGAAACACACCAAATTGAGAAACTAACGGAATGCATAGTCGATATAAAAAACTGGATGACGAGTAACTTCTTACTGCTAAATTCTGAAAAAACAGAGGTGTTAATTATCAGACCTAAAACCCCACATGTAATAACCTAGAACACTATCTAACACTTGACAGGTGCTCTGTCAATTCTTCTTCATCAGTCAGGAACCTAGGTGTGCTGTTTGATAGCAATATTTCATTTGAAAGCCATGTTTCTAGCATCTGTAAAACTGTGTTTTTCCATCTCAAAAACATATCTAAATTGTGACCTATGCTCTCAACGTCAAATGCAGAAATACTAATTCATGCGTTTATGACCTCAAGGTTAGACTATTGTAATGCTTTATTGGGTGGTTGTTCTGCACACTTGATCAACAAATTACAGTTGGTCCAAAATGCAGCAGCTAGAGTCCTTACTAGAACCAGGAAGTACGACCATATTAGCCCGGTAACACTGCATTGGCCCCTATCAAACATCGTATAGATTTTAAAATCTTGTTAATTACTTATAAAGCCCTGAATGGCTTAGCTCCTCAGTACTTGAGTGAGCTCTTATCACATTATAGTCCTCCATGTCTGCTGCGTTCTCAAAACTCTTGCCATCTGATAATACCTAGAATATCAAAATCCTTTTCCTATTTAGCACCCAAACCCTGGAACAATCTACCTAATACTGTTTGGGAGGCAGACACACTCTGTCAGTTTAAATCTAGATTAAAGACACATTTATTTAACCTGGTTTACAGATAACACACTAATACACTTATATTATTCAAATCCATTAAAAGATTGTTAGACTGCATTAATTAGATCAACCAGAACCAGGAACACTCCCCATAACACATGATGTACTCGTTACATCATTAGAGGAATGGCATCTACGCAAATATTTGTCTATTTCTATTGTTTCTTAGTCCGTGTCCGGATTAGATGGTGGATCGGTGCCGGGAGATGATGTATGTGGCCCTGATCGTCGGCGGAGGCTGGACACCTGGATGAGCGCCAGAGACAGATCCCCAGTGAGGACCCCGCCACTTAGACAGCCATCGGGAAAGACCATTGGAACCAGTTGAGCCCTTACAATCTAACTTTGCTGCAGTTTGGAATTGAACTGCTGGTTTGTTTGGCCAGAGGAGAACTGGCCCCCCGACTGAGCCTGGTTTCTCCCAAGGTTTTTTTCTCCATTCTGTCACCGATGGAGTTTTGGTTCCTTGCCGCTGTCGCCTCTGGCTTGCTTAGTTGGGGACACTTCATTTCCAGCGATATCGTCGACCTGATTGCAAAGACACTATTTAAACTGAACTGAGCTGGATGATGACATCACTGAATTCAATAACGAAATGCCTTTAACTGAAAATCTTTTTTTTTTTATCTTTTAATTTTACATTATTGACACACTATTTTCCTTTTTTGATATTGTGCCGTTGCTTTGACACAAATTACATTATAAAAAGCGCTATATAAATAAAGGTGACTTGACTTGACTTGACACGGCTCAAGCCAGAATCACCACCACGGGGAGCTAAACAAGGCCATCAGTTCCCTAAGCTACGCCTTCACAGCCCAGCTGACACTAAGCGACGAGCACAGCACCCATCATCAGAAGGAGCTGACACGTGCCCAAAGCCGCATTGACAAGCTGGCAGTGAAAGTCCAGGATGATTTCAGGCATCAGACCACTGAGTTCCTGAGAGAGCTATTGCACATCTCACGCTGCACAGACAAGATCGAAGTGAAAACCCAGGATAAACTCAAGGTACCAGACAGAGTGAAGCAGGAAACAAAGGAAAAATTTGAACATCTCTAAGAAGCCCTTGCAGTTGCTGAACGTGACCGACAAGAACTAAAGGCTTCCCAGAAAGACATTAGAAGACATCTATAGTCTGCAGAACAGCTACTAGAGAAAGCCAAAACTGGCCTTGAAACAAAGACTCTAAAATAAATGCCCTGGAAGACCACCTGAAAAGGAATTAGAGCCTAGAAATGCGGAGCCCTCATCAGCATCACTCACCGCTGAGCAGAACGGAGTCCCCCATCCAAGAATTGCTACACAATGGAAAAAGTGAATGGCCACATCAACAAACAAAAGCATCGCAAGCCCTCACCACAGAACTCTTCCTTTCTAGCAAAAGAAGAAAGCTCCTCCATGCAGACCCTGAAACTGCACATGACACGACTCTTAAAGACCTTGTCAAACTGGCTAAAACATCACCCAGTTTGACCGAACGCTACAGAAGGCCAAGATATCCAGAAGTGGAGGATCACGCGACTGACAGAGACAGGTTACACCCCCTCAGACCCACCTCCAGTCCTGAGAGTCAACGTGGTGCAAAGGTCCATGAGCAGGTGCACGGCTGCACTTCCTCAGACCTTCGAACGGAACCACCGGAGAAGAGGGACCCAGGTGGAGACAATGCTGAACCTGACTAAAGTTAACACCCAAGCTGAGGATCCAAAGGCTGAGGAAAATTAGAAACCACCTGTCATCCGTCCTTTGTGATCCACCTGCGATCTGACCATCAGGATCCACCTGCCATCCGGCCTTCATGATCCACTGTTGTTTGAAGATGTCTCCAGGTGAACGTCTTCAGCCAAAAGGGGGGATATTCTGTAGCATCTGCTTATGATCCTTGATGGTCATTGGGACTTTATGTCTTAAGAGACCCCTTTTGGCCTTTTGACATTTGCATATAATTCACAGACCTTGCCCCACATTCGACCTTTATATGGGTGCTAAATTGCCAATGGTAACCCCACCCCTACCCTAAACACCCTGCACTTCTGAACAATATAAAACACGTGAAAGGCAAATGAAAGTATAGTCGCATGTATTTATTGCAAAAACTGACCATAAAAAGCAGTATAAAAGTATTACAAACAAGTCGTGTTGCATTCCAAGTCTTCTAAAGTCATACGATATCTTTATGTGAAGAACAGAGTAAATCATAAGGTTTTAATCGCTGAAAATGATCCCGCTCCCTTAAAGCGCTCACATCTAACTAAAAAAGAAACTCCCGAACATTAGCATGATGCAGTAAGTCACAAGACACACAATAAGGCTTCTTCTGGCGGCAATTTTTTAATTTGCGCACAGGCTGCACACAGGATCTGAGCTTTATGGCAGATGGCGATGGTGAGCATGTCTATTCCTCTCACAAATCAATAATTTTTGCCTCAGAAGACTTAATAATATATGTAGACTTACTAATGAAATAATTTATGACTGTATTTGTATCTGTCTGCTATATCCTGTGTTTTATTGACAGATGGTAGGTTTAGGGGCAGTGATTGGGTTACGTGCTCATAAATGTGTAAATAGTGTAATGTAAATAATATTGTTGTGACTGTTTATATTGAAAAAAAATCACACTAACATATATCAAGTCAATCAAGTCAAGTCAAGTCTGCTTTATTGTCAATTCTTCCACATGTACAAAGAATTGAAATTGCGTTACTCTCAGACCCTTGGAGCAAAAATGCCAATATTATTACCCAATATATAATTTAATCTTGACGATCAAATTCCTAATTCCTTTCGCATCCACATATTGACGGCAAAGGTTTCTTATTTAAAGCAATGGAGGACGCTGCAAGTCGAAAAATTATCCTAAAGGGCCACCCTGTGCATTAGAATAGTAGAATCCCTTGATGGATAGAGAGTTGGATTTATAATCCAAAGGTCATGGGTTCGAGTCTCAGGTCCGACAGGGATTGTAGGTGGGGGAGTGAATGTCCAGCGTTCTCTCCACCCTCAATACCACGACTGAGGTGAGACCCTTGAGCAAGGCACCGAACCCCCAACTGCTTCCCTGGCACCGCAGCATTGGCTGACCACTGCTCCGGGTGTATGTTCACTACTGTGTGTGCACTTGGATGGGTTAAATGCAGAGCACAAATTCTGAGTATGGGTCACCATACTTGGCCACACACCACTTCCTTCCCTTCCCTTCCCTTTTGGCAGTTGTGGCCTGGTGGATAGAGAGTTGGACTTGTAACCTGAAGGTCGTGGGTTCGAGTCTCAGGTCCGGCAGGGATTGTAGGTGGGGGAGTGAATAACCAACACACTCTCTACCCTCAATACCATGACTGAGGTGAGATCCTTGAGTAAGGCACAGATCACTCAACTGCTCCCCGGGCGCCCCAGCAATGGCTGCCCACTGCTCCGGGTGTGTGTTCACTCATGTGTGTACACTTGGATGGGTTAATTGCAAGCACAAATTCCGAGTATGGGTCACCATACTTGGCCATACACCACTTCCCTTCCCCTTTCCCCTAAATACAGTACATGTCATTGAGCAGCTTTAAACAGTCTTTGTAAATAAATATAAATGCTATATCAGATGCAGTTTTTGTTCCACCTTTGCAATGAAAAGATGGCTTTTGTTGATGTTGAAAGAAAATTGACTGGTAACAGTCTATTGTGATTGTTTGAAGTCATGTATCTGAGATATAGGCACAGACAACAGTGCTGTTGGCTGCTGCTATTGATGACTCTCAGTACAAAGATTGACTTTCAGTCTAGAAATAGCTGAGATGTCCTGAGAGCTTGGTGACCTGACTGACCGGAGTGACACAGCATGGCTCCTTAAAGTTTGTATATTGGACAACTGTTTGTTTCTCTGGGTCCATGCTGGCCAGAGTGTGATATCGCAGCACATACTGACAGGATTCATGAAACGGGGAAACACAGACAAGCAGAAAACAAAGAATCCCAATGCTGTAAGATTAAGTATTAGAACTCTTGAAATCTTTCTAATATTTAATAGAATCAGTGCGTACCAACATATTGTTGGTAAATTACACAAATGTCCATAAACCTTGTCATGATGCAGGATTAGTCACAATGTCATAAACAAGGTCCTGTTGTGCCCTTAGATTTTAGATATGTGAAAAACATTTGTTGCTCTTATAATTTCATTATTTCAACCATGAACATTAAGACTCTCATGTAAAATGTTTGTGATGATTTGCAATTGGCATGATATCACTTGTAATAATTTGTGGTGAAGCAAAGCTCAATTAACTTGTGTAAGATAATTGGCCCCTTGGTGATGTCAAATGTCTCTCTTGGTCAACTCAGACCTTAAGCCTGTGTCCCTTGAGTGCTATTTGGTGTGTTTTTAGCAAGATGAAAGTAAGTTTGACCCTGACTATAGTTATAGCAACAGAAACACAAAGGGCCCTTGAGATTAATCTAGCCAAGTAAACAGTCCAGTAATGAGGAACGAGTTAGAGCTACTGAGTTTTTTTTCTTTTTTTTTTTTCTCAAATATGGAAACTGATTTCTGCTGTTCTCTACAGAGGTCAAAGGCCTAATCATGATTAGGCCTGCAAATACTCTGCCTACCCTGAGACAAGCTAGTGAGATGAAAACATGATATGTATTATTAGAGGTAGTTGATGGATAAATATTGTCATATAGTCAAATAACACAATTGCAATACAGTTAAACAGTCTCAATTTATTTGAAATGCATTGCATTTGTAGTCATTGTTAGTCATAAAAATCACAGAACTCAGAAAACCAATGACCACAAAGAGCAAATACCACAAAGAGGAAATGAGCTCTATTTCTCTATGGGAGTAGCTCACAGACACATGGGAAAACAAAACAGTATATTTAGAGCTTGTCATACATTTGAATGAATGCAATGAAAGCTTCAAACACAACACAGCTCTTATCTGACTGATAGTACATTTGTTTTGTATTGTCATTTTATTGCAATGGAAACATTGATTTTATATTTGTCACTGATTTCAGGGGTATCCGTATGTTGTTAAGAGGGAAACTTGATCAACTATAAATTCTCAGTTTTATCAGCACAACTTGTTGAAACAGAACAGGGCTTTTATTCAGTATGAAGGATCTTTCTGCACAAAATATTTCATTCACAGAGTTTAAACTGATTGGTTTCTACAGCTTAGGAGAATGGAGGCCCTTTTTATTTATTCCTTTCTTTCTGATGTTTTTATTGGCTATCACAGCAAATTCTATTCTCATATATTTAATAAAATCTCAAAAGTCTCTTCATTCTCCTATGTATGTATTAATAGGTGTTATGGCAGTTTTAGACTTGATCTTGCCAATATTTTTTGTACCTAACATGCTTCTTAGCTTTTTATTCAATTGGAGTGGTATATCTTTAACAGGTTGTTTGATACAAATGTTTGGCATTCATTTTGTTGGAGCATTTCAATCTACTTTGCTTTTGTGGATGTCACTGGATCGTTACTTTGCAATATGCAAACCACTTAATTATCATAAATACATGGAAATTGCTAACTTTTCAAAATTTGTTTTTGTTCCATTAATCAGAAATGGATTTCTGATGATCACTATGGTCTCTTTAGCAGGAAAACTGTCATTTTGTAGAAATATCATCGATCACTGTTTATGTGAGCACATGGCATTGGTTCAGTTAGCCTGCGGAGATATATCTGTTAATAACATTGTAGGACTTCTGTCTGCTTTCATAATCCTAACTACTGATTTTATTATCATTACGATTTCCTATATTGTGATTTTTACCTCTGTGTTTAGATCTGGTAAAGCTCATTTAAAGGCCATAAATACCTGCATTACCCATATTATTGTTATGATGCTTGGTTTGACTTCTGCCTTGATTGCATTTATGTCCTACAGAATAAGGAGTAATGTTTCTTCTAGCAACCGTGTATTTATGAGCATAATATACATTCTGTTTCCAAGTTGTTTTAACCCAATAATCTATGGGTGGAGAACAAAAGAAATAAGACAAACTTTTCAAAAATATATAAAGAAGAGAAAGGTTTTACCTGTTTAAAATAACTGAATGGCTATTATAAAGGAATGGATGTTACAAAGTGAAAATGTGAGGACTACAATAAGCTATTGTAATATATGTGAAGCACAATCCATTGTCATGTAATGTGTATTCTGTTCAGCTGTATTCTGAGAACTCTTACTGTAGATTGTATTTAGTTTAATTGTATCCATTTTCGCAGTTGCCCTGTTGATTCATTTATGGCTGCATCCCAAAGCTTAGGCAGATGCTTTGTTCCCTCGCTGCCCAAAAAGGCAATGGCTTTACAGGCAGCATTTTTGTATAAAGGTACCTCGTGAAACAGACAGGCTTCTGAGGTAACAACAGTATAATAATGCACTGGTTCCCAACCTTGTTGCTGGAGCCCTCCCAACACTGCACAATTTGCATGTCTCCTTTGTGTAGCGTCTGCGTATGCTCACTGATGGTTGATTACACTTTGTAAGAACCCCTTTTAACCTTTGAACATCGGCACACAAATTACTGATCTGGCCTCATCGTTTACAGTTATATGGGTGCTAAATTGCCGATGGTCTTTTTCCACTATCAAAAGACGCTAAGCAGGTCAGCTCTCTGGTCTCTCTATCAAACTTCAAAAACATTCCGAAAAGAAGTGAATGGCCTCCCCTGTGCCAGGCACCAACGGCCTGACTACCAGTGGTCTCCACAATTTCAAATACACATCACACACACACATAAAGACATTTGCTTTATTTAGGCTATAATTAAGCAGTTATAAATGTATCTGATATATGCATGTGTTGTATGTATATTCCCCTATTATATTAACCTAGTTACAACCGTTTACTTGTATTAGTTAGACTCTAAACGCCTATATTCAGGTGAATGAATGTATCTCTGGTTTAATATATGCTAGATGTTTCTTTCTTGATATCAAAATGATCTGGGTCAATATATAATTGTGGGAGATTTTGAGTTTGAATAATTCTGGGAAAAAATATATTTATTTACAAAATATTATTATCTTCCCTGATAAATCATCCCTGAAATATTTTGTTTTTAGTCATTGCCAAGCTCAGGCATAATTGATTTCAGATATTTAGTTTTAAAAACAAGAAGTTTACTCATTATTTGGTCAACTATGTTACGGACAAAACCTATAAGTTTTAACTTTAAGTAAATGTCAGACATTTAAAAAAATCATTACTCTTGGAAGAATATGTGTCTATTTACCTACCTTTTCAATTAAAATGCCCAGTTAATTAAGAAAATACACATTTTGTTCAATTGAAACCCCAAATTTCAAGTACTGAAGTAACTGGTCTGTATATTTTGTTTCCAAACTGCTTGATTCATGATAATTTTCGTGATGAAATTATGCTGAGGTATATATTTGACAGCTACTCAGTTTCTAAATATTTACTTGGAGATTAGGGAACCATTGAAATACATATATTTTTTAAAAAACATAATGGTAACTTAATTGACAGCCCAGTATCATAGTTGACAAAAGTAACATAGTTGACTGGACATGACAAAGTAGGATGATGTATTTAACAAAAACAATCCTAAACTATATTAATTATTATATGTTAGCTAATCTTTATTGCATTTAATCAAGACCTGTTGAATATTTCATGACATAAAGGAGAAAAGCGTGGATTAAAGTCCAAAACCTGACTTGAAATAACCTAACAAATCAATCGGGACTAAAGCGGTTCCATAAACGACAATTCAAGTTCACGCAATCTGACTAATGCTATCCAGGTTCAGTGAGTCAGGATAATGTGACGTACACGCTTATTCTGAAGCAGCCCTTAATGTCGATCATGGATCAAATCGATCCACCATAGCAAACAGCGAATATTTGTGCTGTTTAACGCATTTGAAACATTGTGTTTTCCTCAGTGCATAACTGATACGTCACAGGTATATTTTTTAAATCTGTAAATGTCAGAAAGCCATATATGCAAATATATCCATTTAGCTGTCAGGAGTGGGCGAGGCTTATGCGGGGCATGCGCGCTACACAGACGGAGCAGAATAGAATAATAGTGCAGAATTCTGAATAAAATACACATTCTGCTAAAATATTTGTTGTTGGACATTAAATGTGACACACAGAATTTTAATTTCCTACATATAAGTGTATTTTTATGATAGCAGCAACTGTTAATCACTAGCTCAAATGAGTTAAATGTGTGTTCCTCTTATCAGTTAAAATGTACTCTGATTTCTATTATAAATTTACATTTTTAATTCAGTGATTTTAACTTTTGATTGTGTTTTTATACTTTAATGCTTTAAAGAGCCATTTTAGATTGTAATGTTTTAATGTTCTAATAACCATAAAAGGTACAGCTGTCATAAATTCAGAGAGAAAGGCTGCATGGCTAGAAACTTCTGATCAACTGCATGCACAAGTAGCAACTATGTTAAAATGTCATTCGCCTACATTTTGGGCACAATACATTAAATACAGTTGGTTGTAGCCTATTTTTTATTTATTTGATTATTTAAGGTGTATTTTCTGTATACTTTTATTTTTGGACCGATAATAAATTAAACTGACTGTATGTGAGAGAGTCAGTGGTAATATGGATGCGTTCCTATTGGTCAGAGTTAGAGGAGCTCAGCTTAGCCTGACAGTTAGCCTGCTCCGGACCAGGTTAGTTTGCCAGCATAAGTTACCACAGTGACTGAGCTTGAGCTATGGTAATTTTGCTTTCAGAAACCAAATCAAATGAAAATAAGTCAGAATTACTGAAATAAGCCTGGCTTATTTGGTAAACTTGTTTTATGGAACAGGCCCCAGGTGCCAGAAAGTAGAAATCCTGTCCAGCAGCTGTTCCAACCATCACTAACCAGCTCCTCTACCAGGTAGATGAGCTCGTTAGTGAAAACACCTGTTCTAGATGTAGAGGCAGATCCAAAAACATGGCAGGATTTTTACTTTCTGGCACCTGGACTATACACGTCTGGTGTCTATATGTGTGTGTGCTTGACCGTGTGCTTGTGCCACGTGTTTGTTAGCGTGTGTGTGTGTGTGTGTGCGCATGTCCTTAGCCATGAAGATATGATTTGGCAATATCTTCCCACACATCTCTTTTTATTTCAACATGACGTGCTGTCACGTGCTGTGGAGCAGGAATCAACCTGTTCTGTTCTGTTTGAGGTTCTTTCTACATAACCTTCTAACCTTCCTGGTTGTGGAACTGGTTGTTCCTCGCTGTCAGGACTTAGTGGTGGGGTAACAATAGCAGAATTATGTTTCTTTCTGCGTCTGCTCTGTTCCTGGGCTCTTCTCCAGGCCTTTCTCTTTGCACGTTTTTCCCTCTCACTCTGTTCAGATATGGGCTTATAGTATGAACCTTGCTCCCTCTTTTCTCTCCATTTCTGCCGGCCTTTTGCCAAGTATGCCTCCCTTTTTGCAGGATCAGCATCTCGCCGTGCACGGTAACGGCGCTGCTTTTCTGCAGCAGATAATCGTGGCATTTGCCTGAAAACAAGTTTACTTTTATAATATTTATTGCAAAGTATTTTATAGTTACTGTACAATTAGAATATTAAATGAACTCCTGAAAACTATAAGAACATGTCATGAATGTCAACTATGTTACTCTTGGTCAACTAAGTTACCTTTGCAGAGTAACATAGGTGACTGGTAACCTAGTTGACATTTTTGCTGTTTTTAGGAATAAAATCAAAATGGTTGCCTAGCACCAGACACCACATGGCATTTTACGGAGAGGTTCTTCTAAATATTATATGTACAACTGAGTAAAATTGAAATTCAAAGTTATTTATGAATTCATTGTAGTAACATTGTTGACATATGATAAGTACACATTTGCCCCAAGCACTACTTTAGGTGAAATAACTGAAAATGTGGAGGGAGAACATACCTTGGAGTCTTGCTAGTTTTCTCTTCAGGAGGAAATGACATCCTGTGGAGCAGGTCATGTGATTTGGAAAACACACTCTTCCTTGAGGGGTGTATTTGCTATGGGTAACTTAGATGACAGCGACTTCTCGGACACATATTCAATTTGTCAATTTCTATTGAAAATGTGACATATTGCCCAAAAAGACACATTGTTCACAATTACCTCAACTTAATGTAAATAATATAATTAAAACTGTTTTTGAATAAGTTTTTAAAATGTTTTTTTAGGTAATGAGATTGTGGTTGTAATTAATTTCGGACGGTTATTTAGTTGACATTTTAGGGATATCTAGTAAATTTTTATAAATAAATTATTATTTCCATAATAATTAACTATGGAATTTGTAAAGACAAGATCATGAAGAACACTGAAGACTTTTAAAATTTTATTTTAATAAGCATGTTTGCGAGATAAATCTCATGGACATGAAAACTCCCTCAATTATATATTGACCCATCTGCTCTTCATTTCTCAAACAATGATGTACACTGTGACCTCGTGAAATGCATCATAATATTCCTACAGTACTGTGGGACGAATTACACTGATCCAGCAGATGTCATAAAACATGCAAATTAGGTGTAAGTGAGACAAAGGAACACTCTCCCGCCGAAACTATGCACGTTGTTACTGGTCAAACTGACCAGAAATGGGCGCTGCTGGATCCAGATAAAACGTCAAACACCACCCAAAAGACCCTCTCTTATCTCTACCTTGGGTGCCCTAGAGACACGCATATCACAGTGGAAACTTAGCGACTCCCCTTCGGGGGGAGTCCGAGCTACTGGCAGCTTTGAGCTCAGTAACTTTGGCGACTTAACTTCGGACCAATCAACCCGTGGCTGGAATGACAAAGCTTTCGCTCCTAAAAGAATTTATCAAGAATTAAGAAACACATTGCAACAAAGCAGTGCAAGCAACCGCTTGATAATGTTTAGATGCACTTCTAGGCTTCGACCACTTTTGATTAAGGTGATGTAATTCTTTGATGGTTCTAACAGGTTGTGTCAGCTGATGTGCAAATCCTTCCATTATGCTCTTTCTCTCCCTTGCGCGTGCGAGCGTGCTCTCTCTCTCTCTCTCTCTCTCTCTCTCTCTCTATCTCTCTCTCTCTCTCACTCTCTGCATGCCTTCCTTGCATTGGCATCTGTGTTTAATGTGTGTATGTTGTGTTTAGTTCAATGTTACATGTACCCCTGTAGTGTAGTTTAATAAACATCCATATGTATTCACACTTGGTCGTCTGTGTCTGCTGCTTACAGAACGAGGTCACTTTAACGTTCCGGTTTTGTTACATGCTCTATGAGCGATGTGTTAAGAAGGAGATTATTCTCAGTGACCAGAGAAATAATTTTCCTTAGAGTCAATAGACGATTGAAACTGTCCGTACTGCGGACGAACAAATCATTTCATTGTACTGTTAATGCTACAGTTAATTCCTGAAGATGAATATATAATTGATAACAACCCGTTATGATAAATTATGTTCATCTTACTTTGAGCTAATTTGCTACATTTGTCTGACACACCCATTTCAGGCCTTGGAGTTTCTACTACTGAGTTGATGACCTAAATTAGGTGATTTGGTGTTAACTAAACAAATAAGTAATTACTGCAATACTTTTCACTAGAAATTAAACTTTAAGTTGAAAAAAAAAATGGTCAAAATCATACATAATATAAACACAAACTGACTGTCATCTGCAACTTTTAGACACCATTTTATTCTTCAGCTCTACTGTTACAGAACTACACACACAGAATAGAGGGATATCAGAGGCAGCAAAGGATACATCTATGCTACTTTCAAAAATCGATCAAATAGACAGAATTTGATGTGATTATTGGATTTGGACGTGCCTTGTCGACCTCTGCATACTGCTTTTGAAGGAAGCATTTTTCAACTTTTAGACAATTTAACTTTTTAGACTTTTAGCCTATGTTTATATCTATTTCCTGTGTTACTAATTGTCACAGAAGGACCAGGCTCCTCGCACAGCCAATTACCTCGCTCCACCTCACCTGATTATTAATCACCAGCACCTGCACCTCATTATCACCATCATCACCAGCCACATATAAGCACCTTCACTAGATCACTCAGTTTCCGATCTTGTACCTGCGACAAGGACCGACGCCCTACGAAGCCCTAGTGCTTAGTATACCTCTCTTATCATTACTTACCTGCTACTTGCCTTCTGCCTTGTCCTTCTCCGTTCCCTCTCCATCATCAGATCCTGTTTGACTGTTGTGGCTGTCCGCTAACTCCCGTAGTCCTGGCACACCGATCTCCAGAGACCTGCCAAGACAAGAGAGACATTATAAGAATCACCGATCACCAATCACCACTATCCGCACAAAGTGTGACTCACCTGGGTTGGAAAAGCTATCACCGTTGTTGTGTGACTGAGCACCTGAATAAAGCACCGATTGTTTTACTTACCTCTGTGTGGACTGTTCCGTTACAGAAGATCGGACCAAGAAGGCTTAAAGGATGAGTACGAGCGACCCATTTCAGGAATTGGTTGACACACTCAAGAGGATACTTATCCGTCCTTCCTCACCACCACGACCGGTCTCTGCACCTACCTCAGTCACTTCCGCAACAACCTCTTCTTCACCTATAATGTTCGCCAGTCCCATGGCCCGACCAGCGCCCTACTCAGGTGATCCGGAGGAGTGCAACGGTTTCCTGCTTCAATGCTCTTTAACTATTGATTTACAGCCTTTAAAATCACTTCCCTCACGGGCCCGGCGCTGAGATGGGCTGAGACGATCCTCAGTCAGGCTGGACCCGCTACACAGTCATATCCTCAATTCCTCGCCCACTTTAAAGAAGTCTTCAGCAACTCCCCTTGTGATTCTACGGTTGGTGAGCAGTTATATAAACTTAGACAGGGAACCATGGATATTTGCCAGTATTCCCTGAAGTTTCGCACCCTCGCAGCCGCGAGCGGCTGGAATGAACCATCGCTCATCACAGCCTTTCGTCAAGGTTTGAATTCTCGTCTCAAGTATCAGCTGGCCGCTTACGACGACACTTATGGGCTAGAGAAATTTGTTCAACTCTCAATCCGATGTTCCAATCGTATGAAGGCTGTCTCCATGGAATCCACATCTACCGTTGACACTCCTCCCCCTCGCCAGCCAGAGGCTCGACCGGAACCCATGCAGACAGACTCCTTTCATCTGTCCCCTACTGAACGACAACGTCGCATCAACAATGGTTTGTGCCTATACTGTGGAAGCTCCGAGCATGATATCCAGTCCTGCACCCTTCGACCACCTAGACTTCTGGTGAGTGGCGTTCAACCCCAAGTCGACAAGATGAATCCCTTATCTACCTGTGCTAATATTGTCCTCGATACTCACCTCATACCCGTCACAGTCCTCCTTGACTCCGGTTCAGCGGGGAACTTCATCTCGGGAAGGCTCTGCCGTCAGCTCAACCTCACTCCCATTGCGACCGAGACCTCTTACCAAATCCAAGCCATAACAGGTACGCCACTCACCCGCCGTCTAGTTAAATATAGTGTAGGTCCCCTGTCACTTCGTCTTGGACTGTTACATCACGAATCCATCCATTTGCTCCTTTTAGAAGAATCCACCTTCGATATTGTTTTAGGTCGACCCTGGCTGGTGAAACATAACCCCATTTTATCCAAGATGGGGTACTAATTGCTTCCCTCGTTGCTTCCCACATTTACCCAAACCACAATCACCTAAGACCCAAGATCTTCCACTCCAGACGACCAGTATCGAGAGCCCGGTGGAGAAGCAATCGGTGGAAATTCCCCCGGATTATGAAGCATTCCGCGACGTTTTCTGCCCTAAGCGCGCATCACGTTTACCACCTCATCGGCCATGGGACTGTGCAATAGACCTAGTTCCTGGTGAACCAGTACCACGGGGTAAGATTTATCCCCTCTCTCTTCCTGAACAGAAGGCGATGGAGGAGTATATTGAGGAGGCCCTCAACCAGGGATATATTGTACCATCCACTTCCCCTGCTGCATCCAGTTTCTTCTTTGTCGCCAAGAAAGATGGAGGCTTAAGACCCTGCATTGATTACCGTAAACTAAACCAAATCACCGTCAAATACAGATATCCCCTTCCTCTTGTCCCGGCGGCTCTCGAACAACTCCCCGGTGCCACCATCTTCACCAAACTGGACCTCCGCAGAGCGTACAACCTCATCCGCATAAGAGAGGGGGACGAATGGAAAACAGCCTTTATCACCCCTACTGGTCACTACGAGTATCGGGTTATGCCCTATGGACTTGTCAACGCCCCCTCTGTCTTCCAGGGCTTTATGCATGAGGTGCTCCGGGAGTTTCTACATCGATTCGTCATCGTTTACATCGACGACATCCTCATTTATTCCCGGAGCCTGGCCGAACATCGCCACCACGTTGCGGAGGTCCTCCAACAACTCCGGAAATTTCAATTGTACCTCAAGGCCGAAAAATGTCTCTTCCACCAGTCTTCAACCCATTTCCTCGGTTACATCATTAATCAAGGTGGCACCCGTATGGACAGGAGGAAGGTGGAAGCCATCACCACCTGGCCACGTCCAACCACCATCAAAGAGCTGCAACGTTTTCTTGGATTTTCAAACTTCTACCGTCGCTTCATCTCTAATTACAGTACCATCACCAGTCCTCTCACAGATCTCCTGCGGGGCAGTAAGAAGACCCTATCCTGGGATATCAATGCCACCAATGCATTTAACCGTCTCAAAGAGGCCTTCACCACGGCACCACTCCTAGTCCATCCAGACCCGAACTCCCCGTTTATTGTGGAAGTTGACGCCTCAACCACTGGGGTTGGTGCGGTATTGTCCCAGCAGCAGGGGAAACCTCCTAAACTCCATCCATGCGCCTTCTCCAAAAAACTCAGCCCGGCGGAGAGGAATTATGACATCGGCAACCGTGAGCTACTAGCTATCAAGTTAGCCTTGGAGGAGTGGAGACACTGGCTAGAGGGAGCATCTCAACCATTCACTGTACTCACTGATCATAAGAACCTAGAATACCTCCGTGAGGCCAGACGTCTCAACCCCCGTCAAGCCCGCTGGGCTCTATTCTTCACCCGGTTCAACTTCCAGATTTCATATCGCCCAGGTACTCGGAATATCAAAGCCGATGCTCTATCACAAATTCATTCTCCAGAGGAACCTACCGATGAGCCAGAACGTATTCTACCCACCAACATAATTGTGAACCCCATTGCCTGGTCCTCTCCACCAGTCGTCTCAGACACTCCTCCAGCCAATCCGCCGGGCTGTCCTCCAGACCACCAATATGTTCCTCGGACACATCGCACTCCCCTCATTCACTCTTCTCACACATCTCTTGGTACTGGTCACCCAGGGGCCAACGCAACTCTCTCGCTGCTAAAAGATCGCTTCTGGTGGCCTAACATGGCTAGGGATGTGAGAAGGTTCGTTCAGGGCTGCCCAGAGTGCGCCAAGGCCAAAAGTTCCTGACATCTTCCTGCTGGCAAGTTAATACCTCTACCCATTCCTAATCGCCCCTGGTCACACTTAGGAGTAGATTTCATAAACGACCTGCCACCATCCGACAACCACACATGCATCCTGGTTATTATTGACCGATTTTCCAAGTTTACTCGACTCATTCCTCTGCCTGGGCTACCCACTGCTATGCAAACAGCTGAACTCCTCTTCAACCACGTATTCAGATATTTTGGTCTCCCCGAAGACATTGTACCCGACAGAGGACCCAAATTCATCTCCCGTGTCTGGAAAGCCTTCTTTTCTCTCCTAAGTGTGACCATCAGTCTAACCTCCGGATACCACCCACAGTCAAATGGGCAGACTGAACGAAAAATCCAGGAAATAGGGCGATTCCTGAGAACCTTCTGTCATAGCCGCCAGAACTCCTGGAACCAGTTCCTTGGCTGAGCCGAGTACGCCCAGAACTCTCTCCGGCAAGCCTCTACTGGACTCACTCCCTTCCAGTGCGTACTCGGTTTCCAGCCTCCCCTGTTCCCGTGGTCTGGGGAACCCTCGGATGTTCCTGCAGTGAATCACTGGTTCCAAGAGAGCGAGGGAGTCTGGGACATCACTTGCAGCAGGCTGTGCGCAGGCAGAAGATCACCGCAGATACCCGTCGATCTCCAACTCCCACTTACCTGCCGGGCCAAAAGGTATGGCTTTCTACACGGGACATTAGGATGCGCCTGCCTAGCCGCAAGTTGAGTCCCAGATTCGTTGGCCCCTTCACCATCTTGGAACAGGTCAACCCAGTCACGTACAAATTACAACTTCCGGCACATTACAAAATCCATCCTACATTCCATGTCTCTCTTCTAAAACCCTACTATCCCTCTGTTTCCCCAGAGCCTGGTCCTGACGAGGAACCCCCTCTCCCGCTTATCATCGACGACGGGGCCATCTACAAGGTTCATGACATCTTAAACTCCCGGCGTCGTGGTGGCAGACTGGAGTACTTGGTGGACTGGGAAGGTTACGGCCCGGAGGAACGGTCTTGAATCCCCAAGGATGATGTTCTTGATCCCAGCCTACTAGAGGACTTTCATGCGGCTCATCCAGATTGTCCTGCACCTCGAGGCCGAGGCAGACCACCACGACGCCGAGGTCGGCCCTCAGGAGCGGTCCGTGGGGAGGGGGGTACTGTCACAGAAGGACCAGGCTCCTCGCACAGCCAATTACCTCGCTCCACCTCACCTGATTATTAATCACCAGCACCTGCACCTCATTATCACCATCATCACCAGCCACATATAAGCACCTTCACTAGATCACTCAGTGTCCGATCTTGTACCTCCGACAAGGACCGACGCCCTACGAAGCCCTAGTGCTGAGTATACCTTTCTTATCATTACTTACCTGCTACTTACCTTCTGCCTTGTCCTTCTCTGTTCCCTCTCCATCATCAGATCCTGTTTGACTGTTGTGGCTGTCCGCTACCCCCCGTAGTCCTGGCACACCGATCTCCAGAGACCTGCCAAGACAAGAGAGACATTATAAGAATCACCAATCACCACTATCCGCACGAAGTGTGACTCACCTGGGTTGGAAAAGCTATCACCGTTGTTGTGTGACTGAGCACCTGAATAAAGCACCGATTGTTTTACTTACCTCTGTGTGGACTGTTCCGTTACACTAATTGTGCTCACAGGTTTTTAATTAAATTTTTCATTTTCTCTGTGTATTTAGTTTCTGTCAAGTTGCTAAATTCAAGTGTTTACTTACTGTCTCCATACTAGACTATGAATTATTAAATTATGTTTGTCTATAATTGTGAGTTAAAATAAGATTTAAATACAATTAAATAATTAATAATTAATGTGCTCTTGACCCTTGACTTCCTGTGTTAGATTTCACTCTGTAGCATTGCATGTGGTGTTGTGGAGCAGGGAGATCAGTGCTCTACAGTGTGTGGCTATTAGGTGTTTCTATATGATGAGATAATCAACATGAGCTGACCTGGTTGTCCTCAAAGTAACTTTTTATTTTTTTTTACATTGGAATGCCTAGGTTTTGCATTACCAACCCTGTGAAACCACAGCATGAAAGAAAAATGTTGTTCTAATGGTTATAGTGAGTGAATTTTAAATCTTTATAATGCATATAAATATGTGAAGTCCTGTATTATTTGGACATGCAGTAATACAGAACTTCCTGGTTCCCATCAAGAACCAGAATATGAATTTCAACAATGGTGACAATCAACCAAATACCTTATGCTGCAATGCATGCTGGGCAACACCATAATAAAAACTATCATGCACTGCAGTATGAAAAAATATTGTCACCACTGTTGAGTATCGTATGATAAGTGTTCATCTAAAAGCCTGAGCCAATACAGTTTATTTATTTGTTCAATATTGAAGCATTACAGTGGCATTTGTTTGACGGGATATTTTTGTTTTTGCAGTTCTATAATTGCTGGTGTCAGTTAATAGACCAAAAAGAGACATCACTTCATGACGTTCATTCAGATGAGCAATGCATAAATGTTTGCAACTGTTTAGAAGAAAATTACTAAAAGGGTCAAGTTGCAAACTAAAGCAAACCTTGACCACAGTTATGGTGGCACCGTGTGTGTGTTGTTTTTTTTTTTTTTTGCAGGTGATTCCATCCAAGGCTGTGGCTGAAGTGAGTTGTTGTTCTTGTGTTTCTCTTTTCTTCAATAGTGATGAACACCTGCTGTTAACAATCAACATCAATGCACAATCATCATTTAATTAGTCACTTAATTATCTCATTAACCCCCTGGGGTCTGAGGGTGTTTTGGGGGCCTGGAGAAGTTTCAACATGCCCTGACATTTGTGCTTTTTTATTTGCTTATAAAAATATAAATGGCTAAAATCTAATAACACTGTAAACAGCACAAACTTGGCTACAATAATATGTTAGCAGCATTTATGTACATGATTGTGTTTTTGAGAAAGCAATGTTTATGCGTGGTTAATGAAAAACGAAACTTTTGTCACTGAAGTCACTGAAATAAGACCATAAAACACATACAGAATATTTCTTCACAAGACTTTTGAGAATTGGATCTTGTAGCCTAGAATTTTTGCTTCAAAATTATGTGAAAATTATCTTGTTTACCTGTTCACAGAAAACAATATATTGAATAAAATATTTAAAGGCATGTTTTGTGATCGAAAGCCTATATGCGAGGGAGTGGCAATGGCCTTGAATATTAAGTGATTCTCACCTGAGAGACAAAGGGCCCACCCCTAATGGCCCCATAATGGCCCATCAGTGTGACTGTGACTTTGCGGCAGGTAAGAGAGAATGTGAGAAGATTGAAAAAAATAAAAAAATTATTATTTGTATTTTATTTACAAAATAGTAAAATCAAAACATACATAATGAAGGTCAAAAGAGACATTATTGTGCACACTGATCTAACCACAGAGATGTGAACAGACTTTGAGTCATTCCTGCAACAGATTCTGTTCAATAAAACAAGTAAATTATACCTGATATTTACGTGTGTTATTTAAGTGTTTCTGCTACTTTCCATGGATTCAAGAAGGAAAAAAACAATCAGTGGTCAAGGATCTTGTTTTACCATATAATATTAGTGTAGTTGAACATCTGATATTGGTGCAGCGCTCTCAGAGGAAAACAGACTGAAAGTCATTAGGATTCATCATCTGTGGTGCAGGTATCTGATTCAATAAAATACAAACAACAAACAAACAAAAAAAAAGAAAGAAAGAAAAAAACATTTGTGAGCATGTTTATATCAGGAGCATCGGTAAATATATATAGGTTTTGAACAGAGTAGGCTATTAATAATAAATATGTTCTAAACATACTTAGACTCATCATGTTCATCATGTTACAGTGTACTCTCATATTACTTTTATTGTTTTATAAACAGTGTGACGGCCCTTGTGTGAGTTGTTAATCATCTTTGTTCTTTTGAGGTGATTGTTGATTGGGTGCACCTGGAACCTGTGAGTGGTGCACCTGGAACCTGTGAGCCAGTGGAGATAAAGTTTGACTTGCTTAAAAGATATTGGCAGGTTCCGCTGTCTGCGCGTGCTCAGGAGGTGTCGGCATTTGTTACACCATCTGGACTCTATTCTTATAGAGTCATGCTGTTTGGTTTGAGGAACGCTCCAGCGACATTCCAACGATTGATGAATCGCGTTGTGTCAGGTCTAGAAGGTTGTTCCGTGTACCTAGATGATCTGGTTATTTATAGTGACACATGGCATGCTCATATTAAATGCATTCGAGCTTTGTTTGACAGGTTGTCTGAGGCACGTCTGACTGTAAATTTGGCCAAGTGTGACTTTGCGAGGGCAACGGTGACATATTTGGGACGTGTAGTGGGGCAGGGCCATGTAGCTCTGGTCCAGGCCAAAGTCAGGGCGGTAGAACATTTTCCTAGGCCTACAACTAAAAAAGAGTTACAACGATTTTTGGGTCTCGTTGGATACTACAGGAGTTTTTGTAAAAACTTCTCTACAGTTGTTTTTCATCTGACTGAGTTGTTAAAAGCTAAGGTAAAGTTTGTGTGGTCTAATGAGTGTCAGCAAGCCTTTGAGAACATTAAGTCCCTGTTGTGTTCATCGCCTGTGTTGATAGCGCCACAGTTTGATAAAACATTCATGCTCCAGGTAGATGCAAGTCAGGTTGGTGCAGGTGCTGTTTTGTTACAGGAGGATGGTCAGGGAATGGCGAGACCAGTTAGCTTCTTTTCCAAAGAATTCAATCGTTATCAGCTGAATTATTCAGTGATAGAGAAAGAAGCGCTGGCACTTGTGTGGGCTTTGCAGCACTTTGAGGTGTACATTGGAGGAGGGCGACCACTTGTTGTGTACACAGATCACAACCCGCTGATATTTTTACAGTCACTGAAGTGTCCCAATCAGAGACTCATGAGGTGGTCGTTGTTTTTGCAAGCCTACGCACTGGAGATTAGACATATTAAAGGAGTGGACAACGTAATAGCAGACGCGTTGTCACGTGCCCCTATGCTTTAAGTTGTTGATGCCGCTTCTTGTTGTCTTAAGACCTGTTTTTCCTATGCCTGTTTTCTTAGTTTGATTCCCAGGTATCGGGGTTGCTGAAGATGGAAGGAGGCGGTACTCTAAACGCAAGTTGAAGTTTAATGTGTATTTTTGCTGTGTATATATTCTGCCATATTGTTGTATTATGGTAATTTTGTAATATTTAATGATTTTGATTATATTGGGTTATATTATTTGTGGTTTGTTTTGCCGGTGGCTCCTTTGGGCCACTGACTTAATGGGGGGGGGGGGGGGGGGGGGGTGACGGCCCTTGTGTGAGTTGTTAATCATCTTTGTTCTTTTGAGGTGATTGTTGATTGGGTGCACCTGGAACTTGTGAGTGGTGCACCTGGAACCTGTGAGCCAGTGGAGATAAAGCTCCACTTGGTCAAACTACTAGGGGATCTTCTTCTCTGCGATCCAGATATCAACCATGGCCTGAACACTCCGACTGTTATATTTTGTTTTGGGTTTACTTATGTTATAGAGATCCTCCATCTGCATTTAAATTGTTATTTGTTGGTGACTCTTTTGTTAAGTAAAACACTTTTGATTATTTATGCTGCCTCGTTCCCTTTTTTGCCATGACCCTTGAGCCAGGTTGTTACAAAAGCATGAAAACATTATCGCACTTTAAGAAATTTAAATACAATGAATTACCCATGATATTTACATTTACATTTACATTTAGTCATTTGACAGACGCTTTTATCCAAAGCAACTTACAATTGGGGAATGCAAAAAGTGATTCATCTTGAAGAGGCAATCAGACAGAGGAAGTGCTCGTAACACCAAGTCTCAGTCATTGTTCAAATAAGTACAAGCTAGTAAGGGAGGGAGAGAGAGATAGAGGGAAAGAGTGAGTTTTTTTTTTTTTTTTAAGTTCAGGGTAAAGCCAAGTACTGCCGAAAGAGATGAGTTTTCAGTTGTTGCTTGAAGATTGACAGGGATCCGGCATTCCAGATAGGGGTAGTATGATTATTCCACCAGCCAGGAATGATGAACGAGAATGTTCTGGAGAGTGATTTTGAGCCTCTCTGTGATGGTACGACAAGGCGTCGCTCACTAGCAGATCTCAGACTTCTGAAGGGGATGTAGGTTCGTAATAGTGAGTGGAAGTAGGAAAGTGCTGAGTCTGTGGTAGTTCTGTATGCAAGCATCAGTGTCTTGAACTTGATGCGAGCTGCTACTGGTAGCCAGTGCAAGGAGATGAAGAGAGGTGCAACTCTTTTGGGCTCGTTGAAGATCAGTCGTGCCGCTGCATTCTGAATCATTTGTAGAGGTTTGATTGTGTTTGATGGCAGACCAGCCAGAAGAGCATTGCAGTAGTCCAGTCTAGAAATGACAAGGGCCTGGACAAGAAGTTGTGCAGCATGCTTTGTCAGAAAGGGCCTGATCTTTCTGATGTTGTGTAGTGCAAACCTGCAGGATCGAGCAGACTTTGCAATGTGCTCTTTGAAGGTCACCTGGTCATCAAAGATTACACCAAGATTTCTGACCGAATTTGATGGGGTAATCATTGATGAGCCTAACTGAATCGTGAAGTCATGCTGTAGAGTCGGAGTGGCAGGGAAGACAAGAAGTTCCCTCTTTGCCAGGTTTAGCTGTAGGTGATGTTCTTTCATCCATGCCGAGATGTCCGCCAGGCAGCCTGAGATCCGTGCAGCTACCGTTGGGTCATCTGGTTGAAAAGAGAGATAGAGCTGTGTGTCATCGGCGTAGCAGTGATAGGAGAAGCCATGTGCATGTATGATGGGACCCAGCGATGTAGTGTATGTGGAGAAGAGGAGGGGTCCAAGAACCGATCCCTGAGGAACTCCAGTGACCAGTTGATGTGGTTTGGATACCTCCCCTCCCCAGGCCACCCTGAAAGATCTACCGGTGAGATAGGATTCAAACCAGCGAAGTGGAATCCCAGTGATGCCCAGTGATGAGAGGGTAGACAGGAGAATCTGATGATTGACAGTGTCAAAAGCAGCAGAACGATCCAGCAGAATGAGGACTGATGATTTGGAATCGGTCTTTGCAATTCGCAGGGCTTCAGTGACTGAGAGCAGTCTCTGTTGAATGGCCACTCCTGAAACCTGACTGTTTTTATTTTCCAAATGTTTTACTCGATTTCAAACTTATTTGAACCCAACTATGATTTTGTAGTCATATAGCCGTCCTGAACATCATGTATGATTTTCTTGATTACTTCATTTGAAAGTAGACACTTCAAGCTTTCGATAGATATAACTCCCATGTCTGTGTGTTCAGAATTCGCCGAGTCCTGGTGCTTTAATCGCGAGTGATTTACATGTTAAGTCAATGCAATGGACATTCTGCGGAGCGATTCGTGCGAATGACGCAGCGTGAATTGAGCGTTTCGGGCGAATCACGCAAGTTGAAAAATCTGAACTTTGGCGCATATTCGCGCCGCATTAACCAATCAGGAGCTTCCTCTAGTAGTGACGTGATTACGAAATCCGAAACAACAATGGAGGACAAAATAATCATTGCTGTACGTGGACACCCGGAGCTATTATATCCTATTGCAAATCCACTCACAATAGTATAGTAAAAAAATAGTTATTTATATGTCAGCCATTTCGCAACGAGACTGGAGCCGCCTGGCAGAAGCCCCTAACTGACGCGAATTCGCGTCTGTTGTGAAGTGAATTTCACGCGCGAATGAAGCGAGTAAACTAAAATGTTCAAGCGTCCAATTACGCGCGAATTGCGCAATTTATTCGCACAAGTCACGTCTGGTATGAATGCACTGTTAGACTTAATTTTAGTGACGCGTTTCTAAAAGCAGTTCGCGGAGACGGAGAAGTCTCGGAGAAGACGGAGAGCTCACCCTGTTTGTTTTGTTTCTTCTTCAAAAGCACAAAGTTTAGTTGTTATTATGAGTGTATACAAATAAAAGTAGACCCAAGATTAGAGATTCAAATGATGTAAGGCTCTTATCTGAACGATCAAAAATGGTAGAGTAATTCAAGCTCATTTCTGCCTTATCAGGAAAATCTGCCACAAAACGCATATCCGCGTTTGTCGACCCCAGGGGGTTTAACTTTAACTCTTTGAGGACTTGGGATTTGATTTGAGACTTGCTTGTGACTTGGTCCCACCTCTGGTGAAATCAGCTGCTGAGTTCATGGGTGGAATAAACATATGGCAGGACTTTTACTTTCTGTCCCCTGGACTTTCCACCTGTCTGTAATGTATCTGTTTGTTTTACACTCTTTGGCCACCAGGTGGTATTGTGAGCAAATGAAGCCTCCAGAAATTAACCCTTTTGTGAACCACTTGGCTGAAAAGTTGAATAGCTTCATGAGGCTTCATCTGGCCATCACTACTGGCACCTTGGCTGGTTTAGGACTGTCATGGATAAATAAATATGACACTAAAACCGCCAATAGGTGGCATCAAGTCCCTGTTTTAATAAACGACTTACTGAATCATTCATATCAAACGATTAGCCCAAAACGGCTGATTCAATAGAAACGAAACAAGTGAGACAATCTGAATGGATTCATTCACGGAATAAAACACAGTGTTGCTATGTACTCTTGTATAAAACTAATAGCACATTAGTGCTTGCAGGCTCGCGCACATGTGCTGATATACAGAATAGTATGAATATGAATATAAAATGAATATAAAAACGTAAAAACTCATACATGTTTCGTTGCTGGAATTATAAGGGCTATCTGACTGTATTCTAATGGGCTTCATCACACAGTGAATGCTGATGATGTGTTTTTTTTCTCAAAGTTGGATAATGTCAGCTCTCCTATCGTCTCTTAGTCCCTCACAGTAACACATACATTATGTCAGGAGAATGTCTTTAAATTCTAATCAAGGAAAAATCCATGCCTTCTGTTGTCTTCTTTTTAAAGAACTTCAAAAGTTGCGCTTGAACCATTTTGCAAGAAAAATTACGAAATTGATTCAGCTTGTTACAGTACCCAGTTCTAATTGGCCAATCGCCGTTATTTCGTTCGTAAATGACCATAAGTAAAGAATTTTAACATTTTGTGTGCATGATAAGTTTTACGTAATACACCAAACTAATAATCCAAAGGGGATGCTTTTGTCATTTTGTTTGGACCAGGGAGATGCTATCCCCGCATCCCTGCATCCGCCCTCAATTCGAGCCTTGATTGTAAGCACAGAAAGAGAATTAACTTAATGGAGAGCAAAAATCAATAGCCCAACTAATACAAACACTGATCATAATAATGGTGGTTTGTTGAAATTTAAAAAAATGTTCAACATTAATTGCGGGTGCAAAAATGATATTAATTCAATGTCATTAACATTGAAAAATGAACTATTTTTAACACTGATTCAGTGGTTTTCACCTGCTCACTTGCTATCTGGGGTTTGACCATAACCTTGCAATCTAAAACTTGATTGCACAAACATCTTTGGAAGAGAGCCGAACTGAGCTGGATGATGACATCACAGAAATAACTATAAACAGACTTTAACTGAAAAATTGTGTGTTCACTATTGTCCTCTTTTAGAGTTGATTGAATGGAATTAATCAGTTGATTCTATCATATTAATGAAATTATTGTCTACTGCAACAAAGTTTTATTCTGTTTTGTGCGCCATTTGGTGCCAACTCGTTACAAAGGATGATGCAGACCGAGCAAGCTCCACTCCCAAATATATGACACAATGCTTGTGTATCATCTCCGGTTATGAAGCGGGGACATGGCAGTACACACGTATTAAATTGTGCAGAGCTTTCTATTGCACACTCAAGATGATTTTGCACACAAAGGCAAGTGGCTTCCTGAAGACAAAGAAGCCATTAGAGTAACTGTAGCCATTTTATTTGAACGCCCTTTTATAGTAATTCTGGTGCTCCAGTGTTGCCATATGACTGCTGTAGTCAGTCAAGATAGGTGTGTTTTTACACGTACCACATTGGTCACTATGTAGGTGTTACCATAGTGTCAGCACCATGGCACAACGTTGATGTTCCCTCAAAAGGAATCTGTCATGAATCCCGGCCATGAACCTCCATTTGTTCACCACCAGAGGTCACCCGCTCACTACATGGACTTTCACACTACACAGCACATTGGACTCCATTTCCCATCATCCATTGCACTGATGACACACACACCGCTGATTACACTAATTACACTCACAGCTGAGAACTATCACCCAATCACACACGCTTTATAAGCCTTGGACTTCCTCTCTGTCACTGCCGAGTATTGTTTAGCATTTGTCACAGTCTCTGTCGATAGCTACTCTACCAAGCCATTCCAAGTCTTGCCTAGCCTGTTTTCCTGTGTTTTGATTCCTGCCCACAACTCCTGGATTAACCCCTTTGCCTTGCCGTTTGGACTCTTGTTTGCCCCTCGTTTGGATCTTTGCTTGTGTACCTGGATTATCTCTCTGCCTCGCCCTATTGGATATTGTTCACCGATCGTCGACCCACGCTTGCCCTAGGATTACTCTGTGTCTTGCCCATGCCATACCTGTCTGCCGTCGTTTGACCCTGCCTGTGAATTGGCTATGTTTATAAATAAAAGTTTGCATATGGATCCGCACGTCTCACGTCTTGTTCGCCCCGTAACAGAATCGCTATATAAATGTTGCATGAGCAAAAGAACAAAATTCAAATCTTTATTCAATGATGCTCCTCAGTAGCAAACTGTCCAAAAAAATCTAAATTTGCCGCCTCAAAAAGTGTCATGACAAAGGTTTTACATTAGTGATATCAAATGCTCACTGGCACATGCTTCAACATGTCATGTTTCAGGTTATGTACAAGTAAGTAGTCCACATCTTCAAATATTTTTCAATGAAAAGTAACTTAAATTTTATTCTGTGCTCTACAACTATTTTATGCTGGCAGATCGCAATTCAAATGCATTATGTTGTTTGGACTTCTTCGGTACTGCTTTTGGCCATTTTTGTAACAATAATAATTGTAACAATAAGTTGTGATTGTGATCACACTAGTCATATGACAAAATAGTAAGTAGTAATTGACTGAAATGATTAGGGCAGGGATCTCCTAACCTTGCTCCTGGAGAGCTACCTGCAGACTTCAGTTCCAACCTTGCTCCAACCCAGATACCAACATATTGTCGGCCCACATCTTGCTCATGTGGAATGATGATCTGGCCAATATGTAGCGTAGAATGATGGCACTTGGGCGGACCGCTCCTGTTTCCAGATCTGGGCCAAAAGCAGGCCATAGCAATGCCACATGTCAGCCAAGAGCAAAAAAATAAACCACACTGGACGTTATATGAGCCACAAAATCTTCATATATATTTTTATAGAGTCCTTTCAGCTTGACTAAGCTTGTTAACAAGCAAAATCACTGAAGAAAAGAGAACAGTAAAAAAGATCATATAATGGCCTGATTCACTGAAGTAATTGGAATCTCGAAACTGTGTAATTTAATGCATTCACATTTCACATTACGAACATTATGTCGACTGGGAGTGACGTCACGTCCCAACACGAACACGCCCCATAGCATAATCCCACCCTTGACACTGATTGACAGGTTTCCGTGTAAGGCATCAGAAATGGAAATACAAAGGGAATTGCGATTCCATTTGAGTTTTGGCTGGCTACATACGCGACGCTGAGAAAGTGAAAAAGCAGACGTGGTAATTGAAATTGCTATTTAAATATGACTGGGTCAATACTCGTAAGATATGGGAAACACAGATGCAAACGGACTTTGTATTTCCATTTTAAATTTGGCAGTCACTGTTTGCATTTGCGTTTGGATTATGTCACATTTTATGCGTCCACAAATTGAAAACGCAATTGCAAATACAATTTGCAATTCCGTTTGAATAATATCCGGAATATCATTCCATATGAAACAGCAACACCTATTAATTCTCAATAAGAATGCTGTAGACATCTGACAGAAATAAAGTCAGTCTGGTTAGTAATAAATGAAGATGATAATGCTGTTTGAGGAATTGTTTAATCGTCCTCTGCTGAGATCTTTAGAGATTTAATATCTTTTATCTTCAGCTGAATTAATCTAAGGCTGTGGCTTAAATCAGTTGTAGTTCTTGTTTCTATTTGTCTTTTTTTTCTGTGCTCTTCTTTCCTTCAGTAATTTTGCTTGTTAACAAGCTTAGACAAGCTGACTCTAAAATAATATATGAAGATTTTGTGGCTCAGATAAGGTCCAGTGTGGTTTATTTATTTGCTCTTGGCTGACATGTGGCATTGCTATGGCCTGCTTTTGGCCCACATCTGGTAAACAGGAGTACCAAGTTCCATCATTCCACACTACATGTGGGCCAGATAATCATTCCACATGTGCCAGATGTGGGCCGGATCTGGGCCGACAAAAAGTTGCTATCTGGGAACACGCCTGACTGCCTGTAATTGTCAAGTAACCCTGAACACCTTAATTAGCTGGTTCAGTTATTCTGGATTGGGGTTGCATTTGAAATCTGCAGGATGGTAGCCCTCAGGAGCAGGCTTGTAGATCTCTAGATTTGGGTTTGATTTAGAGAGATGATAAAAGTCAAGTTACCTTTATTTATATAGCGCTTTTAACAATACAGATTGTGTATTGCACTTAACAGTATCAAATTGGAGGATAGAGTGTCAGTAATGTATAATAATAAGATTAAACACTCAATTTTCAGTTAAAGGCATTTCATTATTGAATTCAGAGATGTCATTGTCTAGCTCAGTTTAGTTTAATTAGTATCTGTGAAATCAAATTGACGATAATCGCTAGAAATTAAGTGTCCCCAATTTAGCAAGCCAGAGGCGACAGTGGCAAGCAACCAAAACTCCCTCTGTGACAGAATGGAGAAAAAAAACCTTGGGAGAAAACAGGCTCAGTCGGGGGGCCAGTTCTCCTCTGGCCAGGATATTATTGTTTACTTAATTAAAATGTTTAATGTATAAATGTATTATATTTCTATTTTTATATAAAACACCTACATCAACAACATTTTGATATATTTGTGATTTTTACAGTACGCCATTGTGAGCATTAAAATAGCTGATTCAGTCCTAAATTTGGTTGAACCAGGAACCGGGGAAAAATAATCATAAAAACCATAAAAATCATAATTCTGTGTCATCCCAGTTGTGTTCTCAAGGTACTTGATCCAAGTTTCCCTGGGGACTGTTCAAGCAGTGAAAACAGTAAAGCCCTAGGAGCATCTGGGATCCCTGAAGTTAAGACAGTATCCAAAGAGAAGGCCACTTTTAATCAGCCTGACGCTAATTAAATCACCAGCTACTGGATACATCTGGTCATAATTAGTCACTTATGACAAGAGTTGCTGAGACACTAAGTGATAATGAAAAGAAATGTATTGGTCTGACTGATTCCAGTAAATACCATAAATGTATTTAGCATGAGAGGCATGGAACCATTACATAATAGATGGTCCAATGTGTGTTCATGACGTCCTGTTTAATGAGAAGTTTATGTTTAATAATTAACAGGAATGATCAAAACAGCACATGCTACACAGTACAGTAAGTATTCTCATTGTTCTGATCATTAGCACTTCAATCTACTGATGAGAATGTACTGTTATTGCTCTGGTCCCAGGTGCTGACAAAAAAAATAAAAAAAAATCTCTGCAAGCCTCCATTTGACCATTTGAAGTAATAATCAAATTAATTTCATAAAATAAAAAAAACATGAATAACATTATTTTGAATACACCAATTAGTGTTTAGCAATTGAAACTATATAGAAAGCATTAACTAATACATTAATGTATTTAATAGAATATAGGTAAATGTAGGCTATTACACATGCAATTAATGTATAATATAATAATCGAATATAGTATTAAGAACACTTTATTTAGATAGTCCGCTTTAGACTTTTAAGTAACTTTGCAACTACATGTCAACTTTTTCTACTAACCCTAACCTAAGTCTACAATTACTCTAATGAGACTTAGTTTATATATAGTTGCAAAGTTACTTAGTAGAATGTCAAAAGTAGACTATCAAAATAAAGCATAACCAAATAAATATTTAAATTTATAATGTCAGTGTGATAAACAACTGCAACTACTTTTTTCTTTTAAACACTCTCATATTAATTCATCAATATGTGTTTTTATATGTTTGAATTTTTTGCCATAAAAGATATATTCGTATTTATGCATTATCTTGAAAGTGTGGACCCACACTGTATAATTAAATAACTATTTAATTTATCTAGCCCACAAATTATCATTTGGATAAATAATTAATGGACATTTAAGAAACTAGCTATATTCAATATACATTTACATTTAGTCTTTTAGCAGACATTTTTATCGAAAGCGACTTACAAATGGGGACAATAGAAGCAATCAAAATCAACAAAAAAGCAATAATATTCAAGTGCTATGACAAGTCTCAGTTAGCCTAACGCGGTTATCAATCAGACCTCTGTGGCTCTCTCCGATGGCCTCCGCAGGGCACCCTCACCTGAGTACTGACTTTGTCGGACTCCATTTCCACGCATCCCGTACTGAGACTAATCAGCGTTTACATTCACACTCATTGCGAAGTCTTGTTTTTGCCCTGGTTTACATTTCAAGATTTTTATTCGTCACATACACAATTATACAGAGTATAACCAGCAGTGAAATGTAAGTCAGGTCCGCTCCAAGGACAGTGCAATTGTACAGAATATAAATATTAAGAAAAAGAAAAGTAGAATAAAATAAAAGATAAAAAATATATAAATATAAATGTGCAGGTCAGTATGTTGTTGACATAAATAGTAATATAGCAAGAATGTGCGAAAAAGTTGTACAGGGTATTTAAATAGCAGCAATATGAGGTAGAAACAATTATGAATAGCTTATTGATATGACACAGAGTTAGAGTTTAGGAGCCTGATGGCCTGGAGGAAGAAGCTCCTCCTAAGTCTCTCAGTTTTTGCCATCAGGCTACGGAAGAGCTTACCAGATGGAAGCAAAGTGAATAGATGGTTATCAGGGTGATTAGAGTCCTTGATGATTTTGACAGCTCTATTTTTGCAGCGTTTGAGGTAGATGTCCTGCAGAGAGGGGAGAGCAGACCCTGAGATGCGCTCAGCTAAGCGCACAACTCTCTGTAGTGCTTTGCAGTCCTGATTGGAGCTGTTTCCATACCACACTGAGATTGAGTCAATACACTTTCTATGGTCCCTGAATAGAAAGTTTTCAGGATTGCTGGTGAGACCCTGAATTTCCTCAGCTGTCGCAGATGGTACAGTCTTTGCCTGGCTTTCTTAACCTGTGTTTGGATGTGTGTAGTCCAAGTGAGGTTCTCAGAGATGTTTACACCGAGGTACTTGAAGCTACTCACCTTCTCCACAGGGGTCCCACTGATCATAAGTGGAGTGTAGGGCTGCTGCTGTCTCTTCCTAAAGTCCATGATCAGCTCTTTAGTTTTGCTCACATTCAGAGAGAGACAGTTGTCCTGGCACCATGATGTGAGTCTGTCTACCTCATCCAAGTATGCGGTCTCATCATTGTTGGAAATGAGGCCCAGAACCACAGTATCATCAGCGAATTTGATAATAGATGTGGAGCTGTGAGAGGACACGCAGTCATGTGTGTAGAGAGAGTAGAGCAGGCGACTCAGGACACAGCCCTGTGGGGCTCCTACGTTCAGGGTGATGGAGTTTGAGGTGAACTGGCCAACTTTCACCACTTGAGGTCTGCCGGTGAGGAAGTCTTGCATCCAGTCACAGAGTGAGGAGTTTAGGCCGAGGTCAGTGAGTTTAGAAGCCAGCTTGATGGGGACTATAGTGTTGAAAGCTGAGCTATAGTCAATGAGTAGCAGTCTTACATAATTCCCATTGTTGCTGTCCAAGTGTGTGAGGGAAGAGTGGAGGACGTGAGAGATGGCATCGTCCGTAGATCTGTTTGGGCGAGCAAATGTGGCTCTTTACAAGTCTCTCAAAAACCTTCATGGCCATAGATGTGAGGGCAACTGGGCGATAGTCATTCAGGCAAGAAGGTTTATTGTTCTTAGGCACAGGGATTATGACGGATTTTTTAAATGAGATGGGAACCACGGAGGTAGCAAGGGACTCATTAAAGATAGAAGTGAACAAACCAGCGAGCTGATCAGCGCAGGACCTCAGAACACGGCCGATTATCCCATCAGGTCCGGCTGCTTTCCTGACGTTCACTTTGTTTAGCGCCCTCCGAACCTCTGACACGGTGATTACAGGATCATCGCTGCTCTGCCTGCTGCTCCCTGACGCGCTGGACGGCAGAGACGCGCTGCCGCCGTTGCAATCGAAGCGGCCGAAGAAGGTGTTTAACTCTTCGGCCAGCAACGGATCTGCTCTCACCTCCGCGGAGGATTCGATTCCGAAGGCACAGATGGTCCTCAGTCCCTGCCACATCCGTCGAGAGTCATTGAGCTGGAAATGAGACTCAATTCTCTCTCTGTATCTGTGTTTAGCAGCTCTTACTGCGCGTCGGAGAGCATAGCACGATGCTTTGTACTCGCTCATATTCCCGGTCAAAAGAGCCTCATTGTAAGCGGCAGTGCGTGTGTTAACCGCAGCACAGATTGTACTGTCCACCCACGGTTTCTGGTTGGAGAATGTCCTTATCGTTATTGTTTCTGTAGCTTGCTCGGTTAGCGTGTTTACAAAGCTTAATGCTACATCCGTGAACTCGCTGACGTCAGAAGAACTCGCCCGGAACATGTAATTTCTAAGCGGTTCCCCTGTATTGCTGTGATCTTTCCGTGTATGACCCTGGACTGTTTGAGTACTGTTGATTCTCTGCCACCTGCCCTTGTGATCTTACTCTCTGGAACTCAAATGGATCCACATGCTTATATATATATTAGAGATGCTCCGATCAGGATTTTTGCAGCCGATACGAGTACCGATTTCTTGTCATGGTGATCGGCCGATACCGATGCCGATTCTGATGCTTCAAGCTTTATAGAACATATGTAATAATATTATATAAATAATCATAAAAATTATTCCTTATACAGTGAACATTTTAATATTAATTTAAAATGGTGTTTATGCATAACATTATGTATATCAGGGATACTTAATATAAGACAAAAATAAATGCAAACAAAATGTCTGATGCAACCCAAGGCAGAGATGGGCTAGGACTCGAGTCGCATTTTTATAGCCTTCAGACTTGACTTGACCTGAAATGACTCCAGACTTTATTCAACTTGAGGAAAAGGACTTGTGAATATTTTAAAAGCAACTCGAGTCTTTTATCCTTAAATACTTATATAAGTGCATCCACACCCTGGCATCCATCCGGACTGCGAGCCGTAACAGCAGCACCATTTTAAGTGAGCGGCGCATCAAAACAGCGGAGCGGATCACATTACAAGCGCTGCCAGTTGCTTATGGTAAATATCTTTCAGTGCTATATCCTCGTATTTTTATCTAAAGCTAAACACGCTTTCAGCTCCGTGCGCTTTCTCTCTCCGGATGCGCGCCAGTGCCAAGTTCAAGAGCTGCCGTGGTTATTTTAACAACAACAGAAACACGGTGAGAGGCAAAATTATTGATTACTTTCACTAAAATACAGCAGAAAAAAACAATGCTGCAAATAGAGTCATTTTTCTATTTAACTATCTATAACTTATGACTCAAACCAGATGTAACAAGACGTTTCTGATCTACATTTAGCAATATATATATATATATATATATATATATATATATATATATATACACACACACACACACACACACACACACATATATATATAATTGTTCTTAGATGGCTAGGTTGGAATTTAAACTTTGAAACTGTTATTCTTTTCTGCTGAAGATGAGAACATTTGATGAGATTATCCAATGTTAGAGAGAGGACAAAACAAATAGAAACATTTAAACTTTAATATGGTGAAGTCTGATGTAACTCATAAGGTTTAATGCTGTCCAATATAAGACTGAAGAGGAAAAAAGAAATTGAAACATTTATACTACTGAAAGAACAAAACGGAGTAGTTTCACGGTTATCCATGGGCGGTTCGGATAATCCGCGGGTCGGGTAATAAAAAAAAGCATTCTGATTATTTGCGGTTGGGTCGCCGGTGGATAAAATAAATCATAAATGATGCAATATTAACTAAATATTTTCATTAGGCAGACGATTTCATTTGTGTGTGTGTGTTCGCCTGATCGGGAAGTTGCAGTGACAGAAACGGTGGCATTCCAGATAAAGTTTAAAAGGAGTAAAGCCTCTGTTACTGCTATTGAGTAGGCTAATATGGCCAAAGAAGATATTTTGTTTTATTAATAAACGTTCATAGAGCGGCCGCGATCAGCTCCGGTGCCCGTGCCGTTAAGCCTGCGCTCCGCAGACACATGCAGTGATGCGCAGATCAGCTCTAACGTCACTGAATCTGCTGTTAAAAATGAACCATACATTCATAGTATCATAATGCAAAACATACACGACATATAGTCAAAACTTTTTTAATTGTTTCTTGAAATGTCATAGGATTTCCACATTGGCGATGACTGCAGCATATGTCCCCATGCATCATATACGTCGCCACGCGTTGACGTCATCAAATTGTGATCGGTATATGAGATCGGCCAAGTGTATGAGTACCGATCGAGTCATAAAATCTGAATATCGGCCGATACGAGCATCCCTAATATATATACATATATATATATATATATATATATATATATATATATATATATATATATATATCTGTATATAGAATTAAAAAAGAATAGATCGAATAAAAAAAAAAAATTGAGAAAGCTAGTGTTAGAGGCCTCTTTTTTTAAGGGTCATGTGTATTGTTTTTGTTTTTTATATAAAAAGAAAACAGATAAAAATAGAGTTAGAGACTAGTGTGTTAGGGTCAAATAAAGATGCATATATTATATTATACAGATATATTGAATTTTATTATTATATTTTCTGTTTAAATTCATTTTAATTAGAAATTTTAGACATTTTGTCATTTTTATTCATTGTTTGATTAGTTTAAACATGTATGTTGCCTTTGCAGCTAACTGAAATAAAAATAAGTTTGAAATAAGTTCCTGATTTATTTCATGATTGTTTCAGGGTATTAATTTTTATGATTTTAATGTTTTTTTATGGTTTTAGTCAATGAAGGGAACACAATAGAAAGACGCATTGCTTTTATTTTGTGGTTAGCTCATCATACATATATATATATATGTATATATGTCATGGCCAAAAATATCGGCACCCTTGGTAAATAATCAAAAAGAATTAAGTAATTACAGACCGATCTCGAATCTCCCTTTTCTGTCAAAGATATTAGAAAAGGTAGTATCATCACAACTGTTCCTTAGAGAAAAATTATATATGTGAGGATTTCCAGTCAGGTTTTAGACCATATCATAGCACTGAGACTACTCTCATTAGAGACCTGCTTTTATCATCTGATCGTGGTTGTATCTCTCTATTAGTGCTACTGGATCTTAGTGCCACGCTTGACACTATCGACCACAACATTCTTTTAAATAGACCAGAAAATTATTTTGGCGTTAGAGGAAGTGCACTGGCATGGTTCAAATCATACTTATCTGACCGCCATCAATTTGTGGCAGTAAATGAAGAGGTATCATATACCAATCACAAGTGCAGTATGGAGTACCTCAAGGCTCAGTACTTGGCCCCTTACTTTTCACGCTTTGCATGTTACCCTTGGGAGATATCATTAGGAAACATGGTGTTAGCTTTCACTGTTATGCTGATGATACCCAACTCTATATTTCTTCGCGACCTGATGAAACTTACCAATTTGCAAAACTAACAGAATGTATAGTTGATATCAAAAACTGGATGACTTGCAATTTCTTACTGCTAATTTCTGAAAAAACAGAGGTGTTAATTATTGGACCAAAAACTTTTGCATGTAATAACCTAGATCACAAATTAATTATAGTCCTTCACATCCACTGCGATCTCAAAACTCTGGCCATTTGATAATACCTAGAATATCAAAATCAACCGCGGGCGGGAGATCGTTTTCCTATTTAGCGCCCAAACTCTGGAACAAGCTACCTAACACTGTTCGGGAAGCAGACACACTCTGTCAGTTTAAATCTAGATTAAAGACCCATCTCTTTAACCTAACTTACAATACACTATCGCATTTATATAATTCAAATCCATTATAGGATTGTCAGGCTACATTAATTAGGTCAACCGGAACCGGGAACACTTCCCAAAACACCCGACTTACTTGTTGCATCGTTAGAAGAATGGCATCTACGCTAATATTAGTCTGTTTCTTTGTTATTCCGAGGTCACCGTAGTCACCCAGATCCAGACTGTATCCAGATCAGATGGTCACTGCAGCCACCCGGATCCAGTCCGTATCCAGATCAGATTGTGGATCAGCACCTAGAGATGATCTTTACAGCCAGGACACCTAGATGAGCCCCAGAGACTGATCCCCACTGAAGACCCTGTCTCCAAGATGGGACAAGACCACAGGAACCAATGAGTCCTTTGTACAATCTGATTCTGCTTTACCCTAGATTTCAACTGCTGATTTCGTCGGGCCAGAGGAGAAAGACACTATTTCGACAAACTATTTCCCCGTCTAAATACTGTAAATCTGATATAAAGCCACCGAGCTTTATATCAAGCCAATGTACAGCTGCTTTGACACAATTTGCATTGTTAAAAGCCCTATACAAATAATATTGACTTAACTTGGAAAAAAAGGCTGTGAAAATGAATCTGCATTGTTAATCTTTTTGATCTTTTATTTAAAAAAAATAAATAAATAAATAAAAAATAAAAAAAAAATCACAAAAATCTAACCTTTCATTGGATAATAAGAATTTAAAATGTGTGGGGGGGGGGGGGTCTCATTATAAAGTAAATGTTTTTCTCAAATACACGTTGGACACAATTATTGGCACCCCTAGAAATTCTTATGAGTAAAATATCTCTGAAGTATATTCCCATTCATATTCACAATTTTGAGCACTCCAGGGTGATTATGAACATGAAATTATCCTCTCTCTACACGCTAGCACGCTGTCCTAGCACTGTATCAGGGGAGGGGAGTGAGGAATATTTAAGAGCTACCTGCATGTCCTAAATCAGAAGAGGGGAAACAGTCAAAACAGAGCCAGGTATAAACATAAGATTTGGAAATCTATTTCACATTCTGTTATAGAATTATAGGCTTTAGCTTTAGTTACATTTAGATTTAGCTAGAGTTGATGCAGGTCTGAGCATGAAATAGAAGTCGCATTAACGGACATTATTAATGCTTAAAAGTATATTTATTTCTTTTTTTCCCTTTATCTTTAGCTTATGTTGTTTATTGTTTCTGTAAATGTTTTCTCTGAATTAACTGTAAACTTTTTTTTATGTCTTTAGAGGAATGGATGACAGAACATTCAACTTCTCTTATCAGGAATTCTACTTGATTGGATTCACAGATCTAAAAGACTATCGCCAATATCTTTTTCTTCCTTTTTTTGTCATTTTTGCTTTCACGTTGTTTGCAAACTCAATTATAATACTGGTGATTGTAAAAGAAAGCAAGTTGCATTCACCCATGTACATTCTGATTTTGTTTATTGCAGCTCTTGGGTTTATACAGCCAATATTTCTTGTTCCAAGAATGTTAATAAGTTTTCTGTTTGGCAAAAATATGATTTACAAAGATGAATGTCTTGTTCAAATGTTTTGTCTGCATATGGCGGGTTGTTTTCAGTCGACTATTTTGATTGGAATGGCAGTTGACAGATTTTTTGCCATTGTTTTCCCCTTACAGTACCATGACTATGTAAACTTTAAAACATCATTGATATTCTGTTTGTCCCTTTTTTTCCGTAACTTGCTTTGTGTTGTTGCAATGGTCGGCCTGATTGGGCCGCTCTATTTTTGTAAATCAAATGTGATTTATCATTGTGTTTGTGAGCATACATCTGTTGTTAATTTAGCCTGTGGTGATGTGAGTAAGAACTACATGGCTGGAACAATCGCTTTCAGCTTAATAACAAGTGACTGTGTATTTATAATCTGCTCTTACATTGTCATTTTTGTGATTATATTCCGCTCTCCTTCTAGTGATTCACGCCACAAAGCCATCAATACATGTAGCACACATTTAATGGTCATGGCGTTAGCATTTCTCAGTGTTGTGGTTGTATTTGTTGGCTACAGGGTTCCTACTATACCTAGAGATTTTCGTGTATTAGGTACCTTATCATACCTCCTTCTTCCGAACTGCTTTAACCCAGTCATCTATGGAATACGAACAAAGGAAATCAGAGTTCAAATTGTTAAATATTTATCTTCTAATAAGGTGGAGTCATATTAACTTTCTCTTGCATTTTACTTTGTTGCCTCTTTATCCTCCATTACAATTCATTATAAGTGAAAAGTTTGTTATTAGTACTGTATGTGTAAAACATGTACTTTTGTAATTTGTTGGATTTAAATGTTTTCTTTTTTACTATGATTGGGAAAACTCAACCAGCTGGGATGTACCCCTACACACCAATTTAAAATGTTATGTGGATGTTGAAAATGAGGTTTATCACTGATTTTTATTTTGCTTTCAGCAGTGTTTAGTTTAACTGACACTGACCCTTTCAAATGACTAATTTCCACACAGACATCAGTTGTTGGTTTTTTCCAGCTATATATGAAAACATTTGTTGTGGGGAAAAAAAAAACATGTAAATACCATGTAAATGCATGTTTCATTGTAAAGTGTCAAGTTCGAGGAAATTCGATGAAATCCATTTACTTCGATATACTAAAAATGTTATCTTAAAAAGGGAAGGCTGTTTGTCAATTTTCATATTGTCTTTATGTCTTTAAAAATAATTAGCAAATTACTTTTTTGCAAAAATAATAAGAAAAGCATTTATGCAGTGCAGATACATTCATTGCACATATTTTCATCATGCAAACACTGTCAAAGTGATAAAAGTGGCATGTCCGTTTATACCGAATCCTGTAGATGATGAGGCTGCATTAATTAAGGAGTAACATTTACATCGGGAGTTTTTTTCTCTTTTTTTATATCCACATGCATATTTATTTGAGCAGTACCATTTTTAAATCCAATTTTTCTAAAACATCAGTGATGCAGAGCACATTAGTAAGGCCACCGTAGGAAAGTGTCTCTCACTCTCACACTCTTGATGAGAATTATTGTGTAGTTTCCTGAGCACAAACCCATCAAAAATGAAGCTGATTACTCTATGGAATGGAAGGATGCCAGATGGAAGGGTACTTTGAGATATATGTCAATACCACCATTACAGCTCTTAAATTTATTTGGTCATCTTTATTTTCTACAAATACAAAAGCAACAGTTATGGCCATCTTCTTCATTTTGTGAGCCTTCTTGCTGTTGGCTGAGTAGAAGTCAAATGTTAATTTTATTACTCTAATTCAGAAATGCAGTAGTTTGGATTAGAGACCATTTAGTTATGTGAAAAGAGCATTAGAGAAAGAGATTATGTGGAAAAAGCTGCTACACATTGCAATAGATACTGAATTATATTTAATATGTCAGATGTTTTTAAAGTCATGTAGTCTACACCTATGTTTTATGCTTAAAGCTTTACCTGATTGAATTGTTATACCTAATTTTTAGCTGCTTTTGTTTTTTGTTTTTTTGCCTGTGGAATACCATGAAAATTAATATGAGTTCAATAACTAATTCAACCCGAATTAAAAATCACATGAGCCAATAATTTATTTACAACAGTACATAGATAATATAACATATGTTTAAACTGAGACATTTTACACATTTATTCACTAAATGAGCTCATTTGAAATTTGATGCCTGCTACAGGTCTCAAAAAAGTTAGAACGGGGCAACAAAGGTCTGAAAAAGCAAGACATTTTGAAAAGATTCAGCTGGGAGAACATCTAGCAACTAATTAAGTTAACTGGCATCAGGTCTGTAACATAAAAGGGATGTCTTAGAGAGGCAGAGTCTCTCCAATCTGTGAAAGAATGCGGAAAAATATTATGGAACACTTTAAAAACAATGTTCCTCAACGTCAAATTGCACTTTGAAAATCTCATTATCACCAGTGCACAACATCATCAAAAGATTCAGAAAACTGGAGAAATCTCTGTGCATAAGGTACAAGGCCGAAGACCTTTGTTGGATGCCTGTGGTCTTTGGGCCCTCAGACGACACTGCATGATTCTGTCATTGACATTACTAAATGGGCGGTAAACACAATCCACCATGCCATATGCAGATCCGAAATAAAGCTCTATCATGCAAAAAGGAAGCCATATGTGAACATGGTCAAGAAGCGCCGTCATGTCCTGTGGGCCAAGGCTCATTTAAAATGGACTGTTTCAAAGTGGAAAAGTGTTCTATGGTCAGACGAGTCCAAATTTGACATTCTTGTTGGAAATCCCGGATGCTATGTCCTCGGGGCTAAAGAGGAGGGAGACTTTCCAGCATGTTATCAGCGTTCAGTTCAAAAGCCAGCATCTCTGATGGTATGGGGTGCATAAGTGCATACGGTATGGGAAGCTTGCATGTTTTGGAAGGCACTATGAATGCTGGAAGGTATATAAAGGTTTTAGAGCAACATATGCTCCCCTCCAGACTATGTCCAACAGCATGGCTTCGTAGTAGAAGAGTCCGGGTGCTGAATTGGCCTGCCTACAGTCCAGATCTTTTTGACTTATAGAGAACATTTGGCACATCATTAAACGAAAAATACATCAAAGACGACCACAAACTCTTCAGCAGCTGGAAACCTATATCAGACAAGAATGGGACCAAATTCCAAACACCAAAACCAGAGGTGAAAAGTCCAGGGGCCAAAGAGTAAACGTTCTGCCATATTTTTGTTCCACCCATGAACTCACAGCAGCTGATTTCACCAGAGGAGGAACCAAGACATTCCTTTCAAGTCACAAACAAGTCTAAAGTCAAATCCCAAGTCCTCAAAGAGTTAAAGTTAATGGTATAATTAAGTGACTAATTAAATGATGATTGCGCATTTAAGAGCAGGAGCAAATGCCAATTTTTATCACCCAAGGGTACAATATAATCAAACAGTAATGGAATGTTTTTTGATAAGACAGAGTGCCTGGATGGAGTTGAGCCCTATGCTATTTCCATTGTGCTCTAGATTAACCTTTGTGGGCCGATTTTTTTTCTCTCCAAATATCCATAATAAAATGAATATATTCTGGAGAGCAATTCACTCCGTGTAACAAATTTTTCTGAAATATACTCAAACAGTAGTTTCATTTCAAATTGCACAACTCCTTCCAGGAGGTCATGCATCACATCTAGAGAGTAGTTGTGGCACACATGAAAATACTGCAGACTATTGAGTGTTGTTGGAAACTTTTCCTTCGTCAAAGCAGAGACCAGGAGACTTTGGGATCAGTTACTCTTTATTGAGAACTCGCTGTAGTCGCTGTAGTCATCCAAGTCTGACTCAAACAGTATACATTGTAGTTTATATACATTTCGAGGGGGAGGGATACATAGAGGTGGAGACAATCTAAACAAAGCATGCAAATACAGTACAGGAATCGGCCCATTACCAGAATTTCCCTAGCCCTCACATCATCAGCATAACAGTGTGATTCAAATGCACAGGTGCTAATCCAATCAGCATAGAGACAAAGGCACAGCTGTGCCTGAGCTTTAGCATTCACCTTTAACTTGGGACCCTGTCAAATGGTCAGGAAGTGCCTAAAGACAAAAGGTTAATGTCTCAGACACATGGGCTGCCTGACTTGATTTTAGAATGGCATCATTTATGCCTCAAATGCTAAATTCAGTCTACTAAACTTTCTCAGTTTATATACTATTGTATTGGAACCTAAATTAAACATTTAATAAATTTGTAATACAACAGTGTTGAGTTTCTTTTGAGGCCATGTGTTGACTTGAGTTGAGGGTCAGATTCCAACTCACTGCAGTGCTGTTCATAAATTGTACGATCATGCAAAATAACCCTTAAATCATCCTCGTTGTAAACTAACTGGACATCATCTTTTTTCAGTCAAACATAGACGACAGGAGTAATGTCCACTAAACGATTCTGTGAACCCAAGGATTGAGTGCATGCCCAAGTTGCCTCCAATTACATATTGTGCCATAAACTCTACTCGTTGATATAGGTAGTTTAATACCACCAGACTCTAGAATCTTTATGTCATGAATCAGTGGTTCCAAGATGGGGTCAAATCCATCTTTTTCACATCTTGTGCATGAAATAGAGCTATCAAATGGATATTCATCAGTCTTGAATTAAATTTTGGAGGTAGATTTCTGTGCGCAAAATAAAGAAATATCAGAAGGCCACATCTTAATACATATAGGTACATTGTTTTTCAATTTTGCAGAAATGTGTATAGAGTTGTATATAGAGCCTATGTTGCTCAAGTCTTTCAGGCTTCTGTGCTAAAATGTGCTGTGTGTAAAATATAGTGTAAATCCTCATAAGGACAAAAATGAGGTACTCCAGTTGTAGAAAAAGTGCATTAATGCATAAAAATAAATATATATTTAAAAAAGAAATTACAAAAATAAAGCTTTTAAAAAAATTGTGTCATAAAAATATCTTGTATATCTTATAAAGTGTTTCCAAGTATTGTCAGGGAACTGTCGTGTCTGTCATGTGTTCCCGTCTCATGTTTCCTTATTTGGTTTGTTTCCTGTTCTTGTTTCATGTGATTATTAGTTAATTCTGTTCAGGTGTGTTTGTCTCATTAGTGCGTGTATTTAAGTTCCTGCTTGTTGAGTTTCGTGTTGTCTGGTCGACTCGTTAACCCCGGTGTGTGATGTCCGTGTCTGCCCTGCCTTGTCCTGATGTCTAAAGTAAAGACTGTGTTTTGAGTTACGTCCTTGTCTGCGTGTTCCTTGATCCTCCCTCGTGTGTGCACCGTGACAAGTATATGCTTAATTTTCTCCACAAAAATTATTTAATAATACATATTGGTTAATATATTTGGTACAATGTATTGAACATAAATCTCATTCCCTTTCATGAAGTCAGTGGCTAGTATAATACTGTCGACATACATGAAGCAGAAAGTTTCATCTCAAATTCATCAAGGTAAAGTCAGAGCTAGCTGTTCCAGGAGGCACAGAAAGACACTCCTGTGAACTGATCATTTCTCTGTGCTCCAATACATGATATTTAAACCGTTGTGGCTAGAAGGGATATAGCTCCGACTGGAAACGAACAATGAAATTAATTGTCTACCTATTAGATTGTGTTTTATTAACGTCTACACCTACCCCAACCCTAAAAATACCCCTTACATTAATGAAAAAATAGTAATTGTTATACAGTGTGACAAATTACGCTGTATTGATGTGTGCATGCCCAGTAGCGCTGTACATATCCCTTCTAGCCTTAACCCATTTAAACTTCCCTACATAAACTAACACAGCTGCACTAAGCTCCAATCAGTTGAACTATTTGCTTTACACAATGACTCACTGTTTAGAAATGCATTGGAAAAAAGTATGATGAGGACATCTGCTGGTCAAAAGCTGATAAATGCAAAATCTAAAGTCACATCTTTATTAACAGTATAAATTACCTCTTCATCTTTAATCAGTGACAGCAACCACAAGGTACAATTAATTAATTGCTAGCAATTCATCTAAACAGCTTTTCAATGGAGGACAAAACAAAGAAAAAAGAGATGTATAAATAGATGAATAAATTTCACTGGATGAAAGCATGCATATGGTTTTAAGAGAGCATACATATTTGTGAGAGCAGCCGTTTAGAGTCTGACTTCTATTTTCATTAAGGAAATGTAAAAATACATTACAAACAAGAATGCATATAGCATCCGAAACATTAGATCAAGACAGGGCATACAACACACAGAAGCATTTATCAAATAAACTGTGGTATTGCTTGCACTGCTGCTTTCCCATTTTTGTTATTCTGTATAATCTCCAAGTATGAATTTTAAAAAAGGTACACATCCTAAAGTCTGATGAGCAATTAAATAAACAAAACACTTTTTTTCCCTTGTGGAAACGTGTGTATGTTTTAAAAGTTTATGAGGGTGAGCTCTATGGTAGTAGCACATAGATTCTTGGGGACAAAACACTGTATTTAGAGACTATGATGTGTCTACCTTTCATTTCATCCTGAGATCGGAAGAAGGCAGTGGCTTAAAAATTACTTTGAGGAAGATGTTGTGATTTGCATTATGACCAGAAAGCGGTAGTGTGATATACGTATATTTTCTATTCCTCCACTTTCTGCCTGTCAAATGATGATCTAAATTATGAAAGTGCATGATTTGGTATATTTTTTCTCCAGAATGTTTGTATGTAGATTTAATGTATATCACTGTCATGGTGCACACAGCAGGGAGGAACAAGGAACACGCATACAAGGACGTAACTCAAATAATAACCTTTAATGTCGACATCAGGACAGGGCAGGACAAGGCAAGGCAGACATCAAACACCGGGGGTAACGAGTAGACCAGACAACATACCACAACACAGACAGGACTTAAATACTAGGGATAATTAGCGAAACACACCTGGAACAGAATAAACTACTAATTACATCAGACAAGGACAGGAAACAAACCAAATATGGGCATGAACACACAGGGAGCACGTGGAAACACAAGACACACACAACAGAGGTCTGACATAACTCCCCCCTCCCGAAAGGCTCGTCCCGAGCCGAAACAGTACTACCAGGGAGGGGGTGGACACTCTGGAGGCCCCTCAGGACAGACACGGACCGGAACACAGGACGGGGACCTCCAGAGCGGAACAGACATCCGCAGGCCGAGGTGGAGCAGGGAGCTCAGGAGGCCATGGCAGGTGGTCCTCGGGGCCTTGGCCTCGGACCCCTCGGCCCGGCTCCCTTTTACCCCTCCCCCAAAATTTCCCTGGGGAAGTTAGGGGGTATCAGGAGCCCTCCGGGGCTAGACACACGGGAACAAGTTAAAAAGACCTTGGTCACAGTCTGGTCAATACGGCGGCAGTTGGCTTGACCACTCAACGGCGGGGACCGGTGGGCTGGAGGAAGCCACAGCCGGCGACGGGCCGAGTGACCGCGGATGGCGGGTTGGCCTTTCCCGCGAAACAGCGAACTAGAGGGGCCGCGGACGGCGGCGTGATACCCCGCGAACGGCGGGGTCGGAGAGCCGCGAACGGCGGCGTGATCTCCCGCAAACAGCAGGTAAAAAAAACAGTTTTAAAGGGATACTTCACCCCAAAATGAAAATGTTGTCATTAATCACTGACCACCGTGTCGTTCCAAACCCATAAAAGCTTCGTTCTTCTTCGAAACACAATTTAAGATATTTTGGATGAAACCCAGGAGGCTTGTGACTGTTCCATTGACTGCCAAGTAAATTACACTGTCAAGGTCCAGAAAAGTATGAAACACCGCCATAATACTCCGTCTACCATCAATGGTTCAATCGTTACGTTATGAAGGGACGAGAATACTGTTTGTATCACCGTAGCGCCATTTTGGAGATTATGCCCTGGACACAAAATGTGTACACACTTCTGTATCAGCCTCGACACAGGGATGCGTCTTCTGCGTCGATTTACGCTTTGATTTGAACGCAAACAGCGCATCCCTGTGTCGAGGCTGATACAGAAGAGTGTATGTGTTTTGCGTCCAGGGCATAATCTCCAAAATGGAGCTATGCTGACGCAGAGGAGACGTTACGGTGCCTAATTGTTGAATAAAGTCATTATTTTTGTTTTATTTCTGTATAAAAAGTAATCTTGTCTCTTCATAACATTACATAACATATTCTGACGATGTGTTTCACTCTTTTCTGGACCTTGACAGTGTAATTTACTTGGCAGTCAATGGGACAGTCACAAGCCTCCTGGGTTTCATCCAAAATATCTTAAATTGTGTTCCGAAGATGAACAAAGCTTTTACAGGCTTGGAACGACATGGGGGTAAGTGATTAATGACACAATTTTCATTTTGGGGTGGAGTATCCCTTTAAGCCTGGAATACACTTACCGATTTTGTAAATAATGACAAAGGAAAGCTGGGCATCATATATAATTAAGCCTGGAATACACTATGCATTTTTTGCCCTGATTTACCACCAATTTACAGTCTGGAGAAGTTGACACTAGTTGCCGAAAGTCAGAGCCAGTCTGCAGATTTGAGTTGACAGATTCCATAGAAAATCATAGTGTATGATAGTCACAGACTCCGGTTTTTTAGCTTCAGACTCAGATTCTATCCAGTCGGAGGATATCAAAAATGTTTGATAGTTTCAGCCGATTTTAGAACACATATTGTTTCCATTTGTCACGCGTCTCCAAGGCTCATGTTTCTGAGTGAGTTTGTTGTGCTCGGAACAACTTTAAAGTCTGGTAGTGTATGATGCCCAGTTTCCCTTTGTCACGATTTACAAAGTCAGTATACAGTATGTATGATGCCTAGTGTTTTAAAAATCTGTTCAGATTTGAAAAGTCATGTAGTGTATTCCAGCCTTTAGAATTAATAGTCGTTTGAAACTTGTAGATGTTTTGTATTTCTTGTGTTGAGAACATTTAATTAAACTCATTGACTTCTCATCAAACTGTTCTGTTAATTGGTACAGAATTTGAAATGTATTTTCTTTAAAATTTGCACTGTTTTACTTCAAAAACTGAATAATTGCATTTTCAGTTTTGTACAGTATATGTAGAGACTTTGTATTTTGTCTTTCAAAATAAAACTTTTAATTTACAATTGTGAGCATCCTTTAACACTAAGTTTTTGTTTTTTAATAACCTGTAAAATAAGAAGTGTTTCTCTGCAGAACTTTTAGGATAGTATTTTACTTTTAGCACTTTATTGAATGTGTTTGATCATAATCTAGGAAAAATCTGTGAAAGGACAATGTTCCTCTGTACACTGTTTAGTGATATCACTTTATTTAATTTGTCAGTAATAATCTTAGAACAATCCATAAAATAACAGTTTTACACTGTTAAAAGATAAAGAAATGGTCAAATGACTGGCAGTAACGGCTGCCAAACAAAAACCATAAAACTGAAGTAAATAAAAAATGGGACAAACCACGCCCATATTGATGTAATGTGGAATTACCATTCATATGCCTTAAATACGGGATGATTCTATGTTAAGATCAAGCCTTGTTTGCAAATACCGTATGTGCTAATATTGCCAACTTGCAAAATCATGACAGACTGCTGATTTTACTAAACTCATAGTGTGAAATATCCCAAAACATTGCTTTTGGTACCATATAAGAGTCATAATTTGCTCAGTCCGTTGTTTGTTCTCTCACTTTTGTGTACATACAACAGACCCAAGAAAATGTTTAGAGATTTTTCCTCACTGCCTTTTAGCATTAACACCAGGAAGGTTTTAGGTTTCGAAATTGTGCAATATCAGTTTTGTCTTCAGAAGATAAAAGCATAGCAATTTGGGTGGGCCCATGATCTTCCATTTAGCACCACAGTAGAACCAATGTGACATCTACATTAGATATGACAAACCGAACACAAACTATAACATGCGGTTCATAATATGTTATGTATAATTCATTATTTGGACATTTAACTCCTCTTCCTTTTGTATTCACAGGTTGATAACAAATGTGGTAATGGCCAGTTTCAATAGGGATGTAATGCAATGTCTGTCCAATGTTGGAGGCTGAAATCAATTTAACTTTGGGTTCTGAAGTCAACCCGATTTTCATTTTCAACCAAAATTCAATGTCCACCGTTGGAGGCTGACAAAAATCAGGTTGACATCTGAACTTAATGTAAGATTGACGTCAACCTCTAATGTTGGATAGATGTTGCATTTTTCATTTTCAACCAAAATGCAACGTCTGGCCAACGTTGGAGATTGACGTCAGCCCGATTTTAATTTTCAACCAAAATGCAACGTCTGGCCAACGTTGGAGATTGACGTCAATCCGACGTTGGTTCTGACATCAATCTGACGTTGGGTTCTGACGTCAACCCGATTTTTATTTTCAACCAAAATGCAACGTCTTTCCGACGTTGGGGTCCAACGTCAATCTGACGTTATATTGACGTCCGGTGCCTGCTGGGTACATTCTCCTATGGATGTACTAATTGGTCTTATGGCTGTTGTAGACCTAATGTTGCCTATATTTTTTGTACCTAACATGCTTCTAAACCTTTTGTTTAATTGGACTGGGATATCTCTAACTGGTTGCTTGATACAAATGTTTTGCCTTCATTTTGTTGCAAAATTTCAGTTTACGTTGCTTGTGTGGATGGCACTGGATCGTTACTTTGCAATTTGCAAACCTATTCATTATCACAAATACATGGAGATTCGTAACTTTCTAAAGTATGTTATTGTGCCACTAATCAGAAATATATTACTGGTTGTCACCACTGTCTCTCTGGCAGGAAAACTGTCATATTGTGTAAGAAATGTAATTGAACACTGCTTGTATGAGCACATGGCACTGGTTCAACTTCAGTTAGCCTGTGGAGATATATCTATTAATCAAAATGCAGGAATTTTGACTGCTTTCCTTATTTCAAATGCAGATTTTAGTCTTATCAATATTTCTTGCATTTTTATTTTTACCTCTGTGTTCAATTCTAACAAAACGCACATGAAGGCCTTAAACACCTGCATTACTCACTTCATTGTAATGTCATTTACTTTGACCTTTCCCTTTATTGCACTTTTGTCATACAGAATAAGGAATAATTTTTTCTCCAAGTGGTTGTGTATTTGTGAGCACAATGTATTTACTTTTTCCAAGCTGTTTTAATACAATTATTTATGGAGTGAGGACAAAAGAAATAACACAATTTCTCAAGTTCATAAAAGTCCCTTCTAATGAATCAAATAAAAATGGAGCTTACTGTACTCTCGACATGGTAATTCACTGACTCTGTCTCTTTTTTAGAAGTGGATATTGTTTATTGATATTATTAATATATAAAAATATTAAATTTGCGGAAAATCTGTCCTAGAGGCAGTAAATAAACAATGAACAGAAGAGGGCCTAAGACTGAGCCTTGAGGCACACCACTGGTTATCTGAGATATCTGCGATTTAAAAAAATTTATTTGAACGAACTGAGTCCGACCAGATAAATGTGATTTAAACCAATCAAGGGGTATGCCAGTGATCCCAATAGAAATCAACCTCTCCAATAAAATGCTATGTGAGATAGTGTAGAAAGCTGCAGTTAAATCAAGAAGAATGAGCATTGATAAAAGTCCTGAGTCTGCAGCCATTAACAGATCGTTTGTGACTTTAATGAGTGCTGTCTCCGTGCTATGATATGGACGATAGGCAGACTGAAATTGCTCAAACAAGTTATTCTCAACTAAATGAGTATGAACCTGCTGAGCAACATTTTTTTCCAATACTTTAGAAAGAAAAGGTAAATTAGAAATGGGTCGAAAATTTTCCGGGTTATTACAGTCCACACCAGGTTTCTTAAGTATGGGAGTTATGGCCGCTACTTTGAAAGATGAAGGAATAGTACCAGTAATAAGAGAAGAATGTATAATTTGAGTTATCAAAGGTAGTAAAGAAGGTAAACAGAACTTAACGAGATGTGTGGGAATAGGGTCTAACTGACAGGTCGTAGATTGAGATTTTTGAACACATTCAGCTATATCATTCGCCGTAGGCAAATGGAAACTAGAAAAAGCAGTTAGAGTGGAAGCATCGTGAAGAGAGAAGAGTGAACCAAATGCCCCATTATTGGGAGGTAAATTCTTTCGAATGTTTTCAATTTTATCGCAAAAATAATTCATGAAAGTATCACATGTAGTGTTAGAATGTGAATGTAATGAAAAAACATCTGGTGGTCGCAAAATATTATTCATTGTAGAGAACAATATTTTTGTATTCCCACCACCAGAGTTTATCAAATTAGCATAATAATTTGTTCTAGCAATAGAAAGGGCATCTTTGTAATCTTTGATGTGGTGATCATACATTTCCTTGTGTACAATTAAACCAGATCTCGTATGTAAACGCTCTAGTTGATGTCCCTTAGCTTTTAACAGGCGTAACTCAGTAGTATACCATGGAGCAGTATGAGCAAATGAAACCATCCGAGTTCTAACAGGTGCAACAACATCTAAAACATTCTGCAACCGGTCGTTGTAGTGAGAAGTCAACTCATCCAGGCTAAATAATCCATCGGTGTTCAACAAGTTACCAACTTCATTAGAGAACACAGACAAATCAATATTCTTGATATTGTGAAATGTGATAATACGGCTTTGAGCAATTTTTGATACAGTTAATTTGGCACTGAAAGACACAAGTTTGTGATCAGATATAGACAGGTCACGTGCACTACAATCAAAAGGTGTTAATCCAATACAACAAATAAGATCAAGTGTGTGACATTTTGAATGAGTTGGAAAATCAATAAACTGTTTAAGTCCAAAGCTATCCAAGCATGATAGAAAGTCTTTTGTATCAGTAGCAGTAGCTTTATCAACATAGATATTAAAATCACCGACCATAATCACATTTGGAGAAACAGAACATAATAAAGTTAAAAAAGCAGAGAGTTCAGTTAAAAAGTATTAAATTTAGGTGGACGGTAAACAGTTGTTATGATAGTAGGTACCGGACCATTAACTTGTAGTACCATGGATTCAAAAGAAACATAAGAAGGTACAGCTATAGTAGAGACCTTCCATTTCTTATTATAAAGCATTGCTAGACCACCGCCGCGACCCGAGGCTCGGGGTTGGCAAGCATAAGCAAAACCTGGAGGAATGGACTGATTCAGCTGAGAAAAGTCATTGTGTTGCTGCCATGTCTCAGTCAAACAGAAGAAATCAAACTTAAAGTCCTTCAATAGATCCCAAACCAATGACGCTTTGTTGTTGATTGAGCGGATGTTTAGTAATCCAAACGAAAAAATGTTCGTTGTAGATTCGGTGGTTGTTGACTTGCCTAGGTGGGCTAGCACAGAGTGATCTGCAGTTCGATCCAATTTCCTTATCGAACGCGAAGATGACCAAAAAGACCTTATGGAGTTAGAGTCATCATAGTTGTAATTCCGTTTTGATCCGCGATGAATATATTTGCGACGAGGCTTAAAAATGTCAGTGTGAAGATAAAAATCCGGAGGAGACTAATAGCGATTGAGACGAAACTGAAGAAGTTCTTCGGCGCTGTATTGAAGTACTGACACAACAGGCTGAAATATTGTAGGTAAGATCATCCAGTACAAGATGCTCCATGGAACCATCACAAAGAGCCTAATTTTTCCGATCCTAAACAGCCGGGAATAACACAGAGAGCAACAAAACAAATAGAGTTGAATAGAGTCGGACCCTGCGTGTCATCAGCGTTCAGTTCAAAAGCCAGCCTCTCTGATGGTATGAGGGTGCATATGTGCATACGGTATGGTCAGCTTGCATGTTTTAGAAGGCACTATGAATGCTGAAAGGTATATAAAGGTTTTAGAGCAACATATGCTCCCTCCAAACTGTATTTCAGCAGCACAATGCATTCTAAATAGTGTGTGGGCCAGAGCAAGGTGTTAGATCTGGGCCAGAATTAAAATAAATGTGGCCCAGATTTGGGCCAGTTCTGGTTTATTTTATTTATTTATTTATATTCATGGCTGAAATGCAGCCTTCCTATGGCTTGCTTGTGGCCTAAATTTTGCAAACAGGAGCGGTTCATTCAAGTGCCATCATTCTTCACAGTATGTGGGCTGGAGCAGTGTTGGATCAGGGCCGGATCAGTGCCAGAATTAAAATCAATGTGGCCCAGATTTGCACCAGTTCTGCTTTATTTGGTTTATTCATGGCTGACATTGTACCTTCCTTTGGCTTACTTGTGGCCCAAATTTGACAAACAGGAGCAGACCGCCCAATTGTGCCATTATTCCACACAGTATGTGGGCCAGATGAAAGTGTCAGGTGTGGGCCTGATCTGGGCCTCAGGAATTTTGCTATCTGGGAAAGAAATTCTGGATTTATCAATGAAAACCTGCTTCCGAGCTGGTCAAGTTTACTTACCATGATAATTGATTCTGAGTATCTACATCTATAAAATGATGAATAAAGAATGTGCATCGTGTTTTTGCTTTTTTCTGTTTTTATAAAATTTATGAAGGTGATATAAACTGAATCATTATATATTCTAAGGTAATTATACAGTAATATAATATTTTGTAAATGTATCTTATTTAGTTTTATTGTACATTATGTGACGAGCGTCCCGAGTCCACATCAGCGTTGCCCTGGAAACACATGTGGAGCACCTTTTCACAGCTCATCACAGGCTGATCGGCCACACCTGCGCCTCGTCAGCCGGGCTGGATTTAAACAGTGTGCTCACAGAGGAAGGTTGAGAAGCCTCTCCATGAGACAGTGACCTAATCCGCTGTTCTCTTTCTCCCTCCAGACAGCAGTTTGTGACCGATCTGCACCGCCACGAGCACCGCACAGATTCACCCACACCTGGACACGTTCAAGAGCACCGCCACGAGGAAGACCGCCATCACCGCCCACGTATTTTTGACACGTATACTGATTTCAACAAATTTACCATCAATACAGACTCTGCATATATATAGCTTTTGCCTGCGTCCACTGCATCCGACATGTTTTTTCACTGACATGCCCCTGACTCGGAAACTCTGGGCTTAAAGAAAATTCCCACTCATATTAACGACTTTGTGGTGACATTCTTCTGCATTCAACTTGTAAATACGATGTATCTGTAACCCTGTCAATTTTTGCCCCAATAAAGTCCTGAAATGACCTTTAATGCAAACACTAAAACTAGGGTAAAGTGCAATATCTAGTTCGCCACTAGGTGGCAGTGCACAATGAAACGTTCTTCTTCTGCTGTTTTCTGGCATTCACCTTGCCTTAAAAAAAGCCTGGAAAAAACGGGAGCCAGAGCAGAAGTAAATATTAAGATTGAAATTGATTTAGAAAACGAAATATATCCTCGAGATTGAACTACATTGAAAATTAGACAACACTTGTTGTAAAACAAAGTTATCTCGGTGAGTGAAAACTATCATTTTGTGTTGATTAGCTTGGAGCTAAAGTGGTGAAATGACTAAAAAGATTACATTTCAACATTACAGTGGATTACAGTGGATAAAAAAACCCAAAAACCAGCCTGGCTATCTACAATAGCAGTGGATGTTACCCCACATGTATATTTTGTTGTATATTCTAATTTTTGTACAATGAAAAAATGCATTTTGAAAGGAAATAATTTTGTTTTGAATCAAGTATGTCAATTTTTAGTTACTATGCTACGCTTTTGTTTGTCCAATTCCATTTTATTGATTTTAATTTGAAGTTGTATTATTGAACATATGGACTTTTAAATGATGAAAAGATGGAAAAAGGACATTTAGTTGAACATTAGTTAATTTTCTGCACATTTTTGTGTAGACTCTTCTGGTCCCGGATCCCTGGTGTTCTTTCCACCAAAGCTGGATTCCTCTCTGTTCACCCTGGTGCCTGGTTCCCTGGTCCACTGCCTCAACTAACAGCGCTGCAACGGTTCCATTGGGTGGTTTGATATGGACGCTCAGTATTTAAGGGGTGGTTGGACAGTTAAAATGTTTGAGTGCACTCAAGGGTAACAATTGTTTTCTTTGAAAGATTTTTTTCCTTTTGTTTTTGTTTCATGAGATCTCAAAAGTTGTGGCCGATTTGTTAACATCAATGGTACTAATGCTGTGGGAACTGACCTAAATATTGAATTTTGAATAAGAAAATAAGGAAAATAATCTGAATAAGAACTACATTCAAACCCTAATCTATTGTCCTGTGCTTCCTTTGGAGTGGAATCTATGAGAGTCTTTTGACCGTATGATTAGTACATAACCAACCTCCTCATCGAATCTAGGTTTAGATAACCCCTACTATAGATTCTTAGCCTGCCTTTAAGCAGAACTACCACCGTGGGGTTACAGTTGTGGCGAGCCAGCCAGGAGGTGGGTACAGTGTGTAAAATAGACTCCACCCCAAAGCTGAAGTACACTAAGATCGCGTTTACTGCAAAATAGATCTTTGCAATCAGTTTAATGTGCATGGGCCTAGTTGTCTATATGTCACAGGCATAGATGAAGCCTTTTCTGATGATGACATTACAGAGTTCTTTAAAGTTAACGGGGACATTAAGAAAGTAGTCAGAGTTCCCAACGACCCAGAACAACCCCGAGGCCGTGCACTCATTGAATACACAGCAGAGCGAACAATATCCAGACTCGACCCCAGTACAACTAGGTAGCCTGCCCAGTCCCAATGATCCAGCAGTTACCTGGTGTGTCAAGACAGTCCGTGAGCTATGCCAAGAAGAACTAGGACGAGAACTTGCTCAGAAATGTTTAGCTGAATTGAGCTCTCTTGCTGAAATTAGTAAAGCTGGCTTTTGGGAAGCACTTCAAAGTGAACTGCAGAGTGCCCAGCCCCAGACAGAACTTGCCCCTCTGCGAAGCCCAGATACTCAGCTACAGCCCTCTGAAAATCCTGTTGCTGTCTCCACAAATGGAAGTAGTGCAGATGGTGATATGCAAACCAACAATGATATTGCTAATCCATTTGATGCAGTCACCCGCAACATCCCAACTACTGCTACAAGGAGTCCATTTCTTGATGAAGGCACAGTTAACCCACCTCATGTCCAAAAAGTTATTGTTGAACATTTCATTCGCAGTGACTCCACACCGTCTAGTTACAGTCAAAGCAGGATCCATACATTCTCGGGGCGGCTGCCAAAACCAAATGGAGAAGTTGATTATGATTCCTGGCGTACTCAGGTAGACCTACTTCTTAAGGACGTGTCTGTCTCTGATTCACAGAAAGTAAGGAGAATATTGGAGAGCCTCCTCAGCCCAGCCGCAGACATTGTTAAGCCGCTTGGGACGGATGCAACCCCCAAGCTTACCTCACCCAGCTCGAGTCAGCATTTGGAGTGGTCGAAGATGGAGAGGAGCTATTTGCTACCTTCCTGGGCTCTAACCAAAACTCAGGTGAAAAACCTTCTGTCTATTTGGGCCGTCTCCATACTCTCCTCACCAAAGCTGTAACTAGAGGGGGAGTTTCAGCTGCAGAGTCTGACAAATACTTACTCTGGCAGTTCTGTAGGGGATGCTGGGACCAGTGTCTGATCATTGGCCTGCAGCTCGAACACAGGAAACCCAATCCTCCCTCATTCCCAGAATTGTTGTTGCTTTTGAGAACGGAGGAGGATAGGAGAGCAGCAAAGATGGATCGCATGAAAAAGCACCTTGGAAGCACGAAAGCTGCTGTACATGTTCATTCAGTTATGAGCATGCCAGTATTCGAACCTGAAGCTGCCCCCACTACAACAAAGAAACACGAGACAGATTCTAAACTAGAAAAGGAAGTTGCAGAGTTGAGCATACAGGTTGCAAAGCTAATACAGCAAGGAAAGAAAGGAGAAGGGCACGAGGGAGCGCAGAGCCGTCTGGCCCGAAGTGAACCACCTGCTAAGGCTGAAAGTTTACTCGCGCAAGCTTCCAATAGAGACTCAAACCCCCAATCTCTGACACCACCTAAGCCCTGGTTCTGTTTTAAATGTGGGGGTGATGGCCACATCGCTGCAAAGTGCACTTTTGAACCCAATCCAGGCCTCGTCCGGAAAAAGAATGCAGAGCTCAAAGAAAAACGAAGCAAATTCTGGGCCAAGCAGGCAGCCAACAAAACATCTTTAAACTTTTAGAGGCTCCTGCCTTGGGGTGACCAGGAGCTGAGGACAAAGAATGTCCCATAGCAATGACTCACAATGAGTGCTCTTCTGAAAGCAGTAGTTCTTCTGGCTGCAAATTGCCGCCTGGACTTGTGGGACCTCGTTGCACTTCGAATATCTCTGTTGGAGACATGAAATGTGATGCCATTCTCGACACTGGATCCCAAGTAACAACAATTTCAGAGACTTTTCATTCTAAATACATGTCAAACTTACCTGTTCAGCCGATACACAATCTTCTCGAGGTCGAAGGGCCTGGAGGTCAAGCAGTGCCTTACCTGGGGTACGTGGAAGTCCACTTAACCTTCCCTGAGAATGTTACTGGAACAGAAGAGCAAATGTCTGTTTTAGCACTCATTGTCCCTGAAAACAAGTTCAATAGCAAGGTTCCTGTCTTAATTGGCACAAATGTCTTGCTCGAGTTATACCAACGTGGAATAAGCTATGACAAGTCCAAGTTTCTCAGAAGATCAGACAGTTTTGCAGTGCTACTCCAACATGTGGCCCGAGCACGCGAAAGTGAAGCTAAAGCTTGTCTAGTGAAATTGCATAGAGAAAAAACCATTACTATTCCGTCAAGACACAAAATGTATATTTTTGGAGATGTTAGAGTCGGAAAAGCCAATCCCAATATGACATTTGTTGTTGAACCCCCTGAATCTTCCTTCCTGCCGGGTGGGTTGTTCATTCAGTGTGCACTAATAAACATAAACAAGAGCTTCAAACAAGATCCCTGTAGTCCTCAGTAACACCACAGATCACATTGTCACCCTACCTCCAAAGTGTGTATTGGTGAAGTGTCTGCAGTTCAAAGTGTAATGACCATGACCTCCTCTGCACAAGTCGATTCACAAACATCAAATGGCAAACATTCATTCAATCTGGATGACTCCCCAATGCCAAAGGAGTGGAAGACACGCATTCAAGATAAACTGAACTCCATCCCTGAGGTTTTTGCGCTTGATGAGCTGTCATTTGGCCATACCATCGCCGTGAAACATACAATCCCTCTGCAGGACGAGACACCCTTCAAAGAAAGATCCAGGCCGATACACCCCAGCGATCGAGAAGCTGTCAGACAACACCTTAGAGAGCTTCTGGATGCTGGTATAATAAGGGAATCCGAGAGTCCCTTTGCATCCCCAATGGTTGTCGTGAAAAAGAAAAACGGAAAGATCAGACTATGTATCGACTATAGGAAGCTTAACAGCCGCACTATTAAGGATGCTTATGCTCTTCCTAACATCGAGGAGACGTTTTCTGCCCTGAGTGGAGCAAGGTGGTTCTCGGTGATGGATCTAAAGTCTGGTTATTACCAGGTGGAAATGGTGGAAGAAGATAAACACAAAACTGCGTTCACATGTCCATTAGGTTTCTACGAATTTAATCGTATGCCGCAAGGTGTCACCAACGCACCTAGCACCTTTCAACGCCTTATGGAAAAGTGTGTTGGTGTTTTTAGACGATGCCATTGTCTTCTCCCAGACTCTAGAAGAGGACGAGGCAAGGCTCCTGAAGGTGCTTCATAGTCTCAAAAGCTATGGCCTAAAACTATCCCCAGAGAAGTGTCAGTTTTTCAAGTCCTCCGTGAAATACCTGGGCCATATTGTTGACGCTCAAGGAGTTCACACAGACCCAGATAAAGTGTCAGCTCTGAAAGATTGGCCCCGCCCTGGAAACAGAGAAGAACTGAAACGCTTCCTCTAGTTTTCAGGGTATTACAGAAGATTTGTGGAGGGCTACTCAAAAATCGCCAGGCCTCTCAACGCTCTCACCGCTGGGTACTATCCATCTAAAAAGAGGGGTAAAGTTTATAAAACACTGAGACCCAACACTGGTATAAGCCCCAGAGCACCCTTTGGCTCAGAGTGGACGCCTGAGTGTGGGTCCTCTTTCAGAACACTGGTTGAAAAGTTGACATCGGCCCCTGTACTCGCTTTCGCCAATCCCAAGCTCCCATATGTGCTACATACAGACGCTTGCTGTGAGGGGTTAGGAGCAGCTCTTTATCAAGCACAAGATGGAAAGCTTAGAGTAATAGCCTATGCCAGCAGAGGCTTATCCAAGAGCGAGAAGAACTACCCTACTCACAAGCTAGAATTTCTAGCATTAAAGTGGGCAGTTTGTGAGAAATTCTGCGATTACCTGTATGGTACAGACTTTTCAGTCCTAACAGATAACAACCCGCAAAGCTCGATGCAGCTGGACACCGCTGGCTAGCGGCCCTCTCAACCTTTAGATTCAACATCAAATATCGAGCTGGACGTGCTAATGGTGATGCGGACGGACTGTCAAGAAGACCTCAAAAAGCTCCTCAAGAGGATCATGAGTACCTGCAGGAAAAAGAACGGATCAGCTCAATGACAAAACGCCTTATAGAGGGGGAGATTCCATCTGATGCAGTCTCAGCTGTATGTCAACGCCATTCAGTAATCATGCACTTACCTGTCCTTGCTGAGTCCCTTGTTGTTGACGCCTCCTCCTTACCTGATCTATTCACTGATACTGGACAAGACACTGTACCTGGCATGACAAAAGAGAATTGGCATGAAGCACAAAGAAACGATCCATCAATTGGGAAAGTCATCACCTTGGTCAAAAAAAGACAAAAGCCCCACTTCAAATCTGTAAAAGCTGAGTCACCTGAGGTCAAGTTGCTCCTTCGGGAGTGGGATAAACTTGAGCTCATTGATGTCCTTTACAGGAAATGTTTTGACAGAGGAAACAAAATACATCAGCTCGTCTTACCCGAGGAATTCAGAGAAAGAGCTCTCAAAGGCTTTCACGATGAGGTTGGTCACCTAGGGCCAGAGCGTGTGTTCAATCTTGCACGTGCCAGATGTTATTGGCCTAAAATGAAAGAATCAGTTGAGAAGAAGTGTCACACATGCAAACGTTGTTTCAGAAGAAAAACTCTGCCACAAAGAGCAGCACCCATGGTGAATATTAAAACAACTTACCCGCTAGAGCTTGTTTGCATGGACTACTTGTCCCTTGAACCCGACAACCGTGACATCAGAAACATACTAGTCATCACTGACCATTTCACCCGCTTCGCAGTAGCTGTGCCAACAAAAGACCAAAGGGCCAGAACTGTTGCTAAAGCTCTCTGGGAAAACTTCCTGGTCTACTATGGGTTTCCTAGTCGCCTTCATAGTGATCAGGGACGCGACTTTGAATCCCACACAATCAAGGAGCTGTGTTCACTGATAGGGGCCGAGAAAGTGCGCACCACCCCATTCCATCCTCAGGGGAATCCTGTGGAGCGCTTTAACAGGACCCTTATCAGCATGCTCAGTACCCTTGACGAGAAAGACAAACATCACTGGCGAGACTTTGTGAGGCCTGTTGTACATGCGTACAACTGCACCAGGAATGATGCAACAGGTTACTCACCGTATGAGCTGATGTTCGGCAGGCAGCCGACTCTGCCGGTTGACCTCATACTGGGCCTGAAACCTCCAACTGAGACTCATACAACTCACTCAGAATATGTCCAAAACTTGCGCCAGAGACTCAAAGAAAGCTATGCACTGGCTGCAGAGAACTCCAAAAAGTCTGGAGAAAGAAATAAGCACAGATTTGATGCCAAGGTGAAAACTGCTGAATTAGAAGAAGGGGACCGTGTCTTGGTGAAGAATGTCAACGTCCGTGGCAAACACAAGTTAGCCGATAAATGGGAAAGGCCCATCCATATCATTGTGAAACGGATTGACGGTGGTCCTGTGTATGTAGTCAAGCCAGAAACAGGAAATGGCCCTCGGCGTACACTTCACAGGGACTTACTTTTACCATGTGGATTTCTGCCAGTTGAGACTACTCCTGATTCAATGCCACACCAAAGCAAACAAACTCAAATGCGCATGAGGAATAGACAAAACCAAGAGATGGAATGTGAGTACTCGGACAGAGAAGAAGAGGATGATGGCTACTATGTGAATGAACCTCCACAGTTCACCACATGGGGACCCTATGTGCAAGAGTTCGAAGTTATCCCCGTCAGTGGCTCTCGGTCTTCTCTGAACCCCATGGCTCCTGAGTTCAAATCGCCAGAACTCCAACCAATTCTTGATCACTCAGTTGCACCTCTTGACACAAATACAGCTATCCATCAGTCCCCAACCCAAAGTGACCATGTCATCATAGACATTCCAGAAGATGCAATATTGCAAAGCGCTGTGGTCACAGACCCGACACCAGCTCACGACACGGACAATGCTCAGAACAGGTACCCTGTGACCCCTAAAGGGCATTCCGAAGTTACTTGTGGGGAAGAACAAGATGAGCCCAGACGTTCACACAGAGAAAGCCATCCCCCACCCAAGTTCACCTATGAAGAGCTAGGGAAACCCCTAATCCTTGCCCTTAGTCAGTTTTTTGGGAAACTCCAAGACATTATTCCTGACCATCAGATACCTTGTCAGATTTAACACACATGCAGGGACTCATGTGGTTTAGAGGGGGAGGGTGTAACCCTGTCAATTTTTGCCCCAATAAAGTCCTGAAATGACCTTTAATGCAAACACTAAAACTAGGGTAAAGTGCAATATCTAGTTTGCCACTAGGTGGCAGTGCACAATGAAACATTCTTCTTCTGCTGTTTTCTGGCATTCGCCTTGCCTTAAAAAAAGCCTGGAAAAAACGGGAGCCAGAGCAGAAGTAAATATTAAGATTGAAATTGATTTAGAAAACGAAATATATCCTCGAGATTGAACTACATTGAAAATTAGACAACACTTGTTGTAAAACAAAGTTATCTCGGTGAGTGAAAACTATCATTTTGTGTTGATTAGCTTGGAGCTAAAGTGGTGAAATGACTAAAAAGATTACATTTCAACATTACAGTGGATAAAAAAAACCAAAAACCAGTCTGGCTATCTACAATAGCAGTTGATGTTACCCCACAGGTATATTTTGTTGTATATTCTAATTTTTGTACAATGAAAAAATGCATTTTGAATCAAGTATGTCAATTTTTAGTTACTATGCTACGCTTTTGTTTGTCCAATTCCATTTTATTGATTTTAATTTGAAGTTGTATTATTGAACATATGGACTTTTAAATGATGAAAAGATGGAAAAAGGACATTTAGTTGAACATTAGTTAATTTTCTGCACATTTTTGTGTAGACTTTTTTTTTTGAGGATTCTTCTGGTCCCGGATCCCTGGTGTTCTTTCCACCAAAGCTGGATTCCTCTCTGTTCACCCTGGTGCCTGGTTCCCTGGTCCACTGCCTCAACTAACAGCGCTGCAACGGTTCCATTGGGTGGTTTGATATGGACGCTAAGTATTGAAGGGGTGGTTGGACAGTTAAAATGTTTGAGTGCACTCAAGGGTAACAATTGTTTTCTTTGAAAGATTTTTTTCCTTTTGTTTTTGTTTCATGAGATCTCAAAAGTTGTGGCCGATTTGTTAACATCAATGGTACTAATGCTGTGGGAACTGAACTAAATATTGAATTTTGAATAAGAAAATAAGGAAAATAATCTGAATAAGAACTACATTCAAACCCTAATCTATTGTCCTGTGCTTCCTTTGGAGTGGAATCTATGAGTCTTTTGACCGTATGATTAGTACATAACCAACCTCCTCATCACCCCTACTATAGATTCTTAGCCTGCCTTTAAGCAGAACTACCACCGTGGGGTTACATATCCAACATGACTTGAACGCACCATGAGATTCCTCCGGAATCAGAGAAGCCCTTTACACAATCTGACATGGCTGGGGTTGGAATTGAACGGCATGTTTCGTCTGGCCAGAGGAGAACTGGCCCCCCAACTGAGCCTGGTTTCTCCCAAGGTTTTTTTTCTCCATTCTGTCACAGAGGGAGTTTTGGTTCCTTGCCGCTGTTGCCTCTGGCTTGCTCAGTGGGGGACACTTGATTTCTAGCGTTTATTGTCAATAGCACAGATACTATTCAAACTAAACTGAGCTAGACAATGACATCTCTGAATTCAATAATGAAATGCCTTTCGTCTAATAGCGACAAAGGTAGAGTTTTCAGAGTTTTCAAAAGTAGAGTTTTCAGCTCTAAACAATTTCTATCTAATTTTTTGAATGCTTCCAGCCTAAATGTAACTGGAGTTACTGATATGACCTACAAAATTCTCTCTAGATAAGAAAAATATTCTCTACAAGCATGTACGTACCCTCTTTACTCAATTTAAGTGCTCTCCTTGTGAAAACACAATTATTAGTTAAATCTGTTTTCCATTAGTGCTCACTTACTGTAACCCCTTCTAATTTATGCAATTACAAATGCTTTATATTTTGTTTACACAGAAGTATAATAGAACATAAACCAACCTGATGGCCCCCTTTAAGTGATTCCCTGAATAAATTTGCCACATACTGTAATTAAATTAATGTCAGAGCTGTGGCACAGTGCTCAGAGCGGTTTGACTCATGGGGACAACATGTGTCTGTCATGTGTTATGTCTCAGATGTTACATTTTATGTTATTAAATTGTTTTTGCATTATTTTAGTGTCATGTGTTACTATGATGTTTTGTCTTACTGTGTCTGACCCTGTGAATGTCTATGCACTAGTATTGGCCATATTTTATGGACCGGCCACAATGAACTCTGATTCATCATGTGGCTTTGTGTAAGTAGATTGGTATATTAACATTATATCACTTAATTAAATTTACAGTTATAAATTGTAAAATATACATGCATCAATATGTAATCCTGTAATACCTGAAACATTGTCACCATATTTTTACAGTGAATTTGTGCCAATCACAGAAACCATGACTGCTGTAAACTGCTGTAAAACAGGATTTCCTTCCTTTTTTTACCATTACTCTTTCACGAGTTCACACTTACATATAATTTGAAGGGGTAAGTTTAATGCGTATTTGGCGTGCTGTCCGGGGGGAGGGCTCCGAGCTCGGAGTTCGGCCCGAACCCAGAGTACTCCCCCCCTATGTAAGTGCTTAGGACTAGAAGCGTGGAGAAGGGGTGGTGGAGGGATGCTGCAAACTGTCAATGAAATGAGGTGAGACTGCTGAGTGTATATATATACCTCTTACCATTGATTGCTGAGTGCTCTCCACCTGTGTTAATTATCTGAACGAGCTCCTCCCGAACTTTGTTAATAAAACATCATTTCACGAGTTCACACTTACATATAATTTGAAGGGGTAAGTTTAATGCGTATTTGGCGTGCTGTCCGGGGGGAGGGCTCCGAGCTCGGAGTTCGGCCCGAACCCAGAGTACTCCCCCCAAAAGGCTAAAGAGCAGAGGACAGCCGCCGAACAAAGACCCCCCCAAATGAGTGCCGAGTTTGGCGGGCTGGTATCTCGAGAAAGGGTCTGGATGTTTGCCAGGGGGGCCCGTGATGGTGGCTCACTGTGTCTGGACTGACGGGCCCTGCAACGGGGAGCAGTTGTAATTTGGAGCGACCGATCGGGAGAGTTTGCGCCTTCTTTCTCCGCTGTGGGACCAATGCTCGCTGGACAGAAAGAGGAAACAGGAAAATGAGAGCTTGACCGGGAGATTTTCTCACACTGCTTCCGCTGTGAGACCAAATGCTCGCTGGACAGAAAGAGGAAACAGGAAAGAGGAAAATGAGAGCTTGACCGGGAGATTTTCTCACACTGCGTCCGCTGTGAGACCAAATGCTCGCTGGACGAAAGAGAAAACGTAACTGCTCTACCGGGAAAGTTCTCACTGCGTCCACTGTGAGACCAAATGCTCGCTGGACAGAAAGAGGAAACCGGAAAGAGGAAAATGAGAGCTTGACCGGGAGATTTTCTCACACTGCATCCGCTGTGAGACCAAATGCTCGCTGGACGAAAGAGAAAACGTAACTGCTCTACCGGGAAAGTTCTCACTACGTCCACTGTGAGACCAAATGCTCGCTGGACAGAAAGAGGAAACAGGGAATAGGAAAAAATGGGAGCTTGACCGGGAGATTTTCTCACACTGCGTCCGCTGTGAGACCAAATGCTCGCTGGACGAAAGAGAAAACGTAACTGCTCTACCGGGAAAGTTCTCACTACGTCCACTGTGACCAAATGCTCGCTGGACAGAAAGAGGAAACAGGGAATAGGAAAAAAAATGGGAGCTTGACCGGGAGATTTTCTCACACTGCGTCCGCTGTGAGACCAAATGCTCGCTGGACGAAAGAGAAAACGTAACTGCTCTACCGGGAAAGTTCTCACTGCTTCCGCTGTGAGACCAAATGCTCGCTGGACAGAAAGAGGAAACAGGAAAGAGGAAAATGAGAGCTTGACCGGGAGATTTTCTCACACTGCGTCCGCTGTGAGACCAAATGCTCGCTGGACGAAAGAGAAAACGTAACTGCTCTACCGGGAAAGTTCTCACTGCGTCCACTGTGAGACCAAATGCTCGCTGGACAGAAAGAGGAAACCGGAAAGAGGAAAATGAGAGCTTGACCGGGAGATTTCTCACACTGCGTCCGCTGTCAGACCAAATGCTCGCTGGACGAAAGAGAAAACGTAACTGCTCTACCGGGAAAGTTCTCACTGCGTCCACTGTGAGACCAAATGCTCGCTGGACAGAAAGAGGAAACCGGAAAGAGGAAAATGAGAGCTTGACCGGGAGATTTTCTCACACTGCATCCGCTGTGAGACCAAATGCTCGCTGGACGAAAGAGAAAACGTAACTGCTCTACCGGGAAAGTTCTCATTGCGTCCACTGTGAGACCAAATGCTCGCTGGACAGAAAGAGGAAACCGGAAAGAGGAAAATGAGAGCTTGACCGGGAGATTTTCTCACACTGCGTCCGCTGTGAGACCAAATGCTCACTGGACGAAAGAGAAAACGTAACTGCTCTACCGGGAAAGTTCTCATTGCGTCCACTGTGAGACCAAATGCTCGCTGGACAGAAAGAGGAGACCGGGAATAGGAAAAAATGGGAGCTTGACCGGGAGATTTTCTCACACTGCGTCCGCTGTGAGACCAAATGCTCGCTGGACGAAAGAGAAAACGTAACTGCTCTACCGGGAAAGTTCTCACTGCGTCCACTGTGAGACCAAATGCTCGCTGGACAGAAAGAGGAAACCGGAAAGAGGAAAATGAGGGCTTGACCAGGAAATTTTCTCACACTGCGTCCGCTGTGAGACCAAATGCTCGCTGGACGAAAGAGAAAACGTAACTGCTCTACTGGGAAAGTTCTCATTGCGTCCGCTGTGAGACCAAATGCTCGCTGGACAGAATTTTTGAAAACCCAGTGTTTTTTTTTTTTTTTTTTTTTTTTTATGTGGAATCGGTTGGTCCTGATATAGCTTTGGAAAGCATCTGAGGACCATCTCCCAAGGGCTTGGATCTGCTGTTGGGAGAGGCCTTTTTGGGCTGCTGAAGTTGCTGCCCCAATACGGAAAGAGTGACTGAAAAATTCTTTACAGGAATGCCTGACTGTTGGAGAAAAGATTTGAGGTGTTTCTGGAACCAAAAACGTGTCACAGGTTTTTTGGATTCGTCTATGAATAGGGGTTCCAGAGGAGATTTAGCCTGAGAGCTTCTCCATTGCAAATATGCCAGAAATGACTGGTATGGTTGGATTGGCGATGAGAGGTTAAAGATGTAGATGAAATGACCTTTTTTTTTTGGTTTGGTCGGTCTTACTTTGTTTAATCAAATATGAAATTGTTTCACCATCTAGTACTGATAAATCTGAGATGGTGGGGTGGATTTTTGGGTCGAATTTGGAAGTGATGGCGAGTTCCGAGCATCTGAGAAAACCAAAAAGGCTAGGATAAACATGGCGTCGAGTGTGCGGGCGGTACTGATGGGCTGGTAGCCTGTGCGGAGGCCGTGAAAACATTTGGTGAGAATGTCTAGCGTTATGGGTTGTCTGGCGTCGGGACGGGTGGGCTGGGATTTTTGAATCCCTTTGATCAGGAGGGAGGTTTGTGAATTGTTTATCTCAGGGGAAGGAGCGCCGTACATCAATTTTTGGAAAAACTGGATGCTGCTCAAGTAACCTTTGATGGACCCGACTTGAAGGCCCTTAACGCTATTAAGGTAGGAAATTAAAGAGGTGATTGAGAGAAGAGAAAAATCAGGGAAAGGCATGTTATAAGAGACATGGAATGTTTTGAAACATCTCCAAGCAGTCACATAGGATTGGAGGGTCCTGGGAGAAACTGCTTGGAGGATAGTGTCAAGCGATGCGTCAAGCAGGGGTTTTAACGGGTGGGTTACGGGAATATTAGTTCTGAATAGTGAGGTACTGGAGTTGGGAATTGATCCGCCTCTGGAGCCAGTGTCCTGAATTTCTGAAACAGAAAACGAGACAGGGAGTCAGCGATTTGGTTTTCTGACCCAGGGATGCGTTTAGCAATTATGATGAATTGGTCGCAAGCTGAAATCCAGGTGAGACGCCTTAATAGTGGCATCAGAGCAGGTGAATGGGAACGGCCTTTGTTAATGCAATGCACTGTTGCGTCTTTGTCACAATGCACTAAAATGCTACTAGCGGCCCATTCTTTCCCCCACAGAAAAGCTGCTACTACGAGAGGGTAAAGCTCGAATAGAGCTGAGGATTGGGATATATCTTGGAGCTGCGGTGGCCACGGAGCCGCGAACCAACGACCTTGAAAAAATCCCCCGAAACCGATTGAGGGGGCGGCGTCTGTAAACAGTTGGATATTGGTCGGGGACGAAACAAGGTTGCTATAGAAAAAGGATAGGCCGTTCCACTGGTTTAGAAATGTTAACCATAGCCTAAGTTCGTCGCGACATGCTTGAGTTATAGAAATGAGGTCCTCTAGCGAGTGGACAGAGGACGCGAGTGAGGGGAGGTGCGATATGAAGGGGCGGCCCTGCGGAATGATGCGCATTGCGAAGTTTAAATGGCCGAGCAGGGATAGGAGTTCGCGTTTTGAACAATTTGATTTTTCAAGGAGAGTAGAAGAGACGAGAATTATTCTATGATTTTTTTTATTTATTTTTTTTTTATTTTTTTTTTTTTTAAACCCAAGAATTTTCTTGTAGCCACTCCGATGGGGCTAATACGAAACAGATTAAATGGAGGATTGTCAAACCGGCCGATCATGAAGCCTGACTCAACTTCTTTTTTGATCAGTTTGCTTACAACTTCAGGTTTTCACAGATTTGTCAACTGGACATAATGCGGGCATGAGCGCCGCCACAGAAGCTACAAATATGCATGAATCGGCAGCGCGATCTGTTACATTTACCCGCGTTGAAATGGTTACGAGGATGTCTGCTTTCGTCGAAAGCGGAATCCTGGTTGCGCTGGTGGTAGCTACACGAGGCACGTAGCTGGTGGATTTAGATGTGCTTGTTCCCGGGTAGGGAAGAGAGGAAGGGTTAACCTGCGGGCACGACGCGGTCGTGTGCGCTACTGACCTGCAGACCGCGCAAGAAAAGTTTTTGCAACCTAAAAACACCCTGCTGTGGAGATCATGGTCGAGTGCGCCCCAGTATGTGCAGTGGTTCCACTGTGCGACTCGCACGGCACTTTTGGCTGAAAAAGTTTCCAGGGGCGGTGAAGACTGGCCACGGCGTCTTGGTGAGTGCAGGGCTGTTCGGGCCGGTGTGCGGCCGCGTGAAGAAGCCTGGGGCTCAGGTGCGACGTCCGGCGTAGGAGGTATGGTCGTGGGACCGGTGGAATGCGCAGGGGCATCCCTGGCAAAGTTTACTTCGTCGGAGGAAGAGCTTGGACGTTCAGACATGCTGCAAACTGTCAATGAAATGAGGTGAGACTGCTGAGTGTATATATATACCTCTTACCATTGATTGCTGAGTGCTCTCCACCTGTGTTAATTATCTGAACGAGCTCCTCCCGAACTTTGTTAATAAAACATCATGTAATGTAAATGTAATGTTATATTTACTATTCATTAAAATTCCATTTAGAACAGATGCAGACGTGGTCAGAATTGTTGGCACCCTTGGTAAATATGATCAAAGGAGGCTCTGAAAATAAACCTGCATTATTAATCCTTTTGATCTTTTATTTTTTTCACAAAAATCTAAGCTTTCATTGAACTAAAACAATTGAAAATGGGGGAAAATCTCATTATGAAATAAATGTTTTTCTCAAATACACGTTGGACACAATTATTTGTACCCCTAAAAATTCTTTCATATTTACAATTTTGAGCACTCCAGGGTGATTATGACCATGAAATTATCCACCCATGGCTGTCAGACCTCTGTCGTGTGTGTCATGTGTTCCCGCCTCATGTTTCCATATTTGGTTTGTTTCCTGTCCTCGTCTAGTTTGATTATTCATTCTTGTCCAGTTGTGTTTGTCTCATTGTCTATAATTATCCTGTGTATTTATAGTCCTGTCTGTTCAGTTTGATTTTGTCTGGTCTACTCGTTACTCCCCGATGTTCCTGTCTGTGTCAGCCTTGCCTTGTCTTGCCCTGCCTTGTTTGGAATCATTAAAGACATCTGCGTGTTCCTGTATCCTCCTCGTGTGCACCTTGACAAGACTTGACCAAAACAGTAAGCGCCGCAAATATTTCTGATGTGCAGCAAAAGTTAATTGAGCTTCACAAATTAGTGAAGTGGCTTTAAGAAAAGAGCTAGAGCAGTGAAAATTCCCATTTCCACTATGAGGGCAATAATTAAGAATTTCCAAATCAACATAAAATATTACGAAACTGCCTGGAAAAGGATGTGTCTATATCGTCTTAATGCACGGTGAGAAGGAGAGTTTCAGTGGCTAAAGACTCTCCAAGGACCACAGCTGGAGAATTGCAGAAAATAGCTGAGTCTCGAGAAAACCTTAAAAAATAAAAGTTAAACAGCCCTTCATCACCACATGTTGTTCAGGAGGGTTTCAAGAAAAATGATCCTTCCTCATCCAAAAACAAACTCCAGCATATCAAGTTATCAGACATCAAATGGGACTGGCTTCTATGGTTTGATTAAACTAAAAAATTAGCTTTTTAGCAGCAAACACTCAAGATGGGTTTGGTGAACACAGGGATAAAAAGTACCCCATGGTACAATGAAATATACTGCTGTATTTTTTATGTTGTGGGCCTATATTTCTGCTGGAGGTCCCGGACATCTTGTTTAGACACATGGCATCATGGATTCTATCAAATACCAATAAGTGACTGACTCTGTTAGAAATCTTATAATGGGCCATGTTTGGATCTTCCAACTGTACAATAATCCAAACGCAAACCTCAAAAACAACTCAAAAGTGGGTCACTGAGCACAAAACCAAGCTTCTGCTATGGCCATTTCAGTTCCCTGACCTGCACCTTATAGAGAATGAGTGGGGTGAACTGAAGAGGAGAAGCATCGTCATGGAGCTGGGAATCTGAAGGATCTGGAGTGATTCTGGATGAAGGAATGGTCTCTGATCTCTTGTCAGATGAAGCAATGGAGATAAATTATGTTTGTCTAGGATGTTGCAAGAGTTCAAGTTGCCTTACTGACCCCCCTCAGCAGAACTAATTAACCCAGACCAAAATCATCAGGTAATTGCTTCATTCTTCCTGGAAAAATACCGTCATGCTTGTTTAAGTGGATGGAGTGAAGCCATTAGAAAATATATGATGTCAGTAGCTGTAAAGTTTTTTTTTTTTTGTCTTATTCCTATGGGAGCAGTGATCAAACTCAGTGTATATATGCTCCCATTCAAATGGCCTCAGGTCTTATTGGGGGCCCCTGCTCTACAGATGAATGACCAAACGACAGAGAAACCAAGAAACGCAGGTACGTTTCACCATGCAGTGGATTCTGAGCAATTATGGCTAAAACGAACAGAAAACATATCTTTTTTTGTATGTAATTGTAGGAATTAATGTATGTGTCTATTGAAAATAAACCAGTATAACTGAGAATTATCATTGTTTTGGGATTTTATTTTCAAATTTTAACTTTGACAGTTACTTGTTTATTTGTTGACAGGTCTTTTAAATCTAATTTACAAAGGGTAGTAAATGCATTGTTGTAGTTAATGCCTGTGCAGCTAGGATGTGAAAAAGCTTGGGTACAAAGTTGTTAAGTGCCAACAAGTATATGGTTCTAGAAAAGACTTTAAAATGCACCAGACAATTGATAGATATTTCATAGATGATACACTTGCTGTAATTTCAAGTATTTGTGTCTTAAGTTTCCACATCAACAATTTAGTGAAATGTGTGACAACTTACATGTAATATAGAGGTCATGATGTGTTGCTGAATTATATGGCTCACCACAAACATGATATGTATGTAATTACCTGATAAATAATAATCACTTTGTACTTACCTTATGAAACAGGTTGTTGTCACCACATTCAGAGTGCCATGATTGAGGATCTCGAAGGAGCAAACATCTCACATACAAAATTCTTATTTATGGGATTTCCAGAGATCTACAAATACAGACGTCTGCTTTTCCTGCCATTTTTTTTAAGTTACGTTTTGGTTGTGGTGGGGAATTCTTTGTTACTTTCTGTGATCAGAAATACTGAAAGTCTTCACACTCCTATGTACATACTAGTGTCTGCTTTGGCGGTTGTCGACATCATTGTACCCACTGCCATTATCCCAGCAATGCTTCTCAGTTTCCTCTTTGACTTGAATGAGATATCTTTAACCGGATGTTTGACTCAAATGTTTGTTACTCATTTCTTTTCTTCTGTAGAATCGACCATACTTTTAGCTATGGCTTTCGATCGTTTTGTGGCCATTTGCAAGCCATTACATTACACTGAAATCATGAACTCATCCATGTTTTTGAAAGTGCTTCTTTTCACACTGATCAGGAGCGGCACTATAATGTTTGCACTGGTCGCTTTGGCTGCACCTTTGTCTTTTTGTGAGTCTAACATTATCCATCATTGCTACTGTGACCACATGGCTATTGTTAGCTTGGCCTGTGATTCAATAAGCAAAAATAATGCAATGGGATTGGTTGTGATTATCTGTTTTGTGGGAATTGACATATCTGTTATTTTCTTCTCCTATGTAAAAATCTTGCATGTCGTGTTGGGGGCTGCAGCCGGAGAGGATCGTTGGAAAGCATTTCATACCTGTGGTACACACTTAATGGTAATGATGTGTTTTTACTTTGTCGGTAGCATTACGTTTCTCTCTCGAAATCTTAACATTCCAATCCCAGTTGATGTTAATACCTTTCTGGGTGTGATGTATATAGTATTCCCTGCAAGTGTCAATCCAATCATTTACGGTGTGCGGACAAAAGAAATAAGGAATGCTTTATTGAAGATGTTCAAAACAAATATTAACAGAGTTTCTATTGTTAAGGTTTCAACGATAAAGATTTAAGTGTCTGGGCTGTCTTTAAATTTGACACTTAATCTATTAATGGGTCACTATTGGAACATGGCCCACCATTAATCACAGCTAATGAAACAGAAATGTTTGTAGTTCTATAATTAGTCAGAAACAGTGATCGTAACCAAATAAACCATGTTAATCTCCACACTCGGAGAAATTTAAGTCTGTTCAACTGCGAGTTTCAGATAAACATCTTGTTAGTAAACAAGAAAACTTTTGTTAACACGCTCTTGATTTACTAACCATGTTTACTACTGTGCGTTTTTACATAAACACTGTAATAAATGGATACACTGTAAGATTTTTTTTTCTATGAAATGGACATTTCTATGAAAATGAATAAAAGTCAATTCAAAGAAATGGAAACAGTGTGCTTGCACCTTTAAGATTACATCCTTCCTGCTAACAGGTGTGTTGGTTCACACTTGAAATAGGATGACCCAGTTAAAACAGATACAAAGATAACAATCCTGTTTTATTACAGTTAGGTACATAGGAACAATCCAAAAAGTAGGAACAAAACATTCTCATCTTTTCAGCATATGGTTTTAGATCCATTTCCTTTGCAAACTGTATTAAGAAAATTAATATTTTAGGTACAGTATTTAGTCATTAATCTGATGCCCTGATATTGTGCCCTTTAGCAAGATACTTAATCCAAAGCTTTATCCAGGATGACTGTTTCTGCATTTGGTATTTTGAGAAAAAAAGTCAGAAAAAAAGTTATACTTTATTATAAATCCTAATAAAACAAACTTAATTAAATGATCATGAGACATTTTGTCACTGTTTGTTTACATGAGAAGCCACAGGTTGATAATTTTCTCAAACTTATTATACTCATTATGTTAACTCCAACGAAAGAGCTCTAAATTAAGCAGTGACAACAGAATAAATGAGTTTAGGGATCATCAGAAATTCCCGAAGTGATCGAGTGTGCAAAGAGAGGGATACTTCTAACCGCTCCAGAGCTAATTAAATAACCATCTACTTGACACAGCTGCTAATAATTAGCCACTCATGACCGAGTTGCTCAATTAGTAAATGTTAATGAATACAAACTGACTTACAAAGTAAACAAAAGGGCAATTTACATGAAGATTCCCATGTGCGCACGTTTTCAAGTTTACATTTCTGAAAAAAAACTAAAAGTGGGAAGTTCATTAAATTGTCAAATTTAGGCAAACCCCAGAGATGCTGCATGTCTTTGATGTTTTCAACCCAGAAAGGCTCAGCCATGACTTGCTCTGAGGTGGCAGTGCTACCCACTGTGCCACTCATGTATATTGTATATTACACAATTAATATGTGAACACAAATATAGATTTTGCAGAATGGCCATGCTGATTTTACCATACAATGAAAGTGAATGAGACCAGGGATCATTGATTTGTTAGTAATTTTGAATAGTATGTTTAAGCAGCAATTTTTCAGTTGTGTGGGGCAGAGCATGTTGGGGAACAAAAATTATTTACTTTATGTTTGGGTTTAGTTAAATCTTAATTATAACATGAATTAACACTGACGTTTCAAGTATCTTTTTATATATTTTTACTATGCCATTCATTTTCAGTTTCTTTATTCTTTATTATGCTGTGAAGCAATTAAACAATACATTTTAGTATGATTCCCAAATAAATTAATAACATTCTTTAATCTCTATTCATCATTGTGCATCAGCTACCCATACACTGAATGTATTTATTTATTGCAGCCCTTATGTTGAATGTCGGATGATATATCTGTACTTCCAAACAGTCTTTCAAAAAGCAATTTTAGAAAGGATTTGTTGTGACTAGCTGTGTTCCAATTTAACAAGTCCCAAATGCCTGTGCAATGCTGGGGGAGGTAAAGACAGAGTATTTAAGAGCAGTGAAGAGTTTGCTCAATGGGGGGGAGAGGCAGAACGGAGAACAGACAGATACTCTATAAGACATACTGTTTTAAGGGAAGACAGCAGAGCTTTAAACTAAATATGAATAACAATAATTTCACTGATTTCTTCTTGATGATTTTTTATGCTTAATACATTGTATAGGTACCCATGTATTTTCTTTGTTTTGTTGAGCTATGCTTTAGATTGTCTTTAAAATGTTAAAATATTTATGTATTTGAGAATGAGATTAATGTTTAATTAATTAATATAATACATTCAGTACAATGAGATTAAATAGCTACAGATTTTGAGGAATAACTGCTGTTTATCCTTGTTACTTTATTTTTGAAGGTCTGTTTCGAAGGTCTTTTAAAAAGCGGGAATGGGTGACCGATCAGTCAACTTCTCTTTTACTGAATTCCAGTTGATTGGATTCACAGACCTAAAAGGGTACCGGCCGCTTCTCTTCATTCCTTTTTGCATCATCTTAGTGTATACATTATTTGCTAATGGCATTTTGATTATCGTTATTGCAAAAGAGAGAAAATTGCATGCTCCCATGTATATTCTAATTGGTTTGATTGCCGCTTTAGGGTTTTTTGTGCCAGTATACTTTATTCCAAGGATGTTGGTTGGTTTTTTGTGGGAAATGAATACAATTACGCGGCATGAATGTCTAATACAAATGTTCTGTATGCATTTTTCTGCTTGTTTTCAGTCCACCATCTTACTTGGGATGGCTGTGGACCGATATTTTGCTATTATTTATCCTTTGCGTTATAACAATTTTGTAAATTTGACAAACTCGCTTATTTTCTCTGCAATTCTTAGCATTCGGAACGCTATTAGCATTATTGCCATGGTTGGTCTAGTTGTGCCACTTACCTTTTGTAGAACAAATTTGATTTACCACAGTTTCTGTGAGCATACATCAGTTGTTAATCTAGCTTGTAATGATATTACTAAAAATTATTTAGCTCTTACAGTAGCTTTCGGTATAACATCCGCTGACTGTTTTCTGATTTTTTGCTCTTACGTCATCATTTTTGTCGTTATATTTCGCTCACCTTCTGGTGAATCCCGCCATAAAGCCATTCACACATGTACTACGCACCTAATGACCATAGTAATAGCCTATATCAGTGTTTCTGCTGCATTTGTTGGGTATAGAGTAGCTACAATACCCCGAGATATCCGTATCTTAACTAGCACAATGTATCATCTCGTTCCTGCAATATGTAACCCCATCATTTATGGCCTCAGAACCACAGAAATCAGAACTCAAATTGTGAAATGTTTCAAATTTAATAAAATTTCCACATAATTGGAAAATACAATGCAAAAAATACATTTCTAACAAGAATTGTGTATAAGGTGATTGTCTTTTTTTGTACGTTTTTTTTTTTTTTCATATGTTATACTCACAGTTCACTCTGTATTAGTGTTAAGACTGCTGGTAGTCAATACTATGTTTTCTGGACTTTTGAATTTGCTGTATTTTGCTCCTGTTTTCTATGTTCCTGCAAAGGACACTGCTAATTTTGCACACATTTTTCTTTTCTTGTTTTACCCCTTGTTATCCTCTGTAAATATTATCTTCAGTTTGTTCAGTTCTTTGTCTTGTGTTTGTATGTATTTGCCTGTGGTTTTCATTGTTTCCTCATGAATTATCTTCGTTATTGTTTATAATAAAAAAAAATTATAAATTAAACCGCGTTGAGATCCACCTCATCCTCATTTGCCTACCAGCTGTGGTAACAATCCAAATGTTTATACATTGTATCCTATATATCGTCATTTCCCACAAAACTGAATAAACAATAGATGTATTCATTCAATTTTCAAATTATAAAAATAAATAAATAAAAATTTATAATTGTCATGCATGTCTATAGATGAGATTATTGTTTGTGGTTGAATATGTTTAATCACTGGCAAGAGAAGAACTTGTGTAACTGTACCAGGCACTTCTCTGTGAATATGCTTAGCGTGTTATTAGTGACCATTGTGATTAACATTTAGACTCATGTAAATCATCTTTAGAGACACTTATAACCTCATTACCTTCAGGGGTGTCATGCACTCATTATTTTTGAGGGGGCACGACATGTGACACACACCAGCTGCAACAGCACTTGTTTTATTTATTTTTTCCTTTTTATTCAAAACATTCCCAAAACACATTAACTATATCATGAAATATCTTGATTCTCACCTTTATAGATTATGTTAGATCTATGGGTGATGGTCAAAGTAATGTAATCTATTAACTATGCATAAAAAAACTGTCTGTTTACTTAATTAACAGATATGGGTGTCATGCCATTACATATTTTTAATATGACTGACTTTATATTTAATGTGAATTTAACATTTAAACGTAATGTGAATAAAAACATGGTACGTTAGGCTACTAATCATAACATTTTCATTGTACAGAAGGAGAGCAAAGAACATTTAAATGATCAAAGAACTTTTTCATTAAATCATTAAAATCTCTGAAGCTGTTTACACTATGAAACTAATATCTTACTTACAGACACATATTGCAATTTGTTGTTTCTTACGAGAGAATTCCGCAAGAAAGAGGTATTCAGTCAGCGAGCAAGTGAAGAAAACACCATCATTTTAGCGATGACTCATCTGAACACCTCTGAATGTTCATTGCATTCATAAGCTCAACAGCATGGTGTGTGATTGGTTATAATGCAGCGCTGTGCAAACGCATCTGTCTCTGGCTCAGCGCCAGCCAGCGAACACAGATTTGAAATTAGCAGCTGATGTTGTGCTGCACTGAACGTTCTAATCATGCCGGTGTGACTGTATTAAATAATAAATATAGAAAATATTAATCTGCTATTTTTTTTATCTTTTAGAAGCTACATTAAAAATCGACTTGGCTCAAAAATCTGAGGGGGCACGTGCATTCACTTTACTGATTACAACTACTTTTTGATGACATTTTACAATGAAAGTACCCTCATTGTATTCATTACCATGGTGCCCCAGGGCACTCGCCCAATTATTGGTTTGTAACCATAACATATCCCAAAACACACTCATGGTTTTGACTTTAAACTGGGTTTAAAATGGCCGCTCAATCGCAGGAAGCACCCCATTCTGAATGAAAGAGCCAATCGCTAATCAGTAAAGTCAGCGTGTCACTGCAGCTGCTGTTAGAAGTCCTGGTTTCTATAGAAACAGTCAGCGCTCTGAGACGGCGCTCAGGACTGCGCATGCGCACTGGCTGATCTAGCCTGAGAAATAATCTATTTATAACGCTATTTGAGCAAAAGAAACAACATTTATGACAAAGTTGTTGTCCGATTTCATTGGTGATTTCAAATATGAAGCTTAGTGAACAGTTTTGGAGAATTTGAGTATTGTGTTAGAGTAGTAAATAAACTTTGATTCCATTAAGAAATCTCGTCTGTGCTATGTGATTTTGCAAATCGTAATTATTTGCCAAAAAGATTCCGTTACCTACGCTCATGAGCTTGATAACTAAAGTTAACTATTTGGGTTGTTTTATCGTTGGCCAGCGAATAAGATAAACAAATTGTTAAGAAATAACGTGCTGATTTTAATACTTGCTGGACAAGTCGTTAATAAGGTATCGTTAACCAGGTATAAGTTGGACATTCTGATTAATAGCAATTAATCATATAAATCATATGATCATCTTAAGAGTGATTCCCTAAAAGCTAAAATAAAGATAATATGTGGTTAGAACACTACATTTTAATGGTGGAGAATGCGGGCATTGATCCTTGCTTCAGGAATGTGTTGAAAATAGGTGTGTGTGCGTATCCTGATTAAGACCAGGTCTTACAACTGTATGCATCGTTAAATTTGCTAGGCAATTTAGTCAGAAATACAAAGGCAGTGCTCCGATACAGTATATTCCCCCATGCCGCTTTGCTCAAATTATGATAGTAACTTCCATTTACGCTAAACAATCAACAAAAGGTTCGCTCTATGAATGCTATAAGCATTTTCAAAAACTGGGTACAATGAGGTGACATTATTTTACTCAGCCTTCAACCATCGATCATTAAAAGTAAATTTAAAAGTGGAAAAGTATTAACAAATTACTTTCAACATACCATGAATAACTCCCAAAGATCATCTTTCTATCCACAGCAATATTACGGACGTGTTACATATAATTATAGCAATATACAGTCATGGCCAAAAATATCAGCACCCTTGGCAAATATGATCAAAGAAGTCTGTGAAAAGTAATCTCCATTGTTAATCCTTTTGATCAAACATTTGATTAAAAATTCACAAAAATCTAACCTTTCATTGGATAATACGAATTTAAAATGGGAGGAAATATCATTATGAAATAAATGTTTTTCTCAAATACACGTTGGACACAATTATTGGCACCCTTAGAAATTCTTATGAGTAAAATATCTCTGAAGTATATTCCCATTCATATTCACAATTTTGAGCACTCCAGGGTGATTATAAATATGAAATTATCCAGCCATGGCTTCCTGTTTCACAGATATATAAATAGGAGGGAAAACAAAGCCCAAATTCCCTTAATCATCCATCACAATGAGAAAAACCAAAGAATATATTACTTATGTGCAGCAAATGATAATTGAGCTTCATAAATTAGTGATGTGGCTTTAAAAGAAAAGACCTAGAGCAGTGAAAATTCCCATTTCCACCATCAGGGCAATAATTAAGAATTTCCAATCAACATAAAATGTTACGAAACTGCCTGGAAGAGGAAGTGTGTCTATATCGTCCTAATGTGAGAAGGAGAGTTTGGGTGGCTAAAGACTCTCCAAGGACCACAGCTGGAGAATTACAGAAAATAGTTGAGTCTCGGGGTCAGAAAACCTTAAAAAAAAAAATGTTGAACAGCTCCTACATCACCACATGTTGTTTGGGGGGGGTTTCAAGAAAAATTCTCCTAACTCATCCAAAACCAAACTCCAGCATATTCAGTTATCAGACACAACTGGAACTTCAAATGGGACTGGCTTCTATGGTCAGATGAAACTAAAAAAAAAATAGCTTTTTAGCAGCAAACACTCAAGATGGGTTTGGTGAACACAGGGATAAAAAGTACCCCATGTGTACAGTGAAATATACTGCTGTATTTTTTATGTTGTGGGCCTATATTTCTGCTGGAGGTCCTGGACATCTTGTTTAGACACATGGCATCATGAATTAGTGAAGTGAAGTGGCATACTGCCAAGTATGGTGACCCATACTCGGAATTCGTGCTCTGCATTTAACCCATCCAACGTGCACACACACAGCAGTGAACACACACCCGGAGCAGTGGGCAGCCATTTATGCTGAGGCGCCCGGGGAGCAGTTGGGGGTTCGGTGCCTTGCTCAAGGGCACCTCAGTCGTGGTATTGAGGGTGAAGAGAGCGCTGGACATTCACTCCCCCCACCTACAATCCCTGCCGGCCCGAGACTCGAACCCGCAACCTTTGGATTACGAGTCCGACTCTAACCATTAGGCCACGACTTCCCCCATGTGATTCCCCCAAATGATTATATCAAATACAAACAGATAAAAAAAATCAAAAAGTGACTGACTCTGTTAGACATTTTATAATGGGCCATGTTTGGATCTTCCAACTATATAATAATCCAAACACAAACCTCAAAAACAACACAAAAATGGGTCACTGAGCACAAAACCAAGCTTCTGCTATGGCCATTGTCCTCTGACCTGAGCCCTGTAGAAATTGAATGGGGTGAACTGAAGAGAAGAAGCACCAACATGGAGTTGGGAATCTAAAGGGTCTGGAGTGATTCTGGATGAAGGAATGGTCTCTGATCTCTTGTCAGGTGTTCTCTAACCTGATCAGGGATTACAGGAGAAAATTTAGAGCTGTTAAACTGGCAAAAAGAGGTTTCAAAAAGTATTGAATAATGGGGTGCCGTTAATTGTGGCCAATGTGTATTAGAGGAAAAACATTTATTTCATAATGATATCCCCCCCCCCCCATTTTAAATTATTATTATCCAATGAAAGGTTAGATTTTTGTGATTTTTTTAAATAAAAGATCAAAAGGATTAACAATGCAGATTAATGTCTTTACGCGTCATATTTACCAAGGGTGCCAATATTTTTGGCCATGGCTGTATGTTTATATTTTGTAATAATTACATTTTACAGCATTCATGTGAGAACAAACCTGGAAAGAGACATGAGGATTTGGGAAGAAAAATTAAACCTTCTTAGTGCATTCCAGGGAATTATTGATGGTTTGTATTGTAAATTAAATCGGGAGAGCAGAACACAAATGTGCAAAATATTTTATCTTCTTTTTTCATTTACCTGTGGCAGAATACAAATGAAACATGAAATTAATTAGGAGGAAAATATCACGTCACATTAATATACCAAACCTAACATTATTCTTCTAAAATGTACAGCCCATTCAGTGAAAATGAAATTTGTTGCTGTCTTTTTGAGTGGACTGACAGGCAGGGTCTACTGTAAGCCTTTGCAGGTCTTCTGGGGAATAAGCCACAAGCAGTCATCAGCACACTGCATACGCAAGGACTCATGATGTTGAGGCCCGGGGCCTTGTTTGTAAAGCGTACGTACGCACAAATTTGATCGTAGAGTGTGCATACGCTTAAATCCACACCAGCACTCATATTTATAAAGGTGGTTTTTGACATGGAAAAGTGCTTAGCGTCACGTCAGTGTCTGAGCAGACGTACGCATTTTCTTGTCGGAGTACTGCAGGTTTTTGAAAATTTAAGCTGTTCTTGCAGCTCACTCTTCAAAATTATGATGATTGGTGATATTTTATATGTTATTGACATTAATTAGGAGTTGTTTACAAGGCAGAGAGCTGAAACCATTCAATTGCGCGCAAGTTCAAGGTCATTTGCAATTCATAGATTTCACATCTGAAAGAGAGGCGTACGCATATCTGAGAAATGATCGTAAGATCAAGTTTAGGATGGTTTCTGTGCAACATTTTATAAATGTGTCCCCTGGTGCCTTCAGATATTAAAAAGCTTTCTGTCTAGTCTGAAGTCCAGCTATTGCTTTCAAGCTTGTCATGAAGAATCTATGTGCCACATTGGATGAAGATATTAAAGTACCAGTGCCAACACATCTTTGCCATGCATTGAATTTGTCATATTACTTTTCAAATGTAATGCCTTGTACTCAGTCAAAACTCCCTTTTATTAATTCTGTTGTTTATTGTTGGTGAACTATAGACAGATACTTACAAGGATTTTCAATGTTGTTATCTAGATATTGTTTTTAAACCTGTTGTGTTTTTGTTTTTTTAAATGATATGGAATAAATTAAAAGGAAACAAAATCAGCAGCTGAGCAGTCATGCAATGTAAATCTTTGTTTGTTTGTTTTTGTTTGGGTTTTTTTCAGTATACAGGTATGACACCACTTGTGATAATACGTGGTCAGAGTCTAATTAACACAAAAATAAGATAATTGGACCTTTGGTGATGTCAACTGTGCCTCATGGTCCAATCTAATCTTAAGCCTGTTCCCCTTGAGTGCTACTTAATGTGTTTACTGGCTACTTGATGTGACTCTTGAGATGGGTCTAGCCAAAAAAATACAGTAATGAGTGATGAATTTCTAAGAGTTCCCTAATTACTGTCATAAGGGGTTAAAGCTACACAAGGTTTATCACCATGACTCCTAATTGTCTGTCAAAACGTATAATAATTCCACAAAAGTAATAATCGTACAAATAATTAAAGTAATTATAATTTATTAAAGGAAAAATGAAAGCAGAAAAACGCAGTAGCCTGAGATACTGCGATAGGCTCCAGAACCCCTAGAACAAACAGAATAGATGGATGAACAGCTGGAATATCACCACATACACATTTAAACAGACAATTCTTTTTCTGAATTTTGGTCTTTAAAAAGTTGCCTATAAAAGTTGATACAGATTACTGTTCAACAATGTAATAGGGAGTGCAGAGGATAATGCATGAATGGCCTAAAAAAGTTAAACATAACATATCTTGTTTACTACAGTTATATATGAATTTTCTGCTGTTTGTATGATAATATATTTATTGAACATCTGACTTATGTCAGCTTGACTTTTTTTTCTCTTCACAGCAACACATAAAGAGTAAAGCCTCACAACTAAGGTAAAGCCTACGTGTATTCTACTCCTTTAATATTAAAATTTCATTCACGGGTGAAACCAAATCACATGCACTTGAGTTATTAATAATCAATTGTAGCATACTGTAGCATAGCATACTATACTAATGGGAATATGTTTTAGCTTATCGTTTTTTTATCAGAACCTTGTAAAGGGGTTGATCAGCATGGAGAATATTTCTGCACAAAATATTTCATTCACAGACTTCAAATTAAACGGTTTCTTCAGCCTAGGAGAATGGAGGCCTTTTTTATTGATCCCTTTCTTTCTAATGTTTTTGTCTCTTACAGCAAATTCTATTCTTGTATTCTTAATTATATCTCAAAAGTCTTTGCATTCTCCTATGTATGTACTAATAGGGTTGATGGGTGTTGTAGAATTGCTCTTGCCTATATTTTTGTACCTAATATGCTTTTTATTCAACAGGGGTGGGATAACCCTAGTTGGTTGTTTGAAACAAATGTTTTGCTTCGCATTGTTGGAGCATTTCAAACTACTTTGCTTTTGTGGATGGCAGTGGGTCATTACTTTGCCATATGCAGACCTCTTTACTATCATAAATACCTGGAAATCCCTAACTTCGTAAAGTTTGTTGTTGTGCCAGTAAAAAGAAATGGACTCCTAATTGTCACCATTGTCTCTCTGGCTGGAAGACTGTCATTGTGTAACAAATATCATTGATCACTGTTTTTGTGAACACATGGCCTTGGTTCAGTTAGCATGTGGAGATATAACTGTTAATAACTTAGTAGGACTTTTGACTGCTTTCCTGATACCAACTGCAGATTGTATTCTCATTACAGGTTCTTATGTTGTGACTTTTGCCTCTGTGTTTAAATCTAGTAAGGCCCAAATGAAGGCCATAAACACTCGCATTACTCTCATCATTGTCATGACAAGTAGTTTGATTTTTGCCCTGATTGCATTCTGTTATGGTTGTCTGGTGTGTTAAAACAAAGAGCACGACGAAGGAGTACAAAAGCAGTTCTTTTAATTATCCACTGACTGAGAAGGGCACAACCAAACGTAAATCCAAAATAATAGCAGACAAAAGAACATGGGAGAACACAGGCTTTAAATACTAAACGTAATCATGGGGAAACAGAAGCAGGTGAGGAGCTAATTAACTAATCAGGGCAACTAAGGGAAACTAGGTCAACGGAAGACATGGCAAAACACGACTAAAACTGATCAACATGTAACACATTCATGTCATACAGAATAAGAAATAATTGTTCTGCTAACAGTCGTGTGTTTGTGAGCACAATGTACTTACTGTTCCCAAGTTGTTTTAACCCAATTGTTTATAGAGTGAGAACAAAAGAAATAAGACAACAGTTTCTTCAGTTTGTAAGTGAAGTGAAGGTCTTTCCTTTGTAAAGAAATCCAGTTTAAATAAGATCAACTATATAATATGCTGAACGGTAACGTTTAAGGATGTTTTATTTTATTAACGTTATAGTTTAAACTGTAAGCTGTTATGTATGTGATAAACAAATGAGTAATACAAGTTATCGGGTCAATATGACTGAAAATATATGGACTTATAATAATACTGTGATATAAAAATTAATGGTAATTTACAAGAATTATATAATTGTGCAAACTGGGTGGAACCAGGCTCAGTTGGGGGGCCAGTTCTCCTTTGGCCAGACGAAACCCGCAGTTCAATTCCAACCGCAGCCAAGTCAGATTGTGTAAAGGGCTTATCTGATTCCCGTGGTCTTGTCCCGATGGGGCATTTTAATTATAATTTAATGTATTTGTTATATTTGTGTTTTATTCATTATTTGAAGTTTTTCATTGATATGATTTATTCATTTGCTATAGCTGTAATGAATAGTTTAATGCATTTATTGTTTCTCGGTCTATTTTTATCATATATATTTGTCTGTTTGTTATAATTTAAATTTATAGTTTAATTCATTTAATGTATTTCTGTTGTATATATTTTTATTTTATTTTATACTATTTATTATTTTAAAATGTATATATTCATTTTTCATTTTGTTTATTATTATGTTTTAATTAAAATTTTAAATGTATAAATGTATTATTTCTATTTTTATATTGTTGCAATTTCTAACAATAATAGTATTATGTAGTTAGGTATTTTATTATATTTTTAGTTATTTTGATATATTTTTAGTTTTATTGTATTTTTAGTCGAGATCTTCACTGGGGATATGTCTCTGGGGCTCATCTAGGTGGCCTGGTCTCCGCTGACGATCAGGGCTGTAGACATCATCTCTTGGTGCTGATCCGCCATCTGATCTGGATACGGACTGAGAAACAGAATAAGAAAAAAACAGACAAATATCAGCGTAGATGGCATTCTTTTTACGATGTAACGAGTATATCGTGTGTTATGGGGAGTGTTCCTGGTTCCGGTTGATCTAATTAATGCAGCCTAACAATCCTTTAACGGATTTGAACAATAGAAGCATATTAGTGTGTTGTGTGTTGTGTGTAAGCCAGGTTAAAGAGATGTGTCTTTAATCTAGATTTAAACTGACAGAGTGTGTCTGCCTCCCGAACAGTGTTAGGTAGATTGTTCCAGAGTTTGGGTGCTAAATAGGAAAAGGATCTGCTGCCCGCAGTCGATTTTGATATTCTAGGTATTATCAAACGGCCAGAGTTTTGAGAATGCAGCGGACGTGGAGGACTATAATGTGATAAGAGCTCGCTCAAGTACCGAGGGGGTAAGTCATTCAGAGCTTTATAAGTAATTAACAAGATTTTAAAATCTATCCGATGTTTGATAGGGAGCCAGTGCAGTGTTGACAGAAGTAGGCTACTATGATCATACTTCATGGTTCTAGTAAGGACTCTAGCTGCTGCAATTTGGACCAACTGTAGTTTGTTGATCAAGCATGCAGAACAACTACCCAATAAAGCATTACAATAGTCTAACCTTGAGGTCATAAACGCATGAATTACCATTTCTGCATTTGACGTTGAGAGCATAGGTCGCAATTTAGATTTTTTTCATCTGTTTTGAGATGGAAAAACGCAATTTTACAGATGCTAGAAACATGGCTTGCAAAAGAAAGATGCTATCAAACAGCACACCTAGGTTCCTAACTGATGACGAAGAATTGACAGAGCAGCCGTCAAGTGTTAGATAGTGTTCTAGGTTATTACATGTGGGGGTTTTAGGTCCGATAATTAACACCTCTGTTTTTTCAGAATTTAGCAGTAAGAAATTACTCGTCATCCAGTTTTTTATATCGACTATGCATTCCATTAGTTCCTCAATTTGGTGTGTTTCACCGGGCCGTGAAGAAATATAGAGCTGAGTATCATCAGCATAACATTGAAAGAGTTATTGTTCGCGTCCGTTATGGAATAAATTACGCTCAAAAACAGCGTCTTGGTGGTAATAAAACAACACGGTGTTGTAGCATACAGTTTTACAAACAGAATGAGACCGTCCACGGAAAAAAAAGTCTCAGAAAAGCGGAATATAGATTATTTGAATTTGGCGCTCTCTCCTGAAAGCGTGACGCACGCTGTGACGCAGCTGTCACCTAGGTGTTAGGTGTAGAATCCTGCCATCTGCTGGTTAGAGAAAAGTTTTGAAAAAAAAGAGATCCATTCCTTTTTCCGGAAGTGGATAACTCTCACAGCTTTTCTGATATATATTGAAACATAAAATACATAGGCTCTAATGTGTTTTATTGTTTGAGGAATGTGTGTATGAAGACTGCAGATGGTAGTCCGGACTGCTGAGCGAATCATTGGTACAATCCCCCCCAATCTCCAATTATCCAGAGTGAGCAAAAGGGCTGCAAAATCACTCTGGACCCCTCACATCCAACACGCTCCCTCTTTGAACTGTTGCCGTCTGGTCGATGCTACAGAGCTCTGAGCACCAGAACGACCAGGCACATGAACAGTTTCTTCCCTCAGGCAATCCATCTCATGAACAGTTGACAATAAATGTGGAACACACAACACTATTATACATTACTTACTTAACTGTCAGGGTTCTGTCGTGTGTGTCATGTGTTCCTGCCCCTTGTGTCCATATTTGGTTTGTTTCCTGTCCTTGTTAAGTGTCATCATTAGTTAATTCTTGTCTAGCCGTGTTCGTCTCGTTATCTATGATTTACCTGTGTATTTATAGTCTTGTCAGTTCAGTTAGATTTCGTCTGGTCTACTCGTTACTCCCCATGTGTTCCTGTTGATGTCTACCTTGCCTTGTCCTGCCCTGATGTCATGACTAAAGTCTGTTATTTGAGTTTATATCCTCGTCTGTGTGTTCCTGGTTCCTCCCTCGTGTGTGCATCGTGACATTAACACACATACGTATTTACATTTCAAATTTGCAAATATCATACCTGTACATACATAATTGTATATTACATGTTGTGTTGTTGCTATTTAGTACATTGTCTATTTTGTATTTTTGTATATTATTCTTTTTATTATCTGTGTCCTGTCCTGTCACTCATTCTGTTGCACTGTGGAGCTTCTGTCAGTGTAAACAAATTCCTCGCATGTGTAAACATACCTGGCAATAAAGCTCATTTTCATTCTCATTCTCTCATTTGAAGTGCCCACTTTTGCAATAATGCCACATAAATTTGCAGAAATGCCACAAAACTAAAACTTGATTGCAGGCACAAATTTATTTCAATCAAAAATTTAAAATAAAAACAATTTTATTTTACCTAAATGTAATCTTGGCCGTATCTACAGCCCTCACATTCTTACTATCCTCAACTAAAGTTTAGATGCGTGTCTCTAGTTCTAAAATCTTCTCTGTCAGCCTAACTATTTCCCTGCATTTATCACATGTGAATCCCTTGTCGCCGACAGAGAGAGATAAACTGTACATGTGGCAAGCAGTGCAAACAACAATAGCAGGAGAAGAAGCCATTACTCACTGTGATTGATGAATGATACCAATTTAACTTACTACTTGCCACTTACCACTGTTGTTTGATGAACTTGTGAAAAACAGAGCGAGAGAGAAATGAAAACGGTGCGAGAAAAAAGAAAACAATAATAGAAACGCAAATGGAACCGCGAGTAACAAGCTAACATATGTAGGATATCAGAGACTGAATCAGACCAATTTAAGATTCAATTAGAACATCGAAACATGAGAAGCTGAGATTCCACAAAGAGGGGCCCCAAGAAAACAGGACAACGTCGTAAATCAGATTCCTAGCTCCAACTAGTCTGAAGCAAGCTTAACCAGCAAGCCTCTTTCACAAAACAGCTTGCAACATTGAGACAAAAGAACACTTATTGATGATTCCAATTCAGGAAGGAGACCGTCAAATTTGGGGCAAATAATCAAGACTCATTGTCAAAGAGATGGCCATCACATGTTCCACGATTGAATTCACGAGCTTCCTTAGACTGACTTCTCCCCCACATAGAAGACAGTCCAAACCAAAATTCCTTTGTCTAAAGAACATGCCTTCATTCTCCATAGAACCATACAAAGACTTTCTTTTTCATATGCACATAAAATCATCCTAAAAGGACATTTCTATGCCAAGCCCCATATTATGTTTGTAACCCACACATTTGACTATCCTTGTTTTAATCACTCATTGTGTATCTTGTTTTTAATAAGTATTGAATAGCTTAAGCCTTAAAGGGTAATATTCATGTTTGGTATGAAAATTCATGCTTTAAATGTTTCTTCCAATCAATTCCAATCAATTGTTATAGAAATCATGTTCAAAAGTATACGTTGCAAGAGCCTGTAAAGTTCGGACCTCTGACTGAACAGATAACATTGTTGATTTATTGATCTGGTGGAGAAACAGAGCAACATCCCAAGCAAGGACAGTATCTAATTGGTCAAGACGTCCAGATGGGATGGTCTGAAAGCCGAGTTTAAAAACTCAGGACACCATCAAACTTTCTCTTAGTTACTCTCTTCTTCTTAAAAATGCTCTCTTCTCCTTTTCTTCTCTTTTGCCAGCGCGTTTTGACGCTGCTCTTTGAGCATGCTCTGGCCCACATGCCAGCTGCTGCCATAATGAGAAGAAAACCACCTAGTCTCGTTACATCCTTTTATTCTTTTACTTTAGTTTATTTTATTTCCGTGGAGTTTCGTATTCTAATGTAAGTTTGCTGCAAAGTCCAGCTCTGACTGCACTTGCTTCAAACTTCAACCAGACCAACTCCACATCCTCAGCCAACGCCCAAGACCTCACTTCAAAGACTATTGAACTTCCAGCCAATCAGACACTTCGGGGAAGCCCCTTTCTGCAACGATGACGACAAAAGGGATTCCCTTAGCAAAGCAAGCAAGTACCTCCAGGATAACTAACTGAATCGGTGTAGTTAATATAAATTTTAGCCTCATTGAGAAACTCAAAGCGAGGGTTAAATAAGTGATTGATGGTTGTTAAGGTCTATGCAATTGAACATATTGCTATAAACTTGGGATGTCACATTTCCATTCTCTTAAACTCATCCTTTCCTCACTTTCTCTCTTTCGGCAACGTGTGAATGTGTGAATGCTTGTGTTCATGTGTTAGATTAGTTTATGTCTTAGGTTTATATAAATAAAATCTGATTTATATTGAAAAGAGAATTATCTTGTGTTTTGTGCTCACAAGTTAATGTCTTAATCTGCCGATCTTTTTACTGCGCTATTTAATAGTGTTTTCACTATATTTTGGATTTTAATATCCAGTGCAGAGTTTGTTATATGGCTGGTTCAGTGAATCGCCGTAACAGTGATTCTGTTCAAATCCCTATAAAATCATAAATGATTCCCTTTGAGCTAAATTAAACTATTTCTTTAAATTACATATTAATATTATGTTTTTATTACATTACACCGGCTAATGAATGCTAACGCGCTGCAATCGCAGTTTTAAAAGCGAACGATCAAATTAGTTTGATTAGTTTAATAGATAATACCAGAAAATGAAAATAAAACCAACACAAAAAAAAACCTGCAATAAACAGATATGAATGGTGGGTGGGTGGGTGTATGTACGTACCATAAATGAGTGAGTATGCTCATTCTACATTGCATTTGTGCACTAGTATCAGGTCTTCGTTTTTGTGTGGACATTTTCAGATTTATACAGGATTTATTGACTTTATTTGCCAGTTTCTTTAAAATTCTCTCTGTTGCAGTCACACCAAGGGGCGTAAATTTCGTCTAACAGTTGGGGGAAACAATAAACATAAAATTTCTCAAGAGCAATTTTTGAAGGGGACACAAATAATACAGTTAAAATCGTACTTCTAAGGATATTTATAAACAGAGGAAAGCCTTACTGCTGTTATTGCAGCAAGGAGACCGTGCCAAATTAGACAACTTCAAGCTCCACTTCGCATTGTGCCTAACAACACCCTTTAGGTGTTATAAATTCACTGTAAACCACGGATTATTGGGGCTTATTGCTTTAGTCTACAACGGGTGCGACCACAACAGCTTGAAGTTGTCTAATTTGGCATGGCTAAAACTCCTACATGTTATTGTGCAGAAACTTTACCTTCAGTTACTGCAGCAAAAGGGGGTCACACCAGAAACTGAAAACAAAGATTCACATAATTTTGCAATGCACAGATATGTAACACTGGATAATTTTTCTCAATAAATAAATGACAAATAAAATATTTTTCTATTTTTCATATATATATATATATATATATATATATATATATATATATATATATGAGGGTCTGAATTACTTACTATTGGAGAAAGTGTAACGGTCAACTTGGATCACGTGTGCCTTGATAACCTTACAGCCTTGACGTCATTGAATTTCAGTCAGTTGTGCGACACTCATTGGCCATTTACGGATACCACAGGAATGAATGGGAAGTGCCGTAAGCTGAATCCCACCTGTCACAAAAACCCACCTGTCCGTGACTTCTCTTATAAAACAATTTTTTTTCAGTGTAAACTCAGTGGAATAGCTCAATCCAAAAGTATTGTTTACTGTCAAACATGTTGTAGATTAGCAGATAGGCTATCGATTCATTAAAGGATGAGCTGTTTCCTCTAAAAAGCTGCTTATTCAGCGTAGTGAAGCCTCTCCTCCATTGACATCCATTAAAAAAAACCAGCCTCTGGTCTCCTTTCCCACGTACTGCCAGACCGGCGCTAAAGCGTTAGCATTAGCCTTTACACTTTTTCGACTAATGGTTGCAGGCTTGCCTTCTAGTGGCTTTGCCCCTGCCCTGCACCTTTTGTATGTCTCCCTTATCTAACACACCTGATTCCACTCATTAGCTCGTTAGCAGAGACTGCACAAACTAAACTGGGTGTGTCTGATTAGAGAGACATACAAAATGTGCAGGGCAGGGGATCCTCCAGGACAGGTTTGGGAACCACTGATGTAGAGTATTATGAGAGAGAGAAGGACTGAATGAGTGTGATTACCTGCATCTCATATAGCATTCATTCTTCAGTTAAAGCTCATATTCAGAATAAAACATTAGTTTGAATCTCTTCCGTGGAAAGTGATATCTTTGTCGTAGTATCCTTTCAACTGTTAAGGGGATTTCCGATGAAAGCGCTGCACAGTGCATTTTTTGGCTGTGTCTTAAAAGGTGTTGCTGAAAGTAAAAATAACACCCTTGTTTGCAACCCTGTTTCAGTCTTTTTATAGCTTGTAAAAAGCATTCACATCCTCGTAGAACTTTCTTTTCATGCTTTGGTGGCTGCAGGTGACCAGCACAGAGACTTGGGCCGGCCCTTGAGTAGGCTGATGAGAGGATGGACAATGGAGCGGAAGTTGTTGATGAAATGTCGATAGAAGTTGCTGAATCCTAGGAAACATTGGATTTCTTTGATCACTGTAGGAGTGAATCAGTTGCAGATAGCGTCAACCTTCCCCTCATCCATCCAGATGCCTCTCTTGCTTAGGTGATAACCGAGGAATTGCACAGAGGACTGATGGAAGGAACATTTACCGGGCTTGAGGAATATATTTTGCCAAGATGTTGTCGATGTACACCAGCATAAACTTGTGGAGGAAATCTCAGAGCACCTCTTGTATGAAGTCCTGGAATACGGACAAGCCCATACAGCATAACCCGGTATTCATAATGGCCAGTAGCCGTCCAAAATGTGGTCTTCCACTCATCCCTCTTGCATATCTGAATGAGGTTGTATACACTGCATAGGTCCAACTTGAAGACAGCGGCACCATGGAGTTGTTCCAGGGCTGCAGGTACGAGGGGAAGTGAATACCATAATTTAACTGCGATCTTGTTGAGAGCTCGATAATTGATGCAAGGCCGCAAACCTCCATCCTTCTTAGCCACAAAAAAAGAAGCTTGAAACAGCTGGGGACTTTGATGGGTGGATGTAGCCTTGTTGTAAAGCCTCCTCAATATACTCCTCAGTGGCCTTCTGTTTAGGAATGTAATATTTGTTTATAATAAGTAAAGCCGGTAATGATGTTTTTGGAGTTATTTAATGACGTTGGAGCTTGACATCAAACAAAAGTTTTTTCACCAAAATATGACATCTGAGCTATGAGTCCACCTCAAGTGCAATGGGAAACTTCCCGCAAAAGTCTTTATAAGACTGTTAAGGAATGTTCTAACAATGTCATCAATAAACATTTTTAGAATGTTTAGACAATGTTATCCTATCTTTTAGCAGAACAATCTGGGAACAAAACTAAAACTTGCCACTAAAAACATTGCCAGAACATAAAGAATTTCTAGCTGAAATGTGAAAGTGCAGTGGACATTATTCTGTTTGTCCATAAAGTCTGTGACCATTTTGATGCTCGATTTCCTGAAGGTGAGCTTAAAGAATGGTCTGCTTTTAGCCGAGCGCATCTGTCAACAGTACAAATATTTCAAGTTCACTGTATAAAAAAAAAAAAAAAGGAAGTGCTGCAGGCATTTGCTGAAATGGTAACTTGGACACTAAAAAGTGAGGAGTTCACTGAACTTATACACCTAATTGACATTTGCAGGACATTCCAAGCATCTAGTGCAAACTGTGAATGCAGATTCAGTCTGATTAATCATATCAAGATAAATTAACGCAACTGACTTCATACCACCCACTTGGATCGGCTAATGAGAATCTGAACTTCACAGACAGAGGGCCCTATAAATCTGGACAAGTTCTACAACCATTGGAAAAGGGACAAAAAAAGATGGGAGAGGTTTTAAGGTAGGCTACAATATTAAGAAATACATTACATAGTAATAGTTCATGCAGTTATTATGTGCAATGTGTTTGACTTGGATAATAGTTTTATTCTTTACTCAAATAACAAATTTAAATATAGCTGCAAGCAACGATTACTGGGGTTCAAAAGCTTAAAGCATTTATTTAGCAAGGCTGTACCCACCTAAATCAATGATTTAAAAAGCATTTTTGGCAAATCCAGGTAATTTACCATAGAAATATTATGTTTTTTTTAACAATTTCTACTGTTATAGCGCTAGCTGTGGTCCAATCTCCTTAAAACTTTGCATGCTTGCTTAGAATCACTTGTCACATGTGCTCACCAGGTTTCGTGAAGTTTTGAGTTTTCCTTAAGGCTTTATAGGATTTTGAGTAAATTTGCACAGGCCACTTTTCTAAATGACCCCGTTATAGCTTCCCAAAGGGTAAATTTAAATATTTTTGATAATTATTGACCTAGAGAGTCCAGAGAATTGTACTGGAGTGTTTTTTTTTCCAGATTGAGCAAAAAACCTAGGACTAGTTCACAAAAGTATGTTTTTTTACATCTTCTCAATCATTTAACAAACGATTTGATTGACAGCAGTGGTTCTAGAGGCAAAGTTGTCTGGAATGAGAAGTTCTATCGTATGATATGAGTACTGTGCGAAAAGCTGCACGACATACAAACGTTTATGCCCTTTAAAATGTGATATTGTTTTTCAAATTTCTCTCAGACCTTTGGGGCCGTGAGTCAAACAGACCCACTGAATTTTGTTCCAATCAGCCTCCTTTAACCTTGTCATGCATGTGCAGACAAACTTACTGCTCAAAGTTAGTCGGCCAATGGCGGCCATGTTTTTTGAGATATGCAAATATACTTATAGACACTTGTGGCACTTTGGACTAAGACTTTTCACACAAATTTTCATGTAGATAGGACGAATGGGTGCACAGTTACAGCCATTTTTAAGTTTTTTTTCTCCTCTTATAGCACTACCAAGTGGCCAAGCTCCATGATTTTTTCCCTGTGACCTCAGATTGAGCTCTTACATAATTGTTCTAAGTGTGGGGAAGGTAGCTCATTCCATTCAGGAGTTATAGGCATTTTACTAAAAGTGGCCCTGCCCCTTTCAAACATTTTGCCATCCCTTTCCGACGATGAGTTTTTTGATAATTATTGATATTCACTGTCCAGAGGATCTCTCTGCACTGGTTTGGTTCCGATTGGGCGAAAACCTAGGACTAGTTTGCAAAAGTAGGGTTTTCAAAAAATTCAAAAATTTCACCAGGCTCATGATCAAATCTGGTGTACATTTGTCCGGCGTGAGCCAAGGATTCCAACAACACGAGTTATGAGCGATTTTGTACTTTTGATCACTGTAGCGCCCCATCAGGCCGATTGGGGCGAGCCTAGGTCACGTTGTAGGTAGTGTGAGTATTAACATCCTTTCAAGTCTCTAAAACTTACGGTTTGGTCTGCACGATCAGTTTTATGTGGAGATCGCTGATCCGTGGCCATTCTAACAATTACAATAGAGTTTCAGCGCTACGTGCTTGAACCCCTAATAAACTTTAAATATTATCATGTATACATTGAAAAATATAGTGAAATATAGTGATCCCCATGCACTATTAGTGCATCCCTTGCAAATCCACTCGAGTGGTGTGGAGTGCTGTTACATGCTTCATGCTTTGTCCCACAATGCAGCCTCTTCCATTTTTGGAATGAGCAATCACATTGTGCTCATACTGTAAATCAACAATCTCACTCTGACTGTTTCACCATAATCATCAAAAATATTGTCTCAGACATTCATATTTATGCATTTGACAGATGCTTTTATCCAGTGCAACATTGCATTCAAGGTACACCTTGTTTCACACAGTTCTTGCTTTTCTTGGGAATCATGCCCATGACTTTGGTGTTGCTGCAGTGCCATACTTTACTGTTCGGGCTACAGAAGGGCTTCATTTGAACTGATACAAGCAGAAAATTTAAAACAATGACACAATTAGACACAACTGAGATTTCTTTTGTGGTTACAAGGACTGTTGTGTTGTGCAATACATTAACTGTTTGATCCACTGACAACGCATATCACAAGTGTCCAAATGCTTAGTCTTCATTTGAACTGTATGTTGTGCCTATATTTGTATCATTTGATGTTCGATTAAATGTAAATACATAGAATATAAAGAAGAAACAAAGACTTTGATATATAGAGCATTATATATTTAATATATTGTCTTACATTGAATAATCAATACCATTTCTTGACACATCTTGCCTTATGCCAGTAATCAAGTTTATTTTATAAGTGTGTTTTTTCCAGCACATGGGAATTAATTCAGTTCAGTTAACAATCTATTTTAATTTAATCATTCTCTTTCTTTCTTTCTTTCTTTTTGTCTTTCTTTTTTTACAAAAAAAGTTTCATTCACAAAACATACAAATTTTGGACGTTTCATGCAGTAAATCAAGGCCTCATTCATATAGAAAGCACAATAATCTTTGCAATGTATAAATGGCTACATTTCCAATCAAATTTCTTTTTAGTGGCTCTCCAGTTCAGAGAATTACTGAATGGGTCTAGAGGAGTTTGGACATGAAATTAAAAGTTTGGCCAAACATTTGAACTCTTATCATCATTTATTAACTGTTATTTTGTTTCTAAACCTGCACGACATTATTTCTTTCATGGAACACAAGATAAATTTAAGGAATGTGCTGGTTGTTTTTTCAATGCATTTACAATGGAGACTAGAGCTTTCAAGCTTCAAAAAGGACCATATGGCGAAAAAGCATCTTGAAAGTATCACAGAAGCTCTCCATGTGAGTCTGTGTGCTGAAGTCTTTTTGATTTGTTAAAGTTGTCAAGTCATCTTTATAGCACTTTATACAATACATATTGTGTCGAAGCAGCTTTACAGTGTTAAACAGGAAACTAGTGTTCCAATAATACAAACAAAATTCAATTCTGCTGTAAAGCAGCTCTAAAAACAGCACAGTAGTAAACAGTTGAGCTAGAACTGTTCAGAGGAACAGTCGAATTGATTCTCCAATTCTCAATTCATCAAGTTGTTCTTTTGAGTCTGATCTAATCGACTGATCTGGTTCACAAGACCGAATAATGAATTATTAAATAATTAATTCACAAACTGATCCAGTTCCAGAGTGCTGGAAAGATTATTCATGACTAACAACTTAAATGTTGGTTTCTTCCTCACACAAACCTATTCATTCAGAACAATTCATACAATATGCACATGGCACAAGTTGAAGGGATGATTTTTCATGATACTTTGGAGCTTTCAAATGATTGTGATATACCAGAACATTCTTCGAAGGTTCTTTTCTGACAGATTTAAGCATACATATGCTTTATTCAGAATAGAGACTGTAACTGGAATGTTTGTAGCTCGTGACTATTTATAGTTGCTCTGATTGAGAAGCTTGACTTATGTAAAAATATCATATATAGTCCCCTTAAAGATATATAGGCATTGTTTATAATTAAATGATTTCATAGAAACCCACTTTTAGAAATAACTGAATTGTCATAAATGGTTGTTGCATTGTGTCATGTAGTCTTTTTATCAGTAGTGTATCCATAACTTTTATTAGGTAAGATAGCTTTTAGATATAATCTTTTATCGAAAAGTGGAAAAAAAATACTTTCACTGCATGACTGATTCAAAAGCTCTCAGTTGAGACATTAGACATTATAAAGATTATTCAATTTGGCAGCTTTTATAATAAAAATACTAAATCCAGTTCCATTTACAGTAATTAAAACAATAAATTCCATACATTAAATATGATTCAAAACTAAATCACGGCCCTTCAAATCTTCCTCAGTTCTAACCAATGGAAGAATCTATAAAACAAAGCAACAACAAAGGCATGCTACCACTGACGTTTGATTTAGCTAAGATGAGAAGCCATTGCCTCAACCGTAAAAGACCCTCAAATATCTTGAGGCACTCAGTGGCCGGCCTATCAACTAAAACCTCACCTTCTAATCGCTTCGACGGCAAGGGCACATTTTCTACACTTAAGTTTTTACTGTACACCCTTGCAGGATGGAAGAGACAAATGTGAACAAGAACACAACAACTGCACCACTGTGAGTTTGTTAAAGGGTGTCCCATTTTTCCAGGTTATCTCAAAAGGTTCTCTTGTATCGGCACAACACAGGAAACTCTTATCTGCAATCTATCTATCATTCAGTTTGGGCGAATCGGCACCCTCCTCATCTTCGTCTTTGTCATCTTTTGCCCCGATCAGTCGTTGTCGAGCAAAGTCCTCGAAGATGATGTCATCATCACTAGGGATAAACAATTAGAGAAACATTCATCAGGTGTTGTGTTTCCCTGTACGCATGTTTGTGTTGTGCATTACAAGCTGTTATTTTTTTTCTTATAGACAAGAAGTTGACAAAGTACAGAAAGATAAGCAGTGAGCAATTATCACTGTTTTTGACATTTCATATACAGTGGGGGGGGAATTATTTGATCCCCTGCTTATTTTGTACGTTTGCCCACTGACAAAGAAGTGATCAGTCTATAATTTTAATGGTAGGTTTATTTGAACAGTGGGAGACAGAATAACAAAAAAGTTATAAATTGATTTGCATTTTAATGAGTGAAATAAGTATTTGATCCCCCATTAGTCAGCAAGATTTCTGCTTCCCATGTGTCTTTTATACAGGTAAGGAGCTGAGATTAGGAGCACTCTTTTAAAGGGAGTGCTCCTAATCTCAGTTTGTTAACTGTTTAAAATAAATAACTATAAATCTCTCTGGGACTGGGGCTCCATGCAAGATCTCACCTCGTGGAGTTTCAATGATCATGAGAACGGTGAGGAATCAGCCCAGAATTACACGGGAGGATCTTGTCAATGATCTCAAGGCAGCTGGGACCATAGTCACCAAGAAAACAATTGGTAACACACTACGCCATGAAGGACTGAAATCCTGCAGCGCCCGCAAGGTCCCCTGCTCAAGAAAGCACATGTACAGGCCCGTCTGAAGTTTGCCAGTGATTCAGAGGAGAACTGGGTGAAAGTGTTGTGGTCAGATGAGACCAAAATCCAGCTCTTTGTCATCAACTCAACTCACCGTGTTTGGAGGAGGAGGAATGCTGCCTATGACCCCAAGAACACCATCCCCACCGTCAAACATGGAGGTGGAAACATTATGCTTTGGGGGTGCTTTTCTGCTAATAGGACAGGACAACTGCACCGCATCAAAGGTACAATGGACAGGGCCATGTACCGTCAGGGCCAGGACATTGAAGCCACCCAGGGCATTGAAAGTAGGTCGTGGATAGGTATTCCAGCATGACAATGACCCAAAACACACGGCCAAGGCAACAAAGGAGTGGCACATTAAGGTCCTGGAGTGGCCTAGCAAAATCTGTTGAGGCAGCTGAAGGTTCGAGTTGCCAAATGTCAGCCTCAGAACCTTAATGACTTGGAGAGGAACTGCAAAGAGGAGTGGGATAAAATCCCTCCAGAGATGTGTGCAAACCTGGTGGCCAACTACAAGAAACGTCTGACCTCTGTGATTGCCAACAAGGGTTTTGCCACCAAGTACTAAGTCATGTTTTGTGAAGGGGTCAAATACTTATTTCTCTCATTAAAATGGAAATCAATTTACAACTTTTTTGAAATGCGTTTTTCCTGCATTTTTTGTTGCTGTTCTGTCTCTCATTGTTCAAATAAACCTACCATTAAAATTATATACTGATCATTTATTTGTCAGTGGGCAAATGTACAAAATCAAATCATTTGTTTTCCCCACTGTATTTTTTTCCTCTTGAGTTAGCTTTGGTAAAAAGCAAACAAAGAGATTTTTTGTAAAGAACCAGAATCACTTAGTAGAATAGAATCTGAACCAGGATCAGGACCATTACTTGCGTTTCCTCTCGCTCAATTAGATTAGGTTTCACTACAAATAGAATTTTCAGCACTATTATTCCAGTCTTCAATGTCACATGATGCTTCAGAAATCATTCTAATATGCTGATTCAGTGCCCAAGAAACATTTCTTATCCTTATCAATGCTGGAATCCGTTGTAATACACTTGCAAAACATTTTCTGAAAGATCATGTGATACTAAACATGAGTAATGGAGAAAATTCTGTTTTTCAGGCAATACAGTCTGTCAGAGATAGATGCGGTTGCTAAGGTACCCGGGGTGGTTGCTAGGGTATTGCTACGCGGTTGCAAAGGTACCCAGGGTGGTTACTAGGGTGTTGCTAAGTGGTTGCCAGGGTACCCGGGTTGGTTGCTAAGGTGTTGCTACGCAGTTGCTAGGGTGCCTGGGGCGGTTACTAAGGTGTTGCTATGCGGTTGCTAGGGTACCTGGGGTGGTTCCTAAGGTGTTGCTGCGCAGTTACTAGGGTACCTGGTGTGGTTGCTAAGATGTTGCTATGCGGTTGCTAAGGTACCCGGGGTTGTTGCTAAAGCGTTGCTATGCGGTTGCTAAGGTATGCAGGGTGGTTGCTAGGTTGTTGCTATGCTGTTGCTAAGGTACCCGGGTGGTTGCTTAGTGGTTGCTAAGGTACCCTGGTCGGTTGCTAGGGTGTTGCTATGCGGTTGCTAGGGTATCTGGGGTGGTTGCTAAGGTGTTGCTACGCGGTTGCTAGGGTGCCTGGGGCGGTTGCTAAGGTGTTGCTATGCGGTTGCTAGGGTACCTGGGGTGGTTCCTAAGGTGTTGCTGCACGGTTACTAGGGTACCTGGGTTGGTTGCTAAGATGTTGCTATGCGGTTGCTAAGGTACCCGGGGTAGTTACTAGGTTGGTTTGGATAGTTGTTATAATGTTGATAGATAGATAGATAGATAGATAGATAGATAGATAGATAGATAGATAGATAGATAGATAGATAGATAGATAGTATAAAAGCATAGAACATCATAATTCCAAACTTATGATAGTAACTTATGGTAGTATACATGAATGACATGTAACTATGTATAACCACAAGTCTCAGAGCAGTTTAGTAGATTAAAGTCCAATTACACCATGGAAAAGACTTTCACTTACTTTGTGTCAAATTCAATGAGGTTTGTGTCAATAGGGGCATCATTTTCTGGAGCTAAAACAAGAAGGTTGCAAAGAGAATATTGATTGGCACTCTGTAGGTAATGGGCATAATTTCCCACTCAAAGAACCCCTAATACCCCTTTTACAAAAGTGTCTGCATATAGATCTTTTCATTTGACAAAACCATTATTATTTTTGAATTTCTTTGCTACTAAAATCTCACCCATTGGCAGCTACACAATCAAACAACCACAAAACATTATTTGTCAGTTTTTAGCTTTTGACTGTTCTCCACAGATTTGTACAGATGGATTTCAGTACTGATATGTTAGGAGTTAAAAAGTGTATATTCTTGATATATTTTTATTTGTATTTTTTTAGTATATTTACATATTAAGAATATTATATTATCTATAAAAATATATTTTATTATACATTTTATCTTCCCTTTGTATAAGGGAAAGTATGTGTTTTAGTTGCTGTAACTGATATAAAATAAACCCTACTTTTTAAACTAGTTCACCAGAGAAATATGAAAGCAGATAAAAAGGCAATCTGTAACATACCATCTCTGTAGATCGATTCCTCCAATGGTTTGGGATGCATTAATGTAAAGGGGAGCTCAACAGCAACATCACTGGAGAGGGAAACACAGAACATGAGAGTAAGGCATCCAAGAGACATGATAACCAAATAAGCCCCAGCCATTTAGGATACACTGCACCCAAACCTCAATCCCACCACTCATGAGGTGCTAACAGAGTGCTGGAACCACTGGCCTAAAAGCATCAGCCCAAATGGTCCTTAGCACAAATTGATGGCATCTTCTCAAGTGTCTGAGCCTGTCTGTGCTTCCAGCCAAAGGCTTGGCTACTTATAGGAATCTCTAATGAGCACAATTGGCTGGAGTCTGCTGTGTAAGACAGACTCTTCAGTATAAGGTCAGTCCTAGTCAATCAAATTCACTATGGAGCAGCTTTAATCCGGTTTTAAAGGGGAGGGTGTCAAACAATTGCACACACTAAAAAAAGAGGAATTTCTGGTAGGAATATACAAAGATCACAGTACCTTGACGCAAGATCTCCAAGCAGCCTGAAAAAAAATTAATAAATAAATAAAACATGATCTTACTGAATTACAACAATAAGCATTCCATACTGATTTAGCAAAGTCATTTCAATTAAACCCTGGAATGAATAAAGAGGGTTAAATCTATCTACCCCTGCGTTCCATTCGGAAGGGCTCATCCCTATGCCCTAATTCCTTCAAAGGGTTTACCCTCCAGAGTGAGAGCTTCGAAGGGTTGAAGGGTGTAGGCAGGGGACCTAACAACTGTTTCTTGAAGTGCCCTTCTTCGTTATCATCCACCAGTAACCACACAGAGGCGCCGTCATCATGAAAAGAATCTGCTCAAAGGATCATGGGAGCCCGAAGTGTCTATCAGTTGTACCCTTCAAAATCCTTCATTCCAAAGGACCCTTTGAAGTGGCTAGTTTTGAGCACTTCGGTTTGGAATGACTCTTCACTATGGCAGCCATGATTGTTTTCACTCCAAAGTACCCTTCAGAGGGCAATATCCTGTTTGGAATGGACGTATGTCTGGAGTTGCTGGGTCAGGCCTGAACTTCCTGTTAAGGGCATGTCTTTTATTCTTAGCGGGAAGTAAGGTTCTGGTTAATCCAGAGGTTTTTACATACTCCCTTGTCTGTTAAGAGTAGGAATGAGGTGTCTATGTACTATCCAGACGTTTTTCCTGACTGCGTCGACATTTCATATCCAAGCAACTGCCAAGTAATCTGTTTTAAAAGATTTTAATTAAGTTGAATTGTCTGAAACATTTTTCCCTGATTGGAGTTTCCAAAATTAAAGTTGTGTATTGGGACATTTGGTCAGTGTTGGAGTTTTCCATTATGGATGGTTAGTGTTCAATTCACTGAAAATAATATATTTATATGTTTTATTGGTGGGGGTGTTATGAGCCCCTGCTCTTTCTTTCCTTTTTTCTTTCCTTCCTTTCCTCACCAGTCCTTATTTATGATTTATTTATGTTTAAATACATTTCTTGTTGTTGTTGTTTTTTTGGTCATATTATTTTATGTGTATAATAAAACTTCAACTTTTCGCCCTGGCCACTGTGGTATTTGTTGTTTTAGAATGGCTTTCTTAAACAGGGTCGTAACAAGCCACCTATAACCTAACTTATTTCATATACCTACAAGTCAAGCACACCAGAATGAATGCATCTCATGATCCAAAAGATCATTTGTGTCCATATTTTTTGACTGGTACCTGTCTCATTACATAAACAAAAATGTTTCAAATTTCTAACATTACCACATATAGAATTATTCATATTGAATTACATTTTTGCTATATATATCTTTAATTACAGTGAAAATAAAGATAAACCTAGAATCTTCTAATCTTTCTAAATACTGCTACAAAGTCAGGGAGTTATGGATATTTCTAGTATGTTGCTAAGCAGTTGCTAGGGTTTTTGACAAATGTACAGTCCACCATACATAGAGGCAAGGCTAGTTCATTTACATAGCACATTTCATACACAATGGTAATATGGCAAGCCGTTTTGACTTTTATTCCTTCTCAGGATATGAATTCTTGATATCAACAATTCAATTTTTACTAGTTAAAATGTTAATTCTTGATATCAGGAATTAGATTTCTACTAGTAACAATGTTAATTCTTGATATCAACAATTCAATTTTCACTAGTTAAAATGCTAATTGTTGATATCAAGAATTAAATTGTTGATATCTGTAATTGTATTTTCACTAGTTAAATGTCACCATAGGCTGCCATTCAAAATCAATTGTTGATATCAAGAATTAATTTCTTACTAGTTGAAATTCCAATTTCACATATCAGAATTACAATTCTTACTAGTAAAAATGTCTATTCTTGATATCAAGAATTAAATTAAACACTTAAATCATTACTAGTGGGTTACCGTGATCTTCACTTTAGAATAAATTATACATTATGCATAATTCACATTCATTCTGATCCTGTATACAGTGGTTCTTAGTAGTTCTCCAGGATATTCGAAAATTAGTAGTTATTGATTAGCTAATAGTGAACTACCAGTTTCAACTGAGTGCTATTACTTAAAGGGGTCATATGACGCGATTTAAAGTTTTCCTTTCACTTTGGAGTGTTACAATCTGTTCATGTATAGATAAGATCCCTGAAGTTGCAGACTAAAGTCTCAAAACCAAAGAGATATTCTTTATAAAATTAAGACTCTGCCACGCCCCCCTAAAATGTCTCATTTAAACACGCCCCCCACATGTCTACATCACGGTGTGGGAAGATTTGCAAAACACCACCCAAACGTACACGCAATGAAAGAGGGAATCATTTTTATTCTGGCTGTAGTATTGTTGCTGCCGCCGGCGCCATGTCCTGGAGACGCTGTGTTTCGTTGTGAAAGTACTTTGTTTGGGCTTCCAAAAGAGGACACAACTAGAAATCAGTGGTTAAGTTGTATTTACAAAACCCGTTTATAATGGGTTTTACTGTTTTTGTGTCGTCGCGCCGGGACACGGCATCACAATACGGTAAGGGGCGTAACATTTCCATCTCACGCTTGAGGTATTTGGCCAATCACAACACACTGGATAGCTGGCCAATCAGAGCACGCCTAGCTTCTCAGAACGATGAGCTTTGTAAAAATCGATGCATTTCGTAAAGGCGGGGCATAGAGGAGCAACAATAATGTACAGTGTGTGGAAAATGTGTTTTTTGAACCTTAAACCGCATAAACACATTGCATTACACTAAATACACAATGTCATATGACCCCTTTACTTAATAAATCATTAATCAGAGTTCCTTGTTAGGTACTAGTAGTTACTAGAATGTTAACAGTGCATTAGTCATTTGTTCCTGTGTAGTTATTCATTAAAGATGGAACAGTATTCTAAAGTGTTACCTGAAATTGGATATTGGCTAATAATTGTTGGGGCATGATTTTCAAATTAAAAAGCCAAGGCAATTTTATTTACATTTTATTACACTATTTAGACATTTATGAGCATACAACCCAACCCCTACCCCTAAACCTAAACAATCTAAAATACAGGATATAACAAGCAGACACAACTACAGTCACAATTATTCCAAGTCTTCTGAGGCTAAACTATTTATTTGTGTGAGGAACAGATGCAATCCTCATCTCCATCATCCGCCGTACATAACATTCAAAAATTGCTATCAGAAAAAACATTACATCAGCTTTGGTTGTGAATGCCATTGGCTCTTTGTGTGTCTCGTGACTAATTTAAAAATGTTTTCACTCGTCAAATTGCTGGTATTTGCGTCATTATTTAACGCCCAAAAACAGCATGTCTTAAAGTAGCTTGCAGATTTTTGGTCAGTTTTTGCAGTAAATACTTGGGACTCTACTTTTATTTGCCTGTTACATGTTTTATATTTTTGAGAAGTGGGTAGGTTTAGGGTAGGGTTAGGTGCTCAAAATATCTGTGAAAGTACAAAAGTAAACAAAATCATTTCTATTTTCACAACTGAAAGCAATGGAGTGTGCATTAAAAAGTGAAGCCAAGGGGTCCTGACCAGACATGTATGTGACGAATTAGGTGTGAGAACATGTTGCAAATGCTATTGTAAAGTTTATTCCAGCAGCACACACCACACAGGATGACCAAAATGCAAACTTACCCGCCACGAGACACCACCAGCTTCACTTTCACCTTATAAGAAACAAGGATGCCCAGAATTTCCTTATTGGCCCCCTCTCTTAACCTTTTGAAACAATGCCATGGAAAGGTGAATTAATAAATCTTACAAGAAACAATCCACTTTTAAATGAGAGACTGTACTTACAATGTACTTGAGGCTAAATTTGTGTCTTCATGTTTGAGTTTGCCATCCAGAGCCAAGCCACGTTTCTCTCGGTTATTCGCAAGGAAAGGCGTGAGCGTGTATACTTTACAAAACGTAGCACTGGGGGCCACAATATCACTAGAACACGACACAAAGCAGAGAGCAATTATTGCGATGTCAGCTTGTGTTCTCATACGGTAGCTGAGTGTTAAGATTGCAGAGGACTTACTCTGATTCCTCTATCGCCACTGGACATTTGTACTGGGCAGTGTTGAAGAGGCAGATATCAGCATACTGACGCACTACAATAATAGAAATAAGTGTTATTGTTTCTTAACTATACACTAGTGTAAATACAAAGTCTGTTCACTGTGAATAACTGAATGACCTGAAATCTTCATTTTTTTTACTGTCTTGTTTGTGTTGTTTGTGACATGGACGTTGACACTGATTGGTTCACCATGATAGTAAATCTGAAAGACATTAAGAACAAAGAAAGTCATGCAAACAACAAGAGTAAATGGCAGCGCAGGAAAAAAATCTCTACTACGTACATTGTGTTTGTAAAAAAATAATAAAAAAAGAATGTATGATCTGATATTGTAATTATATTATATCTACATTCTGCCTAAATATTTAAGATGCATGTATTTGAATACAAAATTTCCATCCATTTGAATTATACCATTTTAAAATAACTTAATGTGATACATATTTGTCAGTCACACATAAAAGAAACGGGCAAGATGTCTGTTATTGTACTAATGAAGCAAATGTTTTGAATACACCACGTGATTTGATTTAAAAATTGATTTAAAATGAATTAAAACAGTTAAGAATAGAAAATGATTATACATAAAATACAGTGCAATCAGTTCGGACGTAGCACAGTGCTCATTCAGTGTTCAATTGCTGAGAAAAGTGGTCCCACTACTCTCCTCAATAAGTTGCACAATTTGAGATGTTGTGTCTGTATCACAAATGCCAACACATTCTCACTTCCAACTCATCACATATTGACACCTGATCAAGACCTTTGGGTGTCACATTTTAGCGCACAGGATTAGCGTTAATTTTTCAGTGTGTATGGTAACCCTTTGCCGTCAAAATGCAGACGCCATCATTAATGAATAACTACACAAGAACACATGAGTAACACAATATTAGCACTCTAGTAACTACTAGTATCTAATAAGAAACTCTGATTAATGAATTAGTAAGGGATAGTGCTTAGTCGAATGTGGTAGTTCACTATTACCTAATAATCAGTAGCTACTATTTTTTCATACCTCCCTAAGGACTACTGAGAATTACTGTATACAGATTCATAATTAATATGAATGATGCATAATGTCTAATTAATTCTAAAGTGAGCATGGTAACCCACTAGTAATGACTCAAGTATTACCAACTTCTTCAGAAGGAATTACTAATTATTTGGATCAGTATTCTAAAGTGAATAACATGATCATTCTCTAGTAACGACTGAAATCATTGTAAGCTTTTGAGGGTTTTGTAAAGTGATGAATTGTAATTATTCAGGTGTTACTACATCCTTTTAAAGGAATTACTAATTTTTTGGATCAGTATTCTAAAGTGAAGATCGTGATAACTGCCTAGTCATTACTGAAATCATTGTAAACTTTTGAGGTTTTTGTAAGGATCTGGTTAGTAATTCATTTTTTAAGTTTGGAAACACTTAAATCATTACTAGTGGGTTACCATGATCTTCACTTTAGAATAAATTATACATTATGCATAATTCACATTCATTCTGATCCTGTATACAGTAATTCTTAGTAGTTCTCCAGGATATTAAAAAAATAGTAGTTATTGATTAGCTAATAGTGAACTACCAGTTTCAACTGAGTGCTATTACTTAAAGGGGTCATATGATGCGATTTCAAGTTTTCCTGGATTGTTACAAGCTGTTCATAGATAAGATCCCTGAAATTGCAAAGACTAAAGTCTCAAAACCAAAGAGATATTCTTTATAAAATGTAAGACTCTGCCACGCCCCCTAAAATGTCTCATTTAAACACGCCCCCCACATGTCTACATCACGGTGTGGGAAGATTTGCAAAACACCACCCAAACGTACACGCAATGAAAGAGGGCGTGATTTTTATTCTGGCTGTAGTATTGTTGCTGCCGCCGGCGCCATGTCCTGGAGACGCTGTGTTTCGTTGTGAAAGTGAAAGTACTTTGTTTGGGCTTCCAAAAGAGGACACAACTAGAAATCAGTGGTTAAGTTGTATTTACAAAACTGTTCCAGAACTGTTCAACCCAAATATTAGAGTGTGTGCAGCGCATTTTACGGAGGACTATTTCCTGAACCTGGAAGAGTAACGTTAGCCTACAGTGCTGGCTTGCACAAAGGCTGTTTCTATAAAGTAGGGCAATTCCAACTTTGCAAGGACAGTCTGGCGCTTCTGACTCACAGCCTGTAAGTATGTTTCTGCTATTGACTATTCAAACGTGAGTTTTGAGAAGTGAAGAGTAGTGCTTGCTGTTTGTCGTTTCTTCTGTATGTAAAAACAGTATAAGTCATTATAATCAGTAATTATGTCCCCACTGGATGCAACAAATGCCTCGTTTATAATGGGTTTTACTGTTTTTGTGTCGTCGTGCCGGGACACGGCATCACAATACGGTAAGGGGTGTAACATTTCCGTCTCACGCTTGCGGTATCTGGCCAATCACAACGCACTGGATAGCTGGCCAATCAGAGCACGCCTCGCTTCTCAGAACGATGAGTTTTTTAAAAATCTACGCATTTCAGAAAGGCGGGGCATAGAGGAGCAACAATAATGTACAGTGTGTGGTAAATAATGTGTTTTTTGAACCTTAAACCGCATAAACACATTGCATTACAGCAAATACACAACGTCATATGACCCCTTTACTTAATAAATCATTAATCAGAGTTTCTTGTTAGGTACTAGTAGTTACTAGAATGTTAACAGTGCATTAGTCATTTGTTCCTGTGTAGTTATTCATTAAAGATGGAACAGTATTCTAAAGTGTTACCTGAAATTGGATATTGGCTAATAATTGTTGGGGCATGATTTTCAAATTAAAAAGCCAAGGCAATTTTATTTACATTTTATTACACTATTTAGACATTTATGAGCATGCAAACCTATGAGTTTTTTTCTGATAGCAATTTATGAATATAGTTTTATAATTTTAATAATTTCTTACCTGTTACATTTCAAGACAGAAAACAACATAGTATCCTGTTCATTGTTACATAATATGTAACAATGACCAGGAATTACATTTAATAACATGCCAAAAGTTATTAAGGACATACTGAGATCCCAAGTCTAAATAGAATTAATTTTCAGATTCATGATTTCTGTGAATGCTTTGAAGGTTGTAGCATAATACATCCAAGCCAAATGTTTATTATTATCTTTTGTTTAAAGCTTCAATAATGTCTGCATGAATTTCCTGAGTTTTCATAAGGTCAACAGAACATTTTTTGAAAAGTTTAATTTAAATGAAAAGTTTAAAATATATATTACTAATATTAGTAGTAGTAGTAGTAGCATTATTATTATTATTATATAGTACTATAAGTAACATTGTGCTGCAGGATTTCAGTTGTAATGCCCTGGTTCCATCACTAGATGTACCCATTGTCATTGGATTAACTTGGGTTACTAATAAGCAAGAACTCCATTTGTGATGTTGTCTTTTCTCAATAGTCAGGTATTTAATCTTATTCAGACCAGCTGAGTAACCAGACAATCCTACCTCTTTGTCAAGTGAGGCCTCCAAGTGTAAAGGTTTATCTGACATGAGAAACTGCCTTGTGGTTTCAGCCATTGGCTGTGGGCCCGGCTTCTCTGGAGCATACTGCACTTTTCTGATGACAAGACGCACTGAATTCCTATAAAATGGCAGTTAATGGGGGATACATATCATAATGTGTGACATTTATTGACTTTTACGAAATCTATATTGTGAGTGGTTGCCAGGACAGTGTGATGTGTAACTAACGTGAGCCGTTTTCTAGCATGTTGCTTTGTGTTTGTTGTGTGTCCTTATACAAGGATTTTTTTCAGATATTTTATCTTAACTCTGATCATTTAAGAGTAATAGCACATCATTCCTCAACAAAATACCCTGTTTAAATATTTCTATTCATGGCACAAATTGTGTGAGGCTTGATGTGATTATTAAAACCGTAACAATAATTGCTTTAGAAAAATAATTTGTGACCCTGGACCACAAAACTAGTCTTAAGTCGCTGGGGTATATTTGTAGCAATAGCCAAAAATACATTGTTTGGGTCAAAATTATCCTTTTTTATGCCAAAAATCATTAGAATATTAAGTAAAGATCATGTCCCATGAAGATATTTAGTAAATTTCCTACATTAAAACTTAATTTTTGATTAGTGATATGCATTGCTAAGAACTTTATTTGGATAACTTTAAAGGTGATTTACTCAGTATTTAGATTTTTTTGTAACCTCAGATTACAGATTTTGAAACCATTCATCAATGGAAAGCTTATTTATTCAATTTTCAGATTATGTATAAATCTCAATTTCGAAAACTTGACACTTATGACTGGTTTTGTGGTCCAGGGTCACATTTGAATCTGACAAAAACCACAAAGGAATGAAATTATCAATCATAATAGGACACTGTTTCAAATGTATTCAATCAAAAATCATTTAGTCTCGTTTGTCTCCCATATTTTCCAAAAACACATTCCGACAAATGTTTAAAAGAAAGGTTATGTTTTATGTGTTGCTTTGTGTCAGTTACTCGGTTGGGTGCCATTGTGAAAGGCTGTACCTTTTGTGGATTTTTTCTTCAACGTTTTCAGCACAGAAAGCTTTCACTTCAAAGTCAACCCCGCAGGCCTTTGCAGATAGGAATAAGAAAATGTTACTCTCTATGCCCTTTTACTTATCTATCAAAACCAATATCATGAAACATTATTTGAAGGAAATGTACCTTTCCTGTATCCTCTGGCCCTGGTTGTAACGTGACAGAACAGGGTAAGTTTGGAGGAATCTGTGAGAAAATGTTTGACATTTAATGTTGAAAATGAAACTGTAGCACAAATATGGCAAAGGCACCAAATGTAATCAAAATTGAATTCAATATCACATACTTGGCATCATGTAAAGAAAATAAGAAATTTCACCTCAAAGGTGAAGGGGTAAGCATGTTCTCCCAGTTTCTTTATCAGTCGCTCTTGTAGACGTGTCAAGCTCTTTTTCTCTTCAGGCACAGGAGGAAATGCCTGGATGTTGGCCACAAAGAGGTCTTTGCGAAACGTCAAGCCAAGAACGTCCAAGTCCTCCCGTCCATAGCGGAAAGCACACGTCAAGGTCACAAAAACTGAGGAAGAATAAAAACAAACTTCTCAATAACTGTACGGTTAATGGATTTACAGTCAACTTTGTACTTCTTGTTCCTAATGAAAGAAAACCCATCAACAAATTGGAGAATTATTGACATACAGTAAGTGTACACAGCTATATAATTCATGCAGAAAGCGCAGCTCGGATATTAGCCTCGGAGACAGATGTAATGAGTGAGGTTTGAGTTCATACTGAGATCTCTGATTTATGATTGCTGGTATCTTTCAAATCGGAGCACAGTTTGTAATGCAGAGATCTCTTATGAAATTTTAGAGGGAGGTGGGGGGGGTGGAAATGAGGAGAAAAATCTGTGAGGCAGGGAACTTCAGCAAAGGCTCTGTTTGGTTATTACTATACTGTGAACATAAAAAATCTCACCTTTTCTCTCTTTTAAGTACTCTGGATCAATTAAAACCACACCATCTGCAAGAGCAAAAAACACATTATAGCTAAAAACTCAAACTTATGCCTGCTTAGCTGTGAAATTATTATTTTATTATTACTTTAATTTTTAATCCAAAACATCAAACTCTATTTAAAACGTGAAGTAATCAAATGTGCTTTCTTTGATGAATAATTTAAGTTTGAATAATGTGATAGATGAATAGATTAATAATGTAAGTTTAATCCTTTACATTAGTAAATTAGTCATTTTAATCAATTATATTTGCAAGCAGCTTCATTATATAATTACAAAGTGCACATACATGTTATGACATGTTAATTACAATGTAATTACAATGTAACATGCTCACTACATAAAGTGAAACTATAAATTAAGATTGTGTATCTTATTGCCTACCGACAGGCTCCACAAGATCCACATGGTCGACAAAATCCCTCTTACCAAGGTACACAGTTAACTAAAAAGGCAATCATAAAATGACAGTATTAGCACAACACAAAACAATTCAGACAGAACAGTTTGAACTGAGCTGAAATGTTCATTTGTGCCATTGTGCATGTGTACTTTTATATTTATCTTTCATTAACCCCTGCAAGTTATGAAGTTATGAGCGCTAAATTGTGTTTTAGTGCATTTTCTATCAAAGCCGATTACTGAGTTGTCCCATTCGACTATATGTTTCTGTAATGATTGTGTTGTGCCGATCCTGTCCCAGCTTTGCAGAAGGCTGGGTGCTGAGTCACATGCCCCTCTTTCATATTCGCCCCACGCCCGCTTCCTGCTCAAGGACTGTTGCGGCGCACCGCACGTCTCCCTGCTAATGATACATATAGACTCGTGGCTATATGCTAACCGCACATCCATTGCAAGCTGGGACCCATCGGCCTGGCTAACCGTGTCGAAAGCATCAAATCAAATTTTGAAACAAGAGGTACTTTGTTGCTCAATATTTGTGGTTATTCAGCCATAAACATTTCAGAACAGGTTGTGCTGCACTCACTGATATAAATCCTTTGCAGGATCAGAATCAGTAACACTGCAGTTAGAAATGAAGGAGGGACAAAATGAATGTGATATTACCTTTCCATTCGGACTAGCCTTCTTGAACACCCTGTGGAAACACAAGAGTATCATAAGATGATAATATACACTAAATTTTGCTAAGATGTAGCTATTTAAAGAAGATATAAATTGGTGGTGTCCTGAGAAATCACACTTGTCTCTGTGACAAGCCAATGGCAGTTGCTTGGCCGATTCATGACCCTTAAAACAAGCATCTGAATGCTCTTTACTTTAAGGGCACTCATTTCTGTTTTCTGTGTGTGGTTTATTTTTAATATCATGCAGACATTTTGAGTACTTGAGTCATTATATCAGCAAATCAGCCAAACTTGCCCCCGTGGTGTTGACTGGTTTTCTCCCAAAGTTTTTTTTTACTCAGTTATCTAACATCACCTGGAGTTTTTCGTTCCTTGCCACAGTTGCCTGTGTCTTGCACATTTGGTAACTAATATTTTATAAACCATGTACAATGTGTTATGCCATGCCATGACTTTCAACTGACTGGGGTGGGTTATATGATCAAAGTTTTAACCTTGTGTGCATCATTTAACACTATTTTTACACTATTTCCCCGTCTAAATACTGTAAAGCTGATATAAAGCCACCCAGCTTTATATCAAGCTGATGTAAACTGCTTTGACACAATTTGTATTGTTAAAAGCGCTATAGAAATAATAGTGACTTGACTTGACTTAACCATGACAATGATACACATCAACAAATAGTAGGCTCGTTACTACATCAAACTGTTATTACTGTAATTTGAATAAACCTTACAGGTTTCATAATCCTCAATACCACATAAATTAATAACTCCAACAACTACTATAAGTATATCCAACTTTACCCAGATACATACGGTACGTTACTATATCACACAGCTCTGTATAATATATAGCTCTATATATATATATATTACTATATAGCTATGTATATAAACAGTTGGATATATAAGTACCGTATATATACAACTTTACTCACATAGATGCAGTATACTCAAAGCACAATATAGCAAAACTGCTTATTGTTTATATTCATGTTCATAAACCGCTACAAATAGGCCACATTATCTGCAATATTTACTAAGAAATCATTAGCATTTTGTCTATTTGTTTTCTGAGACTTTTTAATGTTCTTTTTTCTCTATATCTGTAGAAAGATTGGCTGCCTCATTGGCACTGAAATAATAATACATCTCTTATCTCCTCATCCACAGTTCAGGCATTCCTTTCACAGACAGCACCCTACAGCAAAACAACAATAAATGAAGTCGTAAATCAGCCTTGCTGCCGATGTGATGGCCTATATTTTTAAAGGAACGCTGGGGCTTTTTATCTGTTTGTATATGGCCTAAGCAAAACAAAAATGGGTTTAGATTAGATTCGATTTTTTTTTCTTTATGCACAAAGACTAAGGGTGCCACTCTTTGTAAACAGGCTCTGTTCAGAATGAGCATACTGCATACTGCACAGTACACTGCAATACTTCCTGCACATGCATCCTTTTTTTAACTGATAAACATTTTAAACAATAGTATGCTACAATGCTAAATGATGTCAATTAAAGGGGTCATTGGATGTGACATGCACTTTTACAAGTTGTTTGAACTGAAATGCGTGTTGGCAGTGGGTGTACACAACCACCCTATAATGATAAAGTGCTTTTTTTTAATCTCGTTAAATCATTTCCCCTTTCTCATATCAAGCCATTCTCAGATGCCTGTCTGTGTGACGTCACATTGTCGATTGACACTAGCATTTTACCTTAGACCTGCCCTGAGTGAGCTGTAGACAGTCCACCATTGTTTCAATGCTGAAGCAGATGTAAAGAATGGCTCCTAAGCGATTGAGGTGTTTTGTTGTTGGATGTAATAATGAACATCGCAGTTACAAATTTTAAACAAAGTATGTTATAGACTTTTCATTAAGACCCTAAAGAATCATATCAACTTGTGGAAAATGGGCATCCGATGACCCCTTTAAATGAGAGATGTAAATAAAATAAAAAAGTTAATTTGGTTAAAATATACTTCTTATTAATCTTGAAAGGACAACACTTGCATCAAGCAAGCAAGTTTGAGCTTCCATTTACCGTAGTTTTTGTGCTCTATGTATGTGCATTGATTAATGTTTATGTGTGAATAAAAGTAAATCTGTTATATCATATAAAGTGTTCAGATTAATTTTAATGTGTTTTTATGAACTTTTTCAAGCATTAAAGTTTTAAAGGAATGAACTTTCATTAGAGGGACAGAAACATTTCATTAAAAATATCCTCATTTGTGTTCCGAAGATGAAAGAAAGTATTATGGTTTGGCATGACATGAAGGACTAAATGATGACAGCATGTAAGTTTCCTTTAAATCTTGGCAGTATGACCAAATATAGAAGCAGATCAAAAAATATTACTCCCAGTTCATTTGTGACATTGGAAATGAAAAGTCTAATAAAGCACATTGCATTGTGGGATACAGTACTCAGTTTAGCTTGATAGATTGATCGTAAGTAGAAGACAGAACACTCTCAAAAGAGTGTTGGTATTATTCCTAAAGTTCTTACTAGCCAAAGAGTTCTTGCTCAGGCAAGAACTTGCGGTCAGTGCTAAAGTTTGGCAGGTGAAGCACAAAAGCTTCTCAGTCTTTTCACTGCCATATCTAGTGATAGCCTACAGGCATGTTTGTTCTAGTTAAAGGGCTTCAATTAAATTACCCAGCTTTCCTCTCTGTTAAGTTCTAATGTTGCTGTAAATTAGCCGTGGTGTCTCCACAAATCCCGCTGGGCACCAGCATATCCTCTCAACTTTACATCCTTATTAGAGGAGTGTCCTCATTAATGGACATTAGGCTTTCAGAGGAAGCATTTTGGTACAATAAAACGTGTGTAATGATGGAGATCTTGGCCGTTAGCAAAAAGCTGCTTACTATTAAAGCAGTGAGTGTGAATCATTAGCGTCTTGAAAAACACAAGTTTGTGGGATTTTTATGGCTTGAGCATTAGAAGACAACATTTGAAGTGGTTGTAATGGCACTGATGTGCAACCTATTTTGCACAAAACAAAGAGTTGTTATAAACTACAATATTAGCTTCATAATATTAACCCCAAAGGGACCTTAAGATGACTTAAATTGGCTTCATTTAAAATAAAATAAGCAAAGCTAAAACAAATCAAGACAGTTCCTAGTAAAACATTAACCCCTGAACAACTGTAATAATTAATAAAATCTTAAAATGCCATGGACATCTGAACAAAGATTAGGCCTATACACAATATTTCTAGTTATGCCAAGCTCTATATTGTTTTATAGTGGGGACGACTAGTGAATAAAATAAATATTTATTTTCTTCTCAAGAGTTATGGAAGATAATATAAATACAAATATTACACTGCAAAAAATGAATCGTGGGTCTTGTAATTTTCATAAAAAAATTTAAGGCGATAATTAAAAATAGTGAGTATATTTCATTAAAGGAATTGTGATTCAGTGTTGTATGAAAAATATTGAGGACCTTTTACTAATAAAACCAAGAGATGTGTTTTCCTCACTTTTTTAAAGGAAACTTAAGCAGTTTTGAGGCTTAAATTGAGGAACTGATTAAACTAAAAAAAAATAAGGAAAGAAGGAAACCTATTTATTTTAAGAGAATTAGCTCAATTTTGCAGTTTTATTTTAGAGGTGATTGTTAGTTCCCAGCATGCTTTGCATATGGCTGTATATGGAGAGTAAATTTTGAAATTAAATGCTATTTTATGTGTTTTTGAGTGAAGGGAAACATCTATTAATGTTTAATGTTTGACATCTGAAAGAGTTTCTGTTACGTTGAAGTTTCCATTGTGCAGTGTAATCGTTACCATTGTGCAGAAGAGTAGCACTTATGGTTATGGATACGACTTCTATAAGCCATTAAGCCTTGTTCAGTGGGCAGTCGCTTTGCTAGAGCTAGTGCAGTACTTCCCAGTATTTCTCAAGTATTTTCCTACTTGAGCTGTTTGGCTGTATACAGTCTTTTAAAAGTACAAAATAACTCAGTCAAATACAAACAGGCCTCACTCAAAATCACAGACTTTTGAGAATCAACTTAAAATTAATGAGCACATTTCACAAATTATATTAAATTCAATGTGTCATAGATTCATGAATCTAGGAGATTTTACATGATTTATTCAGGTAGATTCCATTTAAAAAAATCAAGCCCGTTCTATTTTTTCCAGTGTACTATTCCTATCCCTAAATGTTATTGGCAATGAGTTCTGGTAAATTACTGTTTTTTAAGTCGGATAACAGCATCTGATGAATGAATAAATGTAAATCAGTGACTGTCAGTGAAGTTTCTCTGTTTAAGTTACCATGGTACAGCTGGCATTGGTTAAATAGAGAAATGTACCCTGAAAGCACATTGGCATTCAGTGAAAGAGCCCTCTCTTTTAAATATAGTCAGCATGGCAATGAATAATGCCTTGTACTATTTAATGCCACGCCTCTAATTAAATTGCTTTGTAATGCAAATTACTATATTAGGGCACTGATGTTCCATTGCCCGGGTCAGTGGGACACCAAGCCATTCAGAGCTGGATACTCTCTGGGTTTCCCACAACACTATGTAGAATGTTAGTAATATGTAAGTAGCACTTTATTCCTATGGCATATTTTCCAAAAGTAACACAGAAATTTTTTTTTGTGAATGAATCGAATCCTATAAACACTCAAAAGGACAAATGCAGTTGAAATGGGGTTTTACACTTACAATATCAGATGCAAAGAAAACAAAATAAACAATGTTTATTTATTTTGGGCAATGCAAAGTCACTGTATATTATATTTGAACATATATGTGACCCCGGACCACAAAACCAGTCATAAGTAGCACAGGTATATTTGTAGCAATATCCAACAATATTGTATGGGTCAAAATTATCGATTTCTATTTTATGCCAAAAATCATTAGGATATTAAGTGAAGATCATGTTCCATGAAGATATTTTGTAAATTTTCCTACCGTAAATATATCAAAACTTAATTTTTGATTAGTAATATGCATCACTAAGGACTTAATTTGAAAACGTTAAAAGCGATTTTCTCAATATTTAGATTTTTTTGCACCCTCAGATTCCAGATTTTCAAATAGTAACATCTCGGCCAAATATTGTCCTATCCTAACAAACCATACATCAATGGAAATATTATTTATTTAGTTTTCAGATGACATATAAATCTCAATTTCCAAAAATTGACACTTATGTTTTGTGGTCCAGCGTCACATATTTATAATTTATATTAAAAAAAGGAAAAGAAAAATCTTTAGTCTGTGCAATAAGCATAACTTTACATACTGTAGACCTGCTATGATTGCCATAAGTAATTAATCTCAATAGAGTAATTAAATATTCCTACTAATAACAATAATGACCCTGCAGCAATGTTAATTGCTAAATTACTGTAAGTGTAGCCTTCTGTGAGCTGCTAGTAAAAACTCTCTACAATTATCAAGTAAAAAGAAGGTTTTTTTGCTAGAATGATTGATAAACAGACAGTCTTTTCACATATAGATACTTTTTTTGTTGGTTTGTTTGGGGGGACTAATGCCCTTTCGGTTTGAAAAATTTGACAAACAAAAGTCTGTTGCATTTGCAGATTCATCTTGAAACCTAAGGGTTCCTCTTCAGTCACCAGCTGGGAATGTTAGTCAAGAGCCAAGAAAGTCATGCCTTACTACCAAATGTCTTTTGGAAAAGAGCTGATTGGCAGCTACAGCACTCCTGCATATGCCATGCGTATGCAAACACCTGGGAAGAGAAGCAACCGTTCAGCTGGCCTCGCTGAAATCTCCAGAGTCAAATTGTCTTCATCTAAATAAATGGCTCATACAGTGGAGCCTCTTATTACAGTCCCTTAGCTCAGGAACTGACAGCATAATAATGACAGACAGTGATTTAGATCATTTACAGCAATTACAGTGAAAAATATTCAGCCTTTTCACACCAAGCTTTCCTGGGAGAAATAATGAGGAAATGATCAATAGGAAAAAAGCAAAGCTCTTGAGTAACGACATATTCATGAAGAGGAAAGGGCAGGATGTGATTATAACTAGAGATTCTTCATTCTGTTATGTCCTCTTTTTAACTAAACTGATTATAATAGTCTGAACATTTACAACAGGTGTCTGTTTTTAATACTCGGACTATAAACACTGGGGAAGCTATTTTATTTATTAATAAGGATAATAATTTATTATTTATTAATAAGGATAATAATTAAGGTGACCGCATCAAAATTAAAACCGTAGTGTGTAATGTCTTGGCCACTAGTGCCAACGAATGAAACTGCAAAAACACTTCCGAATACGCCCCCACCCCATCAACCACTGATCGATACCCTCGCCCTAAATCACACTAGTATTGAGTCAGTGTTGATTTGTAGGACTATACTGGTTGCTTAAACCAAATAGGGGTATTTTCATAGCAACTTAGAGACAGTGTTCACAGTTCTACTTAATATTTCACAAAAAGAAATGGAAATTCTGTCATCATTTAGTCACCCTCAAGTTGTTCCAAACCTGTATAAGCTACTTTCTTCTGTTGAACATAAAAGATATTTTGAAGAATGTGGGTAACCAAAACGTTTCTGGACCACCAACTGCTTGGTTACCCACATTGTTAAAAATATATTTTATGTCCAACAGAAGAAAGCACTTTTAATATTTACTTAAAGCATGAAATAAACATGAACATTAGAAGGTAGACGTCAATACACCCTATTTTTCAAGTTTAAGTCCGCCAAAGTTAATCTACCCTCCTCTCTGATTTGTTTGTCAGACAAAATGGCAGATTTGGCATTATGATTTGTCAGATCGCCTGTGAATCAAACTCCCTGTGAAGGGTCAATTTGGATGTATATCTGGGTGAAATGGCTTCTCAAATGAGAAAAAAATGTTGGGTGGGATTTTATCAGTCATAACTTCTGGATAGTGCAAACACTGGACAAAGATGAAACTTTATAATGCACATTTGTTGACTGCATGTGTTTGTGCATACGATCAAATCAAGTACTTTACAAATACTTTAAAATGCATTGCAATCACTGTACGTACAGTAAAAGGTTGACCAATTGATTGGTTTTGCCAATAGTTTTTTTTTTGCCAATAGTTGATCGCTGGGACAATCGGTTATCGGCAAATATCCATACCCATAGTTTTTCCCGGGTTACAAATATCCAGTACAAGAGTGGCCTCTAGTAGCAGAACCACTGACAAAATATAGCAGTCGCACATCCGACAAAAATATATTTAAAGCTAGTAACAAAAAAAAGCTAACTATGTTCCTGCCATGCCACAGAGTACAATTCACAGAGCGTGTTTCATAGCAAAAACACATTCAGAGTGATTTGTGAATGACTTTTAGAATGTCCTGCGATGGGCCCACCAAAGGGGTGGGGGCTGCAGGGGTGTGCCGTACACCCCATGCTCCTAACCACTGCAGATCAAACGCTGTACAACAGGTGAGAATGAGGTCTTCAGCTTTTAGGGCATTAAGGCGTTATCGTTCTTATTAAAGCTGTAAAATGTTTCATATTCAATGTTGGGGAGTGACTAGCTACAAGTAGCAATGCTACTAACGTAACTACAGTTTTCAGTAGCGTGACAGTAGCTTAGCTACTTTTAAAACAGTGTAGCTTATCCAGTAGCTAACTACTTTTTCCAGCAAGTAGAGGTGTAGCGCGACCAAACGCTACATTCTGTTTTGCGTTCTAAGTCACGAGCGTGTAATGCATTGAAGCAGCACAGGGCCTTCTTCTGACTACATCACAGACTATATTTGTTCATTACCGTCATCTGTTGTGATATCACGCATCTCGCGGCTTTACAGTCTGTCCACTGACAAGAGATCTTCTGATGATATTGCAAAGGATGTACAGTGGATATTTCACATGAATCAACTGTAATTTATGCAAAACAAAGATTAAAATGCGGTCTACATCGAAGACTTAAAGCACATACAGGAGGTGAATGATAGTCTTTTTAAACTGATTAATTTTCCTGCTTTATTGCACTCTATATCAAATGTCTTTTTTACAATGATGAACCATCATAATATAATTTGTCCCCCCACATTTTTGTAATGAACACTAATCGAACAGAAAATAAAATTGCGATATAGTAGTGCGCTTATCATTTGGCAAAGGATGGTTGCAGCGGGATTCCACACAAAGCGCAGTGTTCAAGCGCACAGCTGATGATTGACATCTCAGAGCAAATTATTTTATGACTCCTCCATATCTAGTTTAAGTTGCATACATTTTGTTCTTGTAAATGTTACGTTTGTAGCAATTTTGCACTTTAACAATCAGATTAATCGTTTGATTTTGTAAACTATCCGATACATCTGATCCAATCAACCTGAATTTACCATACTCTTTGAAATCGTGATTGCATTACAATATGTTGTTTTAAACCCCAAATATTTTACTTATAACTTCATTATATTTTACTTATAACTTCATTATAATTCTTCATTAACAATTATTCAGTTTTTTGTAATGTTAATTCTAAAAAATATTAATAATGATGATAAATTGAAAGTAGTTTCAAATGTAGCTAGCTACTTTTTCAGAAGGGTAACTTAACTACTTTAATTTACGAGTAGCTTGTAGCTGGTCAAGTTACAGGTTTAGAGTAGCTTCCCCAACACTGTTCATATTACACTTACCCCCAGTTTCACAGACAAGGCTTAAGCAATCCCAGACTACAATGCTTGTTTGAGCTGTCTCAACTGAAAATATCTTGCTCTGACATATCCTAAAATATGTCAGTGCTAAAATATCTTAATTTAACTAACTAACTTAATTTAACTCGCTGTAGTATTGTTGTTGCCGCCGCCATGTCGTGGAGACGCTGTGTGTTTCGTTGTGAAAGCGAAAGTACTTTGTTTGGGCTTCCAAAAGAGGACACAACTAAAAATAAGTGGTTAAGTTATATTTACAACACTGTTCCAGAACAGTACAACCCAAATATTAGAGTGTGTGGAGCGTATTTTATTTATCTATTCCTGATCCTGGGAGAGAGTAGCCTGCAATGTGAACACTATGAATGGCTGTGATGTGAACACTATAAAGTGGGGCAATTCCAACTTCGCAAGGACAGTCTGGTGCTTCTGACTCACAGTCTGTAAGTGCTGTGAGTTTCTATGATCACAAATGCAGACGTCGTGTTATGTTTACGCAGCGTGGTGCAACGCGTAAAAAGACCATATGAGTTATTATAATCAGTCATTATGTCCTCACTGAATGCAACAAATGTCTCATTTATAGCGGGTTTTATTGTTTTAGTCTCGTCGCACCGGGACACAGCATCACAACATGGTAAGGGACGTAACATTTCCGTCACATGCTTGAGGTATTCAATCACAATGCGGCCAATCACAATGAACTGGATAGCTGGCCAATCAGAGCACACCTCGCTTCTCAGAACGATGAGCTTTGTAAAAATCGACGTGTTTCAGAAAGACGGAGCATAGAGGAGCAAAAATAATATACAGGATGTTTTTACATTTACATTACATTTAGTCTTTTAGCAGATGCTTTTATCCAAAGCAACTTACAAATGAGGACATTAGAAGCAATCAAAACCAACAAAAGAGCAACAACATGCAAGTGCTATGACAAGTCTTGGTTAGCCTAACGCAGTACACGTAGAAAGTTTTTTTTTTTTTAAAGAAAACAAGTAGTGTAAGTGTATACTTGTCACAAAGTATGACAAGACTTCATTAGCAAGGAGGAATAGCCAAAAGTGAATAAAAAGTGAAAAGTGACCAAACAACACAGAACTACTGCGGCACAGTGACAGAAAACCACAAAATTCATACTAAACACCCTGTTTCCACAAAAACCAACCACAGAGAATTTCATAATACAATCATCCTGAAAGAACATCTCGGTTACGTATGTAACCCTCGTTCCCTGAAGGAGGGAACGGAGACGTCTTCTTCAGGGAACGAGGGTTACATACGTAACCGAGACGTTCCCTTTCAGTCGGTCACTCCGAGTCATGTCGGATGACTGACGAAATTGGGATCCCTACCAAAGCGCCACAGGAGCTGCCCCTTCCAGTGCCCTGTGTAGGCCTCCTGATCCTTCCTATAAGGCAGACAATAGGACCAGGCTCTACACAGAGAAGGTCAACTACTGTTGTTCCTTGAACAACCCAAACAGTATGACTTGGATAACACTAGGAAGCGTGCCCTTCCGCTTGGAAGAGGCACACTGCGGAGCCACCTTCTCCCAGAGCGGGTTAAGTGACATTTAGACATGTGAAGTAACCCCGTAGCTCTGAGTTCTATCCACGTACTGTGCATACAGGACAGAGCAAAGCTAGGGCTGGGTCTGCCTCCTCCAAGGCAGCGCTTGCAGGTTCACTACCTGGTCTCTGAAGCGAGTGGTAGGAACCTTGGGCACATAGACGGGCCGGGGCCTCAGTGGTGCACTGGAGTCAGCCGGCCCAAACTCAAGGCACGATTCGTCGACCGAAAATGCCTTCAAGTCCCCCACCCTCTTGATTGAGGCCAACGCAGTCAGGAGTAGGGTTTTCATAGAGAGAAACTTCAACTCGACTAACTGCAAAGGCTCAAAGGGGGCGGTTTGTAGGGCTCTTAGCACCAATGCCAAATCCCAAGAGGGTAGGGAGGGAGGCCTAGGAGGATTTAACCTCCTGGCCCCCCTAAGAAACCTGACAACCAGATCGTGCTTCCCCACCGACCTCCCCTCTATGGGTCGTGGTGAGCGGAAATAGCAGCAACATAAACCTTAAGGGTGGAGGGGGACAGCCTACGCTCCAACCCTTGTTGCAAAAAGGAAAGCACGGCTCTGATCGAACATCTCCAGGGGTCCTCATGGTGAGAGGAACACCATTCGACAAACAGGTTCCACTTCAGAGCATAGGCCCGTCTTGTGGACGGTGCACGTTCTGAAGCGACAGTGAGTGCTACCTCCTGGGGTAGGTCACCTAGAACCTCTGCGTCCCATCCAGGGACCACACATGGAGTTTCCACAGGTCTGGACGCGGGTGCCAGAGGGTGTCCCGTCTCTGAGAAAGCAGATCCTCCTCAGAGGAATCGGCCAGGGAGGGGCTGTTGCGAGGAGCATGAGTTCCGGGAAACAGGTCCTGTTGGGCCAACATGGAGCCACTAACGGCACCTGCTCCTCGTCCTCCCTGATCTTGCACAGTGTCTGTGCTAGTAAGCTCACTGGGGGGAACGCATATTTCCGCAGGCCCCGGGGCCAGCTGTGTGTCAGTGCATCCGTGCCGAGCGTTGCCTCGGTTAGGAGTAGAACCACTGGCAGTGGGTGGTTTCTCTGGAGATGCAAACAGGTCCACTTGAGATCAGCTGAACCGCCTGGCCCGATTGAACACTCCTGGGATGTGGATGGCACAAAGGGACCTCAGATGCTTCTGACTCCTGAGGAGGAGGTGGTGGGCGAGTTGCGACATGCGACGGGAGCGTAAACAGCCTTGCCGGTTTATATACACAACGGTCGCAGTGTTGTACGTACAGACCAGAACATCCTTGCCCAGAAGGTGCCCTCTGAGGCGGCTCAAGGCAAGGCATACTGCCAGCCGCTTGAGGCAATTGATATGCCAACGCAGTTGGGGACCCGTCCATACCCCTGACACTGCGTGCCTGTTGTACGTGGCTCCCCAGCCGGTGGCCGAGGCATCCGTGAATACTACAGCATGCCTGGATACCTGCTCCAGGGGCACTCCTGCCCGAAGAAATGAGGGATCTGACCACGGGCTGAAGGTTTTGCAGCAGGCCGATGTTATCCGAAACCGGTGAGTACCGCGTTTCCACACCCACCTCGGGATTTGGCCATGGAGCCAGTGCTGAAGCGGTCTCATATGGAGCAGACCGAGCTGAACTATCGCCGCAGCTGAAGCTATATGCCCCAGGAGCCTCTGAAAGAGTTTCAGTGGGACCACCGTCCTGCCTGATAAAGTCTTGAGGCAGTTCAGCACCGACTGAGCATGTTCCTGGGTGAGGCGTGCTGTCTGGTTGCCTGAATCCAACTCCATGCCGAGGAAAGAGATCCTTTGCATTGGCACGAGTTTGCTCTTTTCCCAGTTGACCCGAAGATCCAACTGGCTGAGGTGCCTGAGCACCAGGTTGGTGTGTGTGCACAATTGCTCTCGAGACTGTGCTAGTATGAGCCAGTTGTCGAGGTAGTTGAGGATGCGCACACCCCGTTCTCTCAGGGGAACAAGGGAACTTACGCTTGCCACCACGTTTGGCGGGGGCCTGGACGGGCTGGGCGTCTTGCCTGCGACCGGCTCCACAACACTGCCTGGTGGAAGGCTGCTGTGGCTGCGCGGGAGCGAGGACGGCCGCCCACGGCAACGAGCAGGCCGAGGGGCTTCATCTGGGGTGGAAGCAGCAGGCTTCCTCCGGCGCATGATGTGCTTGATCACCTCAGTCTGCTTCTGTGCCGCCGAGAATTGCTGGGCAAAGCTCTCGACAGCGTCGCCGAAGAGGGAGCATTCAGGAACTGTACCTTCTCCTGCTCCTTCATGTCAGCGAGACACAGTCAGAGATGGTGCTCCTGGACCACTAGCGTGGACATCGCACGACCCAGAGACTGTACGGTCACCTTCGTCGCTCGAAGCACGAGGTCCGTCGCTGCACGCAGCTCATGTAAAACCACCAGGTCGTGACCACCCTCGTGCAGGTCTTTCAGGGCTTTGGCCTGGTGGACCTGCAGTAACTCCCAACAGGCTCTACAAGCACTGCCAGTTAGACCTGACGAATACTTACAGACCCGTGAGAGGAGACACGGATTACCCCGCAGGGTGGTAACGGCTGTTGGACACAGTTGCATGGCCACAGACCGTTTCACCAAGGGGATGCCCGCGTACCCCAAAGCGGCCCCACCATCGAGGGTGGTGAGGGCGGAGTAGTCACAAGATTTGTTTCGGGCAGTGAAAGGTGCCTTCCACAATCTTGTAGACTCCTCATGCACTTCCGGAAAGAATGGCACCGGAGGGGGACGCTGAGAACCAGCACGACCCCCACCGAGAAACCACTTGTCCAGCCTCAAAGGATCGAGGATACCACACGAGCCCGACATTCTCGGCGGCCCAGGAAAGCATAGCCGTCATCTCTGGGTCTGGCTCGGACAATGCTACCACACCCGAAGGGGGCAACGCAGCCGAGTTGACATCCCCGGAGAGAGGGGGCTCGCCCTCCGATGCAGCAATCGACATCTGGTCGTCAGAGGGGGCACCGAAGGAAACGCGTGGTGCATCCCGTCCAGCAGAGGGCCCAGCGCGCTCCTTTGGCAGCTCCACCGGCTGCGGAGTGCTTTAGGGGCGAGGACCTCCACTTGGGGAAGCCCTCACAGTGACCCTCAAAAAACCTCTGACTCCACCAGATGCAGAGCCACCCCGGGTGCCGGGACGAACGCTGGATCACGGCAGAAGCAGTTTGACATAACGGAGTCTATTACGCAACTCTGAGATGGTCATGTCCCCACAATAAGAACATGAACCATCCACGAAAGCTTCCTCAGCGTGCTGAATGCCCAGACACGTGAGACAGCGATTGTGACCATACTGAGGTGCCAGGAAACGACCACACCCAGAAACGCACGGGTGATAAGACATCTTTAAAAAGATGCGATCACTCATGTTGCACTTTTAGAGAAATTTGCTCTTTCAGTGCTGAAGCACGCAGGGGAGCTGGCCACCGCACACTCCTAGTATGACTGTCTTCATAGAAACCTCTTCTTTCTTCCCATGAGACCGCGACCACCGCTGCTGCACTGTAACTCGCTGGATAGGAGAGCAGCAGTGATGCACCACGGCTCAGTTCCTCAGCGAAAGCATGAATTAATGCGGTGCACCTGCTGTCTCTTATACTCACGGTGTGATCAGCGGCAGCTGGATGCAATGATTGCATGCCAATGTCCATTGGCTCGTTTAGTTACACTCGAAGTGGATTGGTCTCTCTGGCTAGATCCCAATTTCGTCGGTCATCCGACGTGACTGACTGAAAGGGGGAACTACAGTTGCTACAACTTTAATCACAGACACCAATGCTAAAATATTATAATAATATATGATAATAAAACATGGCAGTTGGAGCACCAAGATGAACTTGGTGCAAACAAATCACCTGACTTGAATATTATCAAACCACTCAGGACAGTTTTGGGGAGAAGTGTAAGAAGCCGATTCCCTCCTACATATCTGAAGCGACGGGCAGATGTTTTGATAGACATCAGTCTAATGGCGAATATTAATTGTATGAATTAAATAAAGACGGTTGGAGGGTTGGAGAGGCAAATGGTGATAAAACACTTTAATAAAGAAATATTGCCTATTTCAAATGCTCACTTTATTTTGTCCAACTTTATCTGCTTAATAAAAAACACCTGATTCAACTTCTTGGGCTACAAGTCCTGAAATCCAAAACATGTACCATTACTTCAAAAAACAATATCTTGCGGATATAATTTTTTCATTTTTATTATAAAGAGTATCACATTACAATATTTGATCAAAGGATGGTCATATAGACCTGACAGTGCATTTCATATTAATGTGATAGCCCATAAACTGTATATATTTTGGGATTTTTGATAGGTTAATTACTTAATATATTTAATGCTAGAATGTTGAAATTGTCAAATGATCAATATATGCATACTTCCAGAACATCAATTATACATGTATGATGTTTACATGATTTATTCATTTTTTGGGATTCTTTTTAATATGTCCTGGCTGCTTCTACAAATTGAACCAGGAAGGAATTAAAAATTAATTATATTAGCTGAGCACATAACGCTCTCATGCCATAGAACTGAGTCATCTGGGCAGAAATTTGGTTCCCAGCATTCATATCCTGTAATAATGTGTTTATGAAAACATTTGTGCTTGACATGCAAATCACCATTGACTGCAGTTACGTACAATGTTTTTATTGTTAACAAAAATTTGATGACTGAATTTTAGAGCAGTGTTTTGTTTTTTAATAATCAAGTTTTAATTCATTAAAGATGATTTATGATTTCTACAAAATTTCTAGCAGCACCAAATAGAATTGCTAAATGAGGAATGTTAATATAATGCCACAAACTCACTGTGTTTGGGGGAGTCAGCCTGCAATGGCTTAATTATAACTGACAAACTGTTGCTACAGACACAAGGTGACCTTTAGCCTTAGGAAGGCAAGGACAATATTAGCTTTTTAAAGGTGCTGTGAGCCTTATTTCTGGAATATCATGTATAAAATATTCCTACTATCTGAAATTCTCTCTGCCTGTCAGTCATTCTGCCTTTCAAGTTTGCTGATACATCTTTGAAAATCTCACTGGAATGAATTTGTCAGTTTACTAGGTTGAAATATTAAAAAGAAAAAAAATTAAGCATATTAACTTTTTTATTAAAAAATTTTACATTTTCATTTCTTTTTTCTTGAGCATCAAATCAGAATATTAGAATGATATCTGGAGGATCATGTGACACTGAAGATTTGAGTAATGATGTTGAAAATTTAGCTTTGCATCACAGGCCTAAATAACATTTTAAAAATATTCAAACAGAAAAGTTATTTTAAATTGTAATAATATTACTGTTTTACTGTAAATCTAATCAAATAAATGCAGCCTCGGAAAGAATAAGAGACTTTTAAAAATGGTGTATATATACACTACTATATTGTTGAGGCATAATGTATTTACATAAACCTGACCTTAAAAGGCATATAAAAACGACATCTTTTAATGGAATCTTTAAAGTGTCTATGTTTCAAACTGCACTTTTATTACTTAACATTTATTAATATTACTATACATTTCATATTAATAGTACTGTAAATGTTGGTGAAATGTGACATTGTGGTGGTCTGGCAATAGTGACACAGCTTACAACCACATAATGCAGATTCTGGCAATTACAACATGATTTATGTCCAAATTCTGGGTCACCGAAACACTGCACAGTAGACCTCACCACATGAAGTCATAAAAATTCAATCTTTCCTCAGAATAAATAAACAAATACTGGCAGCAGTCTCTCTGACCTACATTTAACCTCATTCAAATAAACCAGATTAGACTCTTCTCCCGTGATGGCAGAGGGAAAGACGTTTTGAGACGCATCCAAAACAATATATTTTTTCAGTGATTAACCATTTTACTAGAACTTACACACAGTTTTAAGAGAGGTTATAGTTTTCATAAATATAATTATGAGACCAAAAAAATCAGATTCTGAGAATGAATAATTGTTGAGCTTTGAGAAAGGTTCTCAGATTTGTGATTACCTCAATATTATTTCATTCTTACGCATGTTAAAACATCAGCAATGTGTAACTTAAATGTTATTTTATAGAAAGCTGTATTCAATTCCATACCCACCAAAGCTCTACAATGGCTGATTTGGCCATACATAGACACCTGGCGTTCCATAAAAGCATTAGATTATGTGTTAACATAAACATGTCACAGACAGAGGCTTCATGAAATTAAACCTGAGAGGCACCAGGAAGCTTTCAGCTCATAATGTGCTTTCTCACTCCAAGTTTTAATAGCCAGGGAACATACAGTAAGTGATTTCAAAGTGTATGTATGAATTTTTAAATATGGTGCATGCAAGCGTATATGCAATCTTTAATGTTCTCTTAAGCTAAAGCACCAGGACTGGTTACCGGTGTAGTTAAATAAGTTAATTATTTAGACCTTGTTCAGACTAAATTAGTTAATGTGTTTTCTTTATGAGGGTAGCACGTTCTGAAAAAGGTGTTTTTATACAATTATTCTGAAGTTCTTACTAAATTAAGTAATAGTTCACCCAGTTGTCTTGATTTACCTCCATGTTGTTTCAAAACTGACTTGAACACAAATGGAGAGGTTAGCAGGTTTTTCCTCTTGAGAGTGAATGGGGATTGATGCTGTAAATCTATGAAAATAAAGATGACTGTATAATAAAAGTAGTCCATTTAACTCAAGCTTTCTGAAGCCATACAATAGCATTTTATGAGGAACAGACTGAAATTTAAGCCAATGTTCACTAAACATTGTCCATGTTGCTCATCACTCAGCCTTAGAAACAAAGTACTTGGCTGACAGAATAAAAGCTTTTGAGGGGGAAGTATTTGCCACTTTACAAGGTTCCGATGTGTTCATTTGATGATCATTTATATGCACTATATCAGGGGTATCCAAACGTGTTCCTGGAGGGCTACTGTCCTGCAGAGTTAGCTCCAACCTTTATTAAACACACCTGAACCAGCGAATCACTGAAACACGTTGCATGAAGCTCCCGCTGCACGGTTTTTGTGTGGATATCAATGGCAGGGAAAGTTTGGAACTGTTCAGCTACTGTATGGAATCAGGAAACGCTTTGTGGCTTCAATTTGCTGCTGTCCCTAAACATTTTCACTTACCAATAGTACCACTTACAGTTGACCATGGATTATCTAGCAGGAATGAAATTTCATGAAATGACTTACTGTAATGGAGGCATCCTATTATTGTAGGCTACCACATTTGAATTTACTGAGCTCTTCAGAACGACCCATTTTTTCACAAATGTTTGTGAATGCAGATTGTATGGTGCTTAGTTTTATACTGTGGCAATGGTTTGCCACCTAAATTCAATAATTAACAGGTGTGCCCCAGCATACTAAATCAGCAAATGATTTCTGAAGGATCATGTGACACTGAAGAGTGGAGCAATTGGCTCCTGAAAATTCAGCTGATTCATTAGGTAAGTACTACTGAGTGTCAAAGATATTAGCAACTTTTACTCTCTACTTCACTACATTTTTGAATGAGTATCTGTACTCTTTACTCCACTACATTTGAAATGAGTGTTACAAGAGACAATTTTTTTTCAATTTTGAGGTGTTAAATAGCATCAAGCATTAGCTCAATGTTCAGTCACAAGCTGTACGTTTAACCGCTAAACGCATTCCGCATTTCCACTGCGTCTAAGAACAGGTTAAATCTGTGTTCAACTGCATCCTCTTCATCCCAGGCTCCAGTCCCCGGCCTCTGAAGACACAGGATGTGCGGCCCAGGAACAAAGAGCATGGGTGGGATCGAGGCAGGTGGGGGTTGACTGGGGGAGGAAGCGGAAAGGATAGATGACAGGCCCTCTCTGTTTAGCACGCTAAGCATGACCACCATGCTTGCTTCTGTTGGTCTTACGCATGCAAGTCTTCATTCTCCTGACTACATGGACATCAGTATCCATTCCCACAAGGAGGAAAGTGTAGAAAACACTCACACACCATCCTAACAATACAGACTGACCACGGCCTATGATAAAATCGACTGGAATGTTTTCAGTTCTACAGCACAGCAAGAAGCTGTCTCACACTGTTTGGCACATTGCACCGCCTCGCTTGTCTTGACCTTCTCGACTGTAACCGACAGTGAAAATTGTACAACGATGTAACAATATTGAAAAACTGCTGAACTTATTTTAATTCCAAAAATTAATTCGAAAAACAAATTTAAATTGAACTTAATTAATTGATCAAAATTGTTTAATTGTCTCTCACATTTTGTATGCAACCCCATTGCTGCATGATTTTCCTCCACTGCAAAAACAATAAAATAAAACGATTGAAATATTCCTTAAAATGGTTACATCTAAAAGGTAACACTGAACTCTTTTTACATTATGCTGGACAGACAGATAAATAATTTCATAGCATTTTGGCAAATTTTACAAGGGTTGTTCTATTTTTCAAATATAAAAAATATATATGTACATACAAAAATGCTAATTCCTGAGTCTATATGTACACAATCTTCAAATTATTTTTCTAAATTGCAAATAAAACAGATTATTAGAGTAGGTTTTACAAGAAAATACTATTTCATTCTTTTCCACCTCATAATTTCACATTTAATTAAATGTGTTACTTTGCTGTTTTCAATATATATATATATATATATAAGCTGTATGTATGTATTTGTGTGTGTATATATATATATATATAGATAGATAGATATTGTATATATGTATGTATTTGTGTGTATATATATATATATATATATATATATATATATATATATAACAATTAAATAATTCAACAATTTAACATTGTAAACAAACAACCTCCTGGCCTCCTGAAATGATGATTAACATTTTCTTAAGGTTAAGCACCTCATTGACCACTGCTGAAAAAGAAAATTACTTTTACTTGTTTGTTTCAGACCCTATTTGTGCCCTATCCATGGAAAGTGTCATTTACATCATTCTTTACAGGCCGGAGTAAAGCCAAGCTGCCACGGCTCAGAGAGAGATTAGTAGGTCAAGGCGATCACTGACTAACCTCTGCTGTAGTGAGTTGTGCTCATTAAGATAAGCTAATCAGATGGTAAAGAAGAGAAAGCCATTCTCCAGCGATCCATGAATAAAGAGACCAACAGGACAAAACACAGGAAGACAAACAGTTTATTGGAAGCTGCTTGAGACTATCTTGCTGTGGCAATAGATTTTGCTCACGGTTATGTCAGAGGCTTTCAGGCTGAATCAATAAATAAAGTCAGTGCTCTTAACAAACAGCGGTCGTGCCGTGCCCTTTCAGATGGTGGGCTGAGAGCAAAGCCCCTCCACTCACACGCCATTCACAGACTGACAACTTCCAACTTCAATTAGCTTATGCTAATCATCAAATTAAATGGAAGTGACATTTATTGTGATTAGAGCATCTAAAATCTGCAGTTTAAAGTGAAAATAAAACATCCCACTGTTGTTAAAATGGATGAAAATGACTGAAATGATATACAGTGTACACTATAAAAAAAACTGGCAGCTGTGACTGCTAGAACTTTACTGTAACAAATAGAGTGACAGTGTTGCAGAGATTATGGACTGTACATTTTAAAGGGATGGTTCACCCAACAATGAAAATTCCCTTGTCATTTATGATTCCAAACCTGAATGAGTTTCTTTCTCCTGAACACCAAAGATATTTTACAGAATGTGGGTAACCAGAGGTGGAAAGTCCAGGGGCCAAAGAGTTAAAGTCCTGCCATATTTTAGTTCCACCCATGAACTCAGCAGCTGATTTCACCAGAGGAGGAACCAAGACATTCCTTTCAAGTCACAAACAAGTCTCAAGACAAATCCCAAGTCCTCAAAGAGTTAAAGATAACGAGATAATTAAGAGACTAATTAAATGATGATTTGAGCATTAGTGATGAACACCTGATGTTAACAATCAACATCACTGAAGAAAAGAGAAACACAAGAGCTACAACTGACTTCAGCCACAGCCTTGGATGAAATGAACTGGAAGAAGAAGAAAAAAACACATTGCCACCATAATTGTGGTCAGTGTTTTCTTGAGCCTTTTAGTAATTCAAAGAAAGTTGCTTCTAAACATTTGCAATATTATTTCACAGCAAATATTTATGCAATGCTGAATCAAATCTTGAAGTAGCAGATTAGCTTATGCTTTTGATGAATGAAAATACTTGGTTTAAATCTCTCTGGTTTTAGTATTTCTCCCTTTGGTTTGTTAACTACATTTGACTTTTAAAAAACTCCTATTAAGCAAATGCACCATAATACTTCAATATTGAGATAAATAAATCCTGTTTAGGATTAGACTTTTAGACATGGACATTTATCATATGATCCTCAACAGTGGTGACAATAATTATTCATACTACATTGCATGATGGGAGTTTTTCATGCATTGCAGCATGAAGCATTTTGTTGATTGTCACCATTGTTGAGATTCATATGCTGGTTCTTGATGTCTGTGTGTGTCTAAAAAGCACTGGAGTTCAAATTTATATATGCGTTACATAGTAATAGCGAACTAATTTTAAACCTATATAACCTATTAAAGAAACACTTTGCTTGTATGCTGTAGCGTCACAGGGTTAATTACACAAAGCATAAATGAAACAAGGAAACAAAAGTTATTTTGGTTGTAATCAAACAAGCGCATAGTGACTATCTTCTCACTGTACAGCACTGACTTATCTGCTTTACAACACCACATGCATTGCTACAGAGAGAGATCTAACATAGGAAGTGGGTCAAGAGCCCAACTAAAGCAAACACTGATCTCCATGATGGTGACTTCATTTTAACCAATAAAACATCAACATCTGATCCTCTGTAATTCTCAATAACAGCAGGTGTTCATCACTAATGCACAATCATCATTTAATTAGTCTCTTAATTATCTCATTATCTTTAACTGTGAGGACTTGGGATTTGTCTTGAGACTTGTTTGTGACTTGAAAGGAATATCTTGGTTCCTCCTCTGGTGAAATCAGCTGCTGAGTTCATGGGTGGAACAAAAATATGGCAGGACTTTTATTCTTTGGCCCCTGGACTTTCCACCTCTGATTGATTGTGTACACAAATTTATTACTGACTGAACTGAGTGATTGCTATTTTAGCAATAAAAGGGTTTTTCTTTGTAAGCTTTGTTAGGGGTGGCTGAAATGCAGCTTTATGCACAAATGACACAATAGAGCAGTTTAGGTGTTATTCACTACGAAGAAGAGCGACATACAAAAATTTACCTATAAACAAAAAGATTATAGGTTTAAAGACATGCCGTCTATTATTGGATTCCATATCAGTTTAATTTGCTTACATCTGCCTCTTAACAAATCACGCGCAACTCGCTCTAGACAATGAAACTGTGATTCAAATGGTCATATGCATCAAGGGGGATTCAGATTGGCAGAAGAATTCAAAAGGTACTGAGGAGCTTTGTAATAATCACACAAAGACGCTAAATGCACAAGCATAAAAATCATTCAAAATGAACAATGGATCAATACTTAATACATAATAAGTGTGGGCAGCACACATAGGATACCCATCCTGAAATCACTGTAGGCTTCTGAACTAAAAAGCAGTTTATGTAACAATAAACCATTAAAGGCTATATAGATTTCAACTTGCTTACTGCACCGGAAACTCAGAAATCAACTCTGAATCTTAAAAAGCGCATCAGTGCTGATAGCCTGATACTATCGTAAATTAGATCAAGTGGGGAAAAATGAATTTTCATCTGGCAAAAAACACTTAAGAATGAGTTGGGGATACTGCAAAACTTTATCACACCAAAACTTCAACTGCCGGTCAGGCCTGAGGCCTAGTTACTAGAGGCCTGGGCCCGTATTCCTAAAGATTCTAAAAATCCTTTTAGAGAGCTCCTAATTTAGCTTAAAAGTGATTCAGGACCAATCTGAGAGCAACTCTGAGTGAGGAAAAGACAAAAACTTTTTTCTTAGTGAGGAGGCGGGGCTGACCCCTATGACACAGTCTTTTGAAGACTATGATTGGTTTGTTGTCCAAGAAGGAAATAAAGAGCGCTTTTAAGAGTAGGGTTTATTATAAGCCTTCACTTGTCATTTTTCCTGTTTTACCGCTCTTTCCCTCTCTCTCTCACACACACACACACACACACACACACATTATATACTGTGGGTACAGAAAGGGTCTGAATACTTAGGACCATGTGATATTTCAGTTTTTCTTTTTTAATAAATCTTCAAAAATGTCAACAATTCTGTGTTTTTCTATCAATATGGGGTGCTGTGTGTACATTAATGAGGAAAAAAAATGAACTTAAATGATTTTAGCAAATGGCTGCAATATAACAAAGAGTGAAAAATTTAAGGGGGTCTGAATACTTTCTGTACCCACTGTATGTATATATATTCTTTATTTTTTTATTTACCATGCTGTCATACTTAACATATTTTATAGGAAATGAACCGGGACACAATAAGGTTCTGAAAGTGCTGTCAGGTACAGACCCAAATCATTGCTGCTGCATAGTTGCATTTTTCCAGTTGCCAGATATGTTAATGTAGTTAATGTAGTGATTTCTGGCGCTATGGCATTTCTGCGCAGTGTTATGTTAGCATCTAATGTGTAGCGTCTTATTAACTCACTGTCATGCATTGTGTGCAACACATTTCTTCTCCCTCTTCATGTTTCATCCATTTTCTCCGCTGCTATAGAAACTCTTAAGCCTCTTAAAAGTCCTTGTCCGTACTCCTAACAATTTTGGACCTTAAGACCTCTTTTAAGGGTTTCTGAATTACTTTTTTCTTTACTAGGATCTTTTCTTTAATTTTAAGAAGAAACACCCACATTTATAAGAATTTTCTTAGAATTTTGTTACTAGGAGCAACTCTTAGCACTAACATTCTTCATGAATACAGGCCCTGGTTTAACAGGGTGTCGGTTCAACAGTAAAAGAAGGCTGAGCAGACGTAGATCTGAGCAGAAGTAGAATTGATTCTTTCATGACATGATTTGTTTGCAGTGTCTGGCTCTAACGGTCAAAGAAGTGACATACAGGGACAATGGAGACTCCACATGGGTGCATGAATCTTCCATTTGTATATTTTATGTGATTAACTCTTATTTTCTTTCTTTCTTTTTCTTTCTTTCTCAGTTTTAATGTAAGGACTGTAAATAAGCTATCCTGGTCACTCAAACATTGGCCACTAGCCAGTAACACATCATTAGGATCTTAACATAAGATTAGCATAACAAGGTTAACTTAAAAAAAAAAGTGAGTATTATATGAATGAATATGGGGAAAATAACAAGCATCATTCCAGACCATGGAATTCACAATGATTCATATAGGGCATGTTAGCTTTATTATATATTAACAAATTTATTACTGATTGATACAACTTTAAATTTTAAAAATGCATTAGTATTTTTCAGTAGTATACTCAAAAAAAATGGAACCCCTGTGTCATTCATTTAAAATGCATTATACAAATAATAAACATAATAATTTAGTAAGTAACCCAATAATTTATAATGATTTTTTAAATAAAATGTTTTACCTTGTATAATTGTTTTGGGGAAATGAAATATAAATCAAAATGTAAGGTTTGAACCAATAAAATAAAATAAAATAAAATAAAATAAAATAAAATAAAATAAAATAAAATAAAATAAAATAAAATAAAATAAAATAAAATAAAATAAAATAAAATAAAATAAAATAAAATAAAATAAAATAAAATAAAATAAAATAAAATAAAATAAAATAAAATAAAATAAAATAAAATAAAATAAAATATGGCTGTAACAAATTTGAGTATTTTTAAATTACTATTTATTTTTATATTTATTTATTATTTTTTCATTATATGCAGAAAATAATCTAGACTGATACGTAACACAGTACCTAATGTTTACTAATTGAACTTTACTGGAAAGTATTACCAGAATGTCTTGCTAGTAATGTTGTCTTAGTTAAATCTTATAAAGAAGGGGTATAAACAGAAATAATAACAGAGAAAAGTCATTTTTGATGAAAATATGCACTTCTTGCAAATATAGTAAGTTTGTCATGAGCAGATTCAGATGGCTTATCCGCAGATCTTTCACTGATTATCTAAAGCATAGTGCACACAAAACTGACTGTGCTTTCTCAAAATGCCAAGCACCAGTCTGTTGGGGTTTACAGTTTACAGGTATTTAATGTCATAACTATGAATTCCTAATCTGTTACAATAAGCACTTGCAAGAAAGGACTAATCACTGTAATTTCCAACTGTTGCGAGATTCATGCCATTACATCTTTGTTAGATGTTTAAGAATTGTTAGCAAGTAAAAAAGACATTACTATGCACAGCTATTCCACTGTCCTCTGAGATTTACATTTTTATGTGTATCATATTACTGCACCTATCTGATACTCTATCATATCAGTCGGATACGGACCTTTTATCGGATCGAGTATCAGTCTGATGGGACCGATCCAATATGATTCTGTGCATTATGGTTGTTACTGTTCAAAAAAGGACAAAAAAGGGAAAACTGTGAATTTATACAAAGTGAACTGTACAATAATTGTACAAAAAAAAACTAAGCATAAAGGTTCACCTCTAACCCCACCCTAAACATCACTGGGGCGTAAGCAGATAATAAGAAAACAGAAAACAAACAAGATCATATGAAATCAGACAAATTAGCCACCAAATCACCAATTACGAATTGCCATGAGATTGTGTTAGTCACGTTGTTCTTCATTCAGCACTCAAACACCATGTTGAGATCGGTTACGACAGTCTCTCCGAGATGCTCCAAAAGTTCCCATTCTCTTGCATAAGCTGATCATATAGACCTGGGCTTTTGTTTAAACAGACTGTATTTTGCTGGAGTTTATTGGTGATTCTGAATGGTGAAGTACTCACAATCAGATGTCTGTTACATGAGAGAACTGGAGTAGCGAACTGAATGAAATTTTCATCATGGAACCAGGTTCTATGTGACTGAGTGATTCTGTTTTAAATTGTGAATCATCATGTGCCCAGAATATGCTTAAGCACTTTTGTGACACTCTGCATTGGAGAATTTCCTATTGTTGCAATCGAAGATAATTCATCTTTGGCCTATTTGTTATATCATTTGTCTTTTTTTTTTTTTTTAAATCTACACAATACATTCTATAGAAGCGCTTATATGTAGGAATAACTATCAAAAATGCAATGTTGTGCTATAAAGTCATGAAACAAAATGTGTAAATAATGTCAGAATTTTCATTTAAGTAGGTGATTACTGACCAGAATAATCAGTAATGTATACCACACTTTATGATGACAGTCAATAGTCTTTCGCCGACTTGGAAGTTGGAGGTTTGAGGGGCTCAAAAGTATTTCCTACCTTAATAAGGATCACTGCCCAAGAGTTTGGACATACAGTAACTAGCTCAATGGTTAAATACGGAGTAACAAAGTGGCTCTTTAAGAAAGGGTGACCCATTGGGGACCCAAGGGAATATACACTCTTTATAATTCCAAAAAATGTAAAATTTTTGCAGCAATAATATACACTGCCCTCCAAAAGTTTGGAAACACCCCAACCTTCCTAAATCTTCCAACAAGACAATGACCCCAAGCACACTTCCAAGCTGTGCAAATCCTATTTGGAGAGGAAACAGTCAGCTGGCATCATGCCTGTCATGGAATGGCCTCCCCAATCACCCGACCTCAACCCAATTGAGCTACTATGGGAGGAACTGGACCGTGATGTCCATTAGAAGTGTCCAACCAGTGCGAATCATCTTTGGGCAATCCTTCAGGAGGCTTGGAGTAATATACAGTATCAAGTCAATGTTTGAATAAACTGACAGCTCGGATGCCCAGATTATGCACAGCTGTAATAGCTGCTAATGGTGGATATTTTGATCAATCAAAAATTTAAGTTTTTTCTATGTATAAACCGTTTATGTAATAAAATATGTTTTCGTAGTTTGTGTTGTCCCTTATCAGTGCAAAATTATCACAAATTAAAAAGGATTCATGCCAATATTGTCCAAAACCCCACTTTTCTAGGGCGTTTCCAAACTTTTTGGAGGGCAGTGTATATTAGAATCCCCGAACAAAGTAAACTTAAAAGAATAATTTTTCTCAGTGTAAAGAACATTTGAAATTTGATCAACTTTTTTTTCCACCATGAAGATTTTTTTGTGTGATTGAAAAGTTTCCACGGATGTTAAAGGTTCTTCAAGATCCCAATAATTAAAATCTTTATTTTCAAGGGTGTAAATGATTTTGAAGAGTGAATTGGTTCACAACCCTGCTGAGAGTTTTGAACGTCCTGGTCAAATGTGCTCTTGTGTGAAATGTCAAATATCAATGCCGCTATGCCAAAACAGTGTGATACCTCCACCGCCCTCAAAAGCCTTCCTAGAGAGAACTGAAGCAAATAAATAACAGATGAGATACATTTATGCAGGTCTCCGTGTTCCTGATTGGGTCACGGAGAGGAAGGGATAAAAAAATGCAACTATCCTGTCCATTTAGCATAGCAAATAGGCTTATTTGTAGTGCTCATGAGGGCAGGGTCAAATCCCAATGCACTTTCCTAACCTGTGTTTTCAATTGAACACCATTTAATACAATTTAAAAGGTTACCTAATCATAACTGGTGTTGAAGAGCTCAGACATCTCATCCTAAACTTACTCTTGAGAATGGTGTGCACTGCGATGCAATACTGACTGCGTTGAGCCACTGTTATGTTAAATGACCAATTACATGTAGAACAAGCTACAGAATAAAAGAAAAACATGTCCTCCCGTACCAGCTAATCCATCTGAAACACACGGCTTACCTTGTGCCTTTATCACCCATCGCGAGGATCTGCGTGCGACAGAAACTCTTCTGCTGTGGGAAGAAGATGAGAGGGGTTGCCGAGCAAATAGAGGAAGATGGAGCTGAGGGGAAAAAGAAAGACGAAGAGACGGGCTGAAAGAAGAGAATTTACTCTGCTGCGTTAGAGAGCCGCTGTCTCTTAAGCAGCTCTCCTTGCGGTTTGAGCGCTTTCCAGATGAATCCAATTACAGGAGCATCTCCACGGCCGCTTGCCAACAGACAAACCCCGCGTTTCCGACATAAAACAAGCAGAAGTCGGCGATTCCTCTGTGCTTTCCTGAGCTGCTCTGCTTTAGGAGTCCTTCATGTGGGAATGTATGAACAATAGACGCTGTTTGGAAAATCCTAACGCTTAAGAAGCTTCCGTTAGATATCTACACTATCGAGCAGAGCTCTTCCGCTGTGTTTTCCTCTCCTCTGTCTCACATAAACTCGCTATCTCCCTCCTCTCTGGATGTGTGAGGGTATGTGCGCGAGGGTGATGATATTCTCTCAGCTCGAGACGGATGAGGCGTTATTTACATCTTGACACTGACATCGTTTAAAGTGGTGTCACATTACAGTTCTAAACTCCCAAAGCAATAAATCAATACCGGCCAGGATAAAGCATATCAATCAGCCATCATGAGGGTTTAAGATGGTTTTATTAAATGAAAAAGCATTCCTGATATTTTAGTGTTTATTTTTATCATGTATCAGATAAATAAATCAATCTCACAAATAAGATTCTATAATATAAACATGATTATTAATGATGCTGAAATTAAAAACCCACACAAAATATGACATGACAGCAATGCATCATTACTTCAGACTGTAATGACAAAAGTGTAGCACTCTAAAATACACGAATTGGCACTTTCCACAAATAGGATACACTTTGGTGTCCCATGACAAATTCCAAGTTTTTAACCTAACAATTAACCCATAATGAAACTAAAAATATCTCAAACATGTATTGAAGTTACTGTAGGAAACAAATAATAATAATAAAATAAATACAAATGATCACAACTACAACCAAACATTTTGGTCTCAAATAACCCGCTATACAGAGTGACCCAATTCCAAACCCATTATTGACATTTTGAAATCATTATATTATTTTCTAAAATGTTTGATTTCATTTTTATGATTATTTAATGTAGAAAATAACAAAATCACTTAAATTGGGGTTTAAAACCATATCACGACACAAGTTCTGGTGTTTCAGGACATGGAGTATTTTGTACCCCATTCATGGAAAGGGCCTGTTAGAATATAGATAAGCATGGACTTATTCCTATTTGCTCTTTGTCTTTCGTTTTGCATGTAAACAACAGACTTATAATCAAACTCACTTTTGGTCCTTACATTTTTACAAAAAACGAGTGCAGTTAACAAATATACCGCTGTTCCCTTGATAACTGTGCTACTTTGAGAACAATCCACATTTGGAAAGGCAGAGTTCTTTTAAGTTTTACTCAGTATCAATATAATTAAAAAAGAAAACACTTTCTTTTAAAAATACAACAGCACTTTTAAGGGCAAACAAATATAATCTTTATAAATTAACTACAAATCTGTAGTGCCACCAGTAAACACCCGTTTTTGTTGGGGGGGCGGGGGGGTTGTAAGAAATTTGCTGTTAAAATTAATTGAATTGTACATCAGTTATTCTAAGTCAACCAAAATATCAGATGTTTTCTTGTAAATAATGTAAAAAAAAAAACTGTATTTCAAGCAGATCATGAAATACATGTCAAAGTCATGTTTAACAATCTTTACATTCAATCTGAACATTATTTTCATGACAACTGCACAACTTATGCAACCCAAATTCTCATTATTCCATTTTGAAAAATATCGCTCCTATCACCATAACACTTTTTACATAATGTTTTTTTAACATGTAAAGTTTTGATAATTATACAATTTTTGGTAACACTTTATTTTAAGGTGTCATAATACAGAGTAATTACCTAATTAAGTGCTTACCATTGTACTTGCATGAAATAAAATGTACTTACCATGTAACTAAGTTATGGAACAGCCTGTAATTATAATTATATAGATGTAATAGCCAGCTACTGTTACACATATGTAACAGGCCGAGTCTGTTATCAGCTATTGTACACTTAAGTACAATCTTGATACACTTTATTTTAAGTAGCTTATGCCTGTGTAATATTATGTAATTGTAATGTAATTAGAAATGTATTACGTGTATTTAAGCTGTGTACTGGTGGGTTAAATCAAACTAAGGTGCAGCTGGACAAGGTGTACACTGTAAAAAATGATCGTGATTTTAACGGTAAAAAACTGTGAAAATGCTACGGTAAAAACCTGTTACATGGTTAACGGAAAGTTCCTGTAAAATTTACAGGGAAAAACCGTAAACTGACGTTCCCAGAATTCCCTGCGTTCCATTTCAAATTCTGTTTGAATTTGACGTTTTTTCTTTGAAATAACTATGTTTCTTCTTAGTTTTTTCTTATCAGTTATGTTTATTAGGGTTGTATGTTACATCTAATGTTGTTAAATTAATGTTTATAGCATATTTCAGTTTAATGAGTCTCACCATGATGGTGTTTAGTGCTTGTGTGAATGACACTGTGCACCTTCTGTATATGCTATTGTTTAAAAGTTGCTTGTGATGTGCTTTGGCTCATCATGTGACTTTTTCATCATCACCTGCATTTGGTGGATAGCAGTGTATTTCAAAGGAACAAAACAGATTTCAGTACTTTAATAGGTTGGTATATTAAGATTATATTAGTTAAAGAAATTACGGTATTTAACTGTAAATTTAAGTTAAAACCGTAAAACCTAAAACGTTGCTACCATATTTTTACGGTAGAATTCTGGCAACCACAGCTGCCAGTTTTTTACCGTAAATTTTACGAATTTTTTTTTTACAGTGTACAGTATAGATACACATGAAGTACACTTAAGTACAATCTTGATACACTTTATTTTAAGTAGCTTATGTCTGTGTACTTACATTTATAATGACGTATAATGTCTGCAACACATGTAACAATCTTTTGGATACATAAGTAGCTGTGTAACAGTAGCTGCCTATTACATCTACATAATTACAAACTATAATTACAGGCTGTTCCATAACTTAGTTACATGGTAAGTACATTTTGTTTCATGTAAGTTCAACGGCTACTACTAAGTACTTAACTAGGTAATTACTCTGTATTATAGACACCTTAAGTGTTACACCGATTTTTTTTTGCATATATATATATATATATATATATATATATATATATATATATATATATATATATATATATATATATATATATATATATATATTTCATTAACATACAATACAGTGATCTACAGTAAGATCAGAGATTTCTGAGACACGTAGTACTTCATCATAGCAACTAGCACATAGGGTTTTAGGTTAATAAATATTCTAGTCTCTACATTAAAACTCCTCTGTCCAACAGCTGACAAGTGTAAGATGGGCATTAGACTTCCCTCATCTATCCTTTAATTAATATGCAAATGAACACAGCAGATGGAATCACATGGCGGTCTGTGCGTTACGCTGGACTCGTGTGATCTCTGATGGCAGTAATTTGGGTCTTCAAAGTCAGTCAGAGCGGTGCGGTGTGATTCTCATCAGACACAGGGCTCTTTTAATTGCTAATCTGAGCGCAGTTTAGCAGTGAGCATACTGGGTCTCTATGGCAGCACTAAAGAGTGTGGCGGAGGCCAAGGCTTCCTCTCATTCATTTTTAAAACACGAGTCCCTTTTTATAATAAATTACTGGAGTCAGTCCAGTAGAACTGAGCACTTCCCTGAGGCAGTGATTAACAACATACAGCGGGGTCTAAAAGTCTCAGACTGCTAGTGAAAATGCGTCTATTTTGCGGTTTTTCTCATTTAATATATATTTTGTATTATTACAAATAACTTGCATGACAATTAGAGTGAATTTAAAAATCAACAAACAAAATAACTGGTGCGTTTGCTTTAATGACAGCAGCACTCAAGCTATATGAAATCATCCTGTTTGTGCAAAACCTAACGTTGATGTTTTTCAGAACAGGATATAATCATTATCATAATGATGATTTCAGTATATTTCATTAGTGATCTAGAAATAGATCGATATGATGTTAAAATACATCATAATGGTCCCAAGATTTTCACTGTGGTCTAAGAAAGCTGAAATATGTACACTATAGCATTCAAAAGTTTGGGGTCAGTCTTTTCTGCTCACCAAGCCTGCATTTATTTGATAAAAATACAGCAAAGAAAAGCAATAGTGTAAAATACACTATACTTTAACATCAGAATGACCTCAAAGTAAGTCTGATTTTGTGGTGGCTGTGCTCAAAGGGGACACTGATCTTCCACAAGTTGGTATGATTCTTTAGGGTCTTCATGCACGGTCTGCAACATACTTCGGTTAAAATTCCTCAGTGGGGAATTTTAAGTAGGGTAACTTGTAATCTGTAACCTCTTACATTTCCAAAGTAACCTTCCCAACACTGCAATTACTCCAGTCTTCAGCGTCACATGATCCTTGAGAATTCATGCTAAGAAATATTTCTTATTAACTTGAACAGTTTCAAGCTAATATTTTGGTGGAAATCTTTTTTTTCAGGATACTTTGATGAATATAAAGTTCAAAAGAACAGCATTTACTTCAAATAGAAATCTTTTTACATTGTAAATGTATTTACTGTCACTATACTGATCAAATTAATATCAGTATTGATTTCATATAAAAATACTGACCCCACAGTTTTGAACAATAGTGCTTTTTTCCAATTTATAATATCTTATTTTATATTGCATTCAAGAATCCGTGTCACTGTGCGACAATATACAATGGCCTTTTACCAGCCATTCAATTTTGTGTCTGTTCTGTGTTTTGGTCTCTAAAAATAGGACTGACATGCGAATACATTGGGGCCGAGTTTCCACGTATTCAGAAATGTGTTTTCGTGTTCTTAAAACAGGCTGAATCCATTTTGTTCATGCTTCCCTTTGATATCAAATCCCAGAGGCAGCGATATCTGCATGGTGTACGTCAAGAGATTTTAAAGTTGCTGACAATTATAGTACGAAGTCTAGCAACAGGAAGGCCTACAATCACTTTGGCACATTCTGCATCGGTAATTCATCTGTAACAAGGTTTCAAAATAAAACCCAGACAGCTCTGCTCAACAGTCGCCAGGCCCCTGTAACATTAGCACATCTGTCTGCGTTTTAGATGACACAGCCTCTTAGCAACAAAGACTGTCACAACACTAGGGGTCCTGCTATTGACGGAGTGCAGAGTGTGAGCTTTTCCCAACACGGTTGTGTTTTGATGACATCCCTGAGTGCATTTCCAGGAGTGACTTCAGTTGATAAGATGGAAAAAGGCAGCTTGTGTCTGGTCTCAGATATCACTCCAGAGCACAGCTCGACGGCTCTTGTCCACGCTTACCACATATTCACCCGACAACGACCAGGCCACAGCGCTTATTGAAGCTCTGAAAAAAAAATTAATCTTAGAATTCAATTTGAGATAATTCACAGCATCCCACCCAAAAAAAGCAATCAGCAAAAGTGGAATTATTGACAAAAACCTCCATAACCATAGTCCATGCAACTAATATGCTGTATTCCAATTATCCTGAAGCCATATTAAAAACTAAAATATAGCTTTGTGCTAAGAACAGACTGAAATTGAAGTCAATATTTGCTGAAAATCTTTGCCGCACTTTAAAACCTGTGACGAATTTTGACATAATACTGGCTGGTTGTATATTAGCCCTTATTTGTGAGTGACTTGCGCTAAATAAAGCAGGACAAGAAAGTAAACTAATCAACTCGGAGTGCATTTCCTGTACAACAATGTAACTTGCTGCTTAACTCTTCCTTTGCCCCAACGCTTCCACGCAATTGACGGAATTTTCACTGTTATATGGTAGGGGGCGCTAATACACATCTTCTGAAAAAGTACTGAATGTCTAGACAAAACACAAGTGAAGAAGAAGAAGAAGCAGAAACAAGCGATCGCGTATGGAAGCAGAGGCGTATACAAAATAAAGCGATGATCGAGCATTAAACAGCATTTAAATCAAAACTGCCTAATGTTACCAATGTGAATGAAATGTTGACCCATGAAGTGGTTTAGGACTGTGCAAGCTTTGGGGGTGATGATGGAAGCAATGGACTCCATCAATGTTTTGAATCATCGTTCTGAATCCAATACTGCAAAAACACGATTTGCTAGTCACGACTATTTCCTGAAATTGTAATAACTTTGGTGAACAATTGTCATTCAAACCACACTGGTTCAGTAATTTAGAACTGTAGTAATATTAATAATATTAAAACCATGTTAACCATGGTTTTTAACCAAAATATTAACCATGGCATCTGGACTACTTCGCTATTTTGTTCTCCATTGTTTCACATTATTTTCAGATATTTGATTCAATTGCCAGTTTCGTATTATGTTCCGCTAGGGTTCTAGAGTAAAGTCACACACGTGCACTCTTTAGAGATGGTGCTTTCATTGTCTTTGCACACTAAAAGATGTAGAATGAAAATCTGGAATGACATACTGTATATGGGTTGTACTGCATATTAGCCAGTCCACACGTCATACTAACAAGAAACTATGCTGTAGTTCTGACCACACAATTCTGGCATGCTGTTGCAAATGTGTGCTGGAACTATGGTTTTGGAAAACACACAAATTTTTTTTAGAATTTGCTAACGATACTTGTAGAAAATGCACCCCTGGTTGGTTGTCCGTGGTGGCCATCTCCGAGTTACCTGTGCATGTCAGGAAGCCGTTTTTCTAGGTTTCCTGTGTTCACATTCCATATGTAGACGGCACCGTCTGCAGAGCCAGCTGCCAGGAAACTGCCATCCGGACTGAAAAAGAGACAAAACCGTTCAATTTGTGACTGATGACTACAGACTGAAACACATTACTCTGTGGAACTGATTCTCTCTTGCCGTATAGATCCCTCGGGCCAGTGATCTGATAAAAAATTCACTGAAATGTCAGGAAACTATACAAGACATATCTGTTTAGTCTGTTCCTAAACCAAGTCAATGAGACTGCAAGACTGCATTTTAAAGAAGAGTATCTTTTTTTTTATTTATGCTGAAATTATGCTGCCTTCAAAGACCTTATTAGACATGGCTTTAAATGTATACCTCAAAGAGTTTGTGATCGCAATGCCACAAGTGCAATGACAAAAGACAATAAGATAGTGGACGGCGTCTAAGAGCATTAGCTGAAACCAATGTAGAGTGTTTCAAATCCGTTGAGGCTCCATTTGAGACAGCTTGCCGTTTTAGAAGATAGCTGTCCACTGTTTCTAGACAGCAAGAGCCATAAACTATAGTCAATAACCATCTGGACGCAATTTTCGATGCTTTTGCTCTTTTCCATGATACTGCATCTGATATGAATCAATGGACTTCAAAAGATACTATAAGCGATTTCAGCCTTGCTAACTTTTGCTAGACTACATTAGATCACACTATCCCTTCAACCACAGCGTCTCTACAAAACCCTGTGCTCCAAATGACATGTCAGACAATCCAGTGTCAGCAATCCCAAATGCACTAAAATATTAAAGGGCATAGAGTATTGCCGATTGGCTAAAAACCTTTTAGTTACAGAGTCTAGGGACAGGTTTGATTTCCTTGGACACCTATTTCTGTGATATTCACCTGGTTGTAGGGTCATTTTATACATAGTATTTCAAAAATATCATTTAGAACATCTTTTATTTTATCCATGACTGGTGAGAACTGGTTTTATTCTAAATATTATGTATAAAACAGTTATAATTCCCATTTGGTCCTACACTACCCTTCAAGTTGTTTTTTATACAACAGATAACAAAATGAAATGAATTTTAAGCGAATTTGCTTTAATACCAACTCAGATCGTGTAGAAATAGCATTTGTTCGACTATTAGTTTGGCATACACCGTTTCCTATCGGCAGTGGGCTGTTTCTACCCCCGCAGTTTTAAAAGAAAAGTGCTAGCCAACGAGGGAAGATGTTGAGTTATATGCCTGGCACAAGCGGAGAATGTTGCAGAGTGAAGGTGTTGATGAATGATGAAGCGACCATTAGGTGCCTGCTAGTGACTCTCTCTCTTCTTTCAAGTGCTCGTGCCAGATCCATTTGTGAAAAAAGCCATAGCGCGTTCTGGCCTAGCTGTCTCCATGGAAACTGTATATGCCTATGCAGGGAAGTGCTGAAATGACTCATATGTAAGACTGGTTTCTCATCTCACATCATATGGAATGTGTTGCATTTACTTTCTAACAATGCTCAGAAAAATTGCAGGGGCAGAATAAGCATGAGGATATAAAGGCTGCAACGGCTCTAGGATTATTGAAAATACATCTGTAGTAGAGGTACAGCACACCATTTTTAGGCTAGAAATTGAAAGCATCTGTCTGATTCTTTAATATGGCATCTTACGCTGTTATATAAGCCTCTTCTGTAAATTCATACACAACAAACTAATTTGGCAATGAAATTAAGTCTAAAGCACAAAATAAGATATATTTTGCATAAATATAAACAGCCGGGTTCCAGTTGTAAAATTATCCAGTTGGATTATTTTTTATTTTAAAACTGATTTGTGGTTTCTAGAGGAGCCAAAAGCCAGTGTGATTTCATGGTTGCATATTTGAAGAACTACAAATTATAATCTATATTCTATATTTTTCAATAAACTTCCAATATATTTTCTTTTATGTAAGTAAAGAATTTTATTCATTCCTGTTTTATTTATTTATTTCTATATTTTTAAATCCCTATAGAAAAAAATAAAGACAAAAGTACTTCCAGGAAAAGTCACTGCTGCACTATATTACTTTGTCCAAACAATTCTCAGAATTAAAGAGGATAAATGAAAGCCTCCAACAAATACTACAGTGTATATATTGTGACAAACGTCCCGAGCGCCTATCAGCGTCGCCCTGGCAACAGAGCAGGAGCACCTGCACACAATCACCGCGGGCTGGTCGGCTACACCTGAAGCTCGTCACGGGAGAGCTTTATAAGCAGACCAGGCAACCACGACGGTGAGCAACGACTCCAATGGTGGAAACTCTAACCGTGTGTCTCTCTTGCTCTCTTAGACAGCAGTGGCTAACCGACCAGCCCGACACCTCACTCACCGAAGCGGCACGGATCACGGAGGAACGGGGCACAGGACGGACCACTCATCACGGGGCACAGGACGGATCACTCATCACGGGACAAGGACACGGACCTCATCGGCCCTTCCACCCCTTCTTTGGCACCAACCCTTCAATAAAAACACCCTCCGGGGATTTTTCTTCAGCCCCCCTTTGTCGTGTGATTCTTCAGCCCGCCACAATATATATATATATATATATATATATATATATATATATATAGTACCATTCGAATGTTTGGGGATTTTTTTTTGTTTTTAAATAAATTGATACTTTTATTCAGAAATAAAATATATTTTAAATAAAAAAAATATATATTAAAAAAAAAAAATGACTGAAGACATTTGTAATCTCTATATATTTAATGAAATGCTATTCTTTTGAGATTTCTATTGATTAAAAAATCCATGGTTTCCACATAAATGTTAAGCAGCTCACTTTTTTTTTTTGGCCATTAAATCAGCATATTAGAATGACTTCTGAAGAATCATGTGACACTGAAGACTGGAGTAATGATGGTGAAAATTCAGGAATAAATTACATTATAAAATATATTCAAATAGAAAACAGTCGTTTTTAAATTCTAATTAAATTTCAGTTATTATAAGATTACTGTTTTTACTGGATTTCAGATCAAATAAATGCAGCCTCTGTGACCATGAGATGTTTTTAAAAAAATAAATAAAAAATACCAACCCCAGACTTTTGAACTGTAGTGTAACTAAACAATACAATAATCAAACCTGCAAACTCACAAGAGGTCTAAAAGGTGACATAGTTCGTAATTTAACCCTTGTAGGGGGGTCTGGGGGCACACACACACACACCACCCCCACCCCCCCTACAAGGCCTGGTGCACTCTGACAACAAAATAAAGGATAAAGACAACATATGCTTCAAGTAAAAAAAGCACATTTATACCACAAACTTTTTGGACAGTGCAACTCTCTTGTCAGCGGTGTTCATACTTCTCTTTGTAATTTATTTTTGCAAATTTTAATGTTCACATTAGAGTGCACATACTATCAAAAAACTCTTCACTGCAGAGGAAACAGAAGCTGCATCTGAAGTGGCATTAGATGTATTTACAGAGACTGTATGATGAAGCTGTGGTGCCATAAATGCATTTACACCACACAATTTCAGATGCATAAATAATTTTAATAAGATTAATGTTTTAAATATTTTTGAACAAAAGTTAAAAATGTTGGGAAAAATGCAATACTTTTAAATATGAAACCAAAGCACCAGTAGACGGCGGTAAATGACAGTTTTAATGAGCGAGTCATTAGTCATTCATTCAAAAACGAGTCAAGTGACTACTGACTTTATGAATGGGTTACTGAATCATTGACTCACTTGATTCGTTCAAAAACGTGGATTCATTCAGTAACAAAACTGCTGTGTTGCTCGGAGACACAAAACAGCTGTGGCTTTGATTGAAACTTCGTCTGTGAACTTGAGCAAAAACAGTAAATATTGTATTACAAATGGCAAACTTTGTGTCTGCCTCACTCACAATGAAGAAGTTCCACACCAATGACATGCTTGCATGCGGATGTGAGCGTAAGTTATTATAAGGTCGTGAGCTGAGGTGTATTGGATTTGAAGCAGCAGCGCGCAGACCGATCGGCGTTTAACATCAAAGCACCGCAACAGCGAATCGAAAGCGTGCGGAGCGTCTGCTCTCTGTAGCTCTCGCGGTGCTTTGATGTCATACAGCGATTGTTCTGCGCGCTGCAGCTTCAAGTCGAACCGAGAAAAGGGACTTTGGTCGAACACACCCCTGTCTACAAGCTTGCAATTTTTCTCTCTCTCTCTCTCTCTCTGCCCAGACCCCCCCTGTAAAAAAAAAAAAAAAAAAACCTCTTCGGATCTAGACGATTCACATAAATTACATATTTTGATTAAAAAATAATAATGTAATAATGTAATATTATGATAATGTAATATTATAAAAAAAAAATGGGGGGGGGGGTTCCTCAGCAACACCAATAATCTAGTAATTATTTGGAAAATGAGCTCCAAAAATTAATTGAATCAAAATAATGTCACAATACAAATAATCTAAAAGTTAGGCTTAACATTCATGTAAAATAGTCTTGTAAAATAAATTAATTAATTAATAACACCTCTTAAATGAATATATATTTTCTTCATTTTGAGGTAAAATATGACCTGCACAAGTTTTGTAAGTTTCACCCGAAAATATTATGCAACTGCACGGTGAGAATAATCCAGACTTTCACCTGAGAGAAAACAAGACGTGACTCCTGCTTAAACTAGAAAGTGACAAGAGTAACGAATGAAATCCATCTTGCCAGCTATCTTTACTCAGGGGGGTCAGAGCCTTTCCCCATTCATTACGCTAGCAGAATTGGATTTTCCAGCTACGTGTAAATCCACATGACCTCTCCAAAGACTAAGAAAAAAAGGCAGCACTGCAAAACAGGTTGGTGTAGATGCCAGAAGCGCTCAACAGTACAGCGGTACGTTTCAGAGGTTGTAAGCATTACACCGCATGCCATCTTGAATGAGACACAGCTCACAGACATGTCCTATTACTGCTCAACAGTGGTCTGCAAACTCAATACTGATGGAAGGCTAGCGATGGCTCATAGCGTCCTGTTTGATTTCACTCACCTGAAGATGGCCTTGGTGCTGTCACTTCCACATTTAAATCCCTCCGCTCTGAAACAAGCAAGAGAAAGAGAAGATTTCTGAGTGTTCTGTAAAATGAACTCATACAGTTTTATATAAACACACTTTTTAAATGTCTTGGGCCATGTTGTCAATATAACTAGTTTCCCTGTTATTGCATTTGGAAAAGGATAATGCTGAAGGGAGCCGTTTTGTCATTGGCGTCAGGATATTGAATATGCATGACTGATAAATATCAAATTCATTCCTTTGTCTATTGGAACTTTAATCAACATTGTAAGCCTATTGCAAAGTTTTTGCAATGCTTTCAGAACAGCGTGTTTGTCAATTTAAAAAGGAAAAAAGCTTTCTTATTGTATATGATAACAAAAGCTGTGTCTGTATTTAGAAAAGTGCCACTGTCCTCTGCCATGTGTATATAACATTCAAAAAGTTTGGAATACATTTTTATAAATATATAAATTTTTATACAGTACATATATGTTACCTAACCCTAATTATACATTTTTGGCACATGTGTTGTGTGTGTGTGTGTGTGTGTGTTTATTTTATATAGCTTTTTTTTTTTTGCTTGCCAAAGGCAGGTTTTGTTGCTCAGCAAGAGTTCATTTTTAACCCTGCATAAAATCTATTTCTGTTTATTATGCTGTTAAAAATACACTGCCACCTAAACTCCTCTGTGTGTGTTTCTACCTGAAGGCCACCCTGTCGTTACTCTTTCTCAGGTCAACCAGCTGCAGGATGTCATCCCTGGAGCAGCTGAGCAGCTGCCTGTGGTTGGGGCAGAGGTCCAGAGACGTTACTCTGCCCTGAAGAGGCACTTCCTGTGTGCAGGTCCCTGCCCTGCGGAATACAGACAACCACATCTTAGTGTAACCACGCATAATACAGCAAACAGGTAAACATGACAATTCAGTACTTGTTTTATAACTGTTTATTTTATTATTTTTATTTATTTTTAGGCATGGGAATAATAGTACATTCAATTCTACAATTACTGCTTGCTGTTTAATGTGTTAAAAATAAATTTTTCAAAAAACTTATGTCATATAAAGCTGTTATAATATAAAAAAAAATCTGTAATTGGCAATAAATGGCAAATTAAATAATAATAATAATAATTTGTTGTTTAGTCCTGGCCTTCGATTATGCTGTAATGCTGAATGTCTATATTTACAAATTTTATCTCCAAAAATTAAAAACAAAATAATCAATTTAACCAAAGCATTAGCATTAGTACTGATAAAGGTAATACTGGCCTTATTAACGCTTAATAAAAAATAAAAAGTCATTAAATAAATATTTAAAATTAAAATACTGTTTGTATGTTGTTTCGACAAGAATTTAGAGATTCAGTGAGAAAAAATATATTAATGATTACAAATGTAAATGTTTAGTACAGAATGCATTTTAAATGTGATGTATTTACAGAAACTCCTAAAACATTTGCTGTGTTTAACTATTTTCATGCTAATGTAAGAACATTATGGATTTTGACTTTCATAATTTTTTCATGATTTCAATAATTTCATGTAAATTTTATGTTCAATGATAGCTAATATCTTAAGATATCTATTGATAAAAAATAAAAATAAAAATTATATTAAATTAAATTAAATTTGTGCCTTTTAAATGCTTTTTAAAAGTGAACCCTGTTTGGGAAAAGTGCCCTAGTTGTCATTATTGCCATCTGGCTTCATATTATTTGTGTGTAGTATATTAGGACAGATCAAGAACCATGATGCTTAAGGCCCAACTGAAAGTCTGAAATCTGACAAGTGCAGCTCTCCATCAAGCATAAGAAGACTGATGTCATGATAGTTTGTCTCATTACACTATGAGTGATGCACTTAATAAGACAAGGGAGGCGACTGCAGATGTGCAGCCTGAGGACACCGTCTGCTGTTTCCTTTTATATTCCAACAAGTTATCATCTGGACAATGACAAGGGGAAAGATGGTGAATCTCAAGGCATGTAACATTCATGATGTCCAAGGGTGTCACTCGGTAAACCAGAGGAGCCTTGTTTTTCTGAACGTTGCGCAAGACAATGATTTGAATTTCAATCACAGAGACAGGCTCGAGTGTTTATTGCCTCTTAAAGTGACACCGTATTGTGCATGCTTATTATACAGTGAACGCATCCGTCATTAGACTGCCACTTGAAAGTAACTCTTCTTTCCTGAAAGAATCAAAAATGGTCAAAGCGCTGCATGGAGAAAAACGCAAATGTCATAATATAGCACAAATCCCATTACGACGAGATGAGAGGAGAGACAATTATGTGGGCTGACGGTTGCTAGGAGACAAGCGAGCCGTCGGCTCCTCGGCAGCTGAAAGCTGTGGTTGCTGGGAGTGAATGAGCGATGTCAAGGACTGAAACGTGGTGTAAATAATGGCTCTCTTTCTACCTCTGTGGCGTCATCTATATTGTCAGCTTCGTACTGAAAGGTGAATTATGCTCGCCGTGAGGCTTTGTGGCCTATGGAGAACACAGCTTTGCTGCATGAACATCCTTGGTGCTATTATTTTACATCTCTTATCCAATCAGAGCAATCGAAAGCCACTGAGATTCTGAACAAGGAGGGTTACGCAACAATTGAGGCGTATTATTGCAGGGTCGCTTCGACTGTTACCAAGTGATATCCAAAGCAGCCGTATTCAAGAAACCTTCACCAGCTCCGGTGTGACATATGATTTATGCAACACCATTAATATTTAGTAGCCAGTGATGTAAGCTGTTCGTACGGCATCACTGTATTCAATCAAAGACACATGTTTGCGCTTGTTGTTTAAGGGAAGACACCACAGGTAAATAGGGTAACATCTTTAACTGATTTTTAACTGACTGATCACAGTACATTAAAGGGCAAATTAGTGCCAGAGCCCAATTCTAAAAGAGCGCCGAAGGGCGTGGAAATTTCTGCAGGTGATTTACTAACAATACGCAAATTAAAGAACACAGACGCAGCATCTCCTTTACATTGACCAATGCAATATTAGAGCAGTCGCAAATAAAGAAATAAAGAAGCCACAGTACGTTGAAAGGAACCGGAGGCCAAAAAATGGTAGAAGTTGCAAGAAGTTTAGACTCCTAGCTGAGGGTTCCAAGTGGTTTTTTATTAACTGAAGCAAATTAAAAATAACATGGCTTGGCAAACAATATTTTCGTGGATTTTATTTGCATTGCAAATAAATTATGTGATTAAAAATCCTCGCCCTTCTACCACGCACTCTCAGTTCTCTGCGGTGCCTCCTTCTAGCAACAATAATCGCAGCTATTTGAAGCGCAAAACATGCTTTTTTCTGGGCGTTAAATAATGACGAATAATTTGACGAGCGCAAACGTTAGTAAAACTGCGTGATTTATTTGAATACTCTCCTCCCATACATTTTGCATCTGAAAGGGAAACTCCTACAAATGCATATACAATAAGGACAGGCGCAAAAATAACTGTGTAAAGCCTGATAGTATTATTTTAAAGCTAAAAGACGGTTTGCGCTGGCGTAAGCTGTTAGTAAAACTGGCCCTAGGACTACTGTTTTGTATTACAAGTTTTCTGAAATGTTATGTTTTTAAAAAGCAAAGACATTATTTAATTAAATTATTTATTTTTACACATTGGGATTTTTGATTTTTTTTTTAATCACTCTATATATCAAAAAATATTGCCAACAACTAAGTTTTTAGGAATACCATTTTATATAAATCAGATGAAGGATATATGAACAAATCACTCTTGATAAGAATAAAACTGGAATGTTTAGTGCATGTAAATTCTACTGAAATGGAGATTTCTGGTTTAGCGCAGGAGAAAAAAAATATACTTTTGAGAAAACCACATGTATTATGACGGAAATCTACAGACGCAAATAGAGTGCAATAAAATAAACACTTAAATGTGGGTAACACTTTAGGAAACATTCACTATTAACTACGACTTTTCTCTCAATAAATTCCTAATTTGCTGCTTATTAATAGTTAGTAAGGTAGTTGTTAAGTTTAGGTATTGGATAGGATTAGGGATGTAGAATAAGGCATTAATATGTGCTTAATTAGTACTGATAAATGGCTAATATTCCAGTAATATGTATGCTAATAAGCAACTAGTTAAGAGACCCTAAAATAAAGTGTTACCTAAATGTGTTTTGTGGATATTTACTTTCCGCCAAGACATGTTACAGAAGCAAAATATGTCAAAATCAGCTCAAAATTCTGCGGTGCATGTAAAGCCAATAGTTTTGCCTGTAGTGTTCTACATAAGATGTTGTTGTTGCTTTCTTATCCAAGGGATTTGCGCTATTACAACATTAACCATATGTGTCATTCTGTCCATGATAAACAAGGCTGCAATTCTTGTGAATGATGCTTTTAAATATATTACACGTTAGTAATTATGTTACAGATACATGTCAATTACTCCTCCAGAAGGGTAGCTCTATTCTTGGCATGCATGTGCTTTTTGCCATTCAAAGTAATATTTGTTGTTGATGTCAAGCTTGTCATGGTTTGCATGTAATGTCTATGTAATGACTAGACGTCATGTCACTTTCAGAGTAAACCATTAATTATGAGCAATGTGGTTTGCAAACTTGATGTGTTTGTGGTGTTACACACTATTATGCTGTTAAGAGAAAGGGAGAGTTTTCAAATGTATTTGTCAGCAAATAGGTTAAATATGTTAGTTATTTGAAAAATAGTTTAAAAACTGATGCCAAGTTTCCAGTAGTGTGTCTGTCCACACTGAAAACAAATGTTCTGCACAAAAGAATCATTTAGAAAATGAAAACCTGATTTTTACAGTGGGATTTTGGACCAATGAGACTTCAGTATGGACTATCCAGCAGAATGCAACTGAAAGGCAGCTGTGACTGGTTTGGTGTAGTGCATGGTGCAACTTCCTTTATTAATCCAAATGACTATTCCAAAAGTAATCTGTATATTTACAACTAATTACTTGAAACGGTTAATCTTGAACATTAGATGATTTTTTTTTTAATTGCTCTAAAAATAGTTTTAAAAAGGAATTTCATAAAACTTTGCACTTATCTTTAAAGGTGAATCATACAAATATACCGGTTTTTATGAGTAATAACAAACATTATAAGTTATGTCTTATAAGACATAAGTTATTGTAAACATTTTGGAGAAAATGAGATATGAATCAATTTACTGCATCCATGCATTCAGTTTAAAATTAGCTTTTTTTCAGTTTTAAAGCAGCTTTGAAATTAGGCCAATTCCATATATTACGAAGTGCATACGAGATGATTTAGTGAAAATTATACTACTGTTATTATTATTCAACAACTAATCCCACATTTGTTTCTCAAAATCTCTCATGACAGGAAAAACAGACACTTTGGAGAATTGATTTTTTTTAAAGCTGTCTACAGCACCAAATATCATGAGAATTGTTTTGGCTAATTTATAAAATGTACTGAATTCTATAATGAGTTTACAATGTTGACCTTGCATTCTAATGTATTTCTCAAATATTTTTTTTCCAAATGAGGGAGACACTTTTAAAGCAGTTTTCACTATTAACTCATACCCAAAAAAGAATTAATGCTAATATTTAGAATTTTCATACACGCATTCACTTGACGTTGATGTAAGTGCATTGCAAAGCTAACACAACTGGCCTAAAGTAATGTTTTTTAGTAAAAAAGCAAAAAATAAGAAAATTATTTATTTCTTATACACACAAGTTCTTTGGCTTCAGAATACATTAGCTGCATCTGAAATTGCATACTGTATGGTAGATAATAAGTTTGGTTTGCAACCATTAAATTTACGTCGCAACCATTAAAAAAAGTACATTCTTTAGTAAAGCGCATGTTACTTGAACCATGTTGTAGTTATGTTTCTAATAAAAAAATTTTTTTTTGCCATATATCCCTTTAAAGAACAGTCATGTCCTAAACTGAACCTAAAGCATCAAAACATTTAGCCTAAAGAAAAAAATCCCATCTTGAAAATAAATTCCATGCAGAGCAGCACAATCGCCTTTAAGCATCAACTGTCAACACGTGTGGAAGAGTTTCTGTCTGTACGACTGGGCCTGTGGAGAAGCCAATCTCACGCATTACCACAAAAGCGTTAACAAGCCGTCTCTCGCCAGCGATGACACCACACACACCTGAGACTGCACTGTTTTAGGTCATCACACGAGCCAGCACTGCCAGCTGGGTTCATTATTCACATTTAAATGTCAGTCCTGGAAACCTGGACGGTTGCTGTGAAAAGCACTAGTGATCAACACATTTACGAAGTGAAGTTTTCAAGGTTTTACACTGCTACAAAGCCATTAAACCACAGCTCGTTTAACAAATCCACCTTCAACTGTAAATTTTTAGGCGATTACTTTCGGACCAGAAAAACTTTTAAGAACTGGTCTGTGTACACAAGCAGACTTAGGCCCTGTTTACACATAGTATCAATATCCGTCTCAGGTGAGTGTTTAAAACAGAATAATAACACAAGTGATAGCAATGTTTACACCTCAGATGATACATGGTCACATCTTACAATTCTGACTTTTTTCTCTTAGAATTCTGCTTTTTTTCTGATACCTGACCTGGGGCCATACTACATACTAGGCTATATGACTACAAAATCATGGTTGTTTTTTCCCAAACTGTAATTCCAGACTACAATGTTTGAATATGATGGGCAATTTAAATTTCTTATGGCACGATGATGTTTTCATGCTCTATATTGTCACTTGATTTGGTTCAAAATAAGTCAGACTAACTGAAATAATCCTGTCTTGGTAAACTTGTTTCATGAAACAGCCCCCAGACCGCATGCAGAATTCTGAGAAAAAAAAAAAAGACAGACATGCCAGGATGTAAACTGAGGAAAAAAGTCTGAATTGTGAGATAAGATGCAGAAATAAATACTATATTCCCGAGATCTGTACATTTGTGAACTGAACATAAAGTACAGATAATCTCTTCCATTCTAAGGGCCTGTTTACACTTCATACGTTTTCTATGATCGGATATCTATCTGATTTGTTTAAACCGTTCCATTTACACTTGGCCACATAAATGTGTCTCCGCAAAAAGGGATATAAATTCGATCTTCAATTCCCACGCTATATGCAAATTTAACGAAGTTAACGTCAGCAAAGCAATAGATATGCACTGCATTTTATTCATCAGCAGCTAATTTCAAAATCAAATACCGCAACAGGAGAGAGCGCGGCATCAGCACTGGAAAGATACAGTAAGTTAGTCTTACCACTTTTAACCCTCTGGGGTCTGAGGTGATTTTGGTGCCCTTGAGATGTTTTGACATGCCCTGATATTTGTGCTTATTTCAGCTACTTATACTATTGACCAACATATATTTTTTTGTATTCAGCACAAACTGAACACAAAACTTATTTTCAAACCAAGCAGCTTTCTGTTGGTCAATGTGTCAAAATCTGCAAACGGAAATCTTGCGATATGTCAGACTAAATAGATGTTAACATTTCATAAACATTTATTAAGATGAGTTTTTATGTTGTCAGAGATTTTTTTTTATGTTGTTTACACAGTGGGTGTTGTTGTAATTGCCCTGTTCTTACCTGCTGTCCCAAAACCGTATTTTTCTGTCATAATGGCTGCTGATGATGAGGTACTCGGAGCACACAACATCACTACAGAAAGATAAAACCTCGATGGTTTGTATGCCTGTGAGTAGAAACAAGAGAGAAATATGTAAATGACTGATCTGTTCTAATATGTTGAACAAGTTATTGCAGACAGATGCAGGATGTGCTCGTTGTTAGTTAATGCATGAGTGATTAGTTGCAGATTTTTGTGACACATACACGCTGCTCGCTGGAGGTCCCATATCTTCACGGTCCTGTCAGCACTGCCCGTGACCACCTGTCTCTGACTGTATTTAAATCTGGCTGCTGTCACTTTACGAGAATGACCCGTCAATGTAACCTAGAAAAACAATATAGACGTACTTTTAATGAGAGGCAAAACAGAATCTCTCTAAACCTGACAAGAATATGGTAAAATATGACCCAGACATATTTTCTCAGAAATTCATCCAAACATGTACTTTCTCTCTCTGTCTCTCTCTCTCTCTCTTTCTTACACACACATGTAGAGATAAAATATTAAATCAATTTTACAGCATTTGGAGCAATTGGGTCTGGTTAAAGTAGTCTCCTCTCATTTTCAGCATGACGAATTGGTTTTAAGGAGAGCAACTGTGCCTTTTTACCCTTTCTGTCATGCTAGTAAATTTTCAGACACATTTTTATATGACATATGAGACATTCCTGTTATGCCAAACCCTTTAAACTTTGTACCTTATACAAAACTTTAAAAGATGATTTATAATTTCCTTTTCTATAAGAGTGTCACGTTGTAGCTTTTTTCAAATTCGCCCCATATTCACTTAATTGTATTTCCTAATATGATAAGATGTGAGATGAACATTTTATACAATATATTAAGACAAATATGCTGGGCCATATAAATAGCTGCATAGTAAAAATGACTCATATTTGGCCTGTTTGCATCAAAAAATCATGTGACAAGCTGATTCCACCCCATAAAACTCTCCCACGCCTCACTGTCATGTAAAGCACAATGAAATCGTTGCAGGCACAGCAATAAACATGTTTAACATGGTTCATACTGCTCTGTCTCATCTAATGATGCTCTAGACTAGAGTAAATCAGAGAGACAGACTAGTGCAGGGAGGTTTGGGTGGGTGAGCGGTAAGCTCTGTTACCTTGGGAACGCTGTCCTCTAGCCTCCAGAATAGAGCCGACTTGTCATATGACGCAGCTAAAACCCGAGTGCCCTGATGGAAAAGCATAGTGACACATCCCACAATGCATTAGAGCAGTAACCACAGCATAATCAACTCAACAGCCTTACAGGAACAGTCTCCTTATATTACTAATAAAGATCCTTCAGTAGCCGAGGGCTCTTATAGCTCAGCTCATTGGTATGTGCTAATTAGCAATAACTCAGTGGAGTCTTTTGGCATATTCTTCAGCTCATCTAAAGCAGGGGTTTTCTCTTTAGAGTTGCTGATTGGTTCTCCCAAGCAGTCAATGTAGCCAAACAATCTCTCTTTCATATCTATGCAATTCCTATCCCAACCTGGTACAGCTCAGTAGTGCGCGCCATGAGAATTTTCTTTAGCCCTCCTCCTCCCCAGCACCACCTGTCTAGATCTGCTACACGTGTTCTCCATTTTTACCTTGCAGCAGCATGTTTCCTGATTTCCGTTATTCTGAGCATGTTTCGGCAGTATGTCTACACTCATACCAGCAGCAGCATAGCAGATCTAGTCCACCAAGATCAAAACTACCTATACTCTATTCTTTTTTTTAATGCTGTTAAAATCTATTTTGAGAGTTGTCTTGATTGAAATGCGAATTGAACACAATAATTTAATGAATTATTCATTTAATGCATAATTTAATCATTCTTTCTAAAGAATGTGTAAAATTCAAATTAAGTGTGATTATTTCATTTCTATAAACTGTCATTATTTTAACAACAAGAAGTTATAATACCATCTGCGTATATACAGGAAAAATAGAAATATACATTGTGTTTTCTCGTACCTTTCCATGAAGTTTCAATTTCCACACGTGCACATTATAGAACACGTACTATTGTTAAGGAACACTATAATGAGTATACATGAAAATATAGGTGCTCTTACAGTTTCGGAAGGGAATCAGCATTGCAGAAACAATCTCAGAAATGTCTGTTGTGCGCATAAATGCAGGCATTAAATTACAACAGCCGGTCATAATGAGCGAATTTGAAGTCTGATGCACAGATCTGTGTTTTGGTTGCAGCGCACACAGAAATGACTGCTAAAGAAAGTGAAGCAAAATGCATGCACTGTAACACCCAATGTACACAACAAGCAAGCAAAGCGACAAAACTACAATGCTTCCACTATTACCAACAAAGAGTAGAGAATTTGTAAGCAGTACTGAACTCCAGGGCTCACATGTAAAACTGTGCAAAGCTGCAGGGAGTGACAGATTCAGGGATTATAATGGAGGCATTCTAGTATGTTGACTCGTTACATTGCTCATTTTCTGTGTGTAATTTATTCAAACACAATGATTTGTGTGTGTTCATACCGTCGGGTCGAACTCAATGCTGGTGATCCCCTCATTACTTCCATCTAACGTCCCTCTGTTCTGAAGAGTTCCTGTGAGGACAAAACACTGCAGCATGTTACATCAAGCCTGAGAATATGCACTCACTTCTGTTGTGTCTATATTAACTGTATAACAGAGCACATCAAATGAGATCATAGTTTTTCTACACACAGTAATACTTGTCTAAAAAATTTAACTATTTCTCACCTCACAGACCTCACATAATTTGGAATAATTTCTCATAAAATTTCATTTTGCATCTCAATTTAATGTACCCTGACTAAAGGATGTTATAGATATAAGTGTGCTGACATCTGCTGGTGGTCCGAGGCAGTCACGTGTAACGACAAGACCATTCACACTCACTCGATGTGGGGGTTTTTTCCACTATATCTGAACCCTGTCTATATGGCTAAAGCTGACAATTAAACAGAATTTTTTTTTTTTCCAGCTCAGTTTTGTGATGTACCTGCTTCAATGGCCCACAGTTTGATGACTCTGTCAGTTCCTCCTGTAGCCAGCAGGTTTGAACTGGTACTGAACCTCACAGCATTGATTCCCAGCTCATGAGCATCCTGAAACCACAAAACACACATTCATTTCTAATACTTTACATTTATGCATCTGTCAGACACTTTTATCCAAACTTATTGCATTTATGAATACATTTAATCAATTTGCATTTTCTGAAAACACTAACAACCACCTAGAGCACCCTAGCAACAGACCAGAATACCCTAGCAACAACGTACCAATTCCCTAGCAATCACCCAAAATATCCTAGCAATCTATCTATTAAAGTGCCCCTATTATGCCCCTATATTTAAGGTTGCTAATATTGTTTTATGAGTCTCCTAAAACAGGTTTACATGCATCCAAGGAAAAAAAAACTTTAATTAAAAAATAGCTTTAATTATAGCCCTCGCTGATGTGATTGGTCGGATGGCGCAGTCCTTTGTGATTGGTCTACCACGTACAGTGCGAATGACAGCCCAAGTCTCTTATGCTAACCAATGCTGCATTTATTTGATCAAAATATAGTAAAAATATAGTTTCTGTTTGAATATAATTTATACCCGTGATCAAAGCTGTATTTTCAGCATCATTACTCCTGTCTTCAGTGTCACATCATCCTTCAGAAATCATTCTAATATGCTGATTTACTGCTCAAGAAACGTTTCTGATTATAATCAATGTTAAAAACAGTTATGCTACTTAATATTTTTCTGGAAACTGTGATACACTACCATTAAAAAGTAACCATTAAAAATCATACTTTTATTTAGTTTTAATTTGGTCAAAAGTAACTGTAATACTACAAAAGATTTTTATCTCAAATAAATGCTGTTGTTTTTAACATTTTCTATTCATAAAAGAATCTTGAAAAAAATCTGCATATCAGAATGATTTTGAAGGAACATGTGAAACTGAATATGAAACTGAGCTTTGCCATTAAAGGAATAAATTACATTTTAAAATATATTAAAATAATAACTACTTTTAAATTATAATATTTCACAGTATTATTTTTACTGTATTTTGGTCAAATAAAAAATGATAGCATAAGAGATTTCTTTCAAAAACATAAAAAAAACTGTAATTATTTACTATAATTACTTGATGAAAAATGAGTGAAAACTTCATCTCACACCTGATGTTAGGTGTCAGTGGTGGTTTTGCTCTGATGTCTATTAGTGGAGCAGAAAAATTGCAGGAAATTACCAAATACCATGGTCCAACAATGGTATACAACAATACTTTTAGTTTGTGATATAATGAGACTCTATGTGTGTATCTGATGGTACAAATAACCATGTGTCTGATTTTGAGGAACTTAACTCCCTTCTGTTTTTAACATGGCACCAATAATAATAACTGTCATGCCCAATCTTATTTTTAAACAGTACACTATAATGTGAAACTGCAGAAGGGGAAGCAACTTTACTAAGGTGTAAAAATAATACAAACAATAAGTGTATTACTTTACACTCAAATGGAAATGTAAGATGTAGGCAATAAGCACGGCAACTATTTAATGGTAAAAGTCCAGCAATTTGTAGAAATTTATTTTTTTAAAAGTGATGAAATGACTAGAAATAGTCTGCAACTTGCATTCTGATACACCAACAACCAAAAGATCAAAAGGAAATGCAAATCATTCAATTGTGACATCTCCATTTAAGGAAGTGGCAACTCCTCTCCATACCACATCTCGGGCTGGTTCCTGCAGTCAGCTATTCAAATGAAAACGGACGTGTGAAGCGGGTGGCTGCACATGACAGAGCTGCAGTGTGCTACAGAAAGACACTGCTTCACAGCGACACACAGACGCTTTGTTCCACAGTCACATCATCCACAGACAGACCACCAGCCACCACTACAGGGAATGTGCTTCTAAAGATATCTTTAAGACACGACCCATTTAAGAACCACAAGATCAATATTATAGTCTACCTCTGCATGTTTACTAGTTCATCTACACAAAGTTTTCCCCATCATTTTCAGGGTTCAAAGTTATCTCTACTTGCTTCATAGCCCAACAGGACCAGAACTGGACAGAACATCATTACAAAGCTTGTGAGAAGCAGATTTTGTTGTTTGATGTTGTTGTAAAAAGCAACACGCACCGTTGTAAAAATTGCCTTGGTTGGGACTCTGGCAACCAGACAGACTCCTAATGGTATATAGAGGTCTTCCTCTGATCTGCAAACTGATTTACCTCTCATCTTCCTCCTGGACACACAAAACAGAAGAACAATCAGTAATACTTATGCGTGGTACAGAACTTATATATACAGAGATGCTGGGCTGAGTGTAACGTGTTACAGTGTGTTACATAATCAGATTATTTTACAGCATAACACTCTTTTATATACAATAATGTAAAGTACTTTTCTTTTTAACCAATTTCCAGGTCTAGACATAATTTTGCAGCTTTTTTGATTTTTAGAATAGGCTAGTTCAATCTTATTGACAGATGAAATCATTTTCGATTACTTCTATTATTCATGGTAATGCGCCTCAAAATCTTCCTAAATACGTTTATGTCTGCGCAAATCATTTCACTCCAGACTGCTTTGTGAATGTCATGTCGTTATAGTGCTTAACTAACGTTTTAGCTGTATTTGTGTGTGTATATTATCAAAATATTTGAACTGATCGCCGCGCTTGTGAGATTACTTCACGCCGCACTGTCCGTTCATACCTCTGTAACATCGTGCTGTTTCCTCCCACTTTCAGTGCATTTGGCTTCCTATATGTACAGCTGAACACCGGTTCTCTCGCTCTCAGTCATATTGCTTTTACTGGCTGTTTATTGCAGTAGTATGCAACGCAGGGAGACGTATACGCAACTCCCTCTTCTGGAGATGGGGCGGGGATATGCAGCTCATTTGCATTTAAAGTGATGCACACCATAACAGCTCTTTTTTACAGACACCCCAAAAATGACATTTTCCAGCGGTTTTAATAAATTTGTGGGGTATTTTGAGCTGAAACTTCACGGACACATTCTGGTGACACCCTAGACCAATATTACATCTTGTAAAATGGGCATAATAGGTGCTCTTTAAAATACCTTAGGTAGCAGACTTAATGCAGGTGCGTCTTTACATCAAATAGGTCAAATGGGGAATGGAATTAAATTAGTGCTACTGCCAGTTAAGTACTGTCTTCTTAAGCCTTTTCTCCCCTCTCGGAGCATAGGCCATCAACAACTTTTCTCCAGTGTCCGCGGTCCTGGGCAATTTTCTCCAGCTCTTTACAGGTGTGCCCCATCTCTTTGGTGTCTGCCTCCAAGTCTCTTCTCCAGGTGTTTTTAGGTCTCCCCCTTTTTCTTTTGCCTTGTGGATTCCACATCAGGGCCTGTCTGGTGAT